>NC_050584.1:3985000-5185000 GCF_013368585.1 Megalops cyprinoides
CACCTCCCCATCCAGCCTCCCTGTGCACCCATATGCCTGACACTTTCCGTGCACGCTCCGCTGTATTGCTCCCCCACCACCCCCACCCTGCTGTCTCCTCCACCAAGGTTGTTTGACAAAATCAATAGGCATCATAATAAACAAAATCAGATGGTGGGGGCGGGGGTGGGAGCGGCAGTGGCCTCTTCATGTTCGGGCTGCGCGCACGGGTGTGTGCAGCGCCGCTGTACAATGAAAGCATGGGTGCAGAGGCAAGGCCATCTTTGTGAAGGGTCCCCTCCGAGGCTTTGAAGCCCGTAACTCTATTTTCAGGGGAAAAAAAAGGATCCCAATCTTATTTCACTTCCTCAAATATGAAAAAACATAATAACTTCTCTAGACAGACTGGATTTTACCCCCCTTTTTTTATTCCCTTAATCTTCGGTTTCAGAAAGAAGTGAATCAGCCAGAAGGACAAAAGGTTATGCATTAGTACTGGTCATTGCTCAAAGAGTGAGAGTTATAAATAATAAAAGATGGTGAAGGACAGAGGGCTCCAGAATATTCCTCAGGATCAGAGCACGCTAGTCAAAGTAGAGGATGCAAGCACAGCGCTCGCGTGATCAGGGAGCAGGCTGAATTATAATGGAATACCTGCTCTGTAAAAGAGCAGGGCTCAATGGCGCTTTTGTTGAGCTTATTTATTGTGCTTTCTCGCAGAAATTACAAAAAAAAAATAAACAGAATAGTGGGCATGCGTTTGTGTTGTCATTGTACACACTTCAGAAAATGATTTTCAGGGCCGTTAACATAAGTGAGTATTGACTTTCCCTCTCCTCCGACAGCAGGGCAGTTTCTTCGCATTCTTCTCCTCCATCCTCCTTTGATGCTTCATCCTTTATACTGAGCCACATTCATTTCATCCTTTTCTACTGACGTCACTGTAAAGGCTGTTTTATTAAATTTTATACCACAGATACGGAAGATTTCATAGTAATTCTCAATAAAATGGACACCAGCATTTCAGGGCATCTTTTAGCAAGCAGCTAAACTTTAACAGAAAAATATATCAAATTTATAAAAAATAAAAAATGCACAGTGGTTTTGACAAATGCATGACTGGCATTTAAACACAACTTACATCATGTACTGTAAAGTGTTATATTGCTGGTAGAAACTTAATAAATGATCTCATAAATATTACCAAAATGAACTCAGTCTTTGTACATGCTCCTTTCCGGTCCTTCCTCATGGGGAAGGTGGGGTCAACCCGTCTGTCTAACCACCACACTGCGGCCTCGGCCCTCTCAGCTGGGGAGGGGAGAGCTAGCACACCCACATCCACACCCTCCCGAACCAGACCGGATTTCTCCTGACCGCCCACACGTAAGCAGGCTTCGGGCATGGATCCCGTTCCCGGGCAACAGCATCAGCAGCCCTTCTCGTTGGCATTTGCCTGCTTCAGTGTTGGTTTAACAGGGGCTGAGCAAGGGGGAGCGCCGCAGCTAAAGAGAACCTCATGCCTTCTGCTTCGTATCCTGCACAAGTGAGCCCAGATCTAGATCCAATTATGGATACCATTCATAACAAAATGACAAGAATACCTGAATTAAAAAACCTCCCTGCACCGGTGTTGAGTTTTAATTTGCATTTGATGCATCATTATGTGGTTGATTACCTTTATTAAATACTTGAATGAATATTTGTCAAAGTTGAACATTTAAAAAATGTTACACTCAAAGTAATAGAATTAAAATGTATCATCTGACAGAAATATTGTGCCAAGTATCCAAAGTCTCATTGAATTCCCTTGCTTGTCTCTCCACACAAAATCCATTTCAGAAACTAAGCACCAATATCCACACTTTTTTTGAGCTTGAATACTCTCTGAGATGTGGCTATGGGCAGAGTGAAAGCATTGCAGAATGTATTACACATGCTTTGTATGCGTGCATTAGGCATTTTCCAGTTTAAGCAGACTGCTGAATCCACATAATAAGGTCCTGCTGAGGAACGACATTGCAGGCACGCTCTCTCCCCATCTCCTTTATCCTCGCATTCTGTGGCCCACCTCATTCATGCTTTGCGCCACTTTATTACTTACCCTAAGCAAGGTACATTAGAGCCCCCTTGCATTTACATGGCAGCTGAGTGCTGGCTCCCTCCTTTCAGTTAAGCTGATTACACAAACATAATGTGCCAGACTGGCCCGAGCATGGGTTGAGGAGGGGACCTACAGCTCTATTTAGTGGTGGGAGTTTGGGGGGTGGTGGGGTGTCTGACATGCCTGGGCCTTTATTCTTACAGCCCTAGGTTCAAAGATTCAAAGATTCACCCACACACATGTATGTGTGCATAAGAAGCTAATGTATACCTTCTTAAACATGTGCCAGATAACCTAATAATATCTTATACTTTCATTTCATACTAGGTAAATGTTGTGATGTCTCTCATCATCCTTTCCCTCCGTCCCACAGGGTGCAGGGTGTTTTTAGATGGTCTTTATAAAGGGCATGCAAATATCTGGAAAACCAGCAGCCTCTTCATAAGTCCTAACTGCAGAAGGCACAAACTTTCATATGCACACTTTCATATGTATATTTCCAGCACATCTTCCTCCCTTTTGTCTTCATTGATCAGATTGAATGTTACGCCTCAACTTGCGTCCATTATTAATGCCCTCTGCTCTTCAGCTCTGCGTCCTGGTGTTCCAGTGATCTTACAAATATTGTCAAATAACTAACACATAGCATGAATATCCAACTTAGTTAGTTGTATTTTAGGACAGGGGTCCAGAGTACTGGATAAGGCCCTGTATTTGCTAGCGTAAATCCCAGATGGAACACTGTTGTAGTATCGTTGTCAAAGGTATTCAAACTAATTCAGCAAGACTCAGTACTATAAACTGATAATGTGTAAAATGTAAGTTGGTTAAATAATCTTTACGGTATTTTTTTTCTGCTTCTTCAGTTAAAAACAAAACAAAAAAAGGCCAGTGTGTGGCATGAAGAACACACCCCTCTGTCCAAGAGTAGACATCTTGTTCAGAATGTCCTCCAATCACACAAATCAATACGGATTTCTTTTTTCTTCTGTTTTTTTTTTTTTTGTCTGCAGGTGACCTTTCTCAAATTATTCCTCCATTTTGGCTGAATCGGGATAAGTACAGGCTATTTCGTAGAGACACTAAGTGCATGAAATGAGTGCCCTTGTCATTCCTGCTAGGTTCTCTTTGACAGAATGATGATAGAAGCGTCACATCCTTGGGAGAGTAAATGCAAACTGACAAGAGATGAGCCTTTAGATGCTGAATATAATACCAAATTGTGCTCGAAGTGTCTTATTATCTTGTCTATTGATGTTTGAAGGGGTGGTTCATTGGGGAGAGAAAGCAGAAACTGTACACTCTCTTGCCACCCCCAGCACCGCCCCCCCAAACCCTCCAAAAAATGTTTGGCTTCTAACGACTGCTTTTCCAACTAATGTCCATTTTTCCCTCACAATGCATACAGCAGGTCGGCAGGATGTGACAGACAATTTACTCTGTGGCTTCTGATAGCTGGAGCGGAAGATCATTTAAAATCCTCTGAAAAATGAGTATCTAAAAGGGAGTGGTGGTGGTGGAGCAACTTCTTCTGCCACGTGAGCTGCTCAGGTTGTCGGTGAGGTGGGGAGGCGAATGTTTGGTATGTGAGGGGGTGACATGGAGATCACAGCATGGGTAATTAGCGTTCTGTCACTACCCGTACAGCTGCTCGTCCGCTGCTACACGCAAGGCCACACCTGCCGCCCCACCCGCACAGCTGAGCTCTCCCACACACCATGTAAAGTTTCCACTGGACTTGAACCCTGCTTTGTGGACTGATGGAAAGTTGCATTGACTTTGGGACACACAAAAGACATTGGTATGTAAGCACATGTGGATGTCACTGGATTTGACTTGAGAAAATGACAGCCATAGTGATGTGGCAGCAGGGGCACCTGGGTAATGTTGGAAAATTAGGAAGATGACAAAAACAGGAACATTTAGAGCTATGAGGTAGAGTGGTGATTTGTAGCTGTCAAGTAAGCTGATGAAGCATGCAGATATCTGCAAATCTACAGAGAGCTCAGAAGACTTTATTTAGCATTTAGCAATAAAAGCAAAAGACTGCTTTTGTTGGTGTGCTGTGTCACACTTGCACCCTGAATCAAAGAACACTAGTTACGGGCAGGGTGCATATTGTTTGAAATTGACATGGAAATGATTTGCGTGTGCGTGTGCATGTGCGTGTGCGTGTGCGTGTGCGTGTGCGAGTGCATGTGTGTGTGTGTGTGTGTGTACGGGGTTGGGCTTTATTTGTCTGAGTTTGCTCAAAGGCAGTCTCACTGTTGCCAGATGTAGAGAGATGGAGAGTTACTCAGTGAATCAGTTAAATGCATTTTCTTTTAACCATATATAATGTAAAGGCACTTTCAGTAATGTGTGATTTGTTAAACTAACAAAGCCAGTCTGAATTCTGAAGAATGCTTCATGATTGATTAGTCTGTCTGTCTGTCTCTGATCTTAGAATATTCCATCACACCCCACTGTATAAAACTAACCGTTGTTGCATTACTGCAATAAATATGCCTTATCCTGGTATGAACTAGGACTTTTAGGTATTGTGTCATATACTGACATTAAACCATGTTTTCGGTAATGAAATTATGTCATGCACATTCTAAAGCTGTTTTTAGTTAGCATGTTGACTTGATTTTAAACGTCCACCAAAGACTTATCAAGGACAGCCTTTTGGTGACACCTGAATGCACAATTTAAGAAAATTACCTATTCTGCCTGTGTGATCACAGCCTACAAGTGTAGGTGCTTTGGCTTTATGTAGCATTTCTCCAACATATATCATATATGTAAGGTGACCTTTATTACTTCCACCTATCACACATGTGATGACCCCCTGCCATTCAGTAAGGTTTGCAAAAATAAAAGATAGAAAAAAATGAAACATAACAAAAACAAATCCATTATACTTATCTCTCAATTGTGTTTTATGTCCCATTTGAAATGGGTTTTTCAACTATGCTGCTGTGATGGCTGTGTTTCAGAATGTGTTTGAACATTGGACTTTTGCCTCAGTTTCTATCTGGAGGATTGTTGCAAAGATAACTAAAAAGCTTGCCACTTTTATTTTTGGAAAATGTAGTTTTTAATGTGATTGTGTAAAATATTGTCAAACTGTATAATGCAAAATACTAGTGTAAAAATTAAATGAAATGACTGCTTGATGTTATGAAATGAACTGACTAATAAATAATTTCAACTGTTTCACTACACTGGTATTTTGATATCTAGTTGTAACAGTTTTTTTTTAATTAAAAAGTGACTTTTTGGTGAGTGTATCTGTTCATAAATGTGTGAGTTCAAATGATCACATTCACTGTATTATCCAACCTTGCCACAATGGTGAGACAGTATACCTCAGAGAATATTCATCTACATTGAGAAAGAACACTTCTAGAAAGGCATACAAGCCACCTTGTATATCAGAGTAGAAACAGCAAAAAAAAAAAAATCACCTGAAAACAAGTTCAGGGGTGCCCACAAAATGTGGCTCCCCTCCTGCTCATCATAGAGACAGGAATACACGCTGGACTGAGATGGAGGAAAGCTCTCTCTCTCTCACACACACACACACACACACACACACACACGCACACACACGTACGCACATGTACACACACACAGTGCCTGTGCTCTACCATGCTAGTGCCCTCTACCTGATTTCAGTATCACCGCACCACAGTCACTGGGGCATAGGACCGGTCACACCTCTCTCGGTCCATGGCTCCAAATGTGCGGACAGGTCCTCCGGGACAACAGCCTTCCACGCTTTTATTTAAACACGCCAGTAGACCAAGCCCCATCACCGCTTATACACTGTGACATCTCAAGCCAGGGTTGTGTGATCTGTAGTGATAGGAGTCTAAATGGAGGCTACCAGGGTGGTGATGCACCTTGCCAACTGAGCCAAGGTGCAGGAGCGGAGGTGTTGAATCTCAGACACCCCCCCCCCCCCCCCACACACACACACACACACACACACACACACACACACATGAACCCCACCCCCCAGGCCAATCTCAGGGGCTATGGCTACATGAAAGATTGTCCTCTTTCTCCTGCCAGAGAATGGTACTTGCTGTGCCATGGTCTAAATTTGTATATAAACACTGGACCCCATGTTAAAAAATATAATTCATCTCATTTTAGTTGATCATTATGTCTGTCTTTTCTCTCTGTATTACTATAGTAATAATAATGTTTACCATTGGAGATTTTTGTATATCACCATCTTGAGCCAATTAATAAGGCTGAACTTAATCAAGACCACAAAAATATCCATCATAACTGAAATCTACAATTTCCAAATTTCTTTTCAAGTTTCTTTGATTCTGTGATCACCACTGTCACTTTATTATTACAGTAATCGGTATTAAAAGCACAAGTGAAATATTAATTGCTATACTGATTCTGTTACCGCTCTTACCGTGACAAAAATGCATTGTTGTACAAATGACATTATGGCCATTGACAGTGGAGTCAGCAGACAGAGAGGCAGTGCAATTACTGTGACAGAAATCAAATGGACATAACATAATTACCTAGCACCCCATCACCCAGCCAAGAGGCTTACACACAGGGGGGAGACAAGAACGTGAAATCAGTCACATTATCTCAAGTGCGCTGCACACATAAAACAACACGCAGATGGAGTGAATGCTAAAGCAGAGAGGGAGGGGGAGAGATGGACTTTTGGGGTTCAAAGAAAACAGATGAGATGAAAAAAGGGGGTGGGGGGTGAACAAAACAAAACAAGACTCAATGCTTATTAAAGAAAATTGCTACACTGGTGTTATGAAACTGTAACTGTGCTTTTTTCATTGGAGATTCTAGCCTTGGGATATCCTGAAAAATTTATTAACTTGACAGCAGGAACCTTTGACTCTGACAGAGTGTTGGACTTGAATCAGCGGAACCCATTACCCCCCCCCCCCTCCTCATTTCCAACCTTCTTTTAGTATTATAATTGGTAAAGAGGACTGATTTGACCATGACACCCAAACAACCTACACCTCGCCTTTCCTGTGACCCTGTGCAAGCAGGTGAAGCTAGTGAGTGAACTGAAGGGGACATCTCCTTTTTTAAATTTCACCCTCTTTCCTTTTGTTCAACCCTTGTTCTTTCCTTCTTTTGTTGCCCTAATATGTCCTCTGTAAGGCACTTTCTGGTGTATTATTTATCTCATAACACCGACCAATGTTATTTATTTTTCATTTTCTCTATTGTTCTTTTAATTGACAGACTCAAATGACCTATGGATGCTGGGTGCTGACAGGCAGGCTTGCTCCCACATCAGTAGTAGTTGTAGGGGGTCTGACTGCACACAGCCAAAGTTAATGAAATTTGGTGAAGCTACTTCTGTGAGTCCTGGCAAAATGGGTAATCACATGTGCCAAATATTGCAACACTCAGATCATCCATCCACAGCAGCATGTCTGGAGTCCCAACACACAAGCGCGCAGACACACGCACATACACACACACACACGCACACACACACACACACACACACACACACACACACACACACACACACACACACACACACAAGACTGTGATACATATTGAAAATGTCTAAAGCCAAACAAAAAAAGGCAAAAAGTACAAGGTGCTCAGATAAAATTTTAAAGAGACATTGAAGGAGCATCATTTCAGACACATAAACGTGGCCTATTCTATTTGACCAACACTACTTCAGGAGCTGGAGTGTCTGTGACTGCTTGTTTCTGGTGGTGGTTTGATAAGTGAGTAATATTGTTCCACCAAGAGATATTTTTGTAAAGTGCTTGGGTGAGGGGATCTTGGACCTAGTTTTCTTGTGTTTCTGGACTCGTACACCTGCCTGAGCCCAGTTGATCAAATACTCCTCTCGCAGGCAACTAACCTTGGTGACAGGGCTGTTGCTTGCCTTGTGACATATTGTAGTGCTTTTTAGAATGTTCTAGGCCATTCAAGGACCTTGTCTCTGATGTGTTGGCCTTAGGTACTATATTATTTTAATCAACTTTTTTTTATGTCTATATCCTTGCATTGTAATCAGTCTTCCACAATTTTCAAGACAGGGTTGAGATTAGTCAAAACTTACAAATTGTGATTGACAGTGGAAAGCAACAAAAAATATGACACTGTCTACTTATACTCATGTAGAGAAATAAATTGCTTAACTGGAAGGGGGCACTAAACAAACAGATTGGGTAGATTAGCTAAGACAAATCATTCAGTACAGACAGAATTTAAATATGCATAACCGCTAAAAGTAATGCACATCAACGATTTCTGATAATCCATACATCAAAGTGACTATGCGCTCTGTAATCAGCCTCATACGCTAAATCAACCCATAGGAAAAAGAGAACCTGTTTAAGACGGTATTTAACATACCAGCACGCATTTATTTCATAAAATCAGAAGAGTAAAGGCCAGCAAAATTTGTGATGTTTTTCAACAGCTACTTGGGTGGCGCAACAACAAGCAGACACAATTTCGCACTGCCGAAAAATAAATTTTTGCTAGACAACTGGTTGGGGGCGACAGCACAGGAGGCTCAGGCTCTGGGAACAGACGTGACCGAGCACGACAAGCATGACAAAGCATGACCAAGCCAAGACTGAATGGCCTGAGCATCTGACACAAGCGGAGACACAACACAGCCTCGTACAGACTGACACACAAGTAATAACAGAGGGATACACACTGTGGTGGAGCGTGCTGGCACACCGCTGTTGTGCTCTGTACCTGAAAGCAGACCTGCACCACTTTGGAGCCCTGGTTTACCCCTTTAGCTACTCAGAAGAAGGGGATGTGCTATATGTGTACCAAGGGTGGTCACCAGTCACACTCTTGATTAATATCAACTGTGCAGTGAAAACAATTTGCGTTCAAAAATAGAACACATTATATTTACCGATCAATTTGTGTTATCAGAATTAGTACTACTGCATTTTTCTCTTTTTGTAGAAGGATATTTATCATTTTGTATAACAATATTTTAATATTAATGATTACACTGTCATTTTCAATCTAGAACATATTTAATATGCAGACTTCAAAACAGAGAAATACATTTGCTCTATTATCGTATTATAATTTGAAATACAGTTGCTCTATTGTCATATTATAATTTGTTCTAGGGACTGTTGTATTATAGTATATTTGACTTTTGTCAGAGCGCACAAGTTAACTTGTGGTAGGGCTTGAATAAGGTTATGCTCACACTCACTGGTCTGGGAGTGTTATTAGTCTGGTCTGACACTGTTGCCCATTTAAATTGAATGAATACACTTATGTTCTATTGTGCCGGAAGTCTCTCTGCATAAGAGCGTATGCTAAATGCATGTAATGTAATATAATGTACATAATTGTGTGATCATAGTAATGACATAATATAATTGTAAATAAATAATTAAAAGGTATTTTGTTATTAACAGTCACTAATTGTTCAAGCCATTATATATCATTAAAGTATTATCATTGTCATTGGTGAGCAGCAGTCATTTTAAAAATAGCATAATTGGCTTGGTTTTAAAATTAAGATGATCCTCCCCTAAAAAAAAGAAAAAAGTCAGCACAAATGTGACACAGTGTAAAGGTAAAGCTCAGTTGTGTCCTACATGTCACAGCACTGGCTCCCTCAGTGGCCAGCCACAAGCTTGGGATGATACACAGCATCCTGGGTTGAAGGCAGGGAAGTCAGGATGGGGGGCATAGCAGGGGGGATGTGTGTTAGAGTTGAGCCAGAGGGGGTTGGGGTACCCAACTCTGAAGCGTGAAGCCCCCAGTCAGGCTTTCACACGAGAGACACCCACTCCACTCTCGCACCTCCCCCCATCCGTCCGCGGGTCCACTCTGGAGGGGAGGGGGGCCTAGGCGCTTTTCCTAAAACGAACAGCCCCGCCACAGCACCACAACATTGCGCCTCTGATGCGGTAGCTGGACCTTTCAGTTGATTTTGATTTCATTCAAGCTTATTTCATTTTTTTGGAATTCATTCCGACTTGTGCGTTAAATCAAAAGGGAAGTGTACCACTTATAGAATTTTTCTGCGGTGCACTGCAATCACTGTGAGTGGCCAGAAATTAAATGGATCAATGTCTTGAAAATTGGCGAATAATAATCAGATATATCATAATTAAGTATACAACAGCAAATTATGTCACAAAAATTGCATTGATCAGACATGAAAATGCCAATTCAAATGTACCATAGTTGCTACTTAAAAAGCTGTGTTAGAAATGTCTGGCAACTTTTTAATGGAAGCATATCCCCTTTCCATTTCCATTTCCAACCCAGAAGAGAAGACTGGCAGCTCTCCTGGTCCATGTGAGCCATAGCTATGCACTACCCCATCCACAGTCATGCAACATACTGGCCGACAATTACATACTACCTGTCCAGTTCTTAGTACAAGGGACAAACGGGTCACAGGTTTACAGTACTGCAGCTCTCATGTCCACAAATTTAAATTTACATTTAAAAAGTTTTCCTGACTGTAGATTCACTATTTGTTGTGAATAATTACTGATCACATTATCATTTTCAATCTGGAACGTATTTAATTTTGCAAACTTCAAAACAGAGAAGTACAGTTGCTCTTTGCTCCAAATATCTTTCAGTCTCATTGAAATTATTAATATAATAATTGTAATATAATAACATAATATAATATTCATGGCTACTAATGAAAAATTAATCATTTTAAGCAATATTTTTAAAGTTAGTTCTCTTTTTGTTTTTTGTTTTTTTTTACATGAATATTCAGCAAATCAAATGACTTTTCTGTATACACACAAAAGAAAATAATTTCCTCAATGAGTCAAATATTAAGAATGTGTTAGAGAATAAGCAATGGATTTCTCATGAACAGTACTGAAGGCTGATTTGTTTTAAGTTATTTTGCCACAAACTGTTGAAATCCGAAGCCAATAATAATAAAAACTAAATTTTAAAATGTTTACCAGCCATCATCCCAGAGATCATTTTGGCAATAAAAGTAAAAGTAGTAATACCTTCTATATGCTGGCAAAATGAACCCCTTAAATCATTAATTGAAGAGCTATTTTCATTAACATCCCTTCAGACAGAGAGTAACAAATGTATATCTAATCAACATATTTAACATACATATTTAGATATTAAATACAGATACACGCAATTCACAGGAAAAAAAGCCCTTCATCTGTTTCAAAAAAAGATGTACACATCTATTAGAAACGCCTATGTTAAATATTATGAAGTTATGTGAGTTGCATTTCTGTCCTCATAGAATTAATCTATGATATATTAATAGAATTAATTAAAAGATAATGCAATATTCAATTATATTTGAAACTTACATAACCATAAACAAAATATTTCATGTAAACATATTAAATGAAAATTAAAGCATTATCATTATTCATTATCATTATCATATCATTCATACAATAAAGGACATTTTGTATAATTACTGGAAGAAACAACAACATGAAATTAACAGCCTAACTAAATGGTTGTGAATAATATCTATACCACCACCTTGTATAACAGTATAAACAAGACCAACAACAAGAAAAACAACAGTACTACTCTAGCATCCACTATGTAATAATAATAATAATAATAATAACAACAACAACAAATATCAGAAAGCATGTTTATCAACCAAACAGTGCTTTCAAAGTTTTTTGTCAGCCTCACCCTGTCCACCTCAGTTGGTGGAGAGTTACTGTGTTTTTTATTTTTTTACTTTTATGTTCTAAATCTGTTGTTTGCTGACACATACACATGCATGCACGCACGCACACACGAACACACGCACATACATATATACATACATGCATATATACATACATACATACATACAGTATGTCAAACTGTCTCCGCTACACGGTTTTCCCATTAGACTTCTCCACTCTATCATTTCATCTGCAGCCTTAGAAGCACAGCTCAGATGTTACGAAATGTCAGACTCACTGATGAATGACTGTGTGTCTCCCTTGTAACCAGGATGCCCTAGATTTAGTCACACCTTGCTACTATTACTCAAAGTAGCAAAACACATTTCTCCATATGCTCATACTCTTCATCAGCAATGAAAGTCAATGTAAATCCACCATCAAATCAAAGAAACACTCTTTGCCACATCTTTTTATATCTAAAGACTCAAGCTCCTCATACAGATGGAAGCAAATAACTATTGTGACAACCGTGGTGTAACACTGCAGAATTTTGGAGCGCAAAACTGACTTCAAGGCCAACTTGAAGCAGAGCGGACTGACAATGAAGCTTAACCAAACAAAGTAAAAGCAAAAAAGATGAAACAGATTTGGCTTGAAGCAACTTGTGTGTAAAACTTAGCGGCCCATACTTCAGGTTACATCGCAGACTTTGCACAGCTTCACTTTGCAGGAGCAGGCTTTTGGACACTCTTTAGAAATGCATTTCGAACACTCTGTCACACGTACTGTTGTGCTCTGCAGCACCTGTCTTTAATTTTCCCTCAGCAGGTGAAGCATGAGCCACTCTGACATGCTCATGCTCCACCACCATGCCGCCTACACACACACGCCATGGCTTCCTCTCCTGGCCCAACTTTATTCAGCCAACTGACGCCCTCAACTCCTCATTTTCACCATGGCACAGTACAGCAGTTACAGGCAAACACAGACAGAGCCGGCTCCCAGACACCCTGCGTTCACTCACTGATTGCCAGTGGGTGTGTGGTGCATGTGAGTGACTGTGTGTGTGTGTGGGGGGGTGTGTTGGCGGCAGAGGTAGGAGAAAGGGGGGGGTGGCAACTCACCGAAGAGCTTGCCGGGAGCATCCTCTCCATCGGTGGCCTCGGTAGACAGGAGCAGGGGCTCGTTGAGCTCGATGTCTGGAGTGGCCGCCTTGTCGTCGCCCCGCAGCTCGGTCGCGCTCGTGTCACCGCGCAGCGAGAGCATGGGCTTGCTGAGCTGCCCTGTAATCATTGGATCCTGGAAGGAGTGAGAGACCCAGGTGGGGGAAAGAAAAAAAGCCTGGTGAGCTCTTGCCGTGCGCTTTCACTCTCCCTCTCCCTCTCTCTCTCTTACTTGCTGTATCCTTTTCCCCTTCTCTCTCCCTCTAACTCTACCTCTTCTCTCTCTCACTCGCTCACTCACTCCCCCCCCCCCCTTATCTGAGGCTGATGCTGTTCCTGCTGTTATTGCTGGCTGCAGTCAAGTGAAGAGCTATTACAGATGGCATGAGTTTTCCATTACTCCCCACCCTATTAAAGGTGCTCCACACCATTCAAGAGGTTCCAGATTCCCCATTAACATAAATATGGTACAAGATCTCTGCCTCTTATATACCCTTACATATACTAATACAGTCACAAATTACATGTGATACACACACACACACGTGTGTATGTGTGTGCTTGTGTGTGTGTGTGTGTGTGTCTGGCAATGAACAGAAAGAGTTGACAGAAACAAATTCAGAAATGTCTACTGCGACCTGCAGTGAGTCTAGCCGTCAGTACTCGCTGAGGTTACTACTGGATGTATTTGTGTAAGGTACAGCAGCTGCACGTGATTCAGTGAAACCAAGAAGTCAAAGGTGACTCCACTGATACATAATAGATTGGCCTGCTCTTTTAATGAGTAGGAATCATTCGGCTCATACAGAAGGTATACTCACAATGCCTTCAGAAAGCAGATGTATTTGATCCTGCATGTCCTGACATCCACTGAATAAATGCACAAAATTGCCTTTATGAAATAAAATGTATTTTTTTTTCTTCTTACAAAGTCTTTAAAGAGGTAGAGAAGAACTTGAACGTTTCTATTATCTTCAAAATTGTAGTTCTGCACATAAATGTGCAACTGAACTCAAAAACGCTACAACTGAACAAATGTAAGCTGTGGTGATACTGGGGAAGTCTAAGCAATAATACTTACTGGAAATGTTGCTCCACAGTGAAAAAAACTACTATCTTTAAAAATCTTAAAAAATGAAAACAACAAAAGAATAACACTTTCCCAGACGACCCGGAAAATGCACAGAAAGGAGTTACAGCATGCCAGCTGCAAAAGTCAAAACCCGTCTCTCAACATCCTTTGCACATCTTGCACCGACTTCAAACCCTGCCCTGGACTGCCTCTGAAGGTGTCTGTGGGAGGTGCCACTTCTCTGAAACACCCCTCAGATGACGTTTTCCCCATGGAACAATGGCGGGCAGATCGGCGGGAAAAAACTCTCCTCACAGTCTGTTATTTATTGAGAAGTTTCTGCCTAAATGGATCCTGAGCGGACAGCAGGTGACTGGCACATGTGCGGCCGAGGGGGGAAGAGTAGGGTCTGCTTTATCGCCGTCTGCCCGTCCCCCACCAATCCCCACCCTCCCCCTTGACCGTCGATGGATGTAGGCCCTCAGGGGATTTTTAATGTGTTCATCAGGGGATTCAGGCGGCTTTGATATGACACATGATAATCTATGAAAATGTTAATCGATAGAAATAGTTTAAGCTGTCACCGAATGCAATGCAGCCGGTCAATACTCATATCCCTGCAAACAATGTCACTTGTCATCAGGGCTTCATTTGAGGAGCACTTAAATATTTGACTCTACGCATCAATGCGCTCCTATTCCCAGACAGGTAAACACATTTTCTCTCTATTTAAGCCTGGCCACACTCTACATGCATTTAGCCTCCCCATTGAAAAGCCTGATAGGTCCACTGGAGGGCAAAATTAATACCTAATTGAATCTCACAGTCATCAAAATAATCAATACATTTTTATTATTTATTCTTTTACAGTCTGTTGACTGTTTGAAAGCTCAGAGGTATGAGGGAAAGCATTCATGGCTGTGAAATACTGTCATTTAACAATGCAATTTTCACTGGGGCATTAGGGCTTGTGAGACATAGTATAATAAAGCAAAGACAGACTGAAAACAAATGCTGTGGCTGGAACACAGGAAAAAAGAGTCAACCAAAACAAAAAAGAGAGACAAATAAAAAGCAACTGCAGCAAGCAGTAGAAGGGTGGGCTTCTCCCTCTCCACCATCTCTCCATCTCTTCCCTTCTCTCTTTTCCCTCTCATTTCTGCTTGAAGGTTTTATCATATCAGAAGCTCAGCGACGCTTTTGTAATGCTGATATTTCTCTTCCTGACAACCTCTAAACAAGTAGAGGGGATGAGATCCCCGCTATCATCTTTTGTCTGTCTCTCCAGTTGGGAGAAACAACATGACAGGCTCTCTCTCTCTACAACCCCCCCCCCCCCCCCCCCCCCCACACACACACACACACTGTTAATTACTTAAAACAGAGCTCCCTGGGTGGCGTCAGAACCCCAGCTCCTATTCCTGGTGTGCGCTATACAACTGAGATTGTGATGGGCTCTGGGGGGGGACTGGGTGACTGCCTTGCTCCCCCTGGCTGAGGAAAAAGAGCAGGGAGAGCACTCCACCCCAGCGAGCCCCTCGGAGCTTGTGGCCCCTCAGCTGTCATCAGATATATCTCTGCTAATTGCTAATGGCTCAAGCTGCGCTGTCCCCTCAGCTGAGCCAGACGGCTGTGCCACCACTGCTGAGTACTAATAATATTAATGATAATACTACTACTAATAATAATATTATTAATAATAACAACAACAACATAATAATAATGAGTGTGAATTTTTGTTATTAACATGAAAATGATTGATACAGTACTAATAGCATTTAATAATAAAATATTGTAAATTATTATTTATTGTTAACAGGGTGACCATAATCATCCCCTTACTGTTACTATATTCTTTCATCATTGTAACATAATTTTATTATCTTTAATTCAAAATTAATACTTTTTTTAATCAGCACTGAACAATTAATTTTGCAATAAACACAAAATAATACACATTAATACATTTCATCAGTACTACACAGCGAGACAAGACATTGTCTAATATTTGTGACAAATTGCAATGATCATCATAAATCAACATAAATCAACAGTACATCTCTCCTGATTTACAAACACACTACGCTCTGGTCATAAGAATCAACTGCATATAGTAATCAAAAGCAATGGGAAGATAATAATTTCTACAACAGCTCGTCATACAGTTTAGTGCCTGAATGCCAGTTGGAATAAGAAGAAAGGCATTTAGAGATAAAAAAAAAGCTTGCCTTCTTAGTGTTAAAACAATTTGAGACCTATGAAAGAAACACAGCTGAGGAGTTGAACTTTCCAGATTCTATTAAGAACTATGGAGCCAATGGTAAGAACACTAAAAAAAACTGATGTCAGTTTTTATAATACTATTATACTATATTATTACTTCATATTTTAATATAGTTAATTGACTACTGCAGAGTGGCAGGTTGTCACAGAGTAACAATGAAATAATTAGCATGAGTCATGTAATTTTATTTAATAAATTTACTTAATAATAATATAAAATCATACATCAAATCAAATCAAATACATTTTGTTCCGTATCTGCAGAATTTTGGAAAAACCTCTCTCAAACAATAATGAAAAAAAATGCGTAAAAACATAAACATCCATTTATTTGGAGTTGCACTTTTAGGAATCAATCGCTTAAGGGAATCACCAGAATTACTTTGGAAACAGGTAATTCTTATAAACAGAGGGCACAATGTTAAATGTATTCTATCGTTTCCACCACTGTATCTCTCCTTCATTTACTGTTCATTCACTGTTATTCCATACAAATCTTGCTGTAGAGAGTGCACATGTGTGTGACTTTCTGATAGGCTTGCGCAGATAATTACTTAAGATTGCCACTACCAGTCATGACAGGTTCATTCCCACGTGACTCCTTTTTTAAAAAAAAAAAAATATTGAAAAATATTGCACGGCCTGTTATCTGAAGCTCACACCAAAACGAACCTCTAATAATGCTACGCCTCATAGGGAGGACTCCTACACTCCAACAGGGGCTGTGCACAATGGATTGACTTCCTTCATGCTGATACAGATAACAGCAACAACAACAACAACAAATGTAAACAAGAAGGGAAGAAAAAAAAAACTTCTTCACACCCAGCATGTTCCCAAATTTTCCACAAAACAACACAGAACTAGTATATCCTGGCAGGACCAATACAGGTATCCATTTCCATCTATCTGCATATAGACAAAATGGTCAGTATCATTAATAGTGTCATTAATGATCATCATCATTAATAGTTTCAATAACTGTGAAAGATAAAAAAGAACAGGGATACCCAAGCTAGTCAAATCAAAACCTTTGTCTGATGTCCAGAGCACAGATCCATGTCATTTTCAAGGGAACTTGTTAACCTCTGTCCACACAAAGCCAAAGTTTTGATGATAATAATAATATTGCTGTTGGATTGATATGTGTCCTGTGTGCTGGCATTCACCATCATCAATCAACACCTCAGCCCACAGGATTATCACCAAAACAGTGCTATAGACATATACCATAGCACAATTCCATAACCAACCACTGCATCACAGGCAAGGCCACATAAAGTAAAACAAAGTCCTTGTCTATTTTCAGATGCACTCTGCCAACAGAATTACTTTTGATGCAAGTCCTGCTGACAGCATTTGTTTATCACCATGCCATGCTTTCAGCTCACTTCTTATTGGCTCAAGCCATCTGCAACAGCTCTCACGGCAATGGATTCATTTATAAAAAACGTATATATAAAATTTATTTTAAAAATTGTATATAAAATCAGTGCAGCATTACTATTAAAACTTCTGCTGACATTTTACATCACTTTGTTTTCTTGCTTCCTTTTAAGTATTATACAACATATTATATAAACTATATATTATAATATTAAAATATATAATTGTTAAAAAAATTAAAATTATAATATGGTCATATCTTAATCCTCAGCATTATTATTAAAACAGTAAAGAAGCATTATTAGTGGTAGTGGTGGTAGTAGTAGTAGTAGTATTGCTGTGGTATGATTGCTGTTCGGAATACACAACAGTGGTGGGTGCTTACTGAGGTGAATTTCCTATCTCCCATTTGTATTCTTGAGAATGCCTTTTACAGACACAGTATTACAGATGCATTACAGTAATGTAATTAGTACTGGAATGGACCTGATAAGTCTACACATGAATCAGCAGCAGGTGCTGACAGTAACACAGCCCGTTTTCCTTGCTCTCACTCTTCTTCCAAAAGAATCCAGTAGTAAGCAGCAGTAAGGCTGCATCTTGCGTTTGCCATGCATTAGGAATCTTAGGGGGCTGAGGAGAGAGCTTTGTCTCCCCCATAGGTTCACAAACATACTGTTCCTCATTCTGCTTTTGTTCGTCCTCTACCATCAAACAGGTTCATTCCTCTTTCTCATCTGAGGAGATGTTTTATGGTAATACAAACTGGCACTTCTCCATAATTGCCCCCTTTTCTTCCAAACTTCGACTTCGCTGTGTATTTTACTGTCTCAGAATTGAACGGAATTTACAAAAGGATATCTTCCCACGAATTAAAATACTAATTTTAAATTTTAATTTTAAAATTAAATGCAATGTGTTTTGGTGTAGATATTTATGTGAAGATGATGTATTTGCCATTGCATTTGTATTTCCCTAATACCAAAACACTATGCAATTAGACGCTAGTCAGTACATTGGCTTATTTAGCAGTAGTAGACTTTCAAACATTATCATTCAAGCTTTATAATGACAATCAAGTGTTATTGTATGTGACTGGAAAGGCAATTATTTATTTCAGAGCTTTTTGCCCTGCATGTGTCAAGACAAAATGAACACTTACTGTAAAGTAAACTCAAAGTAAAAGTCATTGTTCCAATTTCTTTCAAGTAAAAAAGCTTTATTTTAAATTAAATCACTCCCTTTAAATGCATATAACATTTCATTTTAAGTATGACTAGTAAGATTTGCATATCTCATACATTGCATTCATATTTCAATGACTGTTGTGCAAATGAAAATAAAAGCTGCATATAAAAAATAGTTAAAAATAAGGATGAATTGCATTACAGTTAGATTGACTACAGGGCTTTTTCACTGTCATATCATTTCAATGTCAGACAACAACAGGGATACAGAATGATATGTGTCATGAACTGTAAACAGTTGCAAGCATCACACAGACAAATTCCAATCATCTGAATTTTCAGGAACCATGCTCTTCACTGGGCAAAAAAAGCAAATATTCCTGACTTTCATGAAGAAATAACCCCTCAACTGGAGTCAGAGGGGCATTCTCAATGGAAATTCAATCTAAATTTGTATGCTAATTTTCAATACAACAAGCCATCGTCCTCACAATGAGGAAGAGAGCTTGCTCAATTTATGAGAGAATAGTCTGAATTGGCTTCTTTCAAGTGTTGTACACTGCTGAAACCCTTTATTAGAGAGACTCGGCACAACATAATCTGAGGAATGTCTGTAGCTGCAATACAAATTGTATTGTGAATTCAGGTTTTATGTAGAAAAGGTACAAAAATAAATTACATCCTCCTGGAAACATGTGCACACTATCACACTGGTAAGTAACTACAGCCTTATTTTGGGGGCAATCTATGAATTCTATGAATTGTGAATAATTATTATACTCTTAGAATAATATATCTTACTAATATGCCTCAGGAGTATCAGATAAAGACTACATATAACTTACATATAATACGTAAAATTACATGCAGACTTTAATGTTCTAATGTTGCAACCAAACAAAATAAATCCTCTTAATTAAAAGAGAATTAAGAGTAATGGCAATTAACCAATTAAATAACAGATTTATATTTCCTTAAATGTGAATTTAGGCAGTATCTGATCCCTATTCCACACATAACAAACAACCAATGGTAATGTTCATCACAGCAGCCAGAGGAAGCTTCATGGTTTGTATAACATTATAATATGCTGAGAGAATATCCTCCCTGTGTTTCATTGGTTGGCTCCCCCTGTTTAGAGAGAGGCCTGTCAATTGGACATGAGTTTATGGCTCCTGGAACCATAATCTCCAGCCTGATGCTAACAAATAGCCTTTAATATCTATGGTACTGCATCACCTCATACCCACACTTGCATCCAGGTACTTTTGTATGGGGCGCTAAATGTAATAGATCTTTTTTTCGTGGATAGAATGCCTTCTGTGCTACGAAACGCATAAATTCATGATGAAACCATATTACACCGTAACGCCTTTTGTCCACGAAAAACACAAACGCGTTAGCATTGTGTCCACAAAATATTGAAGAGAGCACATACTGTACTTTAGTGCACAGAAAACAAAACGGATAATTCCTTTCATGCACTGAACTGACCGTTGTGCTTTTCATTTTGTGGACAAAAGGCGGAATGCACTTCTCACTATGTGGACAAAAGAAACTCATTTTGTAGACAAAAGTAATTCTGTCCACGTAACAGATGTCTTAGGCCAGCATTTATGCTGTTGTCGCACGAAATTCAGAATGCGCTGTACGATCATCATTCCGTGCCATCGAATGCTCATCTTGTCCACTTCACTGATTTGCTATATTACTGAAAGTATGATGTGCACGAAAGGGATTTAGCACAATATATTCCGTGACTCCGCAGTTACAGAAGGCATTCCGTCCACGAAAGCAAGGCTGCTGGAACTTTCGTAGACATCACTGTTCTGCTTTCGTGGACAGGATGCCTTCCGTCAGTTACAGAAGACATTCCGTCCACGAAAGCAAGGCTGCTGGAACTTTCATAGACATCAGTGTTTTGCCTTAGCAGACAGAATGCTTTCTGTGCTACAAAACGCATACATTCATTACGAAACCATGTAACACTGTAACGCGTGAAACCACGAAAAACACAAACGCGTTAGCATTGTGTCCACGAAATACGGATGTATACGAAAGTTCAAGCAGCCTTTGCTTTGTGATATTTCGTGGACACAATGCTAACGCGTTTGTGTTTTTCGTGGACAAAAGGCGTTACGGTGTTATATGGTTTCGTAATGAATTTATGCGTTTCGTTGCACAGAAGGCATTCTGTCCTCGAAAAAAGGTCTGTTACATTTGGCGCCCCATACTTTTGGGTGGTTGGAAAACAGATCAGTTTTGTCCGGATGTTCCAGGGACTTTTGCTGACTTTTGCTAATTTCTACAATTTATTCACTTGTTTTATTTAAACTAGAAAAATCATACCATGATGTTTGGAAGCCATTCCCATTCCTGTCATAAAGATAAAACATTTATTAAATGATACTGTTATTCCATTAAACATACTAAACTGAGAAGTAGAATTACAATGCTATACCCACTGCTCAAAAAATTAAGGGAACACTTAAATCACACAGTGGATCTCGAACGAAATATTCAAGTCGAAAATCTTCATTGATATACATTGTGTAATTCGTTGAGAACAAAATGACGTAAGAATGGTCAATGGAAACCAAACTCAACCCATTGAGGGCTGGATTCAAAATCACACCAATAATCAAAGTGAAAAATCAAAATCACAGGCTGACCCAACTTGTGTAAATTTCATCACGGCAACTCATAATGTGGCTCAGTAGTGTGTATGGCCCCTATGTGCCTGTATGCACTCCCACGTCTGGGCATGCTCCTGATGAGACGGCGGATGCTGTCCTGGGGGATCTCCTCCCAGACCTGGACCAGGGCATAAGTGAGCTCCTGGAAAGTCTGTGGCGCTACTTGGCGGCATTGGATGCGCCAAAACATAACATCCCAGAGGTTCTCAATTGGATTCAGGTCTGGGGAACGTGAGGGCCAGTCAATGTAATCAATGCCTTCATCATCCAGGAACTGCCTACACACTCTGCCCACATGAGGCTGGGCATAGTCCCGCACCAGGAGGAACCCAGGGCCCACTGCACCAGCATAAGGTCTGATAATGGGTTTGAGGATTTCATCCCGGTACCTAACAGCAGTCAGGGTACCATTGGCTAGCATGTGGAGGTTTGTACGACCTTCCAAGGATATGCCTCCCCAGACCATCACTGACCCACCACCAAACCAGTCATGCTGGATGATGTTGCAGGCAGCATAACATTCGCCACAGCGTCTCCAGACTCTTTCACGTCTGTCACATGTGCTCAGTGTGAACCTGCTCTCATCTGTGAAGAGAACAGGGCGCCAATGGCGAAGCTGCCAATTCTGGTGTTCTCTGGCAAATGCCAATCGAGCTGCACGGTGCTGGGCTGTGAGCACAGGTCCCACTAGTAGATGTCGGGCCCTCATGCCACCCTCATGGAGTCTGTTTCTGACAGTTTGGTCAGAAACATGCGCATGAGTAGCCCGCTGGAGGTCATTTTGTAGGGCTCTGACAGTGCTTCTCCTGTTCCTCCTCGCACAAAGGAGCAGATACCGGTCCAACTGCTGGGTTGCTGCGCTTCTACGGCCCTGTCCATCTCTCCTCGTGTAATGGCCTGTCTCCTGGTATCTCCTCCACACTCTTCAGAATGTGCTGGGAGATACAGCAAACCTTTTTGCGACAGCACGTATGGATGTGCCATCCTGGAGGAGCAGGACCTAAATGGGCTGCAGGTACCGCCTCATGCTACCAGGAGTGACAAGAGCACTAGCAAAATGCAAAACTTGGGAAAAATCAGTCAGGAAGGATCAGGAGAGAGAAATTGTCTGTGGCCACCACCTGCAAAACCATTCCCTTTTTGGGGGTTGTCTTGCTGTTGCCTCTCCTGTCCACCTGTTGTCGCTTTCATTTGCACCAAAGCAGGTGAATTTGATTCACAATCACTTAGACTTCATAACTGGACAGGTCGATATCCCAGAAGTTTAATTGACTGGGTGTTATACTGTGATGATTGAGAGTTCCCTTAATTTTTTTGAGCAGTGTACATATTTGTCCTAATTCATTAATTTGTTAATGTTCTATGTAATTGTTGATAAATCAACAGGGACAGATAAAGAAGGCAGCCTCTTCTTGTCAAGCTACATTAGTAAAACCTTTTTTACAGAGAAATGTTTACCTAGAATGTGTTTGAGTGAGATGTGATTTAGACTTCATGCTTCAGAGAGGCTGAAAGCAGATCTCACAAGTAACGAGAATGATAAACAGAGGGAGGGAATAATTTGACACAGAGACTCGCAAAAGACTGAATATCATCTACTGTATATGTATGTATCATGCTATCTAGGTTCTGAGGTTGGGATTTACCATGTGCACAATTTCCTTCTTTGGGGCATTGCAAGACTTATCACAAGATTTTGGAAAAGCAATAAAAGCAAGAGAAAAGAGTCACTATGTGCGGTGAGCCTGCCTACCCTGAGGCTGGTGTTACACGCTGGCTCCTTAGCAATAGGCCTATGCTACCAAATATGAAATGTAGATCCCACTGTGCTATGCCTTTATCTTGCTACACTACACAAGTTTGAAACTCCACCAAGGCATGAAAAAACAGCCCAGAAATACATCCTTGACCAATTGTTATCATCCTCCTGAGTTAGACAAGATTTCTTAATTCTAACTGTGTTCCACAGTTACCACATCTATTTTGACATCCCATATTCAGGAGATTATTCAAAATCGATATTGCCATCCAGAACATGGAACTTGACAGCAGGTAAAAAACCCCTGACTGTTTTCTCAAATAAACAAAAAGGTGTTTTTCAAAAGGGCTGACTTCTGCAGCAAGAGAGAGTGGGATGAAACTATTTTTACCCTCCCCATATTACTGACATTACAGATTAGTGATGAGCCCACAGAGACACATGTCGCCAAGGGGCTCTTCCTCAAAGTCAACTTCCAAGGCAACCTCCTGGGACCTGTGCCATGCACACTCTCATGAAAGGTGTGAAAATCTGATTTCCCAAAAAGGATCAGTAATTCTCTATGAAGGAAGAAGCCGGGATCAATAAATCATTGCTAAGTAGATTGTAAAGGCAAAAAAATATTCTTTGCTGCCGACAGTGCATTGTGGGGGAAGGGGGGAGGAATACAATCTCAATAAGCGGCGGACATATTATCCCTTTAGCGGCCACTTTGACTAAAGCCACATTATTGCAACAATAAAATCAGCTGTATAAATGTCAAGCTCATCTGGAGTCCGATGACCAGTCCAACCCCCCCTCCCCATGTGTGCTGCAACCCAGACGCCTTTGGGCCATTGGGAGAGCAGTTTGGGAGTCTCTGGTGACCTATTTAAAAATAAACAAGACTAATAAAATGTATATCATGTCTGAGAAAGGTTTCTCATCAGTGGTGGCATGCCGGGCCAGGCGAGAGAACCCCGGGCGCAGATGGTGGCAGCACCTCACTCTCCAGTCACCACATTTAAGCCACTGAATTACTCCAATTACTTTAAATTTATCACTTCATTGGTTTTTATGACACCGGAAAGTGTTGGTCATTAACTGTGTAATATATACTAATTGCCAAGGAAGGCACCGGGCTAAATCTACTGCTGGTGGTTCGTAATTAGAGAGGAAGCGATACCCTGCATGAAAAGTAATGATTGTATTGTATTGTAAGTAAAATAAAACATCATCTCTCGGTCAGAGGCAAATTAATTGTCTGATACTAGCTAACGCAAGAAAAAAAAACACCATTAAAAGGGAATTGTGTTTTGTATTAGGTTTCTGTTGAAACATTCCTCTTATTACCACTGCTACTACAAGAAGGGTATGCGATTAATGCAGTGAGGTATCATTTAAAGCTGTAATTACATCACATTAACACGCTATCATTCACACTGCACCATATCAAGCACCCAAAGTCTGTGTTTTAAGCACATTAGTAAATTAAATTGTTCCATACATTGCAAAGGGAAGTGCTCCCTATGAATGAGTTAGGACTGCTAACTGCTCTGGATCCACACCACTGTGTCACAGGGTGGTTTAGGCACCTAAACATATCACTAAACATATCACGGATCACTAAACATATCATGTCACTAGACAAAAATGTTGAAAATAAGAAGACCAGGTTGGTGTTACCAGATTATAACAACCACTGTCATCTTAAAATGTGAAGGTTATTTTGCCAATACATTTTAGTTTATTTTTGTGTGTACTCCATGTCTACTCCTACAGTTACCTACACTACTGTTTCAATCTACATTATTTTCATGTGTGTATTTATTATTGTTGTCCTATATACATATTATTCTTAGTTCTACTGGTATCAAAGCAATTTACCCTTAGCAATGAAAAAAGTTCAATTCTATTCTATTCTTATCACTGCTCTATTTCCTGGAGCTATACTGATGTTAGATTGCGAGATCTTGGACTACATTTCTCTGGAGAATCTTATTTTCTTAGTTAGAACTAATGAACATTGCTTAGTGGTCAGTCAAAATAGTCATACCCATAGTAATTGGCTGCTGTCTCTTTTTGGTAGATGCTCATATTCAGCAATAATTCACAAAGTGACATCTGCCATATGTCTGTAAATAATGGCCTGGAATATAAAAGTATGCTGTGTTGAGTACTGGAATACTAGACTGTGTTGTGTTGAGTCCTGACCTATGAGATCATTCTGTGTTGAGTCCTGTGATATGAGACTGTGTTGCATTGAACTCTGGAACATGGCATGCTATGCAGTCCCAGATTATGAGACTGTACTGCATACATATTAGTATACACATTTAAGTGTCATAGAATAACAACACTCTCTTCAGTGGTGAATGCAAAATATACCATCTCTCCTCCTGAGGACTTTGCACCCAGAATACTAGAGGATCTGAAAAACATTTGATGAGTTTCTCATAAACACGGTATACATGCATGCATCACAACCACACAGATGAGTGTCAGCAATTTTCCAAATGTCTCTCTTGCACTGTATATTAAGAACAGGGGAACTCAAGAAAATTGTCCCTGTTCCTGCTCCCCCTCCCCCTCCCACCCCACGATGTTCTCTCTTCCATTTTCAGCAGATCAGCATGGAGTATCGACCTGGTTGGAATCACTTAGAACTGAAGTAAATGTGCTGATTGTTTTCACAGCAGGCTACTTCTCCTTGGTGCCCTGGCAGGTGAGCAGGCAAGAGGGCAAGAGGGCACATGGAGGGGGAGTAGCTAAGCCCCCCCACCCACTCCCCAGGGCTAGGCAGCAGCTCTGTGACTTCCTCCATCAGGCGGGACAAACAGCATGTGGTGTGGTGGGGGACAGGGAAGAGAGGGGCCAGCGCTCACCTGCAAGATTCCACCTCTCCCTCACTTTGAGGTTTGGTGAGGACCCCAACACTAGGCTGTGAGGGCAAGAAGCACAAGTGGCGTAATGGCAGGGAAGAGAGCACAGATGTAATTACATCTGGTGGAATGCCTTTCAGTTTAATAAACTGAACAATGGGGAGATCAGAAATGAGTGAGTGTGAAGTGGATTCATAAAGGTCTGGGGGAGTAACATTTTGTATCTGCTTTACCACTGTTACACTGTGACTTACCTGTCCTGCCACTAAATCTGAACGAATATCCTCTTTTGTGTATTATGTACCCATATTCTGTAATAAGATTATGCATGCTTTATGATAGTGTGATTAATTAGATTATACTCTCATCTGTTTTCTGAATCACACAAGGTGTCTCCCTTCCCCTGAACCAAATATCATCACGCCACAAGTCCTTGCCACATACTTGAGAAGTGAACAGTGATTTCTTATGTGGGATTACATCCACACAAAACCAAACCCAGAGCAGCAAACTCAATCCGTCTGTCAGTTATTTGGACCTTGATCTAATACTCCAGCAAGAGCAACAGCTTTAAGGTCTCTGGTGGAATATCTGTCACATTTCACTCAAAGATTTCAACAGTGGGAATGATTCTACAATAGCAATTCTCAGGAAAAAAAAAAGAAATTTCTCTCAGATGACTACTATGAACATATTCCAGTAAACACACTAACACACAAAATGTACAGAGAGGCTAAGAGAGACCAGATACTCATTTTGCCTGTGCATGAAAGATGATCAACGAATCATTCACCGATCTGTAAGGATGGGTATGACAATCAAGGATTCTCAAAGTCACGGCACACTTGGGAGATGGTTGTGGGTGCTTCTGGTGAGGGGAGAAGGGATGTGTGTCAATCCTGGCATCCCAGTGACATCTGCGCCAAACGAAACTTAAAGGTCACCTCACGGCGAAGACGACGGGAGCTCGTCGCTGCTTCCTTTCAGAAGATGCCTCTTCCCCAATCCCCCCAGGGAACATCGGCTGTAGTGATATATGAGGGTGGAAAGAGACTGCCGTGGAAGGAGACAGTGGCACAGGAGATCAGAGTTGTCAGCCTGGAGAGCACTGTTATGGGGGAATACAATGACTTCAGAGCAACTAACAATGAACCTCAAACCCTTGCTTTGAGACTTAAGGATGAGAAATCTTTGCGCAGGCATATAGAATCCAGAGGAAGTGTTATGGTATGTGTGGTGTGCCTCCGAAGGTGATTTACAGCAGAATTCTAGTTAAGGTCTCCTTTGACCTTTGTTAAGATCCCCAACCCTGCTGTTCCCTAATGAATGAGCATACGTGGTGCACTTGGGCCCACAGAGAAAATGATGCTCACCTCCTCCAGTGCTATATGAACAGAAATAGGATTTTAATTGGAAAGAGGGTCCTAGCTGAGCCCTGTAAGACAGTTAATAGTTTAGGTGCCTGCAACCAAACCAACACCTGCAGACTTCTGAATTAGCAGGCAAAAGGATTGCTGCTTTTTGTGGATGCATGACTTGAATTCCTTTTTTTATCCTACTTGGCAGGGTACAACATCACATGTAACTGCTACTTCCCTTCTTTAAAGATTTCTCACTGGCTACTGTGTTGGCCAACAGAGAGAGTTCTGTGGCTTCTGATAGCTTGTGAAGTATGGCACAGAGCTGATGCTATTACACATACTCTAATGATTGCAGAAGGTCACAGTTAAACACACTTTTCACTGTCCAATTTCTATGTTCCTGTTCCTATTTAGTGCATCTGTGTTTTATTTGGTTAACCAGGGAGCCATATAACCACTTTCTGTTTAGGAATCTTTCTCTTTTCTTCTTTTATCACTTTTTTTGTCATCGTTTCAACATGTTTTTTATGTGTCTCTGCATTTTGGTTTAAAAAATAAAAAAGAATCTAAAATGTTACGAACACCAAACACCCAAGGTTGCACTTTTTTGGCATTCTAGTCTTTCACTAAATAAATGTGGATGCTTTTAAGGCTCATCAATCAACAGCTCTGCAAAATCATCTTCAGTGGTGACACTTAAACCATGCCAGGTCGCAGAGGAGACCACTGAAGCGATACGTTGTTTAGAAAAACTCACAGGCCTCATACATGCCCATGACATCCCTTCAGAGGTCTCATATATTGATTTGTTCACAGGCACTTAAAGTGTAAACCAAGTCTAAAAGTACACCAATTTGTGCAGAACACTGTGCCCCAATAATACCACATTAGTCTTACACCCTAAAGAGCTGGTGAGGTACTACAAGATCCATCCTACATCGGATCAAGAAAGGTGAGGAAAATAATGGGGCAAATTCCAGGTGAAATTTGAAAGATAATAGTACCATCTAAAGTGAATTCATATTGAAGCACCCAAATCACAGCTGTGAAATTAGGAATGTTAGGGGCAGAACACAATCAAATCTAACTGCTGTACATAAAAGATGTTGATGTATGGCACCACACAAGTATGATCAAATCCCCACTTAAGGTCTCCATATTTATGGATGAGAAAATCAAATTTTAGCCCATAACAGCACTTTCCTTTAGAACAGTGGCATTTGATTGACATCTGACATAATTCCCCATCCCAATCCTTTGTAGACCAGCCCATATATCTGATTATACCATACAGACAGGACCATTACTTTATTATTAAAGTGGCTGTGCTAGTGAAACCCAACCAAACATTGTAATTGAATAGCTTCAATTATTATAACTACAATATTTGAAACGTTGAAGCACTATGGACAGGTATATAGTGTCTGCTTATGTGTAATCACCTGCTGACAAAACTAACTAAAGGGCCATCAGCCCATCCATCTTATATCATTTAAGTATTGCATATTCCCATATCTGTACAATATGCGCTAGTCATGTGGTGCTATTGTATACAAGGATTGCAGCTCACTTCCTATTACTGAGCTTTTTGGGGAAGGGGGAGGGAGTGATTTTGAAAATTACTAAACTGGTCAGGCCCAACAAGAGCACAACGCTTATCTAACTGTTCTCAGTGGGCAAGTAATGACAAATGAGCAGACCTATCAAAAAATCTCTGACATTCTACTGTTCCTGGTTTTTCCTCGTTAGTTGCTTGATCTTGATCACAAGCATCATGGTTCCACTTGTGTGATTGTGTTTACTCTGCTGAATGCTATTCAGTAACACATTCCAAATATTGAGCATGTATAAAATAGTTCCAAATACTTAAACAGTATAAGCCCTGTTTTATCATTCACTGGGACGTATACATAATACTTCAACCTGTCTCAAGTTTTACTTTCAATCATTCAGTTATTCAATACTAATGTGTTAATTATTGGGGCGGGGTTGTTATATTTTTAAAGGATAAAAAAACTTTGACAATGGATGCCGGGAAGTTCAAATCATACAAGACAAAATGAAAAAAGCCCACCCATTAGGATTTAATGTTCATTATTGGAGAAAGGCCTTAAGGCACATTCGTAGGAGCCAGTGAGTCTCAGTGCAGTTGCAAATTATAGCGACTCTCATCAATAATTAGTTATCCTTAGTGTGCAGACACAGGGAATGCCACTCTGCCACCCAAGGGATATTAAACTATTTAAAGGGTACTTTATTAAACAGCTACAGTACACACACATCTTTTCAAATACATGGTTATGAATTCAAGGTTTAACTATACAAAGTGTTTGAATTGAAAAGGAGGATAATCTGGTCCACCAGCACCACCAACCTATTCAGGCCAACAGATTCAGGCTAAGGAGAGGCCTGTTACTTTAGACACCAGCTAGCAACGACCATCTCTTTGTCATTTTTAACTGCAAAGTTTCCAAACAATTCAAGTCAAGATGAAAATCAGATGAAACATAAAACTAACGTTGATGGACTTTGCAGTAAATAGGTCTGCTGTGTTTTAAAATAGACATATATGTTTCATACTTTTAGATAAATGCACCCGCCGTTCAGAGTCATAAATTGTGGGTATGATACCTCACCCGGTGTTTTGCAGGGGGCGAACTGTGGCCTAGTTTGAAATCCCCCAGCGGGACCTGAGGCCCCTGCTGTCACCGGCGTCTCCAAGTTCACTTTAAGCACGCACTGTCTGCGGGTGCAAAGCAGAGGGCTTTGTCCTCCCTCCCCCCACAAACCCACCCCCCAACCCCAATGTGTATTTGTCCACATCGGCATGCGCTGCCGACATGCATCTGTGTCAAAGCCAGGGATGTATTGACAGCTCGCCTGGAACAATCTCCTCAGTGAGCCCACTTTGGCAGTGGCTGTTACTAATCAAAATGTAGCGTGTCTCAGTAAATCTCGTCAAGACCCTGTCTGCACTCGCAGCCCATGTGGGTAAACGCAGCTGCTTCACCACCAATTGTGATGTGCCCCTTGTATCCCATCAATGATCAAATGTACTTTTTCACATGTTCACAGAAAGGATATTTGATCAACACCAAAGCTATCTACCTCTTCCTCTGCTGCCTGTGTCCACTGGAAAGTAATACATATATAAGTGTGTGTATTCTTATCAGAGCACTATTCATAATGTTGAAAGGTAAGCGGTATTGTACGTGGGGATAAAGGAGATATGGAGCTTAAACAGTGGGAGGGAGTGTGAATGTTAGGAGGTAGGGGTCCAGCCAATGCACTTTGTCACATATGTGATCACGGAAGCTGTGGCAACAGTAAATTTAATCAATGTTACTGCAGGTTTGAACCACTCAGGGGCTGTTCTGAAAAAAAGTACAGTCTTCAAAGAAGAACCATGCATGATGGTTTACAGTGTGAGGTGTCCATCACATTTTAAAGAAATCTCTTCGCGCTCTTTGCTGATTGTGGCCCGAACCCTGTGATTATGATGCCTCTACACCACCACTGAGGATTGACCACAAGGGGGACTTCAACACTGCTCATGGCCATGATCTCAAGGAAATCTTTCCATTTGGATCTTATACACCCTCCTCTCAATTTCTTCCCCCTTAACTACAAAGCTACAGGTGTGTGGGCATGGATTCACCACAGAATGTCCTAATACCACCAGCATGTGGAAATTTCTATGCAGGTTGCTCGGTTTTTATTTTATTTTGGTCTATCAGAAATTAAATAAGATGCTGTTCTGTTTTCCCTTGCAAAAATGAGACGAATTATTAAGTGATACACCCTTCTCTCAACCTCCTCCCCCTTAACTACAAAGCTACAGGTGTGAGGACATGGAGTCACCACAGAATCCATGTCCTAACACCTGCAGCCAGGCTTGGCGCCCAGAGAAAATACAGAGGGGTGCGCTTGCAATCCACGGGGGGATTGCAAGTATGTCATATCTCAAAAAAATGTAACAGATACTATGTAGACATCAGGATATAAGGAGACAACTGGGGGTGCACTGAAGTCCATCTGGGGGTGCGATGCACCCCTAAGCACCCCCATAGTGCCAGCCCTGCCTACAGGATATGGAAATTTCTATGCAACTTACGTTTGCTTGTTTTTTTTTTATTTTATTTTTGTCTATCAGAAATGAAACAAGCTGCTGTTCTATGTTCCCTTGCAAAAATTATTAAGTAATTATCCTGTTAAATGTTAAATTAACTGGAAACAAAATATGCAGAATAGTTGTCTACCAATCTACCTACCTTTCGCTGAGAGGGACTGGGAGGGATCTGTAAAGTACTTTTGCAGGTGTACACCTAAATGTGCAGCCAGGCCAGGCCCTCTGGCCTGCCAGTGGAACTGCTCCAATCCACCATGCTGTTACCTTCCCCTGGGGAGAACTGCTAGGAGCTGCTAGGCTGCCAGGAGGCCAGCTGAACATGGTGACCTGTCCGCATGATATCAGCCCAAAATAAGAGGCCTGTAATGTTGATGAAACCAACTGTCAGTCATGGATCTCAGCTCACCGTACAAATCGCCACATTCTTTTCCCTAACAGCAATGAAAGCTGCCAAGGAGAGGAGAGCACACACAAATGTAATTGCATCATGCTGCGCTATTACACATTGCTTATGATGTTGCCAGTTGCAGAGACCACCCAACCGCGAGGCCGTTGACAGATTTTCATTCAAGGGTTGCGTTTCATGTTCAGCAGTGGTTACCGTTACTCATCCACTCGAAAACAGAAATACAATGCAACATGACTGTGGTCATTTTATTTGTTGAATCTAATATGTGTTAACAAATGATTTACAAAATTATAATTTTTCATGGTTTACTCCAGGACTTTCCCTTGAAAAAAAATACCTTGAAAAACTACTTCAAATGAGTTTTCAATTTTAGTACCAACAGAGGGGAATATGAAGCTGTTTGAAATGAGTCCATTCATTTATCATTTGTGTGTCATCTTGCAGCCTGTGCATAAAATGTGTTTTTATCACTCTACAGAGCATGTACCTGAAGAACTCCGCTGCTGATATCGATGTCACATCAACATTTAATCTACCTTCAATGAAAATTTTTTTTTGCAGATTCATGCACTCAACAGTTGTGCTACAAATAAGAGAAACTAAGATGTCTGTTTCAACATAGAGTAAAGCAAAACATAAATTGCCTTCATGTTAACTTGATGAGTTATGAATTAATAATCTGAAATTCGTCTCTTCAACAGCAAATAAATTGCAAATTAATAACAAATAAATAGCAAATTAATAATTAAATATCCCTTCAATGTACTGTATAGTGTGTACATTGATTTTAATTCTTCAAATATCTTTGCACTGATCTGCAAACGTTAATAATGATATTGATTAATGTAATATCAATCTAATATTGATTCAAATGCTTTATACCATTTTTGAACTTTTACTTTCCAGAACTGAATCTAGGTCATTTACATTGACAAACACTCAGTTCAAGGACAATGATGAAGATCAGACTGTTTGCAAAGGAGAATAATTCAGGATAGTAAAGGTATGCATACTAAATTTACATGTTTGTACTTTATGATTTTTAACTTAATAATTTACAGTCAGAAAGATTTACTGTAACACAGACATTGTTTATTCATGTAGTGAGTCACAGTTAAATCTAGATGCTTGGGGCGTCACTTGAAATTGCTGGAACAAAAATGATTGCAATTAACTCACTATAACCTTTAAATACCAGAAGATGCACATGAACCTAGCACTCTTCAATTCAGTGGTGAACAGAGCAAGGCGAATTGAGCCATAATATCTGAACTGAAAAAAATTAGCGCTGATTCACAAAAGGATTTTGAGTAATACCTTTCAGCAAGTTTTACTTCTCATTATTCAGGCCAATTACACAATTTTCTTTAATCTCTGCAACTGCCAGACTCAGACTGTTGTTCCAGTAAAGACATTGTAAATAGGAAACTTTCTAAAATTGCTCAGTCAACTTTCAAAACAAACCACAAAGCAGCAGGTTTCAGAAGACTTTACCCTGGCTAATCATACGTGCCACTTTACTGACAAACCAGAGGAATCAATCTAAAGCTAAATCTTGGGGTTACTAACTGTAGGCCGGCACATGCTTCTGTTTATGTATGCCTGCTTTCCTCCAGCCCATTTAGGTTGCGCAATGCCTCTGCTCTGATTAATGGAGTTATTGCCTTATGATTGCATTAGGGAGAGACGCTGTGGCTGAGGCGGTGCTTCATTTACAGCCTGCTCCCTGTAGAGACACCTCCACTGCACCGAGGGGGCGGGGGTGGGGTTGGCGCAGACACTCCAATGCCACAAGACTGGGAAGCAGGGCGGGGGGGTGCAACAACCACATTAGAGTTCAATGCAGTCACTGGTGCTCTTTCCAAGCTGTCATCACCATAAATGTTAAAATATACCCACGTGCACACACAGAAACACACACACTGTTCCTCAGGCACTGACATCAAGCGCTGTCATCAAAGGCATGTTGTCAGAGGTCATTAAAAATCACAATGGGAGACAAACAGCTGAAGTCACATTCCAGATTAATAAAGGCATGTCTGATGATAGGGAAGTTTGTGATAGGGTATATTTTAGGTGGGGTGGGGAAGGGGGTGGGGGGTGCACACTGTGCACAAGAAAGTATCGAAAAATGGCTGATTCCATACCTGGCCAATTACAGGGTCAGTGGTGCCTGAGTCCTGCTGAGCTGGGAGATGACAATCCATCTTGGGGAGTCTGTGGAGAAAGAAGATGGGGCTGCTAGTATACATCTTTCAGTCAACTTGTGCTCTGAGAGTCACTGGTACCAAAAGCACAGGAAAATCAAGCTGCCCTCCCAGATATGATTCAGTGAGTCATGTGAACTCCCCTCCACACACACACATGCACACACACACACACCCTTAATACAATGCACGCATACACAATACGCCCCCTCTCTCTCCCCCACTTCCATATATACTTACTAACATGCAGTGTATTAGTTTTTCTCCAGACCTCATGTGACATTGACAAATATCCAATATCTGGTGCATTACAAGATAGCCAGCTACTGTAGTCACTCCACTTAACAAAGCTTGAAATGCAATTCTGAATCACATAGGTTCCCTTCAGTGCTATCTCTGACTACAATTAGCTAAAAAAAAAGGATATACATTTACTCTAAATGCCACAAAAACCTCCATTTTTAACTATACAAGTTAATGCACAATGATGAATGCCACAATGTTTCATCTGAACATGTAATTCTCATTATGTATTCTGTTATTTAGTTTTAGCTGATTTTCTGTATTTTGCAGCTTTTCCCAGTACATCTGTCTATACCGTGTTTTTCATTCCTGTTTCCCAACTATTCTTTTTTTTTTTTTTTTTACATTTGTAAAATCCAATAAATAATAATCTACATTAGCACAAATGTATACGTAGGCTATTTTTTCGATGACAGGCCTCAGGAAAGCATATTCTTGTCGCTAATAATATTATATAAAATTTACACAGTTTGCATGTAAATCTGTTAGCGCTCTAAAACTATGACATAGATTTGGGATATAAAAATGAATTTATACGCTATCATTTTGATGAAAGAATCTGTTTATAAAACGTTTTATATGTCATAATATCACAGTACAATAACGGCACTAGTCATCTTTTGTGACGTGCACATGTATATCCTTCGTTTTAAATAAATAAAAGAAGTGACTACTTTATTAGAGCGAACCTACAGTAGCCTAATCATTGGCTAATTTTACCGCTCACTTGAATGCAACCCGAAATAGAATGCGTAAAAAATATGAACTACAGCTCAGATGCACAAGCAATACGGTGTGATCTCGATATTATCAAAAATGACAAAGTTCCCACATATTACATATTAAACATGCGAAATTCGATAAGTATAATAAATTGCTGTGAGGTTGAGGTTATAACAACAACAACAACAATGATAATAATAATAATAATAATAATAATAATAATAAACTTTATTTAGACAGCACCTTTCATACAAGAAATGCAGCTCAAAGTGCTTTACAATAATAAACATTGTATAATAAAGGTTGTAAAAAAAATAATTCCGTAATTCTGTAAAATGGGCTTCCCTTTCTTAAAGACTGTAAGAAGTTATTCAGTTTAATTCAGATACGTCAATAGCCTATTTGTAACAACAACGTGCAGGCTTGAAAGTAGAGTGTAGATGTGTTAATGGAAGTCGTTTAATAGGCTTATTAACATATTAACTTATTAACATCGTGAGATACACAGTTCAAAGAAATGACCGCCGTCAATAAAACATGAAACCGTAGCTTGCAAACTCGGAGAGGATTGTTTTTCATCAAACATCAACGGCTGCACAGTTTCAGCTGCGCAGTAGCGACCTCTAGCTTCAGTGTGTGGTTCCATTCACGTTACGCGCGTGATCGTGATTTTATTGGTTTAATAAAAAAAACTGATGGCAATTATTTCACAAACAGCACGTTCCATATATATAAATACTAACGTGATTAATCGTTTAGAAATTTATATATTTTTAAGTATTTACACCACATAATTAATCAACAATAATAATAATTACCTCTTATAATTGGACTTATTCGTTTCCCGAATTAAAGTTAAAGTGTATGCAAGAGAGATTTCTTCACATATAACTTAACTGAGAATTATAACAACCTCTGCGCAAATACAAGAAACAAAGAAGCCGAGCACGCGCCAGCCCCAATAAAACTACAACGCCCATAAGGCGTAGTCATACGTTTCCTGTGTTCATCATGTGATTTCACTCAGTTTTGCCATGGCGGAAGTAGAGGGGCAGGTAAACGTCTCAATGCTACACATAAAAATGTTTATTTGTATCCGATAAAAACTGTTTTTTTTTTACACCACACAGTTAGTAGTCAACGCATCATTTGGGAATTGTGATATCATTTACACTTTAACAAGAGTTAGGTGGTTAGCATTTACTATTTAGTTTGCAATGTATGTCTAAGACGAAATGTCTAGACTAGCTAGCAATCAATGTAATACCAGCTAATATGTAGACCATATCTTACAGATTATAGAAAAGGCCAAACTTCAGAAATGTTTCTTGTTTTATGTGGGTGTTGTTGTTCTGGTTTAGCCAAAAAACTGCAAACAGCGGTTTTCAAACCAGTATCAATTAGAAAAATGTTTGTTTGTAACATGGCTGTGAATCAGCTTAATATCTCTAATAGCTTAATGTAGCCTGCCCATGGATTTTTTTTGTTGAAACGTTAATGGTGAAAACGTTACATTAGTTTATTAAGTGTCAAGAGGATACCAAAAATACCTTTGGCTTTTTAGACCGAACTGACCGAACCTTACTCAGTTTGACTGAAAGAATCCGGCGAGGAAACCTTGAATTAGACTCGTCATTCATGTATTTAATGTCTCCACAACTACTTGAATACTTTAACAGATAAGGAATACATATGCGCCATGACGAAAAAAAAAACCTCAATGTATTTTCCCTGGAAATTCCCACCAACATTTTAAGATGCAGACAATTGTTATAGCATCTATTGGCTTATTGGGGCGTGATTATTTTCGCAGCAGTTTTTTTTTTCCCGCAGCGTTAAGAGACAATTAAGATGATGACATCATGTATATAAGAACATAACTAGCGTAATTTAATGCATATTGCAAACTTCAAAAAATTATGGTTTGACTAACTGAAATTTTCTCCATAGCCTCTCTGTTAAAATACCATTTTCCCTTTTAGGGAAGAAAACCAAGTGAAGAATCCACAGATGACTCTGAGGTAGGTATGGTTGCATCACACGTACTGCCTATAATCATAATACCGAAGGGATTCAGTGTTAACTACAGTGTATTTTTGTCTGGTCTGTAAAGACAAAGTAAATTATGCATTAGATTTAATCTGGCACATTTCATTTATCCCTTAAGAAACTGTCCACTCTTGAAAGGAAATATACATGTTTTAGATTTCAGTCTAGAGATGACCATAAGATTTTAGGCTACATTATTACCTTGCCAAATGAGGTAACTGCTCAAAATGACTTTTCTGATAGACTGTGAAGGGTATCGGAAGCATTTGTTGACATCATTCAGTATTTTTTTTTTTTTACCATTTAGCATGTTGGTGTGAATAACTCAAACCAACACAGGACAGGCATCTTCACATATTTAAACATCAAAAAAGATTGGTACAACAACATAATACCAGTGACTGCCTATAGGGATACACATCTGTTGTATTTTAAATTTTTAAAATAGTTAAGTACAGATGTGGTAAATACTGTGAGTTTGTTGTTTGGGCTCCTGGGATTATGTACATTCAAATGAAAGGTTACTCTACATTATGAAACGTTTAATTTTGCCCTCACAGTCGAAGCTTTTTCTGTCATTATTGCAGGTGTCTGTTAATTGAAGAATGATTCATTTTGATTTATTTGGTGTTTTTCCATGTGATTCAATGTGATCGCACACACTGTTGCTCTGTGCAGAGGGGCTTTTGAAATTTCCACAACAAATTTGTCTAGCACAAGGAATGAGAAAAATGCCATTTTGTGAAGAAAAAAAAACCCACCTGAAGTGTCCTCTTGACTCCTGTTGGAGGGGGAATTGGCGGTCTGCATCCCGATCTGGAAATGACCCCCCTTTTTCCTCAAGCATGCTAAAATGTGTACGCATGAGATGTATGTGTGTAACTGCTTCATGCATCACGGTGACTACATTTGAAACAACCAGTGGTTGTTTCTACCTAGGAACAATACAAGCTGCAAATTCGCATCTTGGTGTTGCCTTCAGACTCAGAAGACAGCTGTGATTTTAAACGTGACAACAGTTTGAAAAGTCTTGGAAGGCTTTTGAAGGTCTGCAACACATTTCAGAAGCATTTACAAGAAACCTAGGTCTTCTAAAGAAACAAAGGCTAGTCAGTTATTTTTTAAACTAGGCACGCAGTGGGAGTGTTACCAAAACACACTTATAAGGCATAAAATATGGATCGTCTCTGTAACTACGCTGTAAATTCCCCAGGGTTAATTCAGGGAGCCTATCTAGCACTATCCTTTGATCACATAAGTTATCAGAGAATGAAGCCTATTTATTTTTAGTACTGATTGTACTAAAACAAGTTAACCATGTTTGAGGTTCTGGATAAGTCAGTAGAAGAACTGGCAAAAATAGGTCTGCCATAAAAATGATTAATATCAAAATGAAACCAAATTAACAATTTGTGACATATTACAACACCAACTGAACAAGATCTGTTCCTGTACAAAGTATTCAGTATTTCGTAAATTCTTTCTTGTAACTTGTCCCTGTTTTTTAGGCTTTTTTGTAACTGAAAGGAATATGGTCTGTATTTGTCACATGTATGTCTTAATTGAAGAGATTGCTAGCAAGTCAGATCACTAAATTATAGTTATAGCTAACAGTCTAGGTTGCCTGAGAGTTGGATGGCTAGCAGGCTAGGTAGCTAACAAAGAAACCTATGCAGCTGGTGTGTTAGCTACATAGCCAGTGATGTAGCTAGTGACCCCACTGGCTGAAAATATAATTAGCTTTCTAGTTAGGTATAGCTTGTGGGCCATCTAGATCCCACACACATCTAGGTAGTTCAGGGATTAGGGGTGCAACGAATAATCGACGTAGTCGACTAAAATCGATGACCAAATTAGTTGCCAACGAATTTGTTGATTAGTTGATGTCGTCACGTGTGTTTTTCGTGCTGACTCAGAATGCTCAGACATGTAGCCTAAGCTGCGTTACTTTACTGGAGTGAACAATAGAGACGGGAACACTGTCACGACCAAAGACCTCAAAAGTGTGGTAGCATTTCACTCTTAACCCTTTTGCACGTAACTTATTTTTTATGCTATGTGGCGTGTGTATTACATGGTTTGTTATGTTTCCATCAGTGTTATTAAGCTTCTCATAGTTTTCAGTTAGTATTTGCTATATTTTTTAATGTTAAATCGCTGTTTCCTCAAAGATAAAATTAGCTAGAATTTTTCCAATCTAGTTTTCTAATCACACTGGTTTTAGCATGTACGCGCTAAACGGCTAATCACACCAGCGTGACCGTACGCGCAAAAGGGTTAACTCTGCCAAGAAGGTTGTGAACTGTAACATTTGCAAACCTGACCTTGCCCGGCATGGGAGCACATCAGTTATGCTTGAGCATCTGTAGAGGTGGCACACTGGCTCTATGGATGATGAAGACTTGTCTTGTTAAGTTAGTTGGCTAGCTAGCATAGCTAATGTTAATGTTAAAAGCCATGTTACTTCACATTATGAGCTGTAATGTTTTCTATTTTGAAATGCATTTTCTCTTGATCAATAATTATTGACGTTGCACATACAGTGTAGCAAATAATAACCTATTATTCACAACGATCCTGTTAATATTCCAAATATGCCCTAACTTTACAATGTTAAACCAGAGCCCGTCTGCTATTTAGAAATTCTCTGTTTAAACGTTGCATTGTTGTCATGGCGACATTTATGGCTGGAGATAGTGATGCTGCCAAGTGCACAAGTTTAGAGAACACCAGAGAATTTCATACTTTTTAAATCGGGACAGATTTCTACAACTCGTGTCTCTGCGTGCGTGCCCAATATGGGTTGCATTAATTAGAACGAGTTATGGGTTTGTGGGATCTCATAATGCTACCATGGACAGCTTTCTTCAAACAAAGCAGACTTGTACTCCCCAGCACGCAACTGCCCCCACTGAATTAGTCCTAGTAACCTTTCATTAAAAGACGTATTTTTGAATGAAGTTCTCACCATTATTGCCTTTATTGTTAGTTAGCATACGCCTAAAACAACCTCAAGCTAAATTTAAGTCTATAGATAAATAAAAGCCATTGAATAATTGTGCGATTCATAATCCGAATAGTCGATTATTCGTTTCAGTAATCAATAGATTATTCGACTATCAAAATAGTTGTTAGTTGCAGCCCTATCAGGGATGTTAAGACCTACTTTTTAACCTTGCTGCCTGTCATGTGATGTTGTTAAATCAGAAATGATAGGTAATGTATTTCAAAAATCTTTTAGGGCCTGTGACAGAGTGCTGTCACTACAGTTGAGTATGCCCTCTGACTGCCATACCAACGAGTCTGGCTCTTTGGCGTCGCGGTCAAAGTCTCATGGTTGATACCCTGTAGACCCGGGTTCGAGGCCGGGTGGGGTGACTGCTCTCGCCCTTCGCTACAGGGCCTATGGAGGTTGTATTTTTATGTTACTAGTGTAAATCCTTTGGTGAGGAGTTTCAAATTATGTTTATTTAAATGGTGTTGTGTAGTGTAGAAGTAAAGGTAAAGGTATTCGTAGGTATCCATATCTTTACTCTTGGTTGCTGGATAAAGTTGAGACTGTTATGGTGCACTGTGTGTGTGGTTTGTGTATACCTACCCAAACTTTCCTGCAATATCTGCAGAATCATGTGGTGGATTGGTCAGGCAGTTGAGCACACCAGCATCAAGCAGCCAAAATCAAGGTCATACCAGTTCAGTAAAAGGCTTAGTTTAGTGGGTATCTGAGCAGCTGCAATACCATGTCTGTGCCAGCTTGTTTGCCATTTCATGTTTTGGCCTAAATGTTATAAACTTACCAAAAGGAAATATCAGCAGAATTCATCATTCTGTCATTTCAGGTATGTTTCATGTTTCAAAAGTGTTTGTAAGGATTTTCATATGCTGTTTGGGTTAACTGTCATTCTGTATTGTCTTAAGATGTTTTTGGAAAACAATTAATATTCATTTATGTACTTGTGTTTTAATCTTACAGGTATCTAACAATTTTTATTGTGCAGTGATTATAAATATTTTGTGGCATTACATTACAGGCATTTAGCAGACACACTTATGCAGAGAGCAGCTTACATTAGTTACAGTTTCTTTTACAATGTTATCCATTTATACAGCTGGATATACACCGATGAGCCAAAACATTATGACCACCTGCCTAATATGCTGTTGGTCCTCCGTGTGCCACCAAAACAGCACCAACCCACCAAGGCATGGACACTGCAAGACCCCTGAAGGTGTCCTGTAGTATCTGGCACCAAAACATTAGCAGCAGATCCTTCAAGTTCTGTAAGTTGAGGTGGAGACACCGTGGATCCGACTTGTCGGTCCAGCACATCCTACAGATGCTCAATCAGATTGAGATCTGGAGAATTTGGAAGCCAGAGCAACACCTTGAATGCTTCATCATGTTCCTCAAGCCATTTCCAAACAATGTGTGCAGTGTGGCAGGGCACATTATCCTGCTGAAAGAGGCCACTGCCATGAGGGAATACCATTCCCATGAAGGGGTGAACCTGGTCTGCAACAATGTTTAGGTAGGTGGCACGTGTCAAATTGACGTCCACATGAATGGCCGGACCCAGGGTTTCCCAGCAGAACATTGCCCAGAGCATCACACTCCCTCCACCTGCTTGTCATTTTCCCACAGTGCATCCTGGTGCCATCAGTTCCCCAGGTAAACAGCGCACACGTACACGGCCATCCGTGTGATCTAAAAGAAAACGGGACTGATTGGACCAGGCAACCTTCTTCCACTGCTCCAAGGTCCAGTTCCGACGCTTGCGTGCCCATTGTAGGCACTTTCGACGGTGGACAGGGGTTATCATGGGCACTTTGACCGGTCTGCGGCTACGCAGCCCCATATGCTGCAGGGTGCGATGCACTGTCTATTGTGACACATTCCTCCCGTAACCATCATTAGAATTTTCTGTGAATTGTGCCACAGTAGAACTTCTGTCACTTCGGACCGAGCCTTGGGCACTCAACACGCTGTCGCCAGTTGTGGTTTTTCCCTCCTCGGGCCACTGTCGGTAGGTACTCACCACTGCTGACCAGGAGCATCCCACAAGCCTTGCCGTTTCATAAATGCTCTGACCCAGTCGTCTGGCTATAACAATTTGGCCCTTGTCAATGTCGCTCAGGTCTTTACTCCTGCCCATTTCTCCTGCATCCAACACGTTGACTACGAGAAATGATGGTTCCCTTACCATCTAATCTACCCAGACCTTGCCCTTGTTTGGAGATGATCAATGTTATTCGGTTCACCTGTGAGTGGTCATAATGTTTTGGTTCATGTAGTTCAGTGTATATACTGAACTCAGTGTTCAACACATGGCAACACATTTATTTTAATAGGGCCAGTATCATTTTAAAACAGTATGAAGCTAGCTTCCCATAAAATATCCCCTACTTTTAATTGGAAAAAGAAAGGCTCTTTTAATTAATTTATTTTATGCGTTTCCAAACAAGGAGGGTCTAAATGTCAGTCTGTTCTTTTCAAAGTCCTCCTGCAAGTCAAGACACGGATAGGTTTTGCCAGGATCATTAAATTTTGAGTAAAACTATTGATTTCTTTTCATTTTCATGCTTGCTGAGTTTACCCTTGGTAGTTCTCTGTGGCCAAGAAACACTGGTGTTATTTGAGCTTTTGATTTCCCTATGTCGACTTTAAAGCAATATTGGTAGGTATGAACTAGTAAACACACAGCTTTCTTTAAATTTTAATAAAAAGAGGCTGAATTTAGAAGCCTATGTTTACCTGAACACAATTTCTCCTCTTGCTGCAGAAGCAAAAGTGCTGATGAAGTTTAGTTCAGTAGTTTATACAAACTGTTTGATCTTCTAATTCGTGTCACCAGCGGAATTACACTTGTAACCTAACCAATGTAACCTAACCAATGTAACCTAACAGTATACCCTTACTCTCTAAGTGTAATTTATCCCATTGCTATTGTACCTAATTAATCAGTATTGTTAGCTTGCTCCTTCATTTAATGCTAAAGGTGCTAAAGATTTAAAACAGTTTGATTCATTTATTCATATTTGACAGATTGGGTGTCGATTGTGCTGCATTATGGCATATCACACTATTGTCACAGTATTACACACTAAGAAATCAGTACATACATTCATGTTAAAATTGTATTCAAGTAAATTAAACTCACACTTGCATTTATAATTCTTCATTTCACTTCCAGCTATTTATTGGATTCTGTACTGTATGAGTTGTCCACTGATGACCTAGTAATTACTAATAATGTTTATTGATTGGTATCTGTGTAAGTATGCAAGTTTGCCATAGGCTGTCAGTCGCTAAATGGCAAAAGGACGGTAATGAGATATGTAGTTTCTTGCATGTGGGTCCATACAACAGCCAAATATTCTGGACCGTTTCACCCTCCCCTTACAGTGAGTGTATGTAGCTGCTAATAAAACATACCATGTCAGATCAAGATGGAGTCTCTCGTTTAGTGATATAGAGAATGACACTCAAGACGACTCAGAGCAAACACCCCCGCCCCCAAGAAAAAACAATGCACAATAAATAAATAAACAACCTGCCCTGGAAATGAAATCCATCCTCTCTGCGGGCTCCATACCAGTAATCCGCAAACAGAACTCTCCGCTCCCGCATCCTAGAGTCTGTGATTGTCTGCTTCCCGTGGAATCACTACAAGCTCAGTTTACTTAGTTATTTATTGTAGCTCGGCATCCTGTGCAAGGTTCTGCCTCCTTCATAATGGAGGGCTGTCACCAGACAGACACAGTGATGCAGTGTACAGATGTGGTGAGAAGCAGGGTGATCATCCACCGCTGATAGGGAATGGGTTGTTTTCTGTGTCAGCCTCACCACCTGCACTGGGCCTCATTATATGGAAGCCCCATTGTTTCGTACAGGATTTTATGGGGATTATGTTTTTGCAGTGATGGTCATAGCAAGAGGTCAAAAGGACCTTGCTAATGAAACCCAGTAAGCCAAATAAGATTAAAAAAAAAAACTTAAAAGCTCTGTCTCTGTTAGGTTCCATGCATGATTACAAAGGTTTTAGGGTTTCTGTCTCCATCGGTAGTGCCCAAGCACTTTTATACAGGTGAAGATGGCGTTTTTAGCAAGAGAGAGGGGAATAAAGGCCTTTTGCCTGCCACCCCCACAACAGCTCTGAAACAAAATCAGAGTTTAAAAAAATCATCTTCATCTCATGGGCTCCAATTAAAAATTTTAGGAAGTATCAAATAACACTTGTCCACCACAGCAGCAAAAATGGCAAACAGTGACAAGGGAAGAAAATCAGGGTTTGAAATTAAGGGATAGGAAAGAGGCGCTTTTTTCCCAGTGAAGATTTTTTTCCTCGTAATGGCTTCGTGAACCATGACAAATGTCCAAGCATTAGAAATTTCAGGTCTGGGAGAAACAGGAAATGGACATTGGCTTGAGTAGGAGCAGGGAAAGTGCAACTGAAAATGGAACTTTTTTTTTATCCCCCACTCCAATTCGTATTAGGGCTCCCTTTATTTTGGTGAAGCACCATACAGACTGTGTAAGATTTTGCATCCTTGGATAGACAGATATGTACACTCCGTTATGAGTGCCACAGCCTGAAATCTAAAATGGGAATAGAGCAAATATTATGTGATGCATCATTGACTGTGACTCATGGGAATTTGCTGAAGTGAACACATTAAACAAAGGGGATTATGGACAGGATATAGATGTGGCAGAGAGACATGATGTTTTTGTAAATGGGTACAGTGGCACCCCAGGAACAGGTTTGATCGACATGTTTGAAACCCGCACAGAATCATACCGTGCCACTGTCTCATGCATCTCAGGATGAACTGTGCCTGCATCCAGCGCGCAGAAGAATGGTGTTATGATGAGAGTGTTCTGTGGGCCACTTGACCCTATGGAAGGCTACTGGCGTTCTGGCCCAGGGGAATGGACATTCCTGTGTGGAACCTTGTTATTTTTTTTTTTATTTGGCTTTCCCCCTTTAAAGGGACTGTTCTTTCTGAAATCTTAAAGGAATTTACATGTACCTTATGGTTGTGATTCATATTGTGTTTATAATTTTTTGGAAAACATTTATTTGAAAGGTAGATGCTTAGAAAATAAAATCTGAGGAACCTGCAGAGTTTGATGTAGCAAGAACAGAAATAGGTAGATTTAAAGATGTTTGGTGTTCACTCACATGTTTGATGTTTACTCACAGTGCCAGCCTAGGGGAAGGCAAAAGTATCAGCAGACTCACTTCATGCCAGTGGATTAATGAACAATTTAAATTGATCCCAAACAGAATGGCATGCAACATGCCATGTCCTCTAGTGCGGCCAATGAGGTTAGACAATCTCCCCACTCTGTCTGTGATCAGGATCATTAAAAACATCATGGGTGAGTTTGGAGGACACTTGGTGAAGTAAACAAAGACATTACGTGATTTTAACCCTTTCCCACGTACAGTCACACCGATGTGATTAGCCCTTTCGAACGTACGGTCAAACTGGTGTGATTGAAAAAATTCTAACGTTAGCTTTGAGGAAACAGTGATTTAACATTACAAAGTATAGCATTGTGGCGGTGAAAACTATGAGAAGCTTAATAACGCTGATTAAAACATAACAAACCATGTAATGTAACACTTGTGCTACATAGCATAAAATAAGTCACATGCAAAAGGGTTAAGGTTGCTAGGAGAATTGTACGTAAGATGACAGAGGTAAGCTCTCTACTGAGAGTAACCCTAATTTGCATATGATTGCAGGAAGGCATTGATATGCACTTCGTACATCAAAAACAGCATATAAGTGTGAAGCAAACATACAAACAAGTATTGTTCTTTCAATTTGAATGTTATGAATTTTTGGAAATGTGACTGTACAACGTTAAGCAGATCATCTGCCTCAGCAGTCCACAGTCTTTCATTATTAAATTCATACGTTCACTCCTTTCATGTTCATTCAATTCATTTGAGTTCTAAATACAGATGCTGAGTGTATATTTTATTCTAGGAAGAGGACAGCGAAGAGGAGCCCAAGCTAAAGTATGAACGACTGGCTAATGGGGTGACGGAGATCCTGCAGAAGGACGCAGCCAGCTGTATGACTGTGCATGACAAGGTATAGTTTGCCCCCGAGTTCATATAAAGAGAATTATGTGTTCAAATGACAGGTGAATCCCTAACAAAAAAGATTTTCAGGTTTCTACTCTGTATAATACATCGGATGCATTCAGTAGTCAAGCCTTTTCAGAATTTTTTTTTATTTTGTACTTTTTGATTTTTCAGTACTCTTTGGCACTTACAAATATTCTTTGTAGTTATGTGGGTGTCACATAAGTCTTGGCTGTGGCTACTACTCCCAGGTTTTGAATTAACAGAACTTTCCAAATGAAACTCCTTAAGGTACTAGCAGTGCCTTACAAATTTAGCCATATACTGTGTATATTTCTCTGCAATAGGGTTCAATAAACATAACCTTTGATGTGAGTATGTTTGCTTTTTTCCGTATGTAGCCTACATATACACTCAGATGGAGAACAGTTTTATTTTAATAGTTCTGTTGTAAAACCAGGTAGAGACTCTCCATGACTTGTTTTTGACAAATGACATTGTAATAAATACATATTTGAAGTCTAACTTGTAAATAGGCTGTTTGAGTGCATGGATTAGATGCTGAACTAACCTCTGTAATACAGTTTCACCATTTTTCTAATCAATTTTTTTAAATGTGCTCCCTAATTATATGATTCCTTAAGTGATTATGTTCTCAGTGTTCACAGACTTCTAACAAAACTGAAGCCCAACTGCAGTTCAGATGACTGACTCTTGAACAGTGCGACAGCTAAGCAACTTTTTTTTGAACTTCCATATAATTATGAGCTTCACAAATAAAAAAAAAATGGTCTCGTTCTCTTCAAGCACTGGCAACCTCACAACAATGTGCACTGTTTGCTGTAGTTGTCAACACTGATGTTGAGATTATCCTACTCATCTCCCCTGAAAAAATGTCTTATCAGTGTTCTACACAGGAGAACTGGAGCACATTATGACAGCACCGTTTATAAAGTAACTTTAACCCCTGAGTTGGAGTCCTGTGCATTCGAAGAGAATAGAGAACTTGATAAACACAATCTTGTGGAAACAGTCATTGGCTTCCAGTGATGGTGTTTCTTCACTTGCATATTATGTTCACGTTAATGGTTAAGAACTGTTTTATAGGACATTTATAGGATGTCCATACCATGTCATTTTCACACGGAGCGAGTCCTCTGTTCCCTAACATGATAAATTGTAATAGCGTGTACTGGGTTTGTTGTGTTAAAATACGCGACGATTTGTAATTGAGAAAACGGTTTTGTTTATGACTTTGCTTTAATCGAAATGAGGAACTGTTACCAGATTGCCATAAGGGGAGCCAGACTGGCAAAACGCAGAAGCAGCACTGAAGTTACCATGCCGTTCATAGCCGGGCACCATGGTGTATGTTGCATATGGTGCATGCAACCATGTTAACTATGTGTATTATTACAAATAATATGACTTGGTTAACTAACGCAAGTGACTAAAACATTGGTTAAATGTATACAAGAATATTTTGGGGAAATGTGCACAGTGGAATGAATTTGCAAATATTATGTAAAGGTAATATAACTTACTCCGTGGTTTGGTGAGTTTGGGGGGCATTGGCAGCATCTGGGAATGGAAAGGATGGGATGGTATCTGATGCAAAACTATTGATCTGCGGGAGCCTGACAAAAGCCAAACTAATGTGGGAGAAGGATAGTGATGATGTTAAATTGACCTTTAAAATGTTACAGTGCTATTATTGATTGTATGTGGGTAATATTGTTAATAATAATGGTAATAGTAATAGCAATGATAAAACACATGTAAATATTGTAATTGATGATGATAATTGATTTCCCATAGTTGGTAGGTTCGGGGGGAGGAGCTTATGAGGGGAATCTAGATAAGGCTAGTCCCAATATTCAGCGTGGTGGTCTTTTTGAACTGTAGAGGAAGTGGTGTTGTGCTAATTGGAGAACACCACTTCTATTCGTATATGAATTTCAATGTTTTGCCTTTTCTAAATAGTCTGCCAGCACTGTGTACTGTGCTGTGCTGTGCTCATTACTGCTCCTACTGCTTGGTAATCCCATTTCGACATTTACACATTTTTTTTAATAATGTCAGAATTGCCACGCCATATTTATCATAAACTTGGCAAATTGTAAACTGATTATTATTTACAGATTAGTAAAACCACATGAGGCAAGAGATAAGCAAAAGATATGTGCTTGTTGCAAAATCTGTGCACATTCGCAATTAGCATAACTCTCTGGGTCAGGTGCAAAAATGGGTCCTAGGTAAGGTTTTAGTGGTAGTTCTTACCATCAACACTGCACCAGGAAAATATAATGCTTCTTAAAATATATTTTGCCTCCCATAAACTACTAGTATATTCTCGATTACTCATGATGTTAACATTTCAAGGAAAGGAACATTAACTGGCATAAACATTTTTTCCCTGTGGCTGTTCTTCAAAATGCAATATTTAAAGTCCAGTTTCAGCAATGAAAGTTTAAGCAGTCAAGAGTAAACACAGTATCTTTCTATAGTCAGCATTACAAGAATTCATGCGCAACTGTCTCAATCAAAGTGGCCTTCTTGTTTTTTCATTGTGTGAATTTGTAAGAATAACGTTTTGATATTTTGTAAAATAAACAGTAAAGAATGCATCCGTCATGAGTACAGTCAGGGGATATTAGGAGCTTACGTCACTTTCATTGATCTGAATAAAGTTTTCTAAATACTTTGCATGTAGCTTGTTTTTTTTAAAGACTATATTATAACACTTAGCTCATGTGATACATACTTTCTCCTGCCTTCTTTTTCTTCTTCATCCCCAAAGGAGCAGGATCCTTATTTCAGGTTGACGCTTATTGTTTGACCCATTGTGGATGTACAGTGTGGCTGTAGTGACTGCAAGATAACTAGCAGGAGAGTGTCAGACAAACATTACTCAGGTCAGCTGACCTGTCTTGTAATGGTAGAGTTGCTGCTCTTTTGCTCAGTTAAAAAGAGCAAACACGGAGAATACTTTAACTGTTAGTCCGTATTGTGATAACACTTGCGTGACTGAACATTCTTAGCAAAGAGAATTAATCCTTAACACTGCCCTTAATAGTTAATCAGTTACCATCACTGGATTGAACTTAAAATGCATCATAACAATAGCATATTACTTCTTGTTAGGGTTGAATTTACATATCAGGGTTTTTTATTAGTATCAGGTCATTCAGTAGACCAGTCCTGGGTTTGGCTCATATCTGAGCATTTCCCTGAGCATTTAAGTCTATCCTTTATACAGACATATATGTGTGTATACACACATACATACACATAAACATATGTACGCACATACATATATAGCTTTGTTCTTGGGCCTATATTTATTTCCCTTTTATTGTCTCTCTTGCTGGACCTCTGCTTTTTCCCATTTTCCATTTTTTAATGCATCACATTTTTCAGAAGGGCCTGTCTGCGCTGGATGGCTAATCACCAAGGCACCAAGTGCATTCATGCAGGCCTGTGCAGTGGAAAAGTCATACCTAGTTATGTCTCCTCACCTGATGTTTTATTAACCACTATTGATTTTTTTTATACCCAGGGGATCCCCCCCCCTTTTTTTTCCCTTTTCCTCTCCATCCTGTAAAAGGCAACCTTGCTAGAGTGAAAGACATTGCAGGGCTGCATCGCCAATAAGCCCCCGCCCCCCCCGCCCCAATGTGTGAGTACCCCCCTCCAATCCCGCACCCCTCGCCGTTGAAGCCTACTATCATACGTTACCCCCCCCCCCCATAAACCGCCAACACCCCATATTGCCAGTAATGTTGCCTCATGCTTTAAGTGCCTGAATCGGAATTTCATTTGCGCAATTCCATTTTGGTAAATCCTTTTAAAACCTGCACAGCCTTGCAAGGTTGCTCCTCTTATTTATTTATTTTATGTTATTTTATTTTGGAGATTGTGGAGGCTCTGTCTGACATGCTCAGGTGTGCCTGTAAATATAAGCATTTCATTATAGACTGCACTGAAGCATGCTGCAGTGCACCACCAAGCAAGGTAGGGGGGTGGGGGGTGGGGGTGCACGCCAGGGTTGGAGGCACAGTTAATCTAATGCCAAAAAAGCCTCCTCCTGCCTGGTTATAATTTCTTCCGGCTCCCTGCCCACCCTTCTGGGGCTTAAAGGGACGAAGCTACGATCCCGACCCATTCGCAGAGGTGGCTGCTAGGAAGCGATTTGTGTCAATCAAATCTTTGCCCATGTCCCCCATTCATCAGCCTTATGTGTGTGTACATGTGTGGTCTAAGGAATATGCAGAAATTAGACATAGCTGCATACTTGGGCTGCTTTGCCTTTGGTTTATTCATGTTGTTCCAGATAGTGATGTTATAATCAATTTCTGATATTTAGAGAGAAGTCAAAAATGTCTCAGATATGTCAGAAAACCTATCATTCAAGGAGAAGAGCGGCTTTTTTTGTTTATGGACAACACATAGAAAGGTGGAACAAGAATGAAAAGGTGAAAAGGTGGTCTTAGCATCAAGTCAATGAATGGAAAGGAGAGCATTTTTATTTTTCCTGTAACTGGTTAAAATTATGATTGTATTTAGTTTGGAAAATCTGTGTGTCAACAACTTAATTTTGAAATGTCAGAAAAGACAGATTATATTAATTCAACAAATTGTAAAAATTTACTCTAAGGATTGATGATGGGGTTTTATTCCCTGCTGTTCAGAGACTAAGCCTTGAGTTGGGAGGTGTATAACTAACTTAATTCCCTTGTGGCTTTGAGCCTGGCCAAATGAAGGCAAACTTGAGAGAACTTGGGCAACATGTGTTTTCAGTAATACACTCCGGCACAAACTGACTAAAACTAAAAAGCATAATCAGGACTTCTATTCTGAATTACCCAGTTTTCCTACCCCTTGGTCCAATAAAGCTGCATATTATGCATCTCCCCACAAAAACCACATTGACGGAGCTGACAGTGGACACACATACATATGCACCCCTGACAGCACATATCCATTCAGATTTAGAGCCGCTTCTGTATTTGTCCAATCTGTACATTTAGCCTTGACTTTTCATCCATCTGTGGCACACAGGATTTGTTGAGTGTCACCCTCTACAGTTGTTTCCTTCCGTCTATCTCTTGTGGTCTGCTCTGGGTTTAACTGGATGTAATGCATCTCTGTGCCTGGATATGGGAGTGAAAATGGATGGCTGCACGTTGGAAACCCAAATAGGCCATGGTGAGCACCAAGGACGTTTCTAGCTGTTGAAAAGATTCGGGGCTAAGTCAAGTTTGCCTGGGGCTTGCCTTTTTTTTTTTTTTTTTTTTTGAAAGGAGATCGGCATCGGTAGATTGGGGAGGTTATATCTACCTTTATAATAAATAAATATTATCACACCTTCGGACGCTGCAGGTCAAGTTCCGCTCTGTTACACAGTCTGTTGTTTTGCTATAAACACCTCCTTTTTTGGGGCGGAAATATTCGGGGCTAGGCTTAAAATATTCAGGGCTATAGCCCTGAATGATCGGACCTAACAACGCCACTGATGAGCACCATCCATACCAGGAGCAAATTAAACAGCGCCATAACAGCACGGCTGTGATGGCATTGTGGTGCTTGAAAAGTGAGGTTTGCCTGGTGGTTTCTTGGATGTTGGGAGACCGTTTTGGGCAGCAGAGGCTGTTAGTCACAAAGGTGCAGGTTCCGTATTGGTGAGGGGTGTAACGGTACACAGAAGTCATGGTTCGGTTCACACCACGGTTTGGACATCACTGTTCGGTACAAGCTCAGTACAACGGGAAAAAAGCAACAAAAAAACCCCAAATGCATAAGTCTAGGTTTCTTTTCATTTATTTTGAACAGACAGTAGTACAAGTTACAGTCTGTAAAAATGTAAACAGTGAACATACACTCTCACAGAGGTCATATTTTATGTCGGGCTGATAAAAAATAAACGGCAAGTCTCAATTGGCTACAAAACTGAAAAGCATCTCTTGTGTTATAAAAGTACAAAATAAATAGAATAATAAAAAAATAAAACTTGTGCATTAAGAGGAGTGTTTCAATTTGTTCCACTTAGGCTATATTTAAATATTCAAAGCTTAAGCCCAACCCCTTAAAAAAAAAAAAAAAAAAGACAAAGGATAACACCCTTGCTAGTAGGGAGGGACTGAGATAGCAGGTACAGCCAGGTAGCATTTTGCCAACTGGCAACTTTGGTAACTTCATTATAAGAATAAGCAGCTCAAACATTTTCATATTGTACTTTATTACGCAGTTTAATGTAAACAGCGAACATACACTCTCCCATAGGCCATATTTTATGTTGGCTAATATCAAACAAAAAGGTCACAATAGGCTCCAAAACGGAAAAGCATCTCTTATGCTATGGAATTACTACAAAATAAATAATAAGGAGTGTTTCAATTACTTTGGCCTAAGGCTGATGCAAAATAAAAGGCAATACAGAACTGAATGACATCTTGGCTTACGTGCGCACGGGATGGAACGTTGTAACGAGGCTCGAACACTTTTAATAAATACTTGAAGCCGGGGTCCTCTACCACTGCATATGGGCGCATAGCCGATGAAATGTAAATGCCAGTTGCTTCTGTAATTTTTTTTGGCCCTGTCTGCATTCACATCTAGAGGCTGCTTAAAAGCAGCGGGGATAAGTAGCTGGACTTGCTCCGGTAACTGGCACATCTGGGTCATGCCGTCGAATATGTATTAGCATGTTCAGTGTGTTTCTGCCCACATAACCTACAACTGTCGAACCACGCCGGCACACCGTCCTCGTCCGATCCACCACTCGCTCTCTATTGCTGTCGTAGCTCACTGGGAACCCAGAGTTTTCCTGCACTGCTGATTTAAAAGAAGCTGGCGGGTCTTCTAGCTCCTGTATGTCCTTTACACTTGCCATAGTGTGACTGACCGGTCAGATGCCAGTCTACTTGAGCTAAACTTGCTAAAGGCTCACAGTTTTAGGTTTCCAGGTGGAACTCATGCTTGTAGAATTTGGTTCTGCGTTATGTTCATCAGTCTTCGCACATATATACCGCGCATTCTCCGTATGACTGCATGCACCAAACCGTAACGTCCGTACCGTGACGGTTTGATACGAATACACGTACCGTTATACCCCTAGTATCGGTAATGGACCATTCCGCAGTTTGTGGAAAGGAGGTGACTGATCAGAAAAAGCGCAGGATTGTTCCAACCAGTGAGGAAGCGCTTTAGATCCAAGCTCACATGGAGGAGACAGTCAGACCCAGGGAAGTGTGAGTGGAATTGGGCTCTGGACCAAGATACTTTTATGCTTGAAATGTCACGCACAACAGAAGACAGAAGAACAGTCAGAAACAGTCAGAAACAGGTTTTGGAGTGGTGCAGGCAAAAATGCAGCTCTGCCATTTTCACAACATGCAATTCCAATAGCCGCTTTATAGTCTCATAGTTTTTATTTGTATTTTTGTCATGCTTCCTTTTACGCTATTTTGATACATGTTTTACATATGTGTCTGAGCACATGTCACACATGATACTCTAAGGTAGGAATTCCTCTCTAGCCATGAACCAAAATTATCATCCATCTTTCTTATTGTAATAATAGCCTGATTAACAGACTTAAGTAGACTGCATTGCAGAACTCAATGTACTTACGTAAAAAACATTAAAAAATTGACTTACTTTGCAACCCAACCTCCAGTACACAAACATATACACAAACACTTTGTTTCTGAACACGTGAAATAATACCAGATTAGTGTTCCCATACCCACACAAAGATACACACACACACACACACGCGGGAAAGCCACAGTCCGGAATGAAAGAAATAATAGAGTGAAATGGGATGGCAGCAGCCAGGAAGCAGGAGAAAATGGAGAGCCGCTGGTGGTGCGTGGAGGAGGCCAGCCTGCTCCGCATTTATTATGTTGAAGCATTTAGTATAGTCCAAAATGCCATTTCACACTACTGTGTTTTTAATAAATAGGGCTTCCCCCTGCAATTTCACAGTTTTTGCTCTGGAGGGCACCTCAACCTGCCCCCCCGCTCTTTTCCAGAGAGCATTTTTAATTCCTTGGCACAGTCCATCATTACTACACACACAGAGTACAGCCTACACACACATACACACACACATTTTAGTGTAATGTAAGATGTACATTGATACTAAATCCCATGATCTTAAATGTTTGCTAATATAGGGTGACTGACTTCTGTAAAACTCTTGGGGGAGGGGAGTGTTAAACGATTTGTCTCTACAAACAGGCTATTTGGCTGAAGAGATGGAAGGCAGACGATGTATGTACATGGATAGCTTCAAACCCATGGTCTCCTTGTGTTTTCCCATTTCACTGTTTCAGACGGATTCCTTTTAATCAGCTTTTTATTTTTGGGTTCTTTATTCTGACATACAAGGATCAAGGATCAAGGATATCTTTATTATCCCCAAGGGGCAATTTGTTGTGCAGCCAGCAGTATCCACATAACACCAGACAAACAATAATAAATAAATAAACAATAAGCACAAAATAAAAACAACATTAAAAAAAAAAAACAGAAGGTGAATGTATTTTTCTCCAGTCACATTTGTAAAATGGTGAAAATGTGTCTGTGGCCCTGAGCAAGCCATTCAAAAGACATGTTTTGAATTAGATGAGCTCTCTTTACATCGAAAGCAGTGCTATTGTGCTTGTCACTCTTTAGTAGCATTGTTCAGAATCTGAAAATGTGGTGTTTTTTCCATTCCTCTTCTTAGTGCAATCTCGTCCTCTTCTCTTTCAGTTCTTGGCACTTGGCACACACTTTGGAAAGGTCTACCTCCTGGACATTCAAGGGAACGTAACTCAAAAATATGACATTGTAAGTACATGCCGGCTAAACATCTCCCCACTCTGAATCTGATCCCTTTTTTTGACATAGGGCTCTTTGATCAGCAATTATGCATTTCGGTAATGGCTAAATTTCCTTATTTGTTTTGCTGTTGCTCCTTTATACTACTGAAGTGGTGGCAGCAGGTGACCAAGAGCCAAAGTGACAAACAATGATAATCTCACAGCGCATGTTAATAGGATGATGTCACATTTGTGCCAAGGGCTTTGAAATTAGTGCCTTCAGTCAGTGCCCAGTTGCCTCCTTATTGGAGACATTGTGCTTTGTGCTCCCTGTTGACAAGCACCGATATGAACTGTAACTGAGCCACTGCATTAATGTCTCAGTTTAATTAATGATTGCTGGTCAGATAGTGGTTTATGCTTTTAGTCAGAGCCGCCCATAAATCCTTCGTGGTTCAAGGCTTTCCTTTAGTCTCTTATGGCAAAGCTCAGCTGTTATGTTATCACATATGATGTATTGATTATAAGCATTTGAGAAGCTCTGAAATGTAATTTTAGAAGGGACATTTCTGACTATGGCGTTACTCTATTGATTATCTGAGTTACCTGTTAATTGGTGAAATGCTGAGATGAAACCCTTTTTATTAGTGATTGGTATCTCACTAAAATTTTAACAGGCACTCCTCCCCTGAAACTCAAATCAGTAAACAGTTATGCCCAGACCATTTAAAAAGAGGCAAATGCTAATTCCTCACCTCTTCTGTACCCCTCCCTTTTTAAAATGTCATTCATCTATATGCAAAATGGCCACTTAGAATTGAGCTGAAAAAAACCTAGAGTTTGTGAGTTCTGCACTGCACCATGGAGACCAGGGATGAGGGAAGACTGTGGGACTGTGCACTACACTACCCTCCAGTCAAAACTGATTCCTCCATTTTAATTTCTTAACTGCGTCCACCAATAATAGAAGAATGGACAGGATCTAACTTCGCCTGGGTGGTGACAGGGTTCAAGGTAAGCCCCCATGAGCCCTCACCCCCATCGCCTGGGCAACACTCCTGCCCTGAATGGACGGAGCAGCTGAGTGGCTCTTTGAACTGGTGCAGATGCCTCCCACACGCAGTGACCTCAGAGACTGCTTTTTACGCATTTAATGTAGCGAAGGGAGGAAGGTCCTGCCAGCCGTGGTTTAAAAGGTCTCCTACTAGTTTTTAAAAGACTGTCACCTTTCTCTCCCTCCCCACAAACAGCCATGTCGACATGATAATGGAACACTGCTGTCCAGAGCACACAGGCCTATGGCTTCATTTGGTTGGGGGCTTTACTCTTATTTATTTATTTACTTATTTCATGTATTTTGTTAACCTGCCTTGTCTTTGCCCAGTCATTTTATAACCCTCACACTAGAAATCTGTTGGAGTCAATGCTTTCGGTTGTCCAGTTGTTTTTCTTTTTTTATGGGAATGGCTGTGAATTCTGTAGTCATATCTTTGGTCCTAATATGCCTAGCAAATTGCAGTTTTTTGTAACAACATAATAACTGTTTAAAAAGTGGGTCACTGGTTACTGTTGAGAGTGCTGATAGATATCTTAAAGATAACTGTTATGGACAACTGTTATTCTTTTCCTTGCACTTCTTTGGAAAATTGCTCTCTGTAATCCCTTTTAGTGAGACGATGAGAGTGTGACTTTGAGTCTGGCAGACTGATTGAGAAGACACTGTTTTCACTGGGTCTCAATTAATTACATATTATCTATCCCGAACCTCCAAGTACAGCAGCAGATGTGTAACCTGTCAAAGCCCTCGTATTGTGTAACCTTTGCACGTAGTTGCACAGAAATCACCTGGAATGTTAGATATAAATCAGTGGCTGGTCGGTCCTGTGAAGGGAGTGATTACTAACAAAGTTTTTAACAGTTCTTGCCAGTTTGGGTAATACAGAATTCATATTGTCTTGTTTAAGTCAACATGTTGTCGCAGAATTGTGTTAGGAGGTAGCTATCAAGTTTGTTATTGCGGACTAAACATGGGCTGGATATCATGCACTGGCCAGACCTGGATTGATCCGTTCCCTAGTTGATCAGAACAAATGAGCTGTGTATGTGTGTCTTTGTGTCTCTGTGTCTATGTCTGTGTTTGTATGTGTGTGACCAGCTGTGTGTATCTTTTGTCATTTCCTCCGCTATGTCTCTTCATAGAGTCCGGTGAAGATTAACCAGATCAGCCTGGATGAGGGTGGTGAACATGTGGGCATCTGCTCTGAAGATGGCAAGGTAAAACAGGCTCTCTGCCCAGCCTATCTGGTATAGCTATTACAGATGCTTCTGCCCTGTCAGTGGTGTGTTACTCCGGCACAACACATTTTGGTGCAAAACCCCTTCGCTTTTCATCTCTCTCCAAGTTCACGAGCACTGTGGCCAGCTCTCTTATGCCCCCTTGTGGATTACAAAAAAACATGCTTTCATGTATGAAGTGGGGAATTGAACCTTGCAGTTATGAGCCCTGCCCCTCACCAGTATACAACTCTGCCACCCCGTCGCATTAGTGTTGTCTTTGCCCCTGTCTTTTTGTGGATCAATTTAGGTTTTCTGGACAGAGTAACTGGATGTATAAGAGGTATAAAATGTGAAAGTCCCAACCTGTTGAGATCACAATTAGCCTTGCTGAGCAGGAATCAATTTGGACTCAATAATTGCTTATCTTCCCTTTTGCTGCAGCTGTTTTTAATTTGAATTAGCCACCTTTCTCAGGGGGTGTTTTTAATTAACACCATTCAGAGTAGAATTTCTCAAGTATCTACACAGTATTTATGCTAAAGCATCTCTAGCCTGCTTATGTTTGTATTGAATCACCACAGTTTCTCCTTAGAAAAATTTACTGTAACAGAGCAACAGTTGTTAGTTCCTTCTCAGAATTCTAATCAGTAGCATATTTTGTTATTGTTCGACTCAGAAGCTCTGACATTACAGGGGAAACACTAAAAGCCCTGAGTGAAAAATATTCTGAAGGCAGGAGAGAAATACGTTTTGCTGAAACACAAGTGGATGTGAAACACTTTTGTTGCCCGGTCATTACCCGGTGTATACAATCAACAGTTCACAACAGGATCACAATTTTACAGTCCCCCTGTATAGGTCCATAAAGTACAATTGGTACAGTTGTCACCATTGTATTTCATGAACAGATTATTTAAGAAATATATAATACTACATTTCATTGTCGCATTATAAATACATAATATCTTTGTTATGTATATATAATGATATTATGGTATTATAACAGTTGACGTTGTTCAGAACCCCTTTGGTATCATCGATACTGGCACCATAATATATATCAGTCCTTTTCTCTGAGCGTGTTTAAATTGTGTGTATTAGTTTTGGTTGCCAGATGCTACTTCAGGTGTCTTAAGGGACCACTGGGTTTACTTTTATAAAGTGTTAATATTTAAAAGCATTATTGTTAAAGTTTTTGAAAGGTATTGCAGTATATTGTCAATAAGAACAAGTTTAATTTATACTGAAGGTGAAGCTCACATTGTTAAATGCTACCGTATAATATTCGCAGTAGCAATATGAGTATACTCATTCATTCAGACATTTGCAGGTTTCTGTCAGTTTTAGCATTAGTCTAGCTTCTGAGTGGTTGTATGACTGCTGTGTGTCAGAAGTGAAGATCACCAGGCAAGGTGGTCTGTATTTTTCATATGGGCAGTTACAACCACAGCCTCTGTAACGCGGGGCTAAGGGGTGGGAACACTGTTTTATATGACCACCCCAGAGTAATTGGCGCATTACATTCATGCATTCATGAGCCATAACTCCTGTAAAGGTTTCTCCTTGATGCTGAAAAGCCACTTCGTATAGGGACCAAAGAGAGTATGTGCAGCCCCCTGCTACACTTTTTAAATATTTTTTATTTATTTTTTTAAGATATGCTCACCATCCTGCAAAACCCAGACACATCTGTCTCCCATTGATATCCCTCTATTGATCGGCCCTCGGCTGTTACCTGCCTCTCTCCGGTGATTATCGCTATCTGTGGAAGCTTGTGCAGTCGGGATGTGTGTCCTGATATCGCTCCAAGCTCACACCTGACCAGTAAAAACAAGATCTTGTCTCCTCTGGAAGTGGCGGCACCAATTAAAATCAATGTGTCTGTCATTGTCCTCAAGCGTCTGCTTCAGTCTGGTGTAAATCTGAGGCCTCCAGCCTCAGTGTTTGATCCTACTGATTACCCAGTCTCTTTTTATGATTATAGTAAACTCTGTTTAGAAGACTTTCAGATTCAACCAATCAACCACAAATAGCACTCAAAAACAATGGGTCAGAATCACCATATAATAATATTGTTTAACGTGTCACTAACTGTAAAAGCAACAGTAATTTTTCTCATGGTTAACAATCAGTGCTCACTCAGCATGTAACGTGACATTAAATCGAGTAGAATGCCATTTTGTGAATTAAAATTAAAAAGCAGTGTACCATTCGAACACAATGAATGTTGTATGTCACCTTAATCAGTATATGACTTCCTTCAATAGTGTTTTCACAAATACCTCGAAGTGTTCGAAGGGCCTGACTGGCAATCGATACGTAGAGTGGAGTTAACTGAGAAACCGTAGAGGTGAGGAAGCGACCAGCAAACTGTAACTACAGGCTTAGAAGAAAGGCAGGAATGCAATCAAAAGTCTTTCACTGTTAAGAATGTCAAATAGTAGGCAGTGATGAAAGGGATCCTTTTGAAATGGTGGACATTTGTAATGAAAGTAAATGCCTGTCTCAGTGAATGCAGTCTGTGTCAGCTCGTGGGGCAGTTGCACGGGAAGGCCTACATGCAAAGGCATTGTCACAGCAACGTCTTCTCTTTCTGATAGTGTGCACGAACAGTTAGTCTCTGTGACCCCTCTGCTTCAGTGTCTTCCTCGCAGCGAGAAATAATTGCCTTGCCATACAGCTTATTGTTATGTGTCCAGAGGACTAAATGAAAAGCTTTTGATGTCTTATTGTAGATTAAAGAATGGCTTCATCTGTTTGTTTGGTAGACCACTCCGTCTCCAGACCTGGAGCTAATCGACAATGTTAATAACAGGTCGAATTGAATGAAGTAAAAATGAATTAAGCCAGTAAATTGAGAAATTCAAGGACACACGTAGCATTTTGTGATAATTTGGGTTGAATGGAGAAAAAAAAAAAGTTTAGTTGGAAATAAGGAATAAATCCTGTTCATCATGTGTTCATAGCTCTCAAATCATTTACAGTGATCAATCAATCAGCATATTATAAGATGTGACAGATTCAATGAACACCAAGAGCGAAAGTCCAGTCACGTTCCAGTTACATTGCTGATATACTGGGGTTTAATTAGTCCAACATCTTTATTTAGTCTGGGAAGATTTAGTGTGTCTAATTAGGCTCAATGTAAGGCAGCATAATCAAGGGAACTGAACCAAATCTAATTTACAGTGTAGCTAATCATTGTCTGAAGACAGCGTTACGACATCCTGAAGACATCAACAGTTGGAGATCAGGATGTTTATGTGTTTATAATTTGGCCAATGGAACATCTCAGCATCTCTACATATGGATCTCTTAAAGTGCACTTATGGTACTTTCTTAGGATGAACATAATGTCCATGATCTCATTCCTCTGTATAAGTGTATATTTATATGTCGGCAGAAGCTTGAATTTATTATTCCGAGGGAAAAGTATTCATCTGGACAACTACAGAGTATTGCAAAATGAAATGGAAACATGTGGTTGGACCAAGTATGCATCATATCCATGGAATTTATAAAGTGGAATTATTCTTTTACCTGGATTTATTTTGTTTTGAGAAGGAGTGAGATGGCTCAAGACTCAAGACCTTCGATGGAGCTACACACTTATCAGTAGCAGACTTGTAACAAATGCAAAATGACATAAATTTCTGTATGAGCAGAGAACAAAAATTGCAACATTGTGTGTAGTACGTGAAAGACGGTTTGTGGTTTCAGATGGCGTGGAACACTTTAGGAGAGGCACATTGATCTGTTGCTGAACATTCATCTAAAAAATACAAAATGATTTATATAACAGGATTTATATAAGGGTTTTTCCTGATGTTACTCAGGAGCGGTTTGGTTTGGAACACCATCATGCGTCTGCTTCTTTTCCACCCTTCCTCTCACCTGGTAGTTAACAACCATTAGCTAGCAAATGAAAAGCAAACACTCGGTAACATATTTACAACTACTAGTAGGTAACTTTCTACATTGTTTGGGGTGTTTAACCAAAAGTCAGCACTTCTCATGTACAGTATTTTGTGATTTTCATTCATATGTAGCTGGTTAGGTAGATGTTACAGACCCTAATGTAAATTAAAGGAGAATGAAAATTTTCTCCATACAGCAAACATTCTCTACATCGGGCTGGACATGCTCAATGCTTAATATTCACAGGATATCCTAGTCTGCATGACGAGTCTACTTCCTCCTCCGTCAGTACTATAAACATGCCTGTTTCTACCAAACATAGTGTAACCATGGCAACATTATCTCCTCCCTCAAAGTGTAGGTTTAATGGAAGCATTTTTGTATGTGGCTCCCTAAATTTTACATTTACATTTACATTTATTTATTTAGCAGATGCTTTTATCCAAAGCGACATACAATGTTGTCAGGAACGGACGAATCCTCCTGATGTTGTGGAGGAGGCATCGGCAGCACCATGACGTGCGAGCAATGTACTCCTTGAAGTCTAGGTTGCTGTCCAGGATGACGCCCAAGCTCTTTGCTGACTGAGAGGATGGTATTGTAGTGCCATCGACGGTGATGGAGAGGTCTTGCAGGGGGGAAGGACCAGCTGGGATGAAGAGCAGTTCTGTTTTCTTGAGGTTCAGCTTCAGATGGTGGGATGTCATCCATAAATAATTCAAATAGTCTTACACTAGCGGCTTATTGCAGAAACAGGAGAAAATGAACAATATTCACAGTATTCCAGACAGTTAAAAAGAAGAGGACTGCCATCAAGTAGCAGCTGAGCATTATCATCTGGAATTGTACCCAAAACCCAGCAGGTCCGGAAGTTTTTTCTGCCTGAATGAGTAGTTTGTACCATCACTCATGTGTACTACTTTGTAATGTTAAAGGTAGTTTTAGCTTTGGCATGCAATGTACACCATATTGACATATACGTGGAGACATATCCTTCCCAAGAAAACAAAAATCAGCTAAACTCATCCTCTACCAGTTGAAGACTTTAAAAACACAAACGCACACACACACAGACATATATATCCATTTCTAAAATGGCTACTCATTTTGCCTATGGTTTGGACATGTTGGGTTAGCCGTGGCATCATTGCACAGAACAGAAAAAGCCAAAGTGTGGATCACTTTTCTCTTTTCAGGCCCATTCACATCCAGCCTCTTCCATGAAACATGGATTTCCTTTTGAAAGCCGCTTTCAAGTGCCTTTGGGGAAGCAAGTGGCACAATTTAGAACACATCTCTTTCACAGAGAAGGCACTTATCCAGATATAAGTTCATACATAAGCTTTTCCTGTTTACCTCCGAAAGCTTGCAAGGTGAGAGAGTGGAGCATTAGGCTGTGAAAATAAGGACACCACCCACCCCGTCAATCATCCAAATAAACGTTGTGAGCTTCCTGTCATTGCTAGTCATTCAGAAAAGCCTTTTTTGCCAAAGTGCTGTGGTGTGGATGTGTGGACTGGGAAGTAGAGCTGGAAAGAGAAGTGCCCTGTGCCCGAGCATGAGCTGTTCAGCATGTGAGCATTGACTGTAAGCATCTGGTGTTAGTAATGTGGTGAAATCTGCCACATATTTGTTTGGTCCAATTGTTGGTGTTTTTTTTTTTTTTTTGGTGTTTTTTTGTTTGTTTGTTTGATAAAAAGGTGGCAAATTGTACCTCTGAGTATTAGAGGTTCAGACACATTCTGAAAGGCTCACTCTTCCTTGTGAAAATGGAGAGGGTTTGGTGCAGCCATCCCAACAGTCCAGTCAATTAAAACACAAGAAAGATGTTCTGTGTACTCTCCCTTCATGCTGTGCTTGACAGGGCAAACACTCCTGCAGTCCATGTCAAACTGTGGGAGGAAAGTGCAGTATGGGAGTGTGGGTGTTTTGGATGTGGAAGTAGGTGGGTGTTATAAACAAGTTCTTGCTGAGATTCAACCATCCTCAGTATGAAGGGTTTCAAGCTTCTACTGCCACCCCTGCTCTTTTCTGACTATCGGTTTCTCTCTCTCTCTCTCTCTCTCTCTCTCTCTCTCTCTCTCTCTCTCTCTCTCTCTCTCTCTCTCACGGGCAGGTCCAGGTGTTTGGACTTTACACCAGGGAGGTCCAGGTGTTTGGACTTTACACCAGGGAGGGCTTCCATGAGAACTTTGACTGTCCCATCAAGGTAATTATAATAATGATAATAATAACAATAATCTTCATTTGCATTACACCTTTTCAACAGTACGATAGTGGTGTATCAGTGATAATAGTGCTTCATAAATTAAATTAGATATTAAAAGAAAAATAGTACAAGAGGTATCAAAGTAACAACATGCAAATTATAGAGAGATGAGAGACTAAAATAAACGCAAGAAACTTACGTGGACTGAGCCTAAATGCAATGAAATAATAAAACCAGTTTAAGAGGAAGAAGAGACTCAAAAAAGTACAAAGTTGAAAGATTGTAAAAGCAGTTCTATAAAAGTTTTTGTCTTTTAGCAGTGTTTTGAAAGAGGACACTGAAGCGGCTGTTCTAATGGTAGGCTGTCAGATGGAGCCCAGTCAAGGGATGTTGAAGTCTCTCATGTAGCACTGCCTGGTTTGACTTAGAATAGTTGCTCACTCAGCAACTTATCTTCAACTCTATGACAAAATATGAAATGGCAATAATAACACTTTTACAGATAGCTTTATTTATTTAGATCACATGGCAAAAAAGATAAAAACGTAAAATAAACAAAAATAATAACAGAGCCATACCTCTATTGTGTGTATAGAACTATTAAGTTCATATTTTGAAGAGAATTCAACCGTTCCGTGTGTTTTAGGTCTGGTGGAGATAATATAATTTTGGGGGCCGAATGAAACTATTGCCAATATTTTACCTATCAAAAACAATACTGATAACTTGTAACAGAATGAATATCTACTGGGGGATTTTCACAGACAAATAAATTGATGAATTTCATATTAGAGCTGTGGTGGGTTTAGTCCATTGGTGCTTCAGCCATGGATATCACTGATATGCTGTAATAAGGCCTCATAATAAACTACCCAGATGGTGGTAAGATTAGTGTTTAGTAGCAATGCCATCGGAGTGCTTTTTAGAAATACCGTGATGGATAACTCTAACTGGAAAGCAGGGGTAGGCCCAGGCTAAGCAAGACGTCATATTACCACCAGAGGGCAAGGCTGCTCGGGTAAGTGTCCAAGCACTGCCAGAGCGCCAGAGCAAAGTGAGGCTCCTGACAATGAAATGTGAAATTGTATTCCTGACTGAAGAGACTTAAGGAGTAATAGAATGAAGTGAAATTTGTTAAGAACCTTGAGAAAGAAGCTCTCGCTTCTGACTCAATGCTCCTCCTGCTGATGCAGCACTGCTGTATTATTCACTAAAATCCCCGCCAGTGGACGCATCTCTTAACATTATAGATTGGATTACCTCTCTCATTCCCTCCACCAGAAGTTTGTTTCCAACACTGCCAGATATTACGCTGAGCGTGTTTAGAGAGGAACACTTGGGCAACAATAACGTCTTTAGGTTTCACTTTGGTTCCACTCCTCCCATCCTAGACAAAATCTAAGAAATTCCGGCAAATTCATAGCTTTTGTTTTGCCCATGACTGAAAAAGTACAAAAAAACCGTGAAACCATTATGATATACTACACTGAGTCTTTTCACCTGGTGCTGTCTCAGTGACATATTGACCACTTTCTAAACTATAAGCAGTCTTCAGCACACTTCAGCAGTGGCTGAACAGGTTTGCTGGTCCTGGGGCAGCAGTTTTGCCAACCGCTGGTCCTTAGTGTGAACTGAAGAAGTTCCTCTCTGTGTTTTCCAGGTGGTGGCGCTGCACCCTCAGTTTGGCCGATCAAACAGCAAGCAGTTTGTCACCGGGGGCAGCAAGGTGAGTTTTTACCATAATTTATGAGACTGGGGGAAATGTTACTCTCCCGATTTCCACATCATTCAGAAGTCCAGTGTTGTTACGGTAAGACAAGAAGTGGAAGAGCCAGCATGGGGTGGTAGCATGCACAGTGTGGTGTTGGAGCAGTAACAGTTGAGTAGATTACTAAGTGAAGAAACACATGCCATAGCGTTTGCTTCATTTCAGGTGTCTTCGACTAGTTGTTCAGGTGGTAAGATGGAGTTTGTCTCTCTCCAAGTCTACCACCTAGAAGGAACTTACAGTGGCAGTGATGTCTGAATTTGAACTAGCTAGCAGGATGTAAATGACACACATTTCTATTGTTGATCAGTTGATCAAATATCGATTAATTGTTAATGGAGGATGAAATGTGTGAATGAAACGGTGATGAGTGAGTTTTTTTGTTTTTTGTTTTTTTGCCTTTTCATATGATTTCACCAATAAAATGTACCAATCACTTCAATCAACACAGATTATTAGAAAAAAAAGCAACAGCAACAACAAGAAAGAAATAAATTTAGTGTGCTACATATTGATGTTTTTATGCTATTATTTTAGGCTTCTGTGTGCACATTGCAGGTTAACGTAATTTCTGTCATCATGCTTTATCATAGCATGCCCCGTCAGAAGAAGCTGAACTTATGACTTTGACTCATTCATCAATCTTTTGTAACAAATCGTTATATTGCAAAATTCTTAATTGCCATAATGTGCATATTTCCATTTTGCCATGTTAGCTAGGTTTCATAACATTTCACTAATGTTAGCATTGGCTAGCTGACAAACCAAGTTCGCTGGCTTTGAGGTTAGCTAGCTCCTAACAAAAGTGCTGTAAATGTGCCGTATTTGTTCTTATAGCCAAATTGCAGTGCGTGACTTGGATGCAATCAGCGAACTATCTTACATTAGGTAGATTAGGTAGTCTAAGATTACCACTGTCAACTGCCTAGTGTTGCTTTAAAATGCCCTTGTTGCTTAAAAATGTCAACTGATTTGTCTGATGCTTTAACAAATTTAAAGAGCAATAAACAATCTACCACAGCAGCAATATATTGATGTAATTAAATTAGTAAGCCTCACATTTTTATGTAGAATTGAGTCATTTAGCCATAATGCCTAAATGAGTCCATTCCAGTCCATTCATCTGCATGCTTAGGTTTAACCCAGCATCATTTTTGCCCAGGATGAAAAGGAGTCTCCAAACCACTACACCAAGACCTTGCAGTTCAACAAGCTGTGACAATGGCTTCAGAAAATGGATAAAAAAATCTAGCATTTTCAGATGGCCACAGTGATCTCTTACAGGGGAGCTCCAGCTCCAGGGCACCTCTGCCCGCCAGCATCGAGAGGCCTTTACCAGGTCCCCTCCCTGGAGTGCACTCAGGGGAGAGTGGGCCCATTTCCCACAAAGTGCTGCACTTTCAGCAGTGTTTAAAAAGCAGTGCCTCGCAAGCACAGCAAATAGCTGTGATTACAGAGAGGAGCCACTCTGAGCACAGACTGCAAAGCACGCGAAAACCCCTCTCTGACCGGCTCACGTTTCGTTCCTCAGGTCTCCTGCGGGTCGTGATGCCATCTCGCACACGTTCTGAGAGATTTGCCACTGGTTTCACTTTGCTGACCCCTCCCTACTGGCTTTCCCTCTTTTTGCTTTTTAAATAATACCTCTGCAATATGTGGATAATGAAAATCAATAGGTTGCAATAGAAGGCGCGTATTGTCACAGTCAATTCAGTTGCGGGTTCACAGCTGTGGGGTGTTGTAGCCATTTTATGTTGGTGACCCGTTAACAAAGCTAAGGAACCGGCTTAATAAAGCTGCCTCCTCTTCTTCAAGAATAGCAAGACTAACAAACACGTAAGTCTTTGTGAGGGTGCCAGCAGATGCTGTTAGAGCTAATGTGTTTTAGCACCTTTCTTTATAACCAATGTGCTCAGATCATAAAAGTGAAGTGACTGATGGAGCTTCCCATTCAGTTTTCGTTTCCATCGGTGTGCTAGGCTTTGATTTGATTGGAAAAGTCCTTTTATGTAGCTAACTCGATCAATAGAAAACAGTCGAAGCATTAACATGCTTCAGATTCTGTGCCATTCAATAAATTTGGGATGAAATAAACCTTATTTCCCCTGTATGTTTGCAATTGTTACTTCCTAATGTTCTCATTAAAGAGAAATGACGTGCTCGTTTTAAAATAAAAGGGTCCTCTCACACGCTGGCAGTGAACTGTGATGCTTCTGAGATGGGGGACAGCTGTGTTTCATTATCGTCTCCCCAGGGGCAAGAATAACATTGTCTGATATCGTAAGGTGGCTCTTTAAAAATAAATCAAGACATGATTCATAACAAAGCCGTTTCTCAGAAATCTGCGGGAGAGGCATGTTTAGACTGCTCCCTGATCAATACTTGTTGAGCTTGGCACAGCTGTGTAAACCTCGCTCTGTGCCGGAAGGCCTGAATCTACTCTCCCTCGACCTGCTGGACACTGCATGTTGTCAGAAACTTCGATCTGCCCTCCTCTTTAATGAAACTGCCACTTGGGCTGTATGTTTTGGGGTTTTGAATCGGCATTTGCATTACGCCTGATAAGTTCCCAGTGTTGTGACTGTGCGATCGGGGCACCGACGGGTCCGGACCAGCATGTATCCTGATTGGAAATTGGGTGTGGGAGAAGTGATTTTGCCAGGGAGCTACATTTCTCCCTGATGTGTTCTTGATGAAAGGTCTGTGATTGGTTATTGCGGTAACAGTTGTAGCACATACCTGGTAGAAGGCAGATGGCAAGGGCCAGGGGGTAGAGTTTTGGTGACGTCTGTGAGGAGTGCCTGCTGCTACTTTAGCACAGGGAGCCCCCAAGGAGATGCCTCATTGACCTGGTGTGCTTGGACCTTGTCTATTTCATACTGCAGTACAGTTCACTATTTCCTTTATGGTTTCCTTTGCCAGTTAGTCTTTTCTGTTAAACAAATTGAGAGGAGTTACCTATGAGAAATCCCTATGGGATTTAGAATATTTGTAAGGAAAATCAATGAGTATGTTAGCATTGTATCAAGCTAACAGGAAAGAAAGCTCCTGGAATCTACAGTATGTGGTTTGGAAGTGCAATTTATTCCCTGTGTTTGACTGCCCTCTGGTGGTGGAAATGGAAAGGGAAAAATAAACAATCCAGAGGACCAATATTAAACTTAGTCATAGATGGTTTGATTTTTTTTTTGAAATTTTACCTTCAAAAGACATGATGCACATCTCTTTACCAGCTCCATCATGAACCAAACACTTTCCAATGGATAGTTGATACAGAGTATTCTCATCTCTCCTCAATCCTCCACCGCTCTGATCTGTGGATGAATTCACGGATCATTTTTCAGGCCACATCTCTCACCTCTTCCTCTTTTTCCTCCCTCCCACTCTCCCACTCTTCTTCTCTCTAAATTTTCCCCACTTTCAGATCCTGATTTCACTCATTTCCTTACATCACATTGACCTACTACCTGTGCCCTGGATCCCATTCCAAACTGTGTGCTGCAAATTTTTATTTTAATAACTTGACTTCCATGATGATGATGAGGCCAAGTGAAGAAACATCAAAGCGGCAAACGGGTATTTTCAGCTTTGCCACGAGGTTCTGACATACAGTGCAACCGCAAGCGAGCTGAAGTTTAATTTCATGACTGGTTGCTTAAATGACGACTGTAGTTCAGAAGGGCTGTGCTTTAGGGTAAATTTCTTTGAATGTTTCATTGGAAAGAATAAATATACATTACTATTTGTTAAATGTGCAGTGCCAAACTTGCACCAGTTAGTCCTTATTACAAGTCCTTATTTCTTTTATATTCCAAGCTTGTTTTTTTAGCTTAAGTGTAGACTACTTATACTTATTCAAAAAGTTCCAGTTAGCCTTGTGCAATTTGGTTACCGGCATGGTTTGAGCACAACAACCCTTTTACTGCATACTTACCTTCCATCCTTGTTTCCAGCAGCAGGTCTGAGAAAACATTTGATTTTCAAGGTCGGATAACGTTGTCTGTCTCGTCCGATGAGGGAATTTTGTGGACAGAATGTTAGCCATACCAATAGCATTTTTTTCTGACAGAGGAGATGCGTCGGGATAGTACACACATTGCTTTTAAAAGGTTTTTTTATTGGGAATTTGGATAAAAATATACTGATGACCGATAATAAAAATTTTGCAAATATCAGCCCCAATTATCTAACGACCAGATAATTGGTCGACCACTACTTCAAACCTTATGTTCTGTTGAGATCACTATGCTCTGCATATGCGGGGCAACTGACTGTCCCATCACAATGGGGTTGTTTCTCTCAGACGCAATCCCTGTCTATACTGGTCCCTTAGCGGTGGAATGAACTCCCTACGGAGGTCAGGACTGCAGATTCCTTGGCCATCTCCTGCACGAGTGAAGACCCATCTCTTCAGGACGCATCTCAGTTCAACCTAACAAGTCCTGCCCCCTAACACCTGCTACCTCGAGTGTTTGATGTTTATTTTACATGTGGTATTGTGATGTATTTTGTATTCTGTGTTCTAGTGTACTTGGCTTCGGTTGCCTAATCAGGATGCACAAGTTATCTTGTGGTAGCACTTGAATGGTGTTATGCTCATACTCACTGGCCTGTGAGTGTTGTTAGCCTGATCTAACACTGTTGCTCATTTAACTTGAATGGATACAGATATGCTCTATTGTGCTGGAAGTGGCTGTGCATAAGAGTGTCTGCTAGATGCCTGTAATGTCATGTAACGAGTATGTCATGACAAAAAGGCAGTTGTCATTAGTGGCCATTGCCTTCTTCTGGTGTGTTTGACCTTTCACCTTTGTCCTGGCTGTTGTGCTCTGCATCTGTAGCTATTACTTTATGAACGGAACTGGCTGAATCGTTGGAAGACAGCGGTGCTGCATGAAGGGGAGGGTGTCATCACCAATGTCAAGTGGAGGGCCAACCTCATTGCCTGGGCCAACAATGTGGTAAGAGATTCACAAGGTGTGGCAGAAGTGTGAGGCATGTTTACAGCTAAGTTTACTAGGACAATGGCTTTAAATGGAGGCTGACTGAAATGTTTGTTAACATGCTGTAAGGATGCAGGCTTTGCTGACATCTATTACACATATTACACTATTATTTGGGGAGCAGATACCCTTATCCAGGGAAACTTGTGCATGTTTTGTCCTTTTGTAAAGCCAGACATTTTTGAATTTGCTCTCAAATTCAGAAACTCTCCAAACTAGCAAGGCACTGTAGATAAATGTTTAACTTTGCTCATACAGTTGTGCACTGATAACTCAGTACCCGGTATTATGAAAAACATGGACGGCATGGAAGTGAAAGGGCTCTCAATCAGACAGTCGTGTAGGCTGTGTGTGATAGTTGCATCTTGGCCAGCCTGTGCCTGGCTTGCTTCAGAGTCACAGAGAGCCAGTCTAATTTAGTAAGTGCTTTTCTCCACGGCTGCAATCAGGGAGTGAAGATCTATGACATCAGCACCAAGCAGCGAATCACCAATGTGCTGCGGGACAATGTGAGCCTGCGGCCCGACATGTACCCCTGCAGCCTCTGCTGGAAGGACAGCACTACTCTCATTGTCGGCTGGGGCAAGTCCGTCAAGGTGTGTGCGCGTGCACCTGAGTATCCGCGCGTACATGCATGCGTAGGGATAAGAATTCATTCTAATGTGATGGACCATTTGTCATGAATTAAAAGGGAGCCTCCCCTCTTGGCATTGTGCATTGCAGATCTGCGCTGTGAAAGAGCGGGATCCCATGGAGATGAGAGACCTGCCGAGCCGCTATGTCGAGATAGGTGAGGAAACAGGAACCCACTGAAAGGCTCTCAGTGTGACAGCCGCTCCATCGCAGCGAGTGAAATCCTTCCACATTTGGCCATTCTGTCAAGGTGGAGGGCAGAGCAGTGAGGGAAATCTCAGGGGGCTGCCACTCCATCTATTTCCCTGTCACCACAGAGCTGATTTGCAGCGTTGCAGAGTAGAGCGAGTGTCAGTTGCTTAGATGTATGACCCAAATCATTTCTATTTTTGTCTGCATATCCTCATTGATCTGTGTGTTAGAAAGGTAGTTTTGCAATCTTTTATGTTTATGTGTACACTGGTCTGTATTTGTAGGCGTGTGTATACAGTATGAGGGCATATGTGTATGTGTATTCAGTGGTCAGCACCCTGCAAGAAACGGATTTCATATACAGTTACATAAATGACCCTTCTCATAACAGTAACATGCCTCCATGACAGTGAAATGTCTTCATGCTCTAACTGTAATGTGTCTTCGTAGCAGTAACTTGCCTCAACACTGTACAACAACAACCTGCCCTCATGTTAACACAATATGCTTTTGTATAAAATGGTATGCCTTCATATTGCAGTAACATGCCCTCATAAGACAAAGATGCCTTCATGCTGTAAACTGCTAGTTTTTCCCCTTTGCAGTGTCTGCATTTGACACAGAGTTCTTCATCAGTGGCCTAGCTCCTCTGGCTGATCAGCTGGTGACCCTGTATTACGTGAAGGAGAATTCAGATCAGATGGTAATGTAATCTTTCCCTCTGCTTAGCTTCTCTGCATATCATTAATCTCTAAAAGTTTTTTTTTAACTATTCCATTGTCCCCAAACAATGAACCTTAAAAGGATCTCAAAGCTTATTGTGTATACAGTAAACTGTTCATGAGACTCCAGTCACTCCACTGGACATATGAGATTTGATTCTTACAAGCAGATGACCATTAAAAGTAACAGATGAAAAAAAAAAATTAAATAAATTTGCAGTTATGTTTTATATGACATTTTTATCCTGTGTGATTGAGAAATACCTTCAACTAATTTTTCAAACGTGGAAAAAAACGTATATGAATATATTTTTCACACAATATTTATCGAAGAAAATAAAAATATGACTCTCCATAATCATGAGCGTCACTGTGCACATTACTAGTTACTATGCCATATGGCAGTCAGTGTCTTCAGCTAAATCATTTCCATTATTACTTTAATTTGACTGATGTTGATTATTTCTGAGTGTCTTCATGATATTTGTTGCAGTGTAGTCTACAGTGCTATGGCACAGTAAATATTTGACCACAAACTGCATTAGTGTTCTCTCTCCTTCCTTGTGCTCTGTGTCTTAAGATTCAAGAAGGTCACTTCTTCCAGAAATGCCATTCTTTTTTTTTCTTCCATGGAGACTGGCATCCAAGCACTTAGCTAAACTAAGTGTATAGCTTAGCTAAGTAGCTGTACTGCTTTTTCTCTACATTTTTATGTGCTAGGTGCTATGATATTGAGTGCAAGATACAATATTCATATTGCAATTTAATATTCTAAATTTTTTATTTGTAATTTTAAATAATTTTTTCACTTATGTGCTAGTACAATACTTATATAAAACCCATGTCAGTATTTTTTATCAATAGAGTACACTGTATTGTCTAAAATCTAATAATGTGAAAAGGGGAAATGGGTGAAGATTGTGAAAATATCTGCAGACTGTAAGAGGTAAGGGTGTGTGTGTCTGTGGGCAGGATGAAGAGTTCCGGGCCCGTCCTCGGCTTGACATCATCCAGCCCCAGCCAGAGAGCTGTGAGGAGATCTCCTCAGATGCCCTGACGGTCCGCCACTTCCAGGAGAATGAGTGCAGAGACTACCGCCTGGGTGAGGCAGCCAAGCTTACTCATCATGCCATCAGGATGAAACCACAATATAAGAAACAAACTGGAAACAACATGGGCTACTTGATGTTTCTGGTGGGAATCAATTACAAAAAAAGGCAACAAGATAAGCCACTGTGATGTCCTGCATAGAGGCATTTGTGTTTTTTAGATTGTCCTCCATTTTTAGCTTTCTAACAAGGCCATCAGCTTGTCACTTAACATGACACAACTGCGCAAGTTGATTTGTAGTATTTACATTTTATTTTTTATGCAGCAGTAATCAGAAGAAGAGCTGCTGCCTTGGTACAAAAGTGTACTGTTTTGCATTCTTTAATGCCTTGTCCTGGAATAAAGAAGTATAAGATGGCAACTTCATAACACCACAGATACTCTTCTATATACTGTATAAAGAATATCTGTGGTAACACCTTATGAGAAAAGGCATCATTTGACATCATGTCACCTAGCCATGAATAGATGGACCTGTACCAGACTTTCATGTTTCTTGCTAAGTAGTTAAAATACTGTATTTACTAGGGCTGCCCCCGACCAAAGATTTTCCTAGTCGACTAGTAGTTGTTAGTTCAAGCCATTAGTCGACTAGTTGTCACACGTTTATGACATTAATTTAATTATTTAAATATATATATTTTGGGGCATCAGAAAATGATTTGAGTTCCAGGGCTGAGGAGGAATGTTATAAGTAACATTGTTAACACTGTGCTAGTGTTACAAAGAAATACAAAACCGTAATAATGAGCCTTTAAAATATAAATTTTACAGGCGCACGCACAAAGCAAGCCGCCTGTTAATGACAATGCTAACGGCAAAAGCGGTAAAGATTCTGAATGTGTCGGAACAACCAGCAAGGAGAATGAACATTTTGTTAATTTATTTCAACACAGTATAACATAATACAACTTATGAACATGAAGTTAAACATGCAGTAAGTGAGGTAATTTAGCTTCTCCAGTCCCCACAAACAATTGGATAAGCCTAATAGCGCATATGACAATATATTTATTTAGCTGCATATAATCTTAGTTTTGCAATTTGTTAATGTTAATTAGGCCATTAATAATTTAGCATAATGGAATAACCCTTTTTCGTGTGTACAGTCACACCAGTGTGATTAGCCGTTAGCGCGTATGCTAAAACTGGTGCGATTAGAACATTAGATTGGAAAAATTCTAGCTAATTTTAGCTTTGAGGAAACAGTGATTTAACGTTAAAAATATATAGCAAATACTAACTGAAAACTATGAGAAGCTTAATAACGCTAATGAAAACATAACGAACCATGTAATGTAGCAGCACGCTACATTGCAAAAAAAGTAAGCTACGCGTGAAAGGGATAATAACGTTAGGCTACTTAGGGGAGAGCCGGGACGAAAGTAACACTTTTCAGATAAACATCATTTTAAAAGATAACGTTACAGACAGAAACTAAGTTTCATTGTGATCAACAACTCACGTGTGTGTTTTATCAATACCAGGTGCTGTTTTGTATAAATATGGAACGACTTCAGTATAATAATATAATAAGTATAGTTATTATTGTAGAGGGACGAAAGAAACGACTGTTACAATCATCCTGGCAATAATTCCTTACAGTTAAACCTGACTTGCTTCAAAACTGAGAAACTCTGACATGGCAAACTTCAGGATGTGTTAAAGTACTAATTAGTCTGTCAAATGATCATGACTATGACACATGAAACAATAGACACAACTTGTCATTCAAAAAAAAAATTACCGCTTGAGTGAATTTACTTTCCGTGATCGAAACAGCTTCTTGGGTATAACTCCACGGAAGTATGATGTATCCATGCGATTTTTTGGGGTTCTGGTAAGTGTTGCATGCTGTACATGCTGACACAGTCAGGCATATCAGACTTGTATGGGCTCGGAGAAAATCACCCCTACATGTTTCAGATGATATGTCATGTTTGAGGTCGACGAATGATAGGCGAATCTTTGCATGCAGACTTTGCATGTCACCTTCTTGCAGTAGTTCTTTCCACACTCAAAATGATCCCACACTTTGGATGAATTCCTGCCTGACAGTCTATTAACTTTTTAATGACAAGGCGCACCTCCTGAATGGAGTTTGAGGGGGTTTTTTTTCTACGACTAACTGACCAATGAAAACTTGGTCAGCTAAGACTCTTCTCATTGACTAACGTTTGGTTGACTATTAGGGGGCAGCCCTAGTATTTACATTTACAGTTGTCATAAATTTTGTAATGCAAAAGGCCTTGTTGCACCTTACTGCAACCATCAATCTCACACTATTTCTCAAAAGATGTAAAGATTTGGTCCATTCTGCAAGTAGTGCTTTGGTTGTGGTTGGAGTATCACACTAGCGTGCTCTTTTACTGGTCTTTATGTTCCTCAATATCTATTAGCAAATTAGATTACCTATATTCTTAATGATATTAGAAGATGGAATGCGTATTGTGATTGTTGATGTCAGCTCCTTTGTCATTAAGTATCCAGTTGTAGCAGTATGGACAGAAAATGAAAACAGGAACAAACTATCCACTATTCCTTTGAAATTTGGTAATGTGTGATATTGTCAATAATGCTACAGGTACATCTTATGAAGAGACAGCTTTTAAATGGCCTTTATGTGGCTGTTACGACTAACAAACAAGCAAGCAAACCCAAACATGCTCTCTTTGTTGTCTGAATAAACATTCATAATGCTACCATAATCATTTTACCCTATGAAGTCTTTACTGTAACAGTATGTTCATTTCAAAGCTTGCGCTGTATACTTATGCTGTGTTCACTGGCTCATGTTTGTTAGGACTTTACAGATTAAAACAGTCAAGTATATAGCAAGCAAAACAGACAATTAGCAAGCTGACTTGGCCTTGTATTTTCATGCTTGACTTCACATTTTTTAAACAGAATGCTAGGGGTCCTATTGGGGGATGAAGTTTTAAGATGTTTAGCGTTAATGTATTTGCTCGTGTATGTGTTTTTCAGTGAAGGTGTTGTTTTACAGTACATTGATGGTGGTCAATGCAGGCTAATTGTATTCCTACAGAGCATGCAGAGGGCGAGCCCCTTTTCTATATCATCAGCCCGAAGGACATCGTGGTGGCCAAAGAGCGAGATCAGGATGACCACATCGACTGGCTGCTGGACAAGAAGAAGTATGAGGTCAGCATTTTGCATGGGCTACTGTGGTTTGAGTGCATCCCTGTCCACCAAGGCAGGGACCAAGGTTACTTGGGATATATTTGTATTTTACTTCCTGTCTGTGTCTTCCTGTCTGTGTCTTGTACTAGATTGTTTTGTTTATGATACTTACAATATTTAGATGTCCTTTCACTTGAAGGTATTAAATAGTACAGTAAAGATGTGGTTGATTTAAATTGAATTACCCCTGTTTAGTTTAGAAGAAGATTAATAAATAGGGATATATTACGCATGAGATAATCCACTCACCTCACAATACAATAAACTTTGCAAAATTGAGTTCATGTAATATTTTTGTTTTTTTAACAAGTTTTCCATTTCTTTCATTCGTTCATTTATCATTATTCATGATGTAGATGGTTTGAGTTATTGGCATTTTAGCAGATGCTCTTATCCAGAGCAACTTACATTGGATACCATATCGCTTTTATAAAACTGATCCCTAATTGGCTGAACTTTGCTTTGGTAGAGACTACATAAAGTAAGGAGAGAGCTGGATTCACTAGCTAGCCTGAATGAGATACCTGACAAGCTGACTTTTGAGACATCCCTCTTTACTTCACAGACTATTAACATTATGCAGTAGTGTTCAGTTTCTGGCTTATTATAAGAACTACTTATTTCTCGAAAGAGTCAATAAACATTTCCATGTTCGGTAAAGTAAGTAGTGATGTGGAATGGATTAGTTACAATATTAAAATTTATCAGGGTGCAGTGATATTAAAATTATTCATGAAAATCCCATTTACCATTTATGTATTGGTGAATGTTTTCACAACTAGAGCTCAAACTGGTAAATAGGAACAATGGACCAAAACTATTTCTTTTACAAAGTACTTTTGTCATAGCATTGGTTTCCTCTCTGTTTTAGTCAGTGTTGCCCAACCCCCCTCCTAATTTGATTGGTCTGCTTAACTGATTAATTAAGCACCCAAATGTGTTTCACCTGAATCTGTTACCCACTTGACTTTACAGTACAGTATTAACCAACTTAGCACATATATTACAGTGTACTTTGCCAGATACATTAGTTGAAATACAGTACAGTACTGTATGTTTACAATATCTTGGCTACAGTAGCCTACTCCATATAGGATTGCTAAGTATATAGTATGGTGTTTGCACAACGTCCAAATCACATAACGTCCTGTTTCACAGAACATATCGTGGACTTTTAAGCGATGCGTGCCTGTATATATATTATTTATTTATTTATTTATATTCTACATCCTAGTCATGTGGTGGTGTAATTCTGAGGCATGTTCTCAGAGCCATGAAACGGTTAATTACAATTTTTCATCTCCTGCCCAGGTTGTACAGTATGTTACAGTGTTATACTGTAAAAGGGTTATGTCATAATAAAGTTTGGGAAACCCTGCACTGTGCTATTTCACCAGATTGATTCCTTTAAGGAGTCATTTGTTGTCAGGTGTGTAAGTTGAAGAATACTTACTGGTCCAAACTCTATGCATTTGGGGTAGGCCTCCACTCTTTCTAAAATGGTTATTGATTAATGGTTAACTGACTGAGTTATTGATTTAATGGACTGAACACTGCCAAAATATAAAAGGTCATTCTTCCCTTCTTTCACAGCTGGTAAAATACTTTAATTTTTCTTGGTTGGTGTTTGCTTAAGCTGATAGAAAATAACATCAATGTCAGTTCATCCATAAAATGTCACTGAAATGTCATGGAAAATAAAAGTGTTATTTGAGGGGGGTCAGAGCTGTTAATCCTTTGTGGAGGGTACTTGTTAGTAAAATGTAAACAAAACAAGGGCACTTGGTGAGCAAATTAAAAATCTAGTGAAATATTTTTTTTCTCACAGGAAGCTCTTATGGCTGCAGAAATCAGCTTTAAAAACATCAAGCGACATGATGTCCAGGTACTGTAATTTCACCGTGGCTGAAGTATGTTTTGCGTACATTTTGGTTTCCTGTATATATCATTGACGTGGTCTGCTATACATAGTAAGGTAGATAAGATGCAATACTTCATGTAAACTTGGAGCACAACAATAAGAAAGTGCATAAATGTCTAGAGACATACACTTAATTCGCCTGCACTAAGCAGTGCAGTACCTTTTAATGAGAACCTTCTCTAAAGCCTGAGCTATTTTAAGATGCAGTGTTAGCCTGTATCTTACATCATCTGAGTAACCGCAGTGTGGCCCATCACTGAGTTGAACTCTCCTGTCTGATCAGAAAATTGGCATGGCTTACATCAATCACCTGGTGGAGAAGGGGGATTACGACACGGCTGCCAGGTACAGATGTCTCGCCTCTCTTCTGTCTCTGTGGTGGATTTTACCTCCTGGAGTTAAGAGGGGTTACAAGACGCTTTCTCTCCTGCCTCCCTTAGGAAGTGTCAGAAGGTGCTGGGGAAAAATATGGACCTGTGGGAGAATGAGGTGTACCGCTTCAAGACCATTGGACAACTCAAGGTGAGCAAGGGTGGAGGGGGTATGCACCCCTGAGCCAGTGCCAGTCTGGGTAGCTGTGTGTCATCTCGACTTAGTGTGTCTCTGGTTGACCAAGTTTAGTTAAGTGCATTATTGCCTTTGTCGAGCCATCCCACCTTGTTTTAAGTAAATTTAGATAACTACCACAAATGCTCTATACTTTGATTACCTGCCATTTTATTATCCCCTGTGAATCACTCCAAACAAAAAAGGAATGCTTGTTTTACATTGCAAGCAGCCTCTGGAATGTATTGAAAGGAAAGTATCATCTAATCACCAAACAGTCTAATAAAGAAACGCCTCTCTAGAAGCAAGCCCACCTGAGGAGCATCCATCTCCGCAACTGGAAAAGCCATCTTAACTTAGCTACATCTTTGGCTGTTGCTGCCATTTTTTTTGGAAAATAAATTAATCATGAAATTGGCTAAGCAGGCAGTTAAACTTTTCCTTAACATAGCCGCATGTTAAATCAAATGCTGTTACTTCTGCTGCCATGGTTCTGTTTAGCAGTGGGAGTTGATGAATGTGTGAAGTGTCTTATGTGAGGTTTAGGCCCTTCCGTCCCCTCCAGCCTATTGAGTTTTACCTGTCTTCTCTCCCTTTAGGCTATAAGTCAGTACCTGCCCAGGGGAGACCTGCGCCTCCGCCCTGCCATCTATGAGATGATCCTCCACGAGTTCCTCAAGAGTGACTTTGAGGTGCATCATCCTATGCTGCTTTACCCGTAGGTCCTGGATTAAGGATCCTCGGCAACCGTAGGGCTGGCAGTCTAACCACCTAAACACTGCAAGGGGTCTGAATTACTTAACTGTTATTATTTATTTACGCTTTTATGTTTTTCTGTTTGTGGCTTACAATTCATTCAGTATTCTGGAAGTGTGAAAATGAGCTTAAGGTAAAGTGTTTATTAACACTCTGTGCTTTGCTGGATTGTTATGAATATTGGTGAAGGAGAATGGTGTAAAATGGAGAATCCACAGTCAGTCAGCAGAGGAACACAGACAGCACTAGAGCCTATTGTTAACAACTGGAAGCTACTCGGCAGAGAGGAATGCATGATCTGAACATCTGGTCATCATAGAATATATATGCTGCAGCCCTCCAGGAAAAAAAACACCTCCCTCCAGTCCTGCTCATATGCCCTTCTCCACATGCTCACAGAGGGCATCATAGTGTTGACCCTTCTGGCGCCTCCCCCCAGGGCTTCGCCATGCTCATCCGTGAATGGCCCGGAGAGCTCTACAACAACATGACAATCGTGCAGGCCGTCAGTGACCATCTGAAGAAGGACCCCACCAACCGCACCCTGCTAACCACTCTGGCTGAGCTGTGAGTGACCCCTGCAACACCACGCTCCTTCTGCCAGCATGCGCTGCTAAAGAACAGTGTGGAGCAGTCAAATACAGTACCACATTAGGCGCTGTATTAAAATTCGCTATTATGATGTGCACTGCATGAGTTTTCTGAAATGATATGACACAGAGAACAGCAAGAGTCAAGAGTCAAGAAAGATATCTCACTGGCTCAAAGGATAAAATAGGTAAATCTTCATCTCCCCCTCTTGAATTCAGTAAGTAAAAACAAAAAAAAAAAAAAAACAAATTAAAGACCCCAATGGTACCTGTATATTGAGTGTGACCCGGTACTGAAAGGGGTTTGTCACACCCTCAAATGACCCTGCTGAGTAGCTCAGTAAACAGGAGGGGTCAGGTATTATATGAGGGATTTTACCATTTCTAGACCTGTTTCATTCAGTCATTTTTTCCTTTCTTCAAAAGTAAGCCTGTATATGGTCACACACTAAAAATATAAAAAACTTCAGTGAAGCCAGTGTAGAAAAAAAAAGCGCAGTGCTAGTGAAGAGCAAAATATGCTAGGTGCTACTGAACAGCAAAATGTTTTTTTATTCCATCAACGGTGCTCAAGAGATATTTGAACAACACTCACACAAATAACCTTACACTCATATGTGCTTTCCAGTCCTGCTCTTCAGCTGGTCATTTTACCCCATCATCAGCCCACTGTAAATAAATTAATCTGTACAGAAACCAAGGAAAAAAGCAATACAAATAGTATCTTGCATTTGAGTTAACACTAAATTGGTATTTCTTAAATTTAAATCAACTAATAGGCAGGATTACTATGGCGTAAAGGTAAGGAAATGATTTGCTTTTATGTTGTTTGTGTCGGATGTCCCCTGCAGCTACACGTACGACCAGCGCTATGACAGAGCCCTGGAGATATACCTGAGACTGAGGCACAAAGACGTGTACCAGCTCATCCACAAACACAACCTCTTCTCCTCCATTGAAGACAAGATTGTGCTCCTTATGGACTTTGACAAAGAGGTAGGAGCTTGGTTATACACTCCTGTTTGGAATCAGTATATAATGGTGACAGTAGTTTAGGTCCTGCCACAGATATAATTGGAAACATTCTGTATTTTTGCCACTGCTTAACTGAGTTTTGAGAACTCAGAAGAGGGTAGTGGATGTACAATGTAAATTGATTTCACCTTAATGCACTTCATCCGTCAGTCCAAGTGTGCAGCTACAGGCAAGTCACACGCTTTTTCATAACTGTCTTCACTGGCTGCAATGATGACCCCACTCATGATTTTGTGTCTTTCTCTGGTCTGGTACCATCATATGCTTTATTAGTTTATTAGGGCTTTGCATATTTTCATTAACTGTTTTCTTGAAGTGACAGAGAAGGGTTTTTGTTTTTTATGTCATTTGTTGGAGGAATTGGGATTCACATGTTATTTTTTATGATAAAGACTGCATGATAAATATATTACACATTTTTGTTATGTCAGGACATGAGAAAGGAAATGTGGTTTTCATTCCACATCAGCTTCAGTTAATATATTTGAATGAGTTAAGATATTATTAATAAATGCAAAAAGTTCACTCAACCTGCAAAGCAGTGTCATTTTTTATGTGTGGATAGTCACACACCACAGTCACATTTTATTCCTGCACATTGTCGCTGCAAGGATACGTCAGCGCTGTGTTTGTGTTTTCAGAAAGCTGTCGATATGCTGCTGGATAATGAAGACAAAATATCGGTAAGTGTGCCTGCTTTTTAGTGATGAATGTGTGGAATACATTAAAATGCGGAGTTAAGGCAGCAAGTTTTTCTGTGTTCTCTAATCTCAGACGGACAAAGTTGTGGAGGAGCTGAAGAACAGGCCTGAACTACTTCATGTTGTAAGTATAGTCTAGGAGACTTCTATACTGTACTACGTGGGCCCCTTATGTGGCTTATGCAGTACAGTCTAGGAGGCTGCTATACCATGTGGACCCTTTATATAGTTAATGCAGTTGTTTTTTTGATGTTTTTAAGGTGCAGTAAATTACCTCAGTCTCCCTTTTTACCTTAGTGATGGTGAGACTAATGTCCTAAGTGGCACTAATGGACCTCCCTGTGCTCCAGCAGATTCAAAGCTCAATGCAGTCACAAAAAAAAGCCCAGTTTTGATCGATTTTTGTTACTTACCTATTGACAGTGTAGAGTAGCTCCTTCCATTGTGGGACCAATGCAGTCTTGATATCTCTGCAACCTTGGTTTAAAAAATGGTTTGGTGAGGACTAAAATAATAACTGAGGAGAAAGTTCACGTCAAGTATGAACTTTGTTTGCAATGAATGTATCATGAGTGTAACTTTCTACATGCTGCTAATTTTGTTGCATTAGGCAGCCTGGAGGGACCTTGGATGAACAAGTTGATTAAATGTGTCTGAATTGTCTGTCATTCTCTTTTTTCTCACATTTTTCTTAACAGTGGCTTTGCTATGGCCTTGTCCATCTTTGCCCAAAGCTTTTTTGCCAAGTGCAGCAGTAGCTGTACTAAATGTATTCAATACTACTAATGTTTAATTTCCAGTACCTGCACAAACTGTTCAAGCGGGACCACCACAAAGGACAGAGGTACCACGAGCGACAGATCAGCCTGTACGCTGAGTATGACCGGCCGAACCTGCTACCCTTCCTAAGAGACAGCACCCACTGCCCACTGGAGAAGGTGATGTATTGACTCCTTGTAAGACCCACTGATCCATGAAGCCAGTTCAGGATTTTAAGTACGGCGTGGATATGGGGACAGAACTGACAATGTCAATTATGTGAAATGAGTGCAATGGTGAAATGGTTGTAAAATAATTGGATATGTGGAAAATACCACTGCTGCCAGCCTACTGCTTACTACTGCTAGAGCCCAGGGTAATTTAATGTACATGTAAATGTATTAACACTTTTTACCAGCAGATGGCAGTAAACTACAGTATGTAAACTAATGCCTGGAGAAACGAAAAATACCAAAAGATTTCCTTCTAAATTAGCCTAATCTAATTACTCTAATAGTCCCCAGCTGATTTAGGATGAATGTATGAAGTCAGTCTTAAGTAATCAAAATAATAAACAATGTATAAATAATGTTCATTGAATTCATATGTTCATATGTTTGTATTATTTACTCATTTGGGAGACTCTCTTTGGATAATTTTATGTAGCCACATGATAAGGTACATACAACATATATAATGCATGCTGTAAGACCAGTTTGCACTGCAGTACCATTTATCAGGTCTATGGGGGCACATGGGAACTGCAAGTATAGTTCAGTTGTGTATGGAGGTGCAGGCGAACTGAAGGAGGTAAGACCAAAGACTTAATCACTCTTCCTCACCTTTCTCTCTCTCTCTCTTTCTCTCTCTCTGTCTCTCTCTCTCTCTCTCTGTGTCTGTCTGTCTCTGTCTCTACCTCTATCCCCCACCCCCCAGGCTTTGGAGATCTGTCAGCAGAGGAACTTTGTGGAGGAGACAGTCTTCCTACTCAGTGAGTGCTTTAACAGTACATAGCTTAGGATCGGATGTATCATGGAAGTTGTATTACAGGACTCTTGGAGAAAAACATTATTGATTTTTTTAATCACCTTCGTCTTATAGATAACTTGTTGTATTGGAGCTTAAAAGTATTCATTTTTTTAGTCATGGAAAATAAAGACTATAGCTTATTTAGCACTTACAGTTGGTCTCACCATTTTATATTCATACCCTGCAATCTGTGTTGAGATTTCTGTCATTTTTATCTTTTAAAAGTTTCTTCTGCAAACCAAGCAGGCTCTAATCAGGATTATTGTTGAAGCTTCTCCCATCTATAACACCATCATGATGAAATTCCCTCTCTTTTTGAGATGAATTAAACTTTTATGAAAAGGCTGCAGGGTAGATCATAGAGGCGACAAACAAAATAAACTTTAAAATTCAAAACAGAGCTATGATAATGATCCTTGTTTACCCCCATATCCTTGAAGATATGCATCTATATAACTAGAACAAAATGACATAAAATGTGACTTTTTTAATGCAAGCTTACTGGGAAAGCTCATTGAATGTGCCAAGGCCTTTGAGGCTTTCATTGGAATTTCATAAACATTTTAATGAGTGTACCACAAGTTATTGGTTTCAGAGGTCACACAGATATTCATAACATGCCCAGGTCCTAAACAGGGTTTGAAGTAATCAGTGGGCAAATTACTTAATTGAGGAGTATAAATGGGCCCGCCTAGATAGATCTCTCTCAGTAAACATAACCTTTTTGCATATCACTTCCAGAATTTAAATAAAATTAAGTTGAAATGCTCAGTCAGGAAGCCAGGTTGCATAATGAGTTCAAGGAGAAGGAACTTGTCTCTGAGAAATGCCGCAACTCACTCTCTGCAGGCCGGATGGGGAACTGCAGGCGTGCTCTTCAGATGATCATGGAGGAGCTGGAGGATGTGGACAAGGCCATTGAGTTTGCCAAAGAGCAGGACGATGCAGAGCTGTGGGAGGACCTCATTTCCTACTCCATCGACAAGCCCCGTGAGTCACGCAATCATCGTGTACAGCTTGATAGTGCAGCACGTGTTCTAGGTGCATGAGTGTCACTTACACGTACCCTCCTCAGTGAAACAAGGCAACTGTAGACCTGAATTCATGCATACTCTTAAAGGGTGCCTCTGTAGCTGTGTAATCAGTGACCTCCCAGCCAAGAAAGTATTTGTACATCATTGCTCTATGATAGTAGCAAATATGCCTGAATTATAGGTTTCCCATTAAATGACAGACGGAACAAAAATGTAATATATATAAAATGAGTTTCTCAGTGCACATGACATTGTGAGAAATGAATGGCAGTCCACATTAACTAGGATCTTCTGTCCCCCCATGCACCCTTTCTCTGTCCATCAGCCTTCATCACAGGGCTGCTGAACAACATTGGGACACATGTGGACCCCATCCTCCTCATCCACCGCATCAAGGAGGGCATGGAGATCCCCAACCTGAGAGACTCATTGGTCAAGATCCTGCAGGACTACAACCTTCAGGTCAGGAGGCTGCCCCTCCCCTCTGCTGGGAGTGCACACATTTTACAGTTTAGTTGTCAAACAGCAGGTTTTGCTCCATTTAAAAATCTTTTGACACTGACCTGCTTCATCCTTCCGCATTCTGAATTATCATACACAATGGACGTCCAACACACATACACTATATGGACAAAAGTATTTGGACACCTGACCATTACATTGTAATGACATTGTATTCAAATACATATACTTTAATATGGAGTTGGCCCCCCTTTGCAGCTATAACAGCTTCCACTCTTCTTGGAAGGCTTTCCACAAGATTTTGGAGTGTTTCTGTGGGAATTTGTGCCCGTTCATTCTGTAGAGCATTTATGAGGTCAGGCACTGATGTTGGAGAAGGCCTGGCTCGCAATCTCCGTTCCAGTTCATCCCAAAGGTGCTCGATGGGGTTGAGGTCAGGGCTCTGTGCGGGCCAGTCAGGTTCTCCCACACCGAACTCATCAAACCATGTCTTTATAGTCCTTGCTTTGTGCACTGAGGCACAGTCATGTTGGAATAGAAAAGGGCCTTCCCCAAACTGTTGCCACAAAGTTGGAAGCATAGCATTGTCCAAAATGTCTTGGTATGCTGAAGCATGAAGATTGGCCACACCTGTTTTTCAGGGTTTGGGCTAGGCCCCTTATCTCCAGTGAAGGGCAAATACTTTTGTCCATATAGTGTAGTTTTATATTGTCTTTACATTTTTCTTTGCGCACATATAAGCAGTGATGCAACAGTGCCCCATGCTATATCGCTTATGGAGGTCTCCCAGATCTATACCATTTCACAGCCGAGATATTTCAGAGAAGAACCTGGGACTTAGAAGAATCTGCTACAGGCCCCCATTTGGTCAGCTGGTGAAAAGAGCCTCTGACAGATTGTTGTGATGTCCTGCAGATCTTGCTGCGTGAGGGCTGCAAGAAGATCCTGGTGTCTGACTCACTGTCCCTGCTGAAGAAGATGCACAGGACTCAAATGAAAGGAGTCAGGGTGGATGGTAGGTTCTCTCTCTATTTGAAGGAAGGGGAAAATGGCATGTTTTGCTTGTTTAATTAAAACAGGAGTGAAAAACAAAGGGGCACACATCAGTAAACAATTGTGATGGTTTAAAAGGTTGGATGGTTTAAAAGTGCAAGGGGCATGGCTTCTCTGTATCAAAAGGATTAGTTGGAAGCGTGATAGTGGGTATGGAGTGGAACAAAAGGGAAAATTCACAAAAATACATAAATTACCCAGTTAGCAACACCTACAAGTAATATGTGTCAACCATGCGTTTTAGCTAAAGGCTTTCTTTACACAAGTAGAGTTGTGACTTACTCTGAGTTCTTATTATTTATTCACCGAAGTGTGTTCAAATTCATGTTGTGCATGTGGACGTCACTATTACATTCCCCACTGCCTTTCTGCTTTGAATTATGATTTTTAAATTATAAATTTAAAAATATATTTTTCTGTGGCACTGGTAATTATATTTCCTCTTCCAATTTTGCATCAAACTTCCAGTTCCTCCTTCAGCTCTACAGATACTTCCAGTTGTCCCACCCCTAGTACAGTGACACCCCTCTCCTGCCGAAACCTGTGACATTGAATGTTCAGGCAGGTCCTTCTTTAGGGTTTTGTTTGTAAAAACAAATTTGCAAAACAATATTTGAAATATTAAAAGTAATGTTTTCTTCTAATACTTTTCCCAAGGGTTGTTGAAAAAAGCAGTTGTATTTCTGTATTGACTCACAGATCTTGGTGAACTTTTGAGATGGTGTCAGTTCTTTTACTGGCCCCTGTCCTTCCATTTAACTCAGATGGGGGGGGGGGGGGCACTGTAGGTAAATATGCTGCACCGGTATTGATTATTTCCATTGAGGATGCTTGTCTGTGCCCTACCACCCACCCTGCTCTGGCCTTTAGCTCTAAATGTAGCGGAAGCTGTACGGCTGAGTAGAACAGAAAATGAAGGTATGTTGTGTTGCGTTTGTTTTGTGTGTGGGGCCTTCCTTCATTCTGCCAGCCACAGAGCTGAACTTCCCGTGGCTGTCTGTAGCCTCAAACTGCTGGCTCAGCAGTCACCACTGGCCATGGCCAGACAATGATCTCATACAACCCCACCCCACCCCCAGTCCCATACAGCCTTGCACTATGTTGCACTTGTGCACATATATTCAAGCAAATTCACATTTTAGCCACATTAACACTTTTAGCTGCCCTCTCATGTTCCACTTTAAAAGGTAATGTAAAAAATGTAATACCACGATTACTTATTATTGTCATTATTACCTTTAGTACTAGTAGTATGTAGTGGAAGCCGTCATTAGACTTTAGTAAATGTTGAATGTTCAGAGCAGGGGCAGAAAACCTTGCCTGGAGTGCCAGAAGTGCCTCTCCTTTATTTGGGATAGACCAAGATATTCCTCTGGGACTGTGACTTGAGGTATCAGTCCACCTCTGGTATTTACTGTGAAATCATTGCTGGGAAGGGAGTTCAGTCTCCTGCTGGTATATGTGTTAATCAGTTGCTGAATAAAAAGCATCTCTAAGCCTTATGCAGTCGGGGTCTCCTGGAGTACATCTGTTTATCTGTTGATCTGAAGGCTTGATAAATATATTGGTTTGCATGTTAAACCAAGGAGTATCCAGAGGGTTGTGTGATCAAGGCTGTTTAAACGTTGGTGTCCATTCCTGGCTCCGGAGTTCCCAGGCCAGGGATACATTTCTATCAAGCAAATGGTCTCCCAGGGGTGATTCAGGCAGCCAACCAATCCAGTCAAGTAATGTCTGAGCTGGAACAAAGATCTGAGATGCACAGGAGTGTAGGAAACCTTCCACTAATGTACACCCACCTGTGATGTGACAGCTACACAGAGAGCAATGAGGAGGAGGGAAACAAAGCTACCCTGGTATCTCACCCCCACGGAGCCTCACAAGACCTTTTTGTTCTCACACATGTAATGGTTTGTCTCTGGTTGCATTTGGTTGCAGCACATTTGATCACAGCCACACTCGCTGCATAAGAGGTGTCTGAGTGCTGCCCTAGAAATGCAATTAAAACCTCACAGTCACCACTAAGCCTGTTGAGCAGCTACCCTGTTTTTTGTTTTGTTTCCCCCGCAGAGGAGAACATCTGTGAGTCTTGCCATGCTGCAATACTGCCATCAGGTATGTTTTCTACCGTTTGCATAGCACTATATACTGTGTGGTGTATACGCTGTGGTGTAGGATGGGAGGGGAAATGGGCTTGTTACTGGAGGACTGCGGGATTGAATCGTGGGTAGGGCACTGCTGTTTGTACCTTTGAGCATGGTATATGACCTGATTTGCTACGGTAAACTATAACAATGTGTGAAATTGACATAACGTCTATTGAGTGCGCATGTTGCCTTACCTAAGGTGATGTGCCTAACTTCTGCTCAGTAGATAAATGATGTGGAAAAAACTGGAATGACTGCTGGTGGTAAACTAAAACAAACTGTGCCCAATATCAAAATTCACTGTTTCATCATTAATAAGTAGCTGCACAATTGGCACATACCTTAAAGTTGACAAATATTCCATATGTTTTGAATAGGATCTGATTATGAGATTTTTGGTAAAAAAAAAAAAAAATTAAAATAAAAATTTTAGCATGCTGGTATTTGTTTAAAGACTTGAACCCTCTGCTTTCCATAGCAAAATATGTGGTGCATTGAGTGAATTTGATTTCTCCCTGTTAAAGGATATATGTTTTTGAATGAATATAGAGCCATTTCAGTGACAATACAGTGACATTTTCAGTGACAAACTCATCCAAAGGAATTTTAATGACAGCATCAAGCTTACATATGTATTTGTATGTCAAATAATAATAGCAGGATGAGCTATTGATACATTTTCATGGAAATACTCTTCAAGTCCTTTCAGCGGTTCCAGAATCCATTACTGTTTTGTAATTCTTGTATCTTTCAGACACGGCTAAGCTCTTCAGTGTGGTGGTTTTCCACTGCAGGCACATGTTCCACAAGGAGTGTCTGCCATCCCCCGGAACTGTAAGGCCCTCCCTGCTGTATCTCTCTCTCTTTGTTTGTTTTTAGTGTATACGCTGTAGTAATGATATTCAGCCTTGACACATTTCTGATAAGAAACAACACAAAGGGCTTAATGCTAATAATGGCATGATCTTCTTTTTGACTGTTCTGTGTTCTGTCTGAAGAGCACACAGGCCTTAATTCACACTTAATTCACACCCTAATACACCAAGCCAGGTGAAGGTATTGTGTGAACAGGTGAGGTGTATTAGTATGAAAACCTAGCATGTAATGTGGTGTTCTGATCAACCATTCAGTGATCCAATTCAGTTCAATTCAATTTTATTTGTATAGCACTTTTTACAACACAAGTTGTCACAAAGCAACTTTACATTTTTCCCAGGCCTGAGACCCCCTGTGAGCAAGCCTAAGGCAACAGTGGCAAGGAAAAACTCCCTAATTTACAGGAAGAAACCTTGAGCAGAACCCAGCTCAGAGGGGGGGCCCATCTGCTTCTGGCTGGCACTGGGCAGATAGAATTACATAGAATGCTTGAAATTGTACAATGTACTTTAAGACATTTGCGTTTTGATAGACAGTAGTAAATAACAGAGTCATTATAAAATGTATCCTAGAGAATGTCCAGTTCTTGGCACGCAGTTGGCTTGATAGGCAGGGCAGCGAAGTAGCAGGACTGGAGATCGGGCTGTGATGCTTGGACTACAGCTCCAGGCAGGAGCCCTGAGCAGGGACAAGAAACAAATAGAGAACAATGATTAGTGGATGGTAAGAATGACATGAATGTACAGCAGAGAGGCAAGAGAGGAGGGGCAGGGAAAAAAGGTGTGCAACAAGAAAAAAAAAACATTCAGTGATGAACACAGCCTTTGATTCCATTCCTCATGCTTTCTTTCTCTGTCCCTTATTGCATTAAAATGTCATTCTTATATAAGTCTGTATCAAGGTCATTTGGAAAAATCAGTGTTCACTAGAGCTTTTAAAAGACAGGGTGTCTTGGCTTTAAAGTTCACTCCCAGCCAAGCCTTATTTTCTGTTAACGGAAAGAATCAGAAACCACACGAGTCACACGAGTCAATTTTAAAAGTTGCTCCTCAGTCTTGAAATAGGATCACACTGTATGAAAACATTTTTTGTCTAGTCTGACCTGCTTAAACAGCATATATTTGGAGGGGAACCATTTGTTCAGCATTTAGGAAGTATCTCATTTTTCCTGTGGTTCAGTACATTTCCTAATATAATGACAATGCATAAAAGAAGTCCTGACTACTCATAAACTACATCTGGGTTTAATCTGCATTTTCCCATACTTTTTTGCCATAGATCCCAGGCGTCCAGTTCTGCAATATCTGCAGTGCAAAGCGGAGGGGGCCTGGAAGTGGGATCCTGGAGATGAAGAAGTAAATGGAGATGCCATGGCAACTGTGTCCACACATTACTTTGTGTCTACAGGGCTGATGGGTCCAGTTCCCTGTTGCTACTGTGATCATACATCTTTTGCTTGCTTTTGGTAAAAAAATAAATGAATAAATAAAATAAGTGCTTGAGTCTAGCTGGTTATAACTGATGTCATTTCCAATGTAGCACACAAGCACATGGTTTCATCATTATGCTTGGTTTCTGAACTGGATACTCATATCAGTCTTAATAAGCATGGGGAATGCAGGATTTGAATGGCCATGTAGAACATTATGCATTCTAATCGCTGTATGCTTTTGTTCTAACCGCTGTGTGTACCCGGAGTACCACATTTTCGCAATCCCTGCACATGTTTTGCTGAGCAGCTCCCAAACTCATAGTTGTAGGAAACAAAAAAAAATCAATACTTGCTTTAGTGTCAGTAACACTAAAGCAAGTATTATGCACACAATAATAGTAATAATAATAATAGATATAAATAGTGCAGACAATGTTTTGGGTTAATAATTTTTCCATGTTGTTTGCTGCATTCGCACTGTTTAAAATGTAATACTATTGATGATTAAATGGATATAAATTGATATAAATGAACATTAAATGGTCTGTGTTACATTGTGTGTGGTTTTTAATGTGTGTTTAAGAAATCCTTTGTGTGCCCTAAGTTCCTCCAGTGACTACATTTAAAGCAGTCATGTCATTTTCAGTCCTCCAAGTTGGACAAATGGATACTGTGCTCTGTGTCAAGATATTCAGATTTATATTAAGTTCGGATTTATATTAAGATTTTTCTGTGCCTCCTGGTTTGAGAGGAAAGAATAATATGATTGAATCACTGACTTTTCAGTCATTATCACATACTTAGGTAGTTCCCATATGTCATTTAGATGGTGCTGAAATAGTATACCATACTATTTAACTCGAACCAGTGTTTTAGGTGTATCTTTAGCAGCTGTCCAAAAACTGAATTCTGTTCAAGTATAACCATAGTTGATTACTACATTTACTTTAATATTACTGTAATAAACATTTTTTTAACTACAATAATCATGTTACTCTTATAGCTACAAGTGGAGTTGATATGTTTTGTTTTTTTTTTTTCTTTAAGGCTTTAGGTATCGCCCCAGTAGTGGGAATGCACCTCATTATATACTTAGTGGTCCAACACTGGTGCAAAGATTATTTGTCCAGTGTAGACAATTACACTTTGTGCCTAGTAGATATTCAACAACAACAAGTCTAGGCATATGGTCTTGTAATTATACTTCTCTTGAACGTAACCAAAGTGGTTGATCTAAATGATGTGACAGAAACACAACTTTGCTTTAGGTATTTTTAGTATAACTGTGATGTCAGCATGACTGACAGACTTCTCCCATTGCTCCCATTGACATCTCTCTGCAGCAATCAGGGCCATCCTTTCTAAGGGCTGACCATAGCAGACGAGTAAGACAGACAGGAAGTTCACCTTCAGGCACATGGTCTGTTGGAGCAGTTTCTCAGCAGACACCAGTAAGATGCACAAAGATCAGCTGAGGTGTCATGTGATCCTGAGCCAGACAGGCCCCAAGAAAGCCAGTGTTCTGCAGTGAGCAGCAGTGCCCCTGGGGTTGGGTTCCGATTTTCCTTTTTGAGCACTGCTCAGTACTGGGAGGTTCAGTCAAGTGAAGCGTGAGAATACACCAAACATGGGCTGCAGGTTGTAATCAATACAACACCCCAATAAAGACAGTAACAGCGTGTTATGTTCTCATTTATTTATGACTATTTTCCCCCCTGTTCAGGTATGGAATGTGAAATAATCTCATTCCGTGTTCTGATTTTTGTTTACTGTCAGTTGGAAGTAACAGTTATGAGTGAAACGTTGTTGAGTCTGCATATCCAAATATCCAAGTTAGCTAGCAGTTTTGCTAGCCATGCTACCTATGGCTAAACATTCTCATGCTGGGGAAAGCGCGGTTGAACAGGTTTGTGCCCGTAGCAAGTGTTGCCTTATGCTTTCTTCAGGTATGGGATGTAAAATAATGCCATTCACTGTTCTGATTTGTGTTTCCTATCAGTTAAACATAACAACTATGAGTGAAACATCGTTTTTGTGTCGTTTTTCTTGTAGAACCACCTGTAGTGCTATTTGGCTAAGAAAATGATAAAAATCTCAAGAACACACCATCAGTTGGTAAGAGGTGTTGTACATCGTTCATTCATCTTCACTAATTACACGTTAGAACTTCCAGGAAGGACCATGTTGCATCATCATTGACGCATTACTACTGACATAGGCTATTATCAGGTCATTATATACATCAAGTTGCCAGCATCTGCTGCATTGACATCCACCCGGTCTTCATGTATCTCCTTCTGAATAGCATGTGTTCTTATAGAACAAGGAATGTCCACTTTTTTCGTTCAGTACAAAATAGCAAACAATGCATGCTGCTGTCGAAGCTGGAGATTAAAACTGATTGCTCCCTTGCCAAGAGGAATAAGTTGATTCACAGTGTGATCACTTCTCTTTAGGAAGTTAATGGAAAGTATAAGATGCATTATACACTAAAAACATAGTCATATTTGTATTTTAGAGAACATAAATTGTTTACATCATGGCCCCCAATCATGTGCTGCTTCTGTATGTCAGTAAGACTTGTAAGAGTAACAGCATGTTATTCACAGGCAGAGAGGGGGAAGAGAGGATAGTTCCAAAATGTGGAGATGAGCTGTCCAGTGCCACCCCCACGGCTAGAACAAGGGGAGTAGGAAAGAATGCTGTGGAGAGCGCAGCAAACGTGGAAGTCCTTCAGTGAGAGATGGGAGCATTGAGCCACTGAAGTGCACCAAGAAGAAATACCACTACTTTCAAAATACCAAGTTTTGGTATTTATTAAGTAACCATTTGAGGGTGCATCAAAATTCTGTTTGAATAAGAGTGGATGGTACATAAGTAAATACAAAAAACATAGCAAAATCGTAATGAATCAGATCTCAGAATTATTATGGCTATATCTAAAGGGGGGCCCTATACATCTATAGGGGTCTCTTGGCTCTATCATCTCCTCCCATGGCTTTTCAAACTGCTTCTATGCTGATGACACTCAACTTCTCCTGTCTTTTCTGCCATCAGACACATGGGCAGCTGCTTGCATCTCAGCTTGCCTGAAGGACATCTCACAGTGTATGGTGGACCACCACCTAAAGCTTAACCTGGCTAAGACTGAGATGCTTTCCATGCCATCCATGTCCTCCCCATGTCAAGACCTCTCCCTCAGTCTAGACTCTATAAGCCTTTTACTGTCAAAAGCTTTGACTTAATGCTTGACAGCCAACCTTCCCTCTACTATCAGGTCGCAGTAGTGAGTCAGGCATGCAGATTCTTTTTGTAAAACATCTGAGGGATGCACCCCTACCTCACTGTGTATTCTACACAGCTCATAGTTCAGGCATGGTACTCTCACAGCTGGACAGCTCTTTGCTTCTCGTCCTGCCTGTGCCATGAAAACCCTACAGTTAATCCAGAATGCAGCTGTATGGCCTGTCTACAATCTTCCTAAACATACTCAAGTCACACCCCTCCTCACCTCATTTCATTGGCTTCCTTTCGTCACTTGCATGAAATTCAAAACCTTGGTGCTGGTACACAGGACAGTGAATGGGACAGCCCCCTCATAACTACAGTTGGTCTTCAGTCACTATGTACCACCCAGATCACTACGCTCTGCAATCATGGGGTAACTGACTGTCCCATCCTGATGGGATCACTCCTTAGTGGTGGAATTAATTTCCCACTTTCTTTCAAATGAACATTTGCTTTGTCTTTTGTTTCAGATATTAAAGGCATTTCAATGAATACTGAACAATACATTATGTCTCTACGTAAACATTCTGATAGAGCCCCAACTGGGACAGCTGCCAGTAATTAGAAATTTCAATTTGAAAAACAATTTGTAAGAAGATAAACAGTATTGAATTCTGTACTCTTTCCAGAATAAAACGTAAGATCAGCCTTCAGCCAACTGTATTGCTGTCCCTCTTTTTACAGACATATTATAAAAGAAGTTCAAAACATGACAAATCTATGGAAACAGGTGTACCATTCATGTGTGATTCACAACTGTCATCTCAACACAAAGAACAATCAAAACGAAAAGGACAATGACAATCAATGTCATACTGACAAGCAATTCAAAATACATCATTTACAGATACTGTCATCCTAGTTTCTTAGTAACACAGACATCTTTGTGAAGTCCTCAGGCAGAGTGACATTACTACTTACTGTCCAATCTGGAGTGTACACGACAAGTAATGGAGTACACTTTAAAATAAACAAATGGCATTGACCCATCACATATTCTTGTTGGAACCTCAAGGCAGGGAACAGAAATCAAATTTGATAAACAACACAAAAAAGCCCCTTGGGATATATTTGTTTTTACTCAGTCAACTGTCATTTGTGACAGTTTGGTATAATTTTTTGGGACAGTGAAATCAGAAACCTGCTTTGCAACCTGAAAGTGGCACATTTGAATCCCTGGGTGTGGGTGGAATGGGGGCAGTATTATTAGTAGTCCTGGATAAGGGTTACTGCTTCACAAGTACAACATGTGTGTTGACAACCACACAAGATAATACTTTGATTTTCTTTTCCATTGTATTTTGATCATGTATTTTTATATTGATCATGTATATGAATATGTAAAGAGGTCCTGAATAACATGGCATACGATAGAGAATTACCTTTGGAAGTGGTAATTGGTAAACTTTAAAATAATTGCCACTGTAGTTTGGGTTACCCTTCCTCCACACCCATTGGTTCGGCTGCTGTTTCATAAGAAACGCGGTGGAATCGTCTCATCATGACCTGTATCCGCTCCCACTGTAACTGTAGACCACACAGGAGGTACAGTACTGCACTGTGAGTTACAGTACCGATGGAACGGCTCTTGATGCACAATGAAAAAACAGCTGTCGCTTTAAGAATCCGCTCCTCCCCCTCCCACTTACCTATCATCCCCTTACTCCCAGAGTCTCTCTCATCTTATTTCAGTACCAGCAGCCATGGCGGACATCAAAACAGGCATCTTTGCCAAAAATGTCCAAAAGCGGTTGAGCCGTGCGCAGGAAAAGGTAAGGCGCCGGATAACGCGCGTCACGCGTCAAAGAGGTGCACTAATGACTGTATTCTTCATGCGGTGGATTTTTGTTGTGTCTTGCACAATGGCAAAAGAGAGGATGCGTAGGATTAGATTGGGAGGAGCAGGTGTAATTCGACAGTTGGATGGGGATGGCAGTAAAACAATGATGAGTTCAGTCGAACTGTGCAGATTCATAAATGACAGGAACCATGTCATGCCTTGGATGATTTTTGTTTAATATGCAATCGATTGTATTTTGAGACTTTTTAGTATCAACAGAGTTGCCGTAAGACGTCTCATTATGATATTGCGAACTGGACGAAACTTGCAGTACTCTTGGGTGTGAAAATTATAAGGATTTTACTTGGTTGACAGCAGTCGACAATAACAATGATAATGCAAAGGACGATTTAATTTGAATGCATTTAGTCTACTGTATGTGTCTTCCTAAAAACGTTGTTCGTCGTTGATTTCATTTTAATTCTGCCATAAAGCTACTGTACTGACAAATTCTTAATGAATGCGACGTGTTATACAGTAATGTTGAAAATAAGGAAATCCTTGGGTTAGAGATAATTCGCTAATGATCTGACATAAGTAACGTCTTCAGTCGTATAGATTATACAGAAAATCAAGAGATGCTTCGGATGAAATCTTAACATCATTATGTAAGGTGAGGAGGATGATTGCGAGGGGATGCCCTCTCCCATTCATAAATCAATACAACAGATCTGGACATCAGTGCAAAGTATTGTACGTGTGCTTGTGTGTCAGTTTAAGTGTACAGCACAGTGGATAGTCGACAGACGTTATATAGGGTGTCCAGTATGATTAGATTGCAAGATTGGAATTACTGTCTCTTTGGAGGCAGATAGGAAACGTGCTAAATTATCATAATGAGATATTAACATTGCTGTGCCTTATGCAATGGAAAGGGAAGGTCATAGGTCATCTCCATCAAATACAGATTTAGTAATTTAGTTGCATTTTATATTAATACTGTTCTGCTATTTTTCAAGTATTCAGGGTATCCATGGGAGAGTTAATATGACTCATTTGTAGTGGGAATATATTGATGATTACTCTTATTTGGGTAAGCCAACACTACATGTAGGAGTCACTGGAGCACATTCTCCTGAAAAATCAATCAATGCTACTTTGAATTTACAAAACCTAAAATACTTGCAGGTGGCATACTTTTTGAAGTGGCATGTTTCTTTCCTCAGAAAGCATCATTTCATGACGATTATCTTATTGAGCTTGATTTAATTGGCTTTATATTGTATCTCTGTATCTATTATACTGTATTATCTGAGGGATTCTGTGGAGACCTCTCAGCTTCAGCTGGAAAATTTTGGCAATGCAACTTCCCCCCCCCACCCCCCAGCTCCACCCCACAAGCACATACTCATACTCTGGAAATGCACACATGCACAGATATAGTTGAAAAGCCGCTGTGAACATTCAGCCAATGGTAGGAACATCATCATCATTGCTAAAGCAAAACATGTGTAACCTGATCATGTAATGTTTCCATTGGCAGGTTTGCGTTATACCCCATAAGGTACACTTAGCAATGAACACACACTCATCTTCACAAATATACCAGTTTTACCAAAGTTTCTTTATTGGCCCCAGAAAAATGTTGATATATTTTCTGGCACTACAGTCCTGGTTTTAATGGCAGAGGCTGAGATTCAGAGCTGAGGTAGCAAGAGTGATGAGGCCATCAAGGATGAAGATCAAATAGGGCTGCCAGTGATACCTGAAACCTGGATACCTGAAGAAGGGCTAGACACATGACATGATGAGAAGATAGAGATCTTTTCTGCTCAACACTAATGTAAGGAACCATGTCAAGTTCAACAGCAGATCAAGTTTAAGAACAATTTCACTAATTACAGGGCCAAATATGGCCGATGCATTGGCAGTAAAAAAAAAAAAATGTCTGTAAGATCGTTGCTCGTTGCTGTATTATGGTCATAATGATCACATTTTAAACGTTAACGATGTTAATATAGTTTTTATTTGCTTAAATGTATTGGGCTCTTTAATAAAGTGTAGTTACTGAAGAAATTTGTGCATTTCCCTCCCTGTAATAATGTGTGAAAAAAAAACATATCTCTTCTCATCATTAATATCTGCTATACATCATCCCCTATGGTGAGATCTGACAGTCAGGGGTTTCATGACAGACTTTGATTCACAGGGGGCTGTAAATAACTAATGGGAAATCCTGGTGTGTGTCATAATGCCATCCCACACAATTTTTGTTGTAAAGATGTATTTACTGTCTGTCCTGGCCTGTATTGCTGAATACACATCGCAGGGAAATGATTCTATTAACCATTCTATGGTATTTCAGTCAGAAAACTACTAATTCATTGTTAGTCTGTACTTAATAGTGCAAAAGATACAATAATGATAGACTGGCATCACTTTCATTGACTGCAGTATCCCAGACCAACAGAAAAGTGTTTATAGTGGTATATATGGAGGACCAGTGTGAGAAAACATTTAAGTTGCACTTCTGTAAATAACTTTTATTGTGACCAGTCTTTGAGAAACTTAAACTGAAATATGTTCTTTTAAAAATAAACAAGGTGTTAATTTATTCTATACCTCTGTCCAGCATCGAATTAACTCCTGGTTTGCCATGTATATGTGTATATATTAGGGCTGTCAACATTAACGCTCGTTCGCGATTAATCGCGAAACTTTAAGGCGTTAATGTTTTAACGCAAATTAATCATATTATCAAGTTTGACCGCAACTTCCTTCCGTAATTCCAGCCACGTAATTCCAATTGTTGCCGTCATTGCGGAAAACCCTGCTTCTTAGAGATAGGATGTTGGAAATGGAAGCAACATTTTCAGTGCTTTTGTGCTTTTCTCAGGATATTCAGTCTTGATTTTAACAACTTTTTTTTTTTTTTTAAATCATGTCAGCTAGCTAACTAGCTAGTACAAAGTTGGCAACACAGCTCAAGCAGACCGTATAGTAAGTGATGAAGTTTACTCAAGTTCAGAATCTGTAAACTGTTGTGAGCGTGAGAGATATTAGAGTGGTGCGAAAAGGACCAATAGACTGCACCAAGTTCACAAGTGTATGTCTGTATTAAATGTTGAAAAAAAAAGCCCTGAATGGTTTCAAAAGTCTAGCAAAACTATTCCTTTGCATGGATTCGTGCCAGGAGGAGTAGTAAACTATGTTGCAGGATGAATAGCTCATCTTTGCCGCGTCTGTAGATTACTTGTTGTGCACTTGCACAGGGAAGGATACAAATTACAATCTCGCTCCTTGATTTCTGAAAACCAGCGCGCACCCAGAGAATCTTTATTCTGACGTACTTGATTCTGATTTAGAACAAGTATTTTCATGTGGAGTCGCGTATAGAATCTTCACTTGCACAGATCTTCCTCAGCAGAGCAGCAGAAAAAAAACATGCATTGTCCGTGACACATGCTTTTATTTGTCACCACTTCCTGAATGAATCCAGAGCTTACTTCCCCAGAAATGGATTGGGGTTGTCCACTTGTCCACTGGTTTATGCAAACTCTTAAGGCTACAGCTGCAGAAGCTGTTTAAGACAGTGGAAGTAATCATAGTTTTTGATTCACCTATTCCCCATCTAACTAATTGACAGTCATCATGAAACAGACAACTCTCTTTCTTGAGCAAATGGAAACAACATTTATAGCATTTATTCAACAAGTAACAGACAGATATTGATTCATCCTCTTGATATAGAATACAGCAGGGCATATGATGACGTTTGAACATAAGTTGATTAGCTTCATCATGTCCAGTACCTTTTTTACATCCTAGAGGATACAGCTGTTCCCAGCCACTGGTGACTTATTTCATAAATAATGGTGCTGTCTTTCTTTATGTGCATCCTCAGTTCTCTTCATTGGACTGGGATTTGCATGTGGAGCACAGAATGTCTGCCCTAAGTAGAAGCTGACATTTAATACATCATGTGGGTGAATAAACAGTTTTCTGCCTTAATGGGGAATCCTAGCTTTCAGACATTACCTGGAGAGCTGTGTTTGTGTTACCCACTGTACCGCCTGATAAAATGGATGTATTCAGTATTCAGCAAACATTTTGCTGCAGTAGGAATGTGGTCTCCACCACACCAGAAGAGAGTGGTACTGCTGATTTGTGTCTGTATTTCTGTTACATGTAGAGAGCAAGAAATCCCCTGTCCTCTTTTAATGATGGCCATTCTGCATTTCATAGAAGATACCACTACATGAAAGCTTGCACTGTGTCACTCAAATGATTCCATGAAATGTTGTCTCTCAGACATTGTTGCAAACGTCCAGCATGATTGACCTCGTGGGTGAGTTGTGGCAATGAGAATGCATGCATGACAGTTCTTTCATTCTGTGGCCATCTTGCTTTGTGTCACTGGCATTTTATTCAATGTTCATCATTTTCTTCTTTAGGACAAGCCTACATACAGTTTCAATATTCATGTTTTGTAAAAATTATGAATTTCACTGAACTGTCTCAATATATTACCTGTGAGTACACTGCTATTGCTTTATTTGATAAATATATGCTATTGCATATATTGTCCAGAATGAACAGATTTCTCACATGTCCTGTCAAACCCTGCTGCGACACAGGGAATAATTTGTATGCTCCCAGCTGGTTATCTTCCACACCTGTCCTCTGAGACAGACTAGCACCATGTATCACTAACCTAATTAAGTTGTTAATTAAGTAGTATGATAAAACGTGCAAACCTCTCTGGGCAAACAGGTGTACAACATGTTAAGCAATTTAAAAAGTTACCACCATGTGTGTAAACATATGTCACACTCTCCCATACCATTTGCAGACTGTGACTTGCAGCAGGTTTATTTCATCCCTCTGAAAAGCTCTACCCCAGCCCGTCAAATGAAATGTTAATGTAGCCCTACCCTACAGACATGAGCTCATCCATTTTCTATTGGTCCAGATGTGACACTGGGTGTTGATCTGCCTGACCAAGTCACAGCAGAATGCACTGGCAAGACTGTTTCTATTGATGTAGCATAACGTGAGAGTGCTCGCTATCCAGAGACCAAGAGAAAAAGAGAGATTGAGAGAATAGAAGTGGTGAAAGAAGAGAGAAAGAAGGTGAGAGAGAGCCTTCTTTGCATACAGTATTCTATTCTCCACCTGTAGGAACAGAGGCTTCCTTATCAATCATACATGAGCTCTGGATTTAACCAGGCTTCTCAGTTACTCCCTGCTTCCCGAATACGGTCATAAGAGACCTCCCCACTGCTGGTGTTAGTGTCTGGCAGATTGAGTCCAATTGAAAGTAACTGCCATAATGGTTTCCAGAATCACCTCAGTGAAAAATTGACTCCTGCTTGTTTTTGAGACCCTTCTAAACTTTGGCTGATGCAGCATTTAAATGATCCAAGTCCAGAGGGTTCGGTCATCCAGAATGAAGAATTCAACCTGTTGCATAATTTTCATTTTACAAATTTTCAAAAGTAGAAATAAATGTGCATTTTGTGTTTTTGTTATCGTTTTGTTTATTTTATGACATCAGGACTGGATAAATCTTGCTGTCAGTGGCACATAGTTACCATAGCTGGGGTGTCTCCACACATCCTCTACTTTGTGTTGTTTTTTTTGTCCAGGAAGTCTTCCAAGGGCTACCTCATGGGATTGGAGAGGCAGGGCTTTCTTCATTGACACAGTCAAACCTGAACTCATCTTGCTCAGATTAGCTCTTATAATGATGGGCCTTAGGGCCCTACTGTCAGAGCGCAGGCACCGACTCAAACGCAGACCAAGCGTGCTCAGGTTCCAAGTGGTTTATTGAAATCGTAGGGCAAGTTCGTAGTGGCAGAACAGGCAGGGTCAAAAACCAGGAAGGCAGTCCGAGGCAGAATCAACAAGGAGCAGGGATCAAAAAAACAGGAACAGGCTGGGTCAAACCAGGCAGGCAGGCACATCAGGCAACCAAGGCAGGGCGGCAGGCAGGGACGAGGTCAGAAGTCAGGCAGAAATCAGTACGAGATGAACAACAATAAATAATCTAAATAATCAGGCAGGTATGAAACAGACAAAACTGAGACAAACTGCCAACAAGACAGAGACAAGCAGGGAATATAAAGGGCTGGGGCTGACGAGGAGATAGGATGCAGGTGGGCAGGCAGGCGGGTGGAGACGATCAAGAAATCAGGTGGGCGGGGACAGGGCGGAGAGCGAGGCAGGGCCGGAACACATGGGAACTGTGAACAAAAGCACATGGATGACACTGACAGACAGGGAGAAACCAAAACAACAGCTAGGGGGCTGAAGTACCGACACCTGCACTATATTTGTAGAGCTTCTTTGAAATAGACTGAAATAAAACCTATCCAGTTGTGTCCCTCTTGACTTCTGTTCTTGGATCACAATGAGATCTGTGTAGAGCTCTGGCATTACCTTATTGTAAAATTTGTTGTTAGTAACAGAACATGTTCTCTGTTTGCTTATTTTTAAAGGCAATTGGAGAAGGTATGCAGGACATGTTTTAGAGAAATATTAAAGTACTTTTAGCTTATTTCAAAGCTCCAGTTTAAGTGTAATTATTGAAAGCTTGAAGTCAAGTCATGTTTACCTTAAGCTGCTTTAAGTATCTACGTGGCGGTTGGGCACCAACAACACGTGTCATATGTTTTGTTTTTGTTCATCAACTATTTTTTCTCAAATTTGCACCATGTTAGTAATTTCTGACTTTAATTGCCTGAGTTGGCAGGTGGCGTGCAGCTTCTTACTGTGCGTGGTATTTCCATCAAATAATTCCTGTTCAGTTCCCTTTTGGGAACTAGATCATTCAGAAAGTGAGGAAAGAATTATGATTATGTCAGTACTAACAGAAATGGGGGAGAGATCATTCTAGTTAGGCCAAAATGAGATGTCCATTACGTACTCATGGCTGTGCTAACAGGAAATGGCATTTAGATGGTGTTTCTGTTAAGCCGGTGACTGGGACACACACGCGGACCACAGGATATTCCGGTTCCAGGCGTTTATTGAAATCGATAGGCAGTTCGTAAGACCAGAGACAGGCAGGGTTCGAAACACAGAGAAGCAGTCCAGGGGCAAATCCAGGATCGGGAGTCGGGGCAGACGGGGTCAGGAACCAGGCAGGTGAGTAGTAAGCGATCGGGTCCAAGCGGCAGGCAGAAATCGTAGTCAGGAAACAGGCAGGATCGGCAATGCGGCGAAGAAGCAGGAAAACTACGGCGGGGACGAGACAGGTAATAAACACTGAAACGAACTAGCAACGAGACAGAGACAAGCAGGGAAGATATAGGGCTGGGGTGACGAGGAGATGGGATGCAGGTGAGCAGGCAGGCAGGTGAAGGCAATGAGGAAATCAGGTGGGCGGGGACCAGGCTGGGAGCGGGGCAAAGCAAAGCTTTGAAAATAATATGAATGTTGTGCAAGTGGAGTGAAATGCAGCCTCCACATTTCTCTTTGGGAAAAACATCACCCTGGTGCACTGTGCAGTAAAACAGATCAGTTGTTTAATAATAATCAGTTGATTAATTTAATAAAATAAAAAAGATCCCTCAGTTGTCGTTGTGTGTCCAGCCAAGACAATAGATACATCACAGGCTATCTTCCATCAGTCTCGGCACTTTTCGACACATTTTTAGCTAGGGTAGTAAATTATTTTTATGGTGTAAATCCAGGACATTGAATTCCTATTCTTCATATAGGAAACTGATTCCAGGCCAGTCTTTCATGTGAGAAATGGCAGTGGTGTCTGACTCATACAATAACAAGCTCTGAGAAGCAGAGAGATATCCTTGCTCTTTTGCACAGACTCTATTGAGCACGACAGATGAATGTGTCTCCTTTACGGTTAACAGATAGACCTACAGGCCTCTCTGATGGCTGCATCACCCTGGTTGTGACTGATTATGTCTCTGTCTAACACCTTTGGACTTTCTAAAGCTGTACAGATATACTGCATTGAAGGGCTTGCAGGATTTAGGACGCTAGAAATTCAGTCACGCCAACTGTACTGGATGGAAAACACATTTGTATTATATTTACTTTTGTACCTTTGTATTTACTTTTTTACTCTGCTATTCTACTTCTCTCATTAATCTCCCATTATCAAATAGTTATCAAGTATCAAATGCAAGCGGGCTATGGATGACATAATGGAGATAATTATGTTATCTTTTTGTGGTAACATTTTAGTTAGGGTACAAAATAGCAGAATTCATAACTTCATAAAAACGCATAACATCTAACAAACTTTCGGAGAAAAAACAAATTTGCATAATCTGTGGTAATGTGTGCAGTATGTGGCAATGCACATTTATGAATATTGAATGAACATCCATATGTCTTATAAAAAAAATATTGTGCGCAGGTTTACTCATTTTGACAAGTCATTTTGGAGTCACTAATGGACTAGTCCTCTAGGTTTTACAAAGATCATTTTGAAGCAATTATTCAAGGGCCCATTTAGAATGTACTGTTTGAAGCAATATAACTGACTATTGAACAAGACTCGGGACCATCATTTCTGAGCTACAGAGCAAAACTAAACATAGCCTTTCAAAGAATAATGACCTGCAGCATTTCAGCTTCTCTGTGATATAACATGTGGCATGCAATGTCTGACAAAAAAGAAGATGTTTTTGTATCATATGTAGGGCTTGGACTTTGGTGGTGAATACAAAATGTGAGAAAAGGGAAGAGTAGCCCACTGACAGCTGGCTGAGCAGTGTTCCAGAGCTTTTCATGACCCAATTCATGTCAGCTGAGGATAAAACAAGCCTGGATTCTCCTCTCTGTCTACAACACACGCATAAGCACACGCTCACACAAACACACACACACACACACACACACTCACACAAACACACACACACACACAAACACACAGAGCACAAACTCTCAGTTCACTGGCATCTAAATGACAGAAGGCTTCCTCTGGATAGTGTTGCAGTACTCAGGCAAACCAGACCCCATTGTTATGAGGCTTGGGAAATTCCCTACTGAATAACTATTAAAAGAGCAAAGATACCTCCTGGTTTACTACAAGAAACAGGTGGTAAGACCTCAGTGGCTCGATGTAAGGGAAATGGTTTAGATTGTGAGATTAGTTGGGCTGGCTCAGATTGCTTACATTTGAGAGATTTTTGACTTTCAAATGAATGGCAGTGAACAAATCCTGAGTTCTGGAAAATTGAATTGAAGGGACAAGGGATGAATCAAGTGATGCTGTCTGATGCATATCCCACATTTTTACCATGCAAATCCTTTCAACATGGGGTTGAATATGAGGTTATGAGATTGATTGTTAGGATAAATGATTTCAGATTTCAGATTGGCTGTTACTGACCCACATTCGGTTTGTCCACGATTAATCATGACAGACACCACACTGTGCAAAAACAACTGAGGGGGGCATTCAGTGTACTCACTGTGCTCCTTTTACAGTTTTCCCAATGTATAATTTTCATCTTAAGATTGCTGTGTAGATGTGTCATTATGAACCCGATGCTAGTTACAGTCCTTTGCCTTCAATTAGGGGTGCAACGAATAATCGACGTAGTCGACTAAAATCGATGACCAAATTAGTTGCCAACGAATTTAATTGTAGGTTAGTTGGTGACGTCATTGCGCGTGTTTTTTGTGCTGACATGGAATGCTCAGACATGTAGCCTAAGCTACGTTGCTTTACTGGAGTGAACAACAGAGATGGCAACACCTTCACGACCAAAGACCTCAAAAATGTGGCAGCATTTCACTCTTAACCCTTTCGCACGTAACTTTTTTTATGCTATGTAGTGTGTGTTACGTTACATGGTTTGTTATGTTTTCAGTAGTATTATTAAGCTTCTCATAGTTTCAGTTAGCATTTGCTATATTTTTAATGTTAAAGTGCTGTTTCCTGAAAGCTAAAATTAGCTAGAAGTTTTCCAATCTAGTTTTCTAATCGTACCGGTTTTAGCATACGCGCTAAACGGCTAATGACACCGGTGTGACCCCATGCCTGGCATGGGAGCACATCAGTTTTGCTCGCGCATCTGAAGAGGTGGCACGTTGGCTCTCTGGATGATGAATACTCATCTCATTAAGTTAGTTAGCTAGCTAACATAGCTAATGTTAATGTTAAAAGCCATGTTACTTCACGTTATGAGCTGAAACATTTTCTATTTTGAAGTACATTTTCTCTTGATCAATAAATTATTAATGGCGTTGAACATACAGCGTAGCAAATGATAACCTATTTTTCACAACGATCCTGTTCCCAGTTGGCAATTGTCCTGAAGAGGCTTAGGTTCCATTGCACAAATGTTATGAGAATTTTTGATGTATCGCATGGCATGACATGGCTTCAGCATTGTGGCAAAATGGCAAGAGTTTGCAGAAAAAGAGTTGCAACCATATGCAAACAATGCAACCATATTTTGTATTTTTAAACATTTTAACAGCTGTGACTGCAGATCAACATTCATTCCATGGCGTTTTAGCCTTCACTTGACAGGGTAGCATTTGCTAAGCTGTTGCAATATTATATTGATGTTGGACAACTAGAGAGCAACAAAACCACTGTGATCTATATTAACATTTTGAATAGTGTGATGAAGTCAATTAAGATATTTTCATATTACATTATTCATAGCACTCATAATACATTATTCATTCTAAATTCTTGAAAAAGAATCAGAAATGTTTTGAATATTGTCCTGAGACCTTTAACACTGTATTCAAAATATAAAGTCAAGAATTCAAGGAAGGGAGAGAAAAAGCAAGAAGATATTTGTTCCCTGTATAGCAAAAATTTCTGTCAGAGGCAGAAAAGGGCTGTCTTGTCCTGTCTGGCCAGGCAGTCTGCTAATAATCTAGCCAGCTACTGCATTTACAACTGTGGATTAGTCTATGGCTTTTGTGGGTAAAACAGCTGTAAAGAGGTAGTCTAGTATTTGGGAATTTCAGTTTTAACACATTCTCATTGTACTTCACACTAGCCTGATGAAAGCCTGGGTGACCAGAGCAGACTGCCCACCTTAAAAATGTCTGATAGCCAAACCATCTGAACTTTTGTTTGGACACTGTGTGAGCTGGCAAATGTGGACTTCAGCAAATGTGATCATACAATCTGACTTGTATTAATTCTAGTTCTGCTGATGCCTGAACTGGTAGAAATGAAGGCATCTTCTCACTGGCACTGTCGACACAGCAGTTTTAAACATGAACATCATGTAAGTGTGTTTAAAAGATTTAAAGTAAACCATTGGTCATGAGGTTTAATAGTGAATTTACTGTCAGATTCTAAAAGTCTGTTGTTTTAATTCACCTTCTCAGTCCCATTACTGCACACTGAATGACATTTACATTTGCATTTATTCATTTGGCAGATGCTTTTAACCAGAGTGGCGTGTAAGAGGTAGATTCAATAGGATGAGGCAGTTAGTGCTACTGATAGTAATCATTAGTGCCATCTTTGAAATATAGTGCCATTTTGGGAAACATGGGTAGTAAGTGCCACAATGGGAATACTTTCATAGGGCATGTTGGGATGCCGACGGTTGGTGTAATAAAAACGTCAGAGGGACGAGGAAGTTCCAAACCCAGTGGTTTATTTACAGGTGCCCGAATTCTAATGCGAGGTATTTACAGTGCAACAGCTACATGTACTGACAAACAACACAACTTGGCAAAGCAAAAGAAAGAAAAGAAAAAAAGGAGATTACCCTGAATTTACTGGTACTAGTAGGCTATGCCCCAATTGGGCCCTATAGCACACCCCAGGAGAGTTAGTGTACTCTCCTGTGCTTCACTTTGCTTTGGAAAGACACCCGAGGGTGCTCTACCCAGGCTTTATAAACCTGAAGCCCCTCCCCCTGGAATACCACAAACACTCTGACACATACTTTGATTTACATGGTTTTCCTTTTCCTATTACTACACATAAGGAAAGACAACTGCTATTCAGGAGTAGCACTTTTTTTTCCAGCATACAATAAGGGGTACTGTAATACACTTACAACCATCGTAGAAGCTGTGTGTTCACATACATTCCCCCCCTGCTGTTTACTGTTTGGTTCGCCCCGGGCGAAACCCACCTCTTTTAAAGTGCATGGTTTCACCCGCCTCCCCCCCTTTACAGCCACACCAAGGCGAGCCGGTGCGTAAGTACTTCCTTCGTTTCCCCCCTTATTTACCAATTACAATTACCATAACGAATCATTGAATACTTCTCCCACCTGTGAAACATTTAACAATAAACAAAATGCTCTTCATACACTTTCCCTTTCAATTTTACAGAGTTTTTTTTTTTTTAACTGTGTTTGATTCGCCGGCAGGACTCCCCGGCGTCTCTACGCTGTAGTTACCTTAATTATCATTTCAACTTTTAAAGTTTGTTTCCACCCCCCCTCGTTTATTTTTTCTTTTTAAGCATAACTACCACCTTTTCAACTGCTCTTTACCACCATTCACCTACAGCTAGACATCTTTATTTTTAAACTTGCCCATCCCGCTGATGTTCCACCGGCACCGGGAATTTACAAGTGCACAGAAATGTCTTTAGTGTTGTGAAACGGAATCGATGGCATCTTCCACAAATGGCACGGCGTTCAGTCCGTGACAGGGCACCCTTAAACTATCACTGCCAATTTCCAGCCACAGGGCTAGGACTTGTATTGCAATGATGCATTTACCACTTAGCTTTTGCCATTGCAAAAGTGCTGCCTGGCTTTTATCTTTCAAGCTTGAAATAAACATATACGCCTGAGGAATGGGAAGTCTACTGACACTGTACAATAGGAGCTGGAGAACGCCAAATCTGTGGAAAGCAGTCAACAAATTTGCGAAAACAATCCTAAGGATGCTTATCTGAGAAGAGAAGCACAACTGTGACAAATGCCTTTTGCCAAATGTGAGCATGTTTGAAGACTACAGAGGCTTTAATATTGATCGATGAAGGCCATTTCGTTTTTCACTAAGGGCATTCTCCTTAGCTGTTCTCCAGCAGCGTTTTACTCACTTTCCAAGCTTTCTCTTAATACACTTTTCAGTAGCATTCTATAGGGAAGCTGCTGCCTGGGTAGAGGAGGTCTGAAGTATCTGTAGGTGTGTGTACAGTATGTGTATACTGTATGTTGGTGTTTTGTCAGGCATGTGATTGGCAAAGGACAAAAAATCAGGAAAATATACAGAGTGCAGAACACCATGCAGCTGTGTCTGTTTAGTTTGAAAACATTTATAGTACATTCAAATAATATATATTCTTTTATTTTTTGGCATCTCAAACCCCCAAAATGTCAGGTGGCGCAACCGTCTGTGCAAATGAACAGACTAAACAAACTATTAAAAATGGTATTTTAATGATAGTAAATTCAAAATAAAATACTATGGCATGATTTTATGTTTGAAACCTTTCAAATAAACCAAATTATACAAATACCAATAGTTTTAAAGAGGTTGAGATATTTGAAAAACTTTTGTCCAGCAATTTGTATGTTCTCAAATGTCAGGGTGGCACGACCGTAAACATGGGACTTTTATTATGAAGTAAAGAGGTAATAACAGTAAACAGGATATTGCATCATCAAGAGGACCCCAACTGACATTTATGGCTGAGTGAAAAGGTTTGTAGATCTCTCTCAAATATTGATAAAAATAGCTACTTTCAACTCATAGGTAGGCTGGTACACTTTCCATGTCAGGTGGTACAACCAATGTAAAACTAGGAAAATGTTATTTTATCATAAAACTCATTATTCTATTTAAAAATTATATTTATGAATTTGACATCAATGGCAAAAGCTAATACAGGCGTCCAAGCAGAAGCCTGTTTAATTTGAAACTAGTTGCAAAAGTCAGGTGGCGCAACCAGTAAGTCAGGTGGTGCAACTGCAAGGAATGTCATTATATGAAATAAATAATGTTATTTAAAGATCTAAGATTTTCTGTTATTTTCTAAAATGTTTATTAGTTTTAAGTTAAAGATGTTATACACTTTCAAACCTTTTTCATGATTATAATATTTAATAATTTTAGATGCCACTATCAAGCAAAGAATAATCAGCACAACGCATGGAGCGCATTAAAAATGATCCGGCTGCAAGAGAAGCATATCTTGCAAAAAGAAAAGAGAGGTAATACATCCTGATAAACTATAATGCAAGTCTGGATAACAGTTTATTTTGCACGTATTACTTTTATACAGTAGTCAGGCCTTTCAGATATTTAAATGCCAGTTTATTTGTTCTCATGTTTAGTTTTCAGAGGAGGACAAGAGAGGGAAAAATTGTGAAACCCCCATCAGCCAGCTGTCCAGAACAGAAAAGGAAAAAGTGAGGCAGCAGTGGAAGCAAGACCAGAGAAAGCACAGGGAAAGGAAAAGGGCTGGCTGTGGAGGAAATCTTGAATTTCACACCTGAGTCAATGGATACAACTCCCATAGAACTCCCAGCAGAGCTTCAGCCTAACCCTCCCAACATTGATAGAGAAAATATTGTCAGTGTAGATGTACAGCAACCCAGAGCATCCTCAACACCACAGAGAGTAGCAAGTAGTAACATGAAATGGCAAAGAGAGAAAGCAAAGTTACGCAATAGAATGCACAAAATGAAAAGAGAAATGTAAGCTGCCAAAAGAGAATCTGAAAAATTACAAAAGCGCATAGAAAGATTAAGGAAAAAAAAGTCTGAGAAGCAAAAGGCAAAATCTACAACTGAAGGGAATAGATCAAGGATTGCAAAGAAATTGGCCATCCAGGGAAAAGACAGAGTTGTTGACTTCCTCTGTCGAGATGAGAACAGTCGCATACTGCCAGGGAGAAGGGATACAGTCACAAAAAACAGAGGCGTGTGTTAGTTAAACCCTTGACTGAACTCCATCTGCAGTATGTGCAAAATGCTGCTACAATGAGGTAGAAGTTGCAACACACCAGGTGGAAGAGACTGCATCAATGGATAAGAAAACCTGTGTCATAGGGGCATAAGACCTACATGAATTTTGTCAAAGAAGCAAAAACTGGAACATGTGCTGAACTGTTGAACCTTTTCAATCAGAAGCTCGACAGCCTAGCCAAACACCGCTACAACTGGTTGCACCAAGCCAAAGAGTGCAGGGCTTTAAAAGAAAACCTAAGAGAAAATGAAGTTGTCCAACATGTGAATTTTTCAGATAACTTCTCCTGCAAACTTAATAGCAAGGTGCAATCTTTTCATTTTGGAGGGGGTCGGAAGCAGGCCACAGTCCACATATGTGGACTGTGGCTTATACAGCAGCTTATACAGCAGCTGGCTCATAGTCCTATGCCACCATCTCTGCATCCCTTCGGCATGATGAGAGAGCTGTGTGGGCCCACTTGGAGCCAGTGCTAAGGGATGTGATAGAGAATTGCAATCCGTCTCCCACAACTTTACATGTGATGAGTGACGGTCCAGTCACTCATTATCGTAATAAAAAGAATTTCTATTTGCTCAGCACCATCCCCTTCCTCTCAGGCTTCCAGCAGGTAACCTGGAACTTCTCTGAGAAGTCCCACGGAAAAGGCACCCCTGATGGAGTTGGTGGTGCAGTCAAGCGTACTGCTGACTCTGCTGTCCAAAGGGGTGCAGATGTCCAGACCTCAGAAGATTTTTACAGCTTTTTACTCCAAACAGAGAGAAAATCTGACATCAAGTTCTTCTGGGTGAGTGAGAAGGACATCAGAAGATTTGATGAAGCAGTCCCTGAGGTTGTGCCCCCTGTAAAGGGAACTTTGGCGATGTACCAGGTCATCTCCACTGAACCAGGGAAAATCATGTACAGGGAGATCTCCTGCTTTTGCAGCAGACCGCATATCTGCCAATGCCTCAATACCACAATGGTCAACTTGCAAACAGGCCAGTGCCCAAGATGACAATGATCCGAATGGGACTGCTTTACTATGCACACCTGAAATGGGATATTAGCCCTCTACCAGTGTTGAAAATGTTTTGAAATATTTTGTTAAACATGACTTCATTGTTGTTAAATCACAATCCATTTTCATTTAGTATGTAGTTATTATATAGTGTTGCACTCCAGTTGGTATGCATTTAATGTTTTAAAATCTTGGAATACTTTAGATGAATTGCATTTGGATATTTGAAATTAAATTTTTCAATGGACTTAAGTTGATGTTTCTTTTTAAGTGTATCAAGCTAACATGACTTTGTTGTTGTTCAATCATGATCCATTACAGTGTATCTAATTAATCTATTGTACTGTAGCCTATTCCAGTTGCTATGTACCGAACGTGATCTCATGTGTTGTATCCTGTTTCCTGTTTTTGATCAGTTTACTACTTTTACTTCAATATAGACTGTTGACTAAAACACTTTTTTGTATTTGAAATAAAAATCCAATTATTATGCATATTTCCTGTCATTACTAATTTTGTCAGGCGGCACAACTGAAAATCGTCAGGTGGTGCGACCAGGTAAAATATTCATTTAAACCAATAGATAATAGGTTAAAGTGAAGAAATGGTTGATAACTATGATGTGAATAGCTATTTTATTGAATGCATTCATTTGTATTTCTGTCTTTAAATGTAAAATTGAATGCTAAAGATACTAAATACCTGGCCACTAGAATGCAGTAATCTCAAATTATTGTAAATACAAAACACAACCACAAAATAATAATGTGTTAGGCACTGCAGACACTCTAAGGGATACTTGCCAAAGATTTCACTGCGCCACCTGACATTTTTTGGGTGGTGAAGTTAAAAATACAGTCAAAAAATGAATTTAAACAGTTTGACATGTTATTTACCAAATGAGACTTGTTTAAACACATTGTTCCAGACTCAAAAATATGCATTGCATCCATTTTGAATTTTTTTTTAAAAAACACCTTTTTAGAAGCTTTATTTGTCATTGACCGACGTGCATGCAAATCTTTGGTAGGCTATGGTTGAGAGGGGTTGCACTGCACTGTTCAGCTCTTTTACTGAGGTAGATACAAAGGAATAAGACAGGAAGGTCATTTGGGGTAACAGTTCTTCCTAATGATTCAAATGGTGGGACACAATGCTCTGCACTGCCATTGCAATGATCACCTTGGCTGTGCTCATGGCAAATTGACATGAATTGTCACTGATATTAGACTGCAATATTATCATCAAGATAATGAGTTTCAGTTACACAGGGTCCAAGGTATTCAGGGATGAAGGAGCAGAGATAAAGATGAATGCAGGCTCGTGTGCTGATATAACACATCTCTTAATAATGATAATTAATAATAAAATAATTAAAATTCATTTAAAATAAAATAATTATCAAAATGTTCAAATAAAGTAATACTTTTTGTTTCCCAGGTGCTGCAGAAGTTGGGGAAGGCAGATGAAACGAAAGATGAACAGTTTGAAGGCTTCGTCCAGAACTTCAAGAAGCAGGAGGTAAGACCTCAGTGGTTTTATATGAGGGAAATGGTTTGGATTGTGAGATTGCTTGGGTCGGCTCAGATCCCTGTGCTATCTGTATAATAGCTTAAATCTTAGAGATTTTTGGCTTTCAAATGAATGCCAGTGAACAGATCCTGTGGCTTCACTAATGATGTAGGGCATCAGTAAACTTGTTGTGTCTCAGATACTGCAGAATTCCTTCCTGTGGCATTTGATGTTGGTATTTATGCGTTTGTACAGCTGCATCTCTGAGCTTGATTGTAAAATGGTTAAGAAATTAGAATGATTAAATATGATTACTGATAATCTCCAATATAGAAAGTGATATAGATAAGTGGTGTAGTCTACGTGACACAGGTCTACGCCGTATACCCACTAAGAAAGCTCCAGGATTTCTGTATACTCACTTAAAAATGTGCAAGGATACGTGTCAACATACTGTAGTTTTGTGAAAGAATTTTCACGAGCTAATTGTTTTTGCAAACACTGGATTGGAAGACAGCAAACTGTGCAAACATCGCCAAATATGGAAAAAAAAACCTTTCATATCGCCCAATCAGACAGCCCCCCCATCCCCCCACCTCACTCACCCTGAGCACTAATGAACACATTTTAGAAGCTACAGTGCTTGCACATGCAGCCACTGCAGCTGTGTGATACGGAAGCCGAGAACAGCTGTGCTTGCAATTATTTTTTTATGCCGTTATCTCAAGATCACGAGTTAATTATTTGGTTATCTCGAGATAACAAAGATAATTTTCTCAAGATAATGGGTTAATTTATCTGATTATCTCAAGATAACAAAGGTTGTTTTCTCGTGATGAGTTAATTATTTTGTTATCTTGAGATAACAAAGCTTGTTTTCTCAAGATAACAAGATAATTTATCATGAGAAAACGACTTTAATAATTATGGAGAACTCGAAAATGAGTGTCTGGTTCATTTGATCAGCGTTTCCCAAACCTCTCCTTGCAGACCCCCTGTCCTGCATGCTTTAGATCTCTCCCTGCTCCAACACAGCTGATTTAAATGATCAGTTTGTTTGTTAAGCAGCTTTAGGAGTTCATAACGAGTTTCACACTAGGCTTTCCGTAGTGTGAAATAAAGTTAAATGAAATAACATGGAATGAAAACAAGTAACACTCTTGGAATTTACAAAAACACACCATCTAAAGCCAGAAGCTGAAGTTTCTGATCCTGGCACACTGGCACCTGAGATTGCAGAAAAGGAGGGGGGACGGGGGGGGGGGGGGACGGTTTGCATTCTATACTCCTTGTCTCTTTTTTTTTTTTCTTTTTTTCCCTCAATACACACATATTGCATCATACAATCATAAGATAACCCATCACTACTTGTATGGAAAGCAAAAACACAGGGAATAATATGCATTTCATATCTTGGAATGTCAAGGGTGCAAACCGGGCTACTAAAATAAATAAGATTATGTCTCATCTTCAGGATTTAAGAGGAGATGTAATCTTCCTGCAAGAGACACATTTATGTAGTGATGAGATTTTGCGCATTAAAGGGGGCAGATTCAGTCATTTATATCACTCAAAGTTTAGTGCAAGAGCCAGGGGTGCTGCCATTTTGATTCGAAGTAACATCCCATTTGAACCAGAAAACATTATAGCTGACTCAACTGGTCGGTTTGTTATTGTGTCAGGGAGACTGTATCACTCAAGTTGTTTTGGCTAGCATCTATGCACCAAATTGGGATGATGAGCAATTTATCTCCAGGCTTTTCACTTCTATTCCCAATGTTGAAGCATACCACATTATTATTGGGGGGATTTCAATTTTGTACAAGACGCTGATTTAGACAGATCCTCTACTAGACCACACTCCCTTACTAAATCTGCTAAGTTATTAAATTCGAGTGCAAGGGAGCTGGGCTTGTCTGACCCATGGAGGTGCAAATTCCCTGATAAAAAATCTTTTTCCTTTTTTTCACATGTCCACCACTCGTATTCTCATATAGACTTTTTTCTCTTAGATAACAGACTGCTTTCTAATGTACACTCATGTGACTATCATAGTATTGTAATTTCAGACCATGCTCCCACATCATTAGATATAAATTTTCCCAATCACAACTGCACTTTAAAACCTTGGTGATTCAATTCACACTTACTAGCAAATGACTCTTGTAGACTCCTTAAGATAAAATATACAGTTATTTTTTGAAATAAATGACACACCAGATGTGTCAAGGGGAACTTTGTGGGAAACCTTTAAGGCATACTTAAGAGGTCATATAATTTCCTATACAACTCACCTTAGGAAAATGGCTAGGTCCAGACAATTAGAACTGGCACAAAAGCTCCTGGAGGTCGATGATAGCTATGCCAATTACCCAGGCCTACGCTCTACAAAAAGCGCTTACAACTTCAAGCAGAGTTCAACCTTTTAACTACAATTGAAGCAGAATTACAATTGCTAAAGTCTAGATGAGTCTTTGAATCAGGGGACAAGGCTGGCAAGCTCCTTGCCCAGCATGCCAGAGCTGCAGCCGCGTCTAGGCTTATCCCAAGGATTAAATCTCCACTAGGCGTCATCCTCACCGACCCAAAACTCATAAATGAAACATTTATCAAATTTTATTCTGATTTATATGCCTCTGACCACCCCGAAATCAGTACAGCCAATATATTAGACACCATTGAGTTCCCCAGAGTAGATCAGGAGCTGGTGAAGAATCTAGCCAAACCTATTTCACCAACTGTGATTATTAACGCAATTACAGAGTGGCAAATCACCGGGTCCAGATGGATTCACAGTAGAATTTTATAAGAGATTTTCCCCACTTCTCTTCAGTCTTAAGCAATGTGTATAATGAGGCTTTATCGCTTGGCCGACTCCTGCCAACTTTGACTAATGCTACAAGTACTCTTTTCCTAAAAAAAGATAAGGATCCTTTACTTTGTAGTAGCTTTAGACCCATATCACTGTTAAATGTACATAATAAAATTCTTGCCAAGATTTTAGCCGTCCATCTACAGCAGGTTCTACCAGGGATTATTTCATCAGATAAAAAAGGTTTCATGTTAGGAAGGCAGTCATTCCACAACATCAGAAGACTTTTAAACATACTTAACATGCCCAGCTCCAGTGCCCCAGAGGTTGTGGTGGCGCTGGATGCTGAGAAAGCTTTTGACAGGGTGGAGTGGGACTTTCTCTTTGAAGTGATGGAAAGATTTGGTCTAGGTCCAGGTTTTATTTCATGGGTCAAGTTTTTATATTCATCCCCAGTAGCATCTGTACAAACAAACAATATGGTCTCACCCCCCCTTTCAGCTCCACCGTGGCACAAGACAAGAGTGTCCGCTATCCCCTTTATTGTTTGCCATAGCCATTGAGCCATTGGCCATTTGGCTGAGATTTGAAGAGAGATTTGAGGGCATTTCTCGCCAGGGAACAATACATAAGCTGTCACTATATGCCAATGACCTACTCCTTTACGTATCAAATCCTTCCCTCCCAGTAGTCTTAAACATTTTAAAACAATTTGGCCAATTATCTGGCTATAAACTCAATTTTGGAAAGAGTGAGCTATTTGCACTATTTGCTATTTTTATATTACTACTGGGCAGCTAACATTCAAAAACTCCTGTACTGGATTGACGACTCCAATACCAACCAACCTGCCTGGGTCCAAATAGAATCTTCTTCCACTTACATCTCACTGCAGTCATGGCTGTGTTCACAACTTCCTGTGACAGCCACTGATGTTAACAGTAGCCCAGGAGTCGCTCAGTCATTTAAGATTTGGTTGCAATTCAGGAAGCATTTTGGTCTACAAGGTCCCTCTATCCATGCCCCAGTGTCCCACAATCACAATTTCAAACCATCTATTATGGACTATTATTTTCAACTGGTCAGACAGGGGCATAATATCTATTGATGATCTCTATGACAATGGCCTCCTTATGTCCTTTATTGACCTGTTGACTAAATTTAAGCTTCCATCGTCTCACTTTTTCCGTTTTCTCCAAATTAGGCATTTTGTTCAGAAATACTACCCTGGCTTTCCAAATCCTCCCCCACATGTATATGGAACTGACATTGCATCAACATTGCACAGCCTACACTGCACTGATGTCCTTTTTGCATATTTAATGTATATATCCTTTAGTTTATTTATTTTTCTTATACTCTCGGACCTTTTTATATATTTTCTTTCTTAAATTCTTGTATTTTCCTACTTAATTGTACTTCTCACTCTTAACGGCATTCATAAGTTGAAGGCAAAGGAAGAATTTCATTGTACAGGGAACTTCTTTACTGTGCATATGACAATAAACTTTGAACTGAACTGAAACTGAACTGAATACAGACATTATTAGACACTCTTCTCAGGGTAAACCCCAATCAGAGAGGGAATATTTCTCATATCTACAACACCATGGACTCCATTATTTCAATTTTTCCCCAGCAAACAAGGAAATTATGGGAACAGGATCTGGGGCTTAACATTGAAGATGACCAATGGTACAATTTTCTTGAGTTAGTTCACAATTCCTCCATTTGTGCTCGACATGGGCTAATTCAATGCAAACTCATACACAGGACTTACTACACCAGTCACAGATTGTCTAAAATTTATCCCAATGTTGTGGATGCTTGCAACAGATGCTGCCAGTCCCCTGCCGACCTCATACACATGTTTTGGTCGTGCCCAAAACTGACAGACTTCTGGTCTAAAATATTTGATACCCGTCAAATGGCATACAATTTTATGGCAGATCCACATTCCCTCTCTGCCCTTTTTGGTATCCCACCCAACCCAACTGTTTCTTCAAAGCTAAAATTTGGTAGAATTTTTTCCAATCTAGTGTTCTAATCGCACCGGTTTCAGCATACACATTAAATGACCGTACGCGCAGGGTTATTCTATTATGCTAAATAATTAATGGCCTAATTAAAATGAACGAATTGCAAAGTTAAGGCTATATGCAACTAAATAAATATATTGTCATATGCGCTATTAGGCTTATCCAATTGTTCTTGGGGACTGGGGAAGCTAAATTACCTCGCTTACTGCATGTTTAATTTCATGTTCATAAGTTGTATTATGTTATACTGTGTTGAAATAAATGAACAAAATGTTCAGTCTCCTTGCTGGTTGTTCCGACACATTCAGAATCTTTACCGCTTTTGCCGTTAGCATTGTCATTAACAGGCGGCTTGCTTCATGCATGTGCTTGTAAAATTTATATTTTAAAGGCTCATTATTACAGTTTTGTATCTCTCTGTAACACTAGCACAGTGTTAATGTTACTTGTAGCCTAACATTCTTCCTCAGCCTTGGAACTCAAACTATTTTCTGATGTCCCCGAAAAAAATATATTTTAATAATTAAATTAATGTTATAAAGTGCGACGACTAATAGACTAATGGTTTGAACTAACAACTACTAATCGACTAGGAAAATCTTTGGTCGGGGGCAGCGCTATTTCAAATAAAGGAGAGCTGTTACATAATTCTAATTTGTGCGTCTGTCACAATGGTAAAATACCCTTTCAGGTTTTTCAGTGTGTCTGTGTAGCCAGGAATCCTGCTGGTCATTGGGTCTGTAAGGTTGGTCTTGGAGATTGTTTCAGAGCATCTCATTTCTCCTGAAATGAGAGACTCAGTGATACAATGTTAGCACCATAATGTGTGCTTCTACTCTTCAGTGCTTCCTGAAATTGTCTGTGATGTACCATGCCCATCATTGGTATTCCAGTCACACATGTACAGTGCCTGGCTGCCAACCACATTGCTCAAAGACGGGCAAAAATAACTGCTAAAACCAATTATCATCAAAACATCCATAAACACATTTAAAGTTCATGTTTAAATGTCTTTGCAATTCATCAGTTTATGAAAATGTATAATTTCTGAAAAACTAGCTAATATTGTTTAGCAACAATTTAGTAAGTTAAAACTGATTTGCTCTTGGTTTTGTGAATTTGTTTGATAACTGGCTTGTTGGTGTAGTTATATGAGTGTTATAGTGTTATTTATTGATATAGTTGGCTTGCTACCTAGCTAGTTTAGTATGCTTAGATTGTGTTATGGAAGCTTAATAGCTAAACCTGTAGTCACCAACAATGTACTGTCACAGTGGGCACCCCCATGTAGTTAGGCAATACACTTGCTGCTTATTTGTGTGCCAGCCTTAATCTACAAACATGCAATTTCTTATACTCACAATCATTCTGGATGAAGGACCTTTCACTTGATCTGAGACAGTATATCTAAGTTTGTCTATAGATTACACATGCATTAAGTGAGGGGAAAAATCAGTATAATCCACATTCCCCAACTATCCTTTCTTAATCCTGCTTAATGTGGATTTATGTGCAGAGTACTGTGCAGACATTCCTAACCATGTGTCTCAACTCTAGTGTAAAAGCTGTGCAATCAGTCCAGTTGGTGCATAGATTACATTTTGAATTTGTGTTATCAGTTGAATTGCTTAATGTATATGTCCATGTCCATGTGCCCACCATGTTCTGAATTGTACATTCAGAAAATAGAAATAACATATATGGGGCCACTATGTGGTTTGTCAATTACGTATTAAATGGGAATGTTGGCAATGAAATATAGAAAAGTGCTTTATTTAGGTGGTTTGAATAGGCAAAGATAACTGAAAATTGTGACAGGAATTGTTTCCTTAGAGAATACCCTGCAGTTTTTAATATTCCTCATCCATTGTTAATCAGAGCTTTAGGCTGAGTGTGTTTCTGTGTGCCTGCACATGTGTGTTTTCTATTGGCAATGAAAGCAATAGGTTATTAACTAGAAGTTCTATGCAAATTTCAAGGAGGCTAAGCAGCACCCTTTGGTATATGGTCACCAATATGTACAATATGTCAACATATTTATGGCTCTAGCTCAAACTATTTACATGTTAAAGCAGCTTGAAAAACTTGGTATTTGATTGGTTTATGTCAGCCACAGGGTATAATGAATCCATTTGTTAGAGGCTTTTACAAAGCCTACAAAAATTGAGGGCACATTTATCAGAGGTTTATGAGAGAATAACAGTGATAGTACTTGTCAAGCTTGGTGAAAGTTCAATGTCTTACAGTGGCCATGCTTCATAATGTATTGCAGTAGCAAAAGCATATTGCTACTGCAATACATTATTATTAATTAGGTTAAAAACACGGTTAAATAAAGCATGTATTAATTAAGCCATGATCAAGAACAGAATTTGAACGCACATTGACATTAATACAGTGTTTAATACAGTAGTATTGTTACAAGCTCAAAGTGAAATAATGTTGACCAGTCCAACATCATTGTTCTAACATTTGTCTGTTACTGCATTTACTTTAGTCATGTGACTCAAAGTCTGCATACTGTAGTCATATGACCACAGCACTAGACCTGGACATGTTTTGATAGGTTGCTTTTTACAGGGGCCTTGTGACAGAGCTGTGGGTCAGTGATATTTGAGCTGTGTGAGAGATCTGTCTCTGCTGATAACAGAATAGGCTCATCTTTTACCCCGGGGAAATCTTATGTACGTTGATTATCTTTTCCCTCAAAATGTCTGAGGTGCTTGAACTTTCAGTTTCAACCTTAGTAAACACTCCTAAAAGAGTGTCACCCTTTAAAGTTTAATGCTAAATGTGTTTAAATTGGTGAAAATGTGGATGAGATCATCTTTTTGTTTCTCTGCATGTCTTCGTGGCTGTTTAATCCCATTCTGGTAGTGCTTCTGTCATTTGGACTAACTGACAGCTGTACAGTAGATTATCGTCAAAGAGCAGCCTAACATGAGAGGAAACACTTATATGTGGGTGCATTTAAAGTGAATAAAGATTAGTCAATACCACCTTTAGTAGTTTCCTCACCAAAGTTTGTAGCTGCTCCACAGATTTTTGGCACTCCATATAGAGTGTAAATATACAGTCTGCGGGGGGCATCATCTGCTGAGTCAGTGTCTGGCACTGAATGAATGCACAAATGGAAGCATATGGGTCTCAAAATCCTAACCTCTTCGAGCATGTGCTGTGAACCTGTACCCAGCATGGGGTGGGCGAGGGGAGGGGGCTCGAATTTCAGGTTGGTATTATCTTAACAGGGTGTAGATCAATCTTGGCCTGGGTTGATAAGGAGTCTTTTTGGCTGTGATATCATGTGGATCTAAAGAGTCTACACACCCTTTCAAAGTTTCTTGTTTTTATTGCCTTGAGCCCTGAAATCAAAACCCATTAAATCAGATTTTCCTACCACTTTCATTTAGACATGGTAACCCACAACATCAAAGTAAAAAGAAAAGGCAATACATTTCTAAATATTAATTTAAAACAGAAACACCTTAAAGACAAACACCTTGATTGCATAGGTTTACACACTCTTTATAATGGGAGTTGAGTATCGCTGTTGTGCTCAGGTCTAACCATTCATCATCCAAATCATGCCCAAAGTTAAATGTTATGCAGTAGTTGCTGGAATCAAAGGGTATAGTTTAAAATTACAGCAACTCACCTTTCCCTATTTTCATAATGCAAAACTAAAAGTTACATTTGTAATTACTGTGCACCATACATATAACTATAAGGAGGAATATAGTGTGAGACTGTATAGTGCTGTAGTATAGAAGCATTGGGCAAAGTGAAAACAGATCCCTTCTTTCATGCTGTCACAGCATCACAGTTTCATTCCCAACAGGTGCCAGTTATCACCTCATTTCTGAAAAATTTGACAATTTTTTTATTAATTTATGTTTTTTGAAATGCTCATATTTTTTGTAGAGGTGTGTCCTCTATTTATGATTTAACTATGTCAGTATGCAAGTTGCAGTTTGATTGTTGTCATGTGATTCAAGGGAAAAAATAAATAAAAAGCTGGCAGATCAGATGGCAGGGAATATTAGTTCCCAGGGTAGTTGATTGACCACGATGGTCACATCAGCCACCTGTGGAGCTGAGGAGGTTTTGTAAGCAGTTGCCCCTATAATTCTCAATTGACTACAGGTGCCACTTGCTCCTGCAAAGCATACTGTGTTGTATCTGTATATTCTGATGTGGTACAACCTAGGTCTTACATTTTAAATAAGGGGAAAGTCAACTTTTATTGACATTGTGTTGTGTTTTGCATGAATTTATCAGTAGTGGTGCAGCATATTCACAGATAATACTAAGATAGTGAATATTGTACTCTCTCAGATGAATTGATTCCATTAAGGCTGGATGTAATTTTTGAGATATAGAAATATTGTAGGTAAGTACAGTTGACCTGGAAGTAGCAATCTGCTAAGACAAGGTAGTACAATTCACTCATTTTAACTTTAGTCTTGATGGATATTTTTATGCTTATGATTTGCTGTAATTGTCACATTAACTCCAAGACTATCAAACCACAACAGTATAAGCAAGTGACTTGCAATGACTGTCTACCTCTCTGGGAAAATGCCATGCTTTTCAAATGTGACCTGAGCTACGTTTGACTAATAAAGGCTTCAAATTTTCTGTAAAATGGAATGAATCAATTTAGGCAGGCAATCTTCATTTAATATCAGTCACAGTCTGTTTGTTTCCTTCCATGAACTTCCATTCACTTAACCATTATATCAAATAGCACAAACTAGCAAAGGTGAGATGGGTCACCTTGCTTGGGTTTGTACTGAGAGTCACAGTTTTCAACACGTGGTAATTGGGTGCAAGAAATGTTAGCAGTGATTCACCTTGTGATATATCTCATATATGGTCTTCTGTTATTAGCTTTTAATGAATTGCCCACATTACTGTGTCTTCGGTGAATGATTATGTTTGCAGCTCATGAGTCTTCCATGAGCTTTAAATGAATCAGCTCTGAGCTCCTGTCAGCTTCAGAAACTGCCCATCATGTGCATTATATTGTGTCACTACATTTCTTTAGCCCCTTTGAAGAACCTGAAACCTTGCATAAAATGTCTAGTGTTTCTTTTTTTTCCTTTGCCCCACATTTCTGGATTTAAAAGGCAGCTGTCTGTAGAAAGGTGGTCAGAAGTGCTTGAACTTGAAAGGGAGGAGAGTCAAAGCAACAGCTCAGCTTTCTCATAATGAAGGGTTTACTGATTGATTTCCTGCTGCAGAAAAATTAGCAATCCTATCTGGTCCAATCCAGGGATGGGTCAACATTCCTGACAATGCCAAAAGCAGCCATGACTCATCCAGGGGATAAAGGGGCTTGCGTTGATGTCTTATGTTCATAAATCCTAAAATCAGTCATAGGAAATGGGGCATGAGAAAAACGATGTGCCAAATAGTGAAAGAGTCAGGCAGCTTGATGTTAACACAGTGCAGGTAACAGTGCAGTTCAAGGTCAATCACCTTGTCACAGCTGTCTGTGGTATCCAGCTCCTACCTTTTTTATCTGTTTATACCTCAATCAATTTTTTTAGCTGGTATCTTTTGTATCCAAGCACATAAAACCTGTAGGAAATGGATATGGACATGCCTCATAAATTATGAGTGCCTCACTGTTTATGGTTCAGGTTATGAATTCCATATAGATGTGCTCATCCAGTGTTAACTTTTCTCATTTATAGTAGGGCACATTTTTCCTATCTGAATCCAGGTCAATTCCTGGATTGTACAGTAAAGAGAATTTGGCTTCACTGCTTATAATGCACCATTGAATTATAACTAATACATTTAGACCAAAACCCAGAGTGAGGAAACATTCCTTTATCAAGTTTTACTTGTTTTAGCATATTATTTAATTATTTATTGTATCTACTGAAACACACATAACATGTTTATACTGTGCATTATGACTTGCTACCACAGCACTAGGCAATAATGTGGCATTTTACTATTAAGAATTTCAGTAGTAATCATACATTTTGTTGATTTCAGCCCAATTTAAAATGTCTCAGCATGTCTGTGAGTGCTCAGGGTTTACATTCTATTATTTGTAATTATCTTCTGAAAATGATGTTATAGCTCTAATGCTATGTATACTGTTGAGATTCAAGCTCTTGTAATTACATAAACCTTTAAGTTTATGTGTGTGTAAGTGTTATATGTTATTTATGTTATACTGAAGCCTGAAAAGGAAATTAGTTTGTGAGCTTGTTTGAGCACTGAAGACTGCAGTGGGCATGTGGTTCGTGTTGATGATCGCTTCTGGGGACTCAGAAACAGCATGTCTGCATGATCAACAGAATGCTTTCACAGATACAGTTATGTTAATCTGCTGCAGGGTGGATACACATCTTCTGTGACAAATGACCGATTGTCCTTGCGAGGCACTGTGAAAAATGGGGAAAATAAGTTTAAACATAGTCCCATTCAGAGGGTTTTAACGCCAAGTGTGGTTTCCTTAATATGAATATAAACAGTGTGACACTAAGTGATTTGTTCTGTATTTCCAGAGCTGTATATAGTGTATCTGTGTTGGGAAGTTGCTGCAGCATGTCCCTCAAACTGGGGCTGATGTGGTCTACCTGTACTACAGTAGTGTGATGACCCAGCACCCAGGAACCAAAACAGACTACAGAGTGAACTAAACAGTTAAAACTAATGAATGGCTCAGGTCAGAAACCTTGTGTCTAGTGACAGGCTCATTGTGTTAACTGGTTAGCATGCGGACCACAGAATAACATAATGAATTCAAGTAATACTACATACTGATACTGCAGTCCATTATTTACATAGATATGTATGTATTCAGGGTGACATAAATTGCTTATAGTTTAAGCATAAATGGTCTAAATTGGCATGGGAATGGTGTAACAGCGGATTCAACAGCAGACCTAAAGTCATCATTCCAGCTGGATGCCTGGTGTTCGGACTGTTGTAGAGGCTGAGATCATTCACTTCATCAATGTGGTTTAATCTCTGCCTCTTCCCCTGTCTCTGAGCTGCCTGGCTGTCTCTTAGGATAAGTACTTTGCACGTTCTTGTTCTGTTTTTTATGACCTGAAGGGGCCACTGTAATCATTTGACTGGAGATTTGTGGGTAAAGCGCACTCCCGGTTAATGTGTGCGCACTCTCCCAGCTATGCTGAGAACAGAAGGCAAAAACACTATTAGGGCCAATGTAACAAAGAGTGGTGCGTTCTTGAATCTTATAATGCATCTGTAGAACCAGGTCTAAACAATGGTTTTTTGGTCCTGTAGGATACATGCGTCTCATGTAATGGAGCGCACCCTCCACAAAAATGTGTACTGTTCCTAGCAGAGTTATCTTCTGTTGTTCTTGGATGTTGATGTTGCTTGGAATCCTATTGATAAATTTTTCCAAGCCTTTCTTTACAAGTCCTAGAGTGCCTATAACTACTGATATAAAATCTATGGACATTCCCCACATCCTTTTGATCTCAGTCTCAAGATGCTCATACTTAGATAGTTTCTCAGCTTGACAAATGTGTTTCATTCTGATGGTATAGTTACATATATCAATACACTTTCTTTCACTGTTCATTTTGATAACAATATTGGGTCTGTTCACACTTATCTCTCAGTCAGTATGAATTGGCATATCTTATAAATTTGTAACTCCAATAGACTCAGTCACAGTATTGGGTTGATGTTGATACCACTTGTCTGTTGTTTCTATACTTCTACACTCCTCTTTTCTATTGTATTACTTACAGATCTTCCAGTGCAGCTACGTTGCTATTTTTGTGTTTGGAAATATATGCTGTTTTTGCCAGTTCCAGACAGCCTGAGATAATGTGATCAATGGCTTCTTCAGATTTACCACAGATCCTGCATAACGGATCTGTTTCATCTTTGACTATTCCATGGTGGTAGGATCTGGTGGCAAGGCTCTGGTCTTGGGCAGCAATGATAAGTCCTCTTGTTTCTGCTTTCACGGCTTTTGATCCAACAATAAGTCTTTTGGCTGTCCACATCTGCTTCTTTTATTCTTTTTGGGTATTTCCCATGCATTGCTTTCTTTTCCCAGTTTTCTTGTAGTTGTTGGTGTCCAAGTAGGTTTGTTTTCCTTCGACTTGGGAGAAGTTGACCGATACATCGGTTTTGCCGATATATCAGCCACTATCGGTCCCTTTTGACACTTGTGGGTCCATATCAGTATTGGCCTCCTCATATTGGTTTTGCTAATATTTGTCCAAATGCGCCCTCTTGAGTTTACACAAAAAAGATATATATATATATATATATATATATATATATATATATATATATATATATATATATATATATATATATAATTCTCTCTGTTTATAAACTTTTAAATTACTTTTTTATTACTAATTACTTTCCACAATGGTCCAAAATATCGGCCAAATATCAGTTATCGGCCATCCTAAGCCATTAGATATCGGTATCAGCCCTAAAAGAGGCATATCGGTCGACTCCTGCTCTTCGGGCAATGCTGTTAGCTGCCTCATTAATGGTTGGTATAGTATCCGAGATTCGAGTTCAGTTTTGTACTTGGCAGTTTCTTTTGTATGGAATATAACGTCTTCTAACCATCATGCTGTTTCAGTATTTGGAGAATCACATCATCGGAAGTTGATAGATACATGTCCAAGCCAATGGTTGTAGTTTTATAAGTTAACTCCAGTTGTGTTCAGCCACGTCCTCCTTCTGATCTTGTTATATAAAGTCTGTCAACATCTGCTTTCAGGTGGTGATTTTTTTCCATGGTCAGCATTTTTCTTGTTTTGGTGTCAATCCTTTTCATGTCAATAAGGCTTGCCTTCATGATGTTAAAGCTATATGTCACTACTGGTATAGCTAATGTATTAATGGTCTCAGACTTGTTAGCTGCATTAAGCTCACTTCTCAGTACCATCCTGAAACTTCTATGGAATTTTTTTTAGAATTTTCTCCTTCATGGCTGAGTGTTGACTGCCATCTCCTTCATCAATTCCTAGGTACTTGTAAGTACCCTCCTGATCTAGCTCTTTCATTGTGGTGTTGATGTCAAGGTTGATGTCACAGTTATTGGTGAGCCTTCCAATTTTAAAGGTGGCTTTTGCACACTTATCAAGCCCAAACCCCATTGTAATGTCATCACTGAAGGTTTTTACAATGTTAAGTAGACCTGTCTGATGGTCATAATTTTTGGCAAATGTCTTAAAGTCATCCATAAAAAAGATGGTTTAATTTGCCATGCTGTATTCAAAACCATAGCCACTGTTGTTAAGTGAAGTGCTAAGGGGTGCTAATGCAATACAAAAGAGTAATGGTTACAGTGAGTCTCCCTGGAAGATTCCACTTTCGATATTGATTAGTCTACATGTTAGTGTTCCATCCACTTAGAGGAGGTTTAGGGTGGTTATCCAGGTCTTCATGCTCTCTCTAATAAATTGGATGGTAATTGGGAAAATGTATATATTTCTAAGCATTTCAAAATCCAGGGGTGTGGCACACTATCGCTTTCCTATAGTCAATCCAAGCAGTGGACAGGTTCTTTTGCTTTCATTTGGTCTCTTCTGTGATTGCCTTATTAATTTAATAAGAAGTTGGTCCTTGCATCCATAGCTACCTCTTTTTCACCCTTTTTGTTCTGCAGGATAGAAGGTTATTACTCTGAAAGAAAGTATAAGTACTTTCAGTGATGATAGAGGTTAGAATCTTATACATGGTGGGCAGGCAGGTGATGGGTCTGTAGTAGGGGTCCTGAGTCTCATCAGTCACTAAGTAAGCAAGTGAATCCAGAAATTTCCTATCTCATCTATCTCTGGAGCCTTCCAGTTATTGGTCTTCTTGAAGGCATCAGCAGTTTCTGTAATAGTTATATCAGCCCACTTTTGATTTTCTAAATTTTTGTGCTGCTCAATTTGTTTTAGGATCCAGGTAGCTCTATCATTGTGCCTTTTATCATTCTCCCAAATCTTGCTCCAGAACTCCTCCACAGCTTCAATAGTAGGTGGATCATTGACAACAATCTTCTTTTTCCCTAGTTCATGGTAGAACCTCTTTGCATCTTCCCATCTTCCCTAAAGATCTTATTTCATTTAAAGAAATTGCTTTTCTTTAGCCATGTTCTTAATCTTTGTGCTTTAACTTGAATTTGTTGCTTCAGCTTTTCTTTAGCAGTCAGTAGGTTCTTGATTATTAGTTAACAATATAATAGTTTCCCGTGTTGGGCAGTAGCGTCGCTACAAGTAGCGGCGTTACTAGTTTAACTACATTTTTCAGTAGCGTGGTAGTAACGTCGCTGTTTCCTGAATCAAGCTCTTTTCTTTACACAAGCTACATTTTCCCTAGCATTTCTGAAGCTCAAGCACAGCGGATCTTTCTGCTGCGGTCTGAAAACAAGGAGCAGTACGTGACACCACCGCCATACACGGACATAGCTACAGAAGCGCTTCCGTATGACATCACGTGACACACGTACTAATCCTTGGGATGATGCCTACAACAGGAGAGTAAGGGAATACAGACATTAGGGATGGTAAGATTCACCAATTCGCATCAGTGCACCGGCATAAAAATTCACGATACGATTGCCCCGATTAAAAAAGTGTCAAAGGATACAATTTGGGATGAACTCAGGATACATCGTTTCTAACATCTTTGCATCGGTAAAATCCGATTTATTTATATATAATTATTAGTAGAGGCCCTATGCCTTTATTATTTAGAAATGTGACCAATAATTTTATATTTAGATTAATTCCTCCTGTCTAAACTGTTTCTCAAGCGCACTCTCTCATCTCCACTGCTATCAGTGGCCGATTCTCGTCAAGTCTATCGGTCAAGTCTCGCACGAGTTGTAGGCATGTCCAGGCAAGTCACAGATTATCATGGAGGGGAAAGAGTCACACGTTCCACCGAATTGCTACAAATCAAATGTTTCACGACACTTTGGATTTTTCAAGAGCTACGGACAATTTGACAAGACGCATGCAATTTGGAAAATATGCCGTGCCGCTATAAAGTACACTGGCAGCACGACTAACTTAAGTCAAAAAGAAACAGCATAAATGAGATGCTTACTGACTTGCAGCACTAGAGAGACAAATATGTGATGTAAAAATGGCACTTTTTTCAGTTAATTTATGATTTGCTGTCTGCTTAAGAAGAACCAATGAAATAAAATCAAACTGTACCGTATTGAATTGCATAGCATCATATTCTTTTGCATCGCATCGTATCGCGTTGAATTGCATTGTGTTGGATCAAATCGTGTTGAATCGCACTGCATCGCAATAGGGGTGAATCGTATCGTATGGCATTAGTAGTTGCTTCATATGTATCTTTAATAGATCGGATCGTTGGCAATGCATCGAGATGTGTATCGCATCGGCCTCAGTGATGGAGATTCACATCCCTAACAGACATACGGGCTTGAGTTTACTTGGTGGAAAGATGGCAGAGGGAACCTGTAACACTGAGGACGGAGAGGAATTGACCCAGAAAGCAGCGACATGGCTGTACCTTGACAAATACATGTGTTTAACTGAACTCGACACTTTTTTTTTTTCTTTTTTTTTTGCCAAATTGGTTTTGGAGCAGTGACAGTAACGATCACTGGTTATTATTTAATAAACAATTGAACTGAACATTTTTTTTACCTGCGTATCTGTTTGACTGACAGTTATATTGATTACTGAGAGAGCATTGACGTGGCATGAAGTTGGTTCAATTAAAAAAATAAATAATAAAAAAGTAGCTTCTGATGTAGTAAACTACTTTTGCTGTGTTGGTGTAGCTTAGCTTGCTACATTTCTCTGGGGGTAGCTTCAGTGTAGTGAAGCTTCATTTAATGTAGAGTAACTTGGTAGTTTAGCTCACTAAACTTTCCAAGTAGCTTGCCCAACACTGATAGTTTCCTTTTCTTTTCTTTAATGTTGCAGCCTTTTTCAATTTCACATAGAACAGAAAAATCTCCACATATTTTTGCTATCTCTTTCTCGATCCTTTCTTTCCAGGTCGGTTGTCTTTTCTTAATTTTCTTTCATTGTCGTGATGTTATTCCTGTAGACTCTACAATTGCCAGTGCTGAGGCGTGAACAAACCGATTGAATTCTGTTAAAGATAATGGTTTTTGTAATTCTGCCTTGATCTTTTGTATGGTTTTATTATAATAACTTATGATGACTTTGGTGTATTGGTCTTTATTTTTGGTATCCTTGGTCTTTCTCTCATTGTTAATCTTTTCAGAGCTTCCCATTTTGCTCATTGTTTTCTTTAATCGCTCCTGTTTTCTTGATTCTTGATTCTTCTTCTAAGGTTACCTCATATTGTTCATTGAGGGCTGGGTCATTGCTGGTACTTCTCTGTACATTTGGATCCTATTTTTATTCTTATTCTTATTCTTATTCTTATTCTTATTCTTATTCTTATTCTTATCAGCAGTGTCACTTGTATTGTCATCTTGAGTTATTATATCTGTAGTCATTCTAATATTTTGTAGAATGATGATCTACAAAGTAGAATGATGATGACTGAAGACCAACCCCTCTTGCATACAGAAGATGAGAGTATTTCCTATGTGGGAATTTATTGGCATCAGAAAGCTACAGAAGTGTTATGCGAATGGGAATGATCGAATGCTGCAGGGCTGGTTCCTGGCAGTTTGATTGCCAAGCATGTATATTTAATAAAGGCTCTTTCAGTGTCACATTAATAATGTGACAGTGCTTCCCATGAAGAGGGGACTTGCTGCCCCAGGGCACAGAATGAGTAATATCATATATGGACTAACATGAAATAGAGGAGGAAAAGAATATGCTTCCTACATATGACTGATTTACACTGGAAGCTGGTTGTGGCACAGAAAATGTGTGTAATGGATATCACGTGTGGTGAACATTTGAAGTGTTGCAGATGTGTGAAAACTAAATGGGTTCTGGAATTGAACTGAGGTCCATTAACAATTCCCACTATGGAATTTCTTAAAAATCTATGTATTTTCTAATCTCTTACAGCTGGTTAAAAGTAGCAGTTGAATACCTATAAATGATGTTTTTAAATAATTGAAAAAATAGTGAGGAAATATGGGGGAAGTAAACCTAATCCAAATGGACAGACAAATAAAAATCATTCATTTTACACCAGGTTTGTGAGCCAGGTTTGTGCCAGGCCAAAGGCTTTATTTAATCGAGACTTAAGCTGGAGCATGAAGTGTTTCCATTTGATCTTGGTGTTATTTATATTTCAGCACCACGGGCAGCTCCACTGCCACTACTACTGCTACTGGTGCCAGAGATATTCCTCTTAATCTTATCTGCAGCCACCAGTGGGATTATGGTGGAATTGTTATCCTTCATTAAATTAAATAAACAGGTGGGGGTGAGCTGAAGTATGATGAATAAACAAGAAAACATTCCAGAAACTATTATAAATGCACTATTATCTGAATGTTAAGGTTGAGGAATGATGCATTTTTTAAGTGTAAACATAGTGGGGAATATGCCAAAAGTCTGTAGTATTTAACAAATCAATATTATCATCAAAGTTATTTTCAGTCAAACCATAGGCAGTCAGTATTAAGAATAATGTGGTTGGAGAGGCCACACTAGGATGAGATTGTTTTGTGGTGAGACTTGTGTGTTGTTGATTTAAATAATCAAATGTCAATCAGAAAGGAACTTAAGGAAAACAAAGGTTTACAATAGTCAGACTACATACAAGGCTGTGGTTTAAACACATCTTAAATGGAGTATTTTCTTGCATTTAGTTTTTAGGAGTTCAGGATCAATACAAACAACATTCATGATCATGAACAATAATTGAGAAACTTACTAGTTTTCACTATCGCCTCCTTTTTACAGCAGTCATACGGTAATCATGCAGTATGATCATACAGCAGTCAGATTTTATAGCAATTTTACTTGTCTTTGTTGGTTTTGTTGGAGGATGTTTCTTTTTTTGCTTTTAAAATTTAAAGAAGGGTTATGATATGTTTTTCACCTCTGTGGAATTCTGCAGTCATGCCTCGGTTTGTAGCCGAGCGTTCAGCTGGAATGAAGAGCTTTCTATGAATGAATCACAACGCACACAAACACACACTGTGTCTCAACCTCATCTCTCTCCTTGTTAGGTGGAAGGATCCAGGTTGCAAAGGGAAATGAAGGCATACCTGGCAGCAGTGAAAGGTGAGCACCCAAAGCAAGCACATTTACACACACACACACACACACACACACACACACACACACACACACACACACTTTGTGTAGACTTTTTATATCCACTGTATGCATCTGCACACATAAATGCTTTTCGGTGTTCCTTCACACAGATACACACACATATTTACCTGCACTTATGTACAGTATTCAGACTCGTTTACAGCCAGCCAGCCAGCCAAACAAACACATACGCACACACTCAAACATGCACACAAATACATGCATTGATACAGGTACAGACACATGCAAAGACTCTCAAGCATGCACACACAAACTAACACATATACATATACATAAGCATGTATGCACAAAAAAAAACATATCAAAGTTGGCGTTGGCACCCACCTGTGAAACGCTGGTGCATTAGTCCACCCAAAGAGATGTTCAAAGTTACCTACACCCTGCCTGCCCTGCAGTGAGACAACAAGGTCCTAATTCGTGATCGTGGGTATTGCTAAAGCCACTCTCTCAGTGATTCATGTGTTTCTTATGAGCTGTTGCAGAATGCATTTTAAGAAAAGAATCTCGCTGCGGATAGAAGTATTAAGCACTGACAGGTTTTTGTAGGATGTTTAAGCCAGACAAATGCTATTACATCAAATTCCTATTGACTGTTGAACAGTACAGACTTCGGATGCACAGGAATAGTCAGGTCTGCCTGAGTTTTGTAGAACCATGTGACACAGTAGTTTTGAGTATGCTATTTATTTATTAATTTATTTCAGATGATCAATGATTTTATTTAAAATTTTTCTCCAATTTTTGAATACCCAATTGTGTCATATAGCCCCCATGGGGGACTGTTCCTGCAGTAGAAAGGCATATGTGAGAAAACAAAAATACTATTTTATATAACATTACAGTAGGCAAACTTAAATTATGTGAATAAAAAGCAAGTGTTACATGACCTGCTTAGCTATTATGCATATCATAAATTGATTTATCTGCCCAAACATAAGGCAGTTTTCAGACAGTAAAAACATTATTACAGTTACAATTTACACAGAACAGATGAGAAGGTCTTCAGTGCATCAAATAATTGCAATACAAAAATTGCAATTGCAACATTATAGTGATAATGATATTAATAATTCGTATCACAATTTCCTGACTTAGTTCAAAGTCAAAATAACGCAAAAGGCACAAATGTGAGCTGAATATACTAAACCTTTAATGCCATACTAATCACACAGGTCTATTTCTGATTTTGTGTTGCATATGTAAAGTAGCAGTTGCATATGGTTCACTGCAATCAGCCATGTAAACACACTCAGAAGTATAGCAGTGTCCCTTTCCCTGTGCCTATGCCTTTCACCTGACAGACATCATCTATTCTTGCCCCAAAGCATGATGATTGAGCTTGATTAAATTGGTGGAAAAAAATCATCCATGTTTTTAAAAGCCTTTGTCTTGCTTCCAGAATGTCCCTCTCATGGAGTAACAGCATTAATGGCATTGGTCGCTGGCATTTTGTGATAGTTCTTGTCTGTCTAATTAATCTGTCACTGAGAGCTGCAGTGAAAAGTACATCTGGGTGCTGGGTGATCTGCCAGACTTGGTCAAAAGAGAGAGAGAGCCTCAGGTTCTCCTGATCTGTCCCATCTCTCAGCTCAACTCGTGGGTCTGTGGAAGCACTCAGGGTATGCAGGTACCTTGATGGTTTTCACAGCGGGGTTATCTTTCCCTGTGTTTTTGTCACTCTTACCTCTCCATATGGTTCCTACTGAGACACATTTAGGTCATAAACTTTTTACACTATGCAAACAATAAGACATATGTGCTCTTTCACTAGCACCAACATGGTGCTGCACAGGTAGTCCTAAGCAAGAACTTGAGAGAGGATTCTGTAAATTGGTTATTACTAGCTTACTAGCCGTTTTCTCCGGAATGTTTTATCAGCAATGTGCGCATGAAATCAATGCCGGGTATAGAGCAGCTAGTGCTCAGTAATGGCCTCAATGTGCTTATGGGCTAAACGGAAAGTGGATGTGAATTAATGGGCTGACTCTGTTGTGTGCTTGCTCCACAGGAATGCAGCAGGCCTCAATGAACCTAACCGAGTCGCTGCATGAAGTCTATGAACCTGACTGGCATGGAAAAGATGATGTCTTGTCTATTGGGAAGGTAAGTACTTCTCCTTTTCTTTGTTCCAGGTATCTCAGTTGGATTTAGGTTTGTGCAGCAAGTACAGATAATATCATCTTAGGCCCCACTGTTTCAGTTTTTTTCAGAGTTGCTCTGAATGTGGTCACTATTAAACCAGAAACGGCTGCGGCAGTGACTAAATGTTTTCCAAGCAGAAGGACAGAGGAGATTGTGTTGTTTATCTGTGTGATTTACATTATTTAACTTATACTCAGGGCTGGTTTTGTTCCACTGACTACTAAATACATGATCTGCACAGTAATATTTCTTTGAATTTCTGGTGTGTGAGGGCATGCGGTTGAATTCTTGAATTCTCATATGTGAAGATTGAAAGGAAGAGATTAAATAACCAACACATGATTAACACAATGTTTCAGAAACATTATAAATGCATGATGACATTTCCACTATATTCGAATCTGTAATTCCTATCATGAATAAACTGATGGTCCTGTGTCTCAGCAAGAGGCATTCATCTGTTTGGTTAAACACCTCTTGGCTGTTGCATGCATGATACTGTCACCTAAAGCCTCAGTGCTTTTCAATTATTGAGTAGCACAAATGACATATACAGTATGGTTAATTGTGGGTAATCGAGTGTGGTTAATTATGAGTTCATGCCACGTGGCGCAGTTATCAAGGCACTCAGAATACAGGCTCTCAGGAGCTCTATGGCCCAAGTTCAGACTGAGTATGTCACCAGCAGACAATGACCAGGGGCCCACAGTGATACAACAGACTGACTTTGTTCCACCAGGGATAGAGGTCAGCAGGTCAGTCCCCAGAGTCCCCTTGTCACACTGTTCTTAGCACTCTGTAACTCATCAGGCACCTCTGAGTTGCTCAGATGATGTCAGTGGAGTAGAGCCCATCCGCCGATTAGGACCCACTGTAGTGCATTGTGCAACTTGCCGTACTAAAAATAGCCATGTTCTAAGTGCAAATGTTACCATTGTGAGACGAGCCTAAAGTAGTGCAATTAACAATCACAGAAATACTGTAGCTTGGTGGAAAGAATGCAAGGAGATATGCAAAAAATATTTTCAGGCAACCCCCCTGCAATGTAAACATGACTAAACCATTTCATACTAGAGTAAAAATTCCTGCCCTCCTTTTATCTGTTTTTAACAGCCTTCCTCCTGTCATAGATCATAGTCAGGGGGGGCTTCTGTGGGGGGCAGATGAACAAGCCTGTTTTAACTGCTATAAGTGAACCCTTCCTTGACCTCTATGCTAAAGCTCAACTTAAATTTTCCTTTCCCTGAACTACCTTTTTCATTACTTCAGATGCAATAGATACAATAAATGCAAGTGTTTGCCAGGAAATTAATGTCCACTGTATTGTAGTAAAGAGAACATCAGTGAAAGCCTCTTCTCTTCAGAAAAAAGCCATCTGTCTGAAACAAAAGGCAGAAGGAACTGATAGCACATTTTTAACAATGAATCCCAATACTAAATTAGCTCTCAGATGTGAGTGTGCTGGGTTGATTACACTTTTCAAAGCCATCAATAAAGAGCAGTGTCTCTGTGCCAGCCCCCAACCATCTACAGCTCAGGAGGAGCTTGGAAGGTTTTCAATCTGAATACAATGAAAGAAACAGCAAGCCTGAGCCAATATCACATTTAAAGAAACTTGCAGAATGTTCTGGTAGTAGAAGACATCTCTAAAGTGCCAGCCAAGAAGTGTATTCTGCACTCATTGATAAATAGATGTCCAAGGTTGAGGGGATAGGGGGTGTTACCACTGGGGGGGGGGGGGGGGGGGCTCATAACTCTATTGTAAATTCCCCTAGTCACTCCCACCCCCTATTGCAGCAGTCAGGATAGTATTCCACTGGGGGAGAGATAAAACCAGGACAGGGCAAAACAAGTTACTGGACAGCACAATGCTACAGTTACACAGTGTCATTATCCATTGGGGGGGGTTGGGGGGGATTAGGCAAATCTGGTCACGTGCTGGGCTCGATCAGTGTTTATACGTGTCATACAAGATCATGTGTGTCATGTAACCTGGCTCGGTCAATGTCTGTGGTCTGTGGGCTGGGGGAACCCTGGGCTATTTCAGCAGCACTACACTGATTAAGTATCTTGCTCTGGGAGTGCCTGTAGTGACTTATCATACCTGGGTTGTCCAGATAATTAATCCACACCACTGGGTTTCCACAAGAGCCTGAGCATTTGAAAACTCTGGTGTTCAGTGCCTCAGAACAGAATGCAGAGGGGAAACACCAGGAAATATTTTGCACAGTCTGTCAATATGGTATTATTGTCATGACATGGCAAAAAGCAATTCTGCATGGCCAAACCATTCTATGAAATGGTGTTGCAGTTTTTTGGACTATAGGCACTTACAGTAACACATGTGTTTCTGCTGCCTTTGTTCACTTAACATAATACATGAGAATTTTTTGCTTACTATTCAGTAAATACACATTTTACATTTACTTTGAGTGTTTTCTTATTTTATATCACATATATGATATGAAGGGGGTGGAGACTAGACTGCGTTTCACACGTGTCACTGTAAGTACGCATGTTTGGAAGTCCTCCAGTAGCACATGCATAATTCATGGGAGATTTAAATCAATTGTGCTGTTCAATTCATTGGGAAGGTTTGTGTGAAATGGTACTAGAGGAACATGCTGAGCAAGTGTTTAAACCTATCTGTGTGGGAATCTTTGGGAATGCAAAATTTTCACCAGCTATTGAACCTATGCACATATGGCCCTGGTCTTGTAGATGAGTTCACTAGACCAACACAATACCTGTTGAAAATGAAAATGGCACCCCACCCCACTGACAATACAGATCTGTTGCCATTCTCCTACCTATGGTTTCCACACAGCATTGAATTTGCTATCAATATTTGCTGCCATTTGTGAATCAAGCTTTTGATTAAAAGGTCTTACAACAATCAAAGTTTTCACCATCCCTACTGTGGGCTAATAAACATTTCCAGTATTAACATGTTTATGAGATACTGCTTTAGATTTCATTAGAAATGAAGGTTTGGATAAAAGTCTGCCGAAGGATTCATTATAATTTTCATTTTCATTTAACCATAAAACCCCAACCATGAAACCCTAACCCTAGGACCCTAACCTTAAAACCCTAACCCTAAAACCCTAACCCTAATGCTAGGACCCTAACCCTAAAATGCTAAAAAAAAAAAAAAAAAACAGGTGTGGCCAAATACTTTTGTCCATATAGTGTATGTTTTAATGTGGAAACTACTACTCTTACCTTAATGATGCCCATCCCTGTATGTTTTGTGTCTGTTTGTTGTATTTTTGATATGTTTTTATGGTTTATCTGTCTCTGTTTGTATCTTTATATGAAACCTTTTTTTTCTTATCTTATTTTGCTGCCCATCTTGACCAGGACTCCCTGGCAGAAGAGATATTGTATCTCAATGGGACCTTCCTGGTTAAATAAAGGATAAATAAAATAAATAAATAAATTTGGAAATCGTTCTGGGTAATTGTCTGCTAAATGACATAATGTAATGTGATGTAACTAGTGGCACTAATTGGTCCTCTGAATTTCTTAATGTGGCATGGTGATTGACTTGGCATTCATAAAGTTACCTGCCAGAGCTTAAGACTTGTCCTTATCAGCTCTAAAAACAGCTATGCATATGAACATCATGGGCCCTTTTATTTGTGTCCTTCCTCTTACCATCAGATCTGTTCTTTTCCTGCAGAGCTGTGATGCACTCTGGGAAGACTTCCATCAGAAGTTGGTGGACTCCTCACTTATCACCTTGGATACATACCTTGGACAGTTCCCCGACATCAAAGTGAGATAGCGATGATTTCTCTTATTGGTCAGCCAAAGCCAATCCAAACATTAGAAAATTGCAAAGTACTTTCCCATCCCGTTTAGTGTCAAATGCATCCTCTACGCTTAATACAATTCTTCATAATCTGCTCTTTCACTCTTGTTTTTGTGCCTCATGTGTTCCATCCTGGAGGGTCAATCAAAAGCTGTTGTAACCTTTGGATAAGTGTCTTGCCTTCCTTTAAAATGCTGCTAATCCCTTTTCAGTAGTGAAGCCTCTATGTAATCTGACTTCATCCTTGATCTTTTTAGTGCATTTAAACTTTTTTCCAAAATTTGAAAATAGAAAAAGTTCTCAAAAATGCTCAGAAGAGTTTACCAAGATTTGAGAGTAGCTTCAGTGGGTGATATATTTTTTATAATATATCTGTTTAATATGTGAGCATATTCATTGGATGAACCCCAACTGGCAAATTTTGCCTGAGCTCATGGATATCATATAGAATAGTGGTTCCCAAAGACTGGGTCGCGACCCACAGGTGGACATTTGCAGAATTCACACGTAGCGTCTTTTTGAAGCTGTCAGCGTCTGTTTTACTTAATAATCCTATGGAGTAGCCGTGTCAGGGAATTTTTTTTTTTTTCAGTTGAAAAAGTTCAACTTCTCAGAAAAAAAGCCCTACGTCAAGTGCTTTTTTGACAGCTGACCAATCACAAGCAGAGTAGTAACACCTGTCGTTTCCCAGAACAACCACCAAAAATGGAGAAGGTAGTGGTGGAGAAGCTAATTGTGCTAGTTTCTGAGCACAGTGAACTGTACAACATGAGTTAAACTGTATCATAACATTCATCATAAAGATGCCGTTTGGAGTCAAATTGGACGGATCCTAGGAGTTTCTGGAAAGTGTTTGTGTTTACTGCTTGTCGCCTGTTAGCTAATGTTAGCTCTGCAACACTGTTACTGCAACGAAAGACGCTCTCAACTGCTTTTTGGAACAAATGCTGCCAGCGTTTTTTTTTTTTTTTTTTACTTCAAAAATGCCCCGACCAGCGTTTTTCATCAAAAAAACGCTATGCGTGAACACAGCCTAAGATCACACCGGTGTGATTAGCCGTTTAGCGTGTATGCTAAAAACCGGTGCGATTACAAAACTAGATTGGAAGAATTCTAGCTAATTTTAGCTTTGAGGAAACAGCAATTTAACACAAATGCGGCGGTGAAAATACCAGAAGCTTAATAACGCTAATGAAAACATAACGAACCATAACACGCGGGCTACATAGCATAAAACAAGTTACGTGCGAAAGGGTTAGTCCGGTAAATAGCACATTATGTGCCTAATGAGATATGACGTGGAATAGACCTGATGTGGTTGACGAATTGATTGTTGACTGTTTGAATAGCTGCACACTTGTTCTGATAATAGGCATGAGCATTTCAAAAAACTTTCAACAAGAAACATGTTTTTGATACGTACTAAATGTTCATATTGTTCTGATAATTGTACTTATAACACTGAATCTAGTATGAAACGCTAGCGTACATTCTGTTTTACAGATGAGAGGAAAAAACGAGAGCCTGTTAACTCCGCCTAAATGCACTTATTTTGTCTCATTTATGTATATGTTTTCGATAACACGTGCATAAAACGAAGTTGTGATTGATCAAACGTATATCTCTTCGAAATGGCTGATTTACCTATTCAAGATAATATAATAAGGTGATGCGGAAATGGCAGTAAAAATGGTCAGGAACGTTCATTTATGCACAAATCTGCCTTTTTCACAATTTATAGATAAGGCCTATTGTAAACTGGGTCGCGACAGTTTGTCATTTTTAAAAAGTGGGTCCCCAGAAAAAAAAGTTTGGGAAACACTGATATAGAGTCACACCGGTGTCGGAGTGAAATTCCCCATTCATTTTTGTCATAGACATTTTTTAAAACGCACTTTTAAAGTACTTCTAGTGATTTATGGCTTACCATCGATTTCTGGATTATTTACTGTGATCCCGACTTGCGACTTATATTGCTTATTTTAATTGTTTCGAGCTAAATTTTACGTAATTAATTTTTTTTTATCTTATATGCTAGTACAACCACGAGCTAAAAACTACACGTCCCATGAAACCACGGAGCTTTCTCGATCCCGCTCTCCGGCCTTGCTAGCTAGAGTGTGCTATCAGCTGTCGGTATAGCAGCTAACTTGCAAGCTCGTCTTTAGCAGTCATCTAAAGCTGCAAAGTTGCTATCAGCAACAGCAGGCTCATCGTTAGCAGCAATGGTGTCTCTTAGCCATATTCTCCTCTTCTTTAATTCTGAGGCCCGAAGTTTTAAGCGGGACGAAAACCATTATAAATCAGGGCATGTGGAGGAATTTAGTTGTTTTGAGGGCCATATTGCCGATTTGGTCAGGGCGAGCATGGGGGATAAGACCCACAGGGTGTCAGTGAGTGTAGGCCAGTGTAACGTTAGGTAGCATAGCTAACCAGCTAGCTGACTAGCAAGTAAAGTCAGGTTACCACATCATCACCCATCGAGCTTGCTAAGTGGACTGTTTGTTAACCCACGATTTTTTTGAATGATGAAAAACGTCCGACGCCTTTGAGACATATCTACAGTCAGAAACACCTTGATGTTTAAGCAAAAAGATCATTCTGCTTACATGTGTAGATTTTGGCACTCGACTTGAGTGTAAATGCACATTCAGTTAGCTAAATTTGACAGACGTCTCTCTGATGGTGTGCTTATAGAGATAACCTTCACGGTTTCTATGATGTAAAACTGTGCCGTGGGGCATTTTGGAAACATGAAATTTGCAGTCGTTCACATATGTACAGTGGCTGCAGTCCAGGACAAACCACTAAACCATTTTATAACGATTACGGTTATTTGTTAGCTAGCTAACTACCAACTGTCGACATCTTTGCTACTGTGTCTTCCACTAGCAAACCTAGCCGGGTTCAGAGTAGGGATGGGCGGATCGATACCAAAATATCGATAGTTTTAAGGATCGATCCTCATATGCAAAAATCGATAACAGACAATGCTTTAAACGTCTGATTTCATAAATTTAGTTTCACAGTGTTTTTGCTTATTTTCTTGAATGGTTGGTTTGGATAGGAACTACTTTTCCTTCTGCTTTCTCACTCAGCTCCCAACAACGGTTGTAATAAGGCACACACAGAAACAGACTCAGTCACTCAGCCCCAGTGCCGGTTGCAGAATGGCAGAACGTAAACAGAGCCTCGTGTGGAGTTATTTTGATATGGTAAATAGTAATGATTCGAAATGTGGCATATGTGACAAAACGGTCAGATATTGTGGCAATACCACAAATCTCATGAAACGTTTAAATTGCCACCCAAAAGAGCATGACCAGTTACAGGAGAAACGACGAGAGGTGGAGAAAATGCAGGCAAATACCCCCACTTCATTGAGGCAAAGTTCTTTAGCAGAGGCGTTTCAGAAAGGCAGAAATTATCCAGGTAACCGGTGATAATAGAATTGTTAACCATGTAAAATGTAAACAGGATATTGATGTGCGGGATATTTATTGTATGAGACCCTAGTCATGGTATTGGTGTAGATTATTTTAGGCCTACATATAAGCCCAAGTTTTGCAGTCAGTAGGCTGTAATTGTTCAGCTCTTGGAAAAATGCAGTAGCATTGTATCATTTTTCAACCACAGCATGAAAGCCATGCAGAAACTCATAGACATACAGAAGCAGCTGAACGTGGCAGAGCATAAACTGGTTCAGTCAGTAGAAACAAGGTGGAATTCTGCATTCTATATGTTGGACAGACTTCAGGAGCAGAGGGAAGCAGTCATCACCGCACTTTGTGTACTTGGAATGCCCTCTGCTTAAGCACTGAAGAGCTGGACTTGATCCAGCCAACCATTGAGGCCCTGAGACTGTTCGAAGAGGCAACACGAGAAACTTTTGCAGCAAAATATGTGTCCATGTCGAGGGTGATCCCTCTTGTTTCTCTACTTTTGAGAGCAGCTGCAGAAACCGACTGAAGGGGAAAAATGTAAACATGCTGCTGTTTCTAAACAAAAAATGAATCAGAAGGCCTGGATGTTTTTCAGATGTAAAGGAATTATTCTAAATTTTTTGTTTGAACCTATGTGAAGAATTTCACTGCTTGTGAAAATGGCAATCCTCTCGCCTGGTTCTCACTCATTCTTTCCCTCTTTTTTGTCTATCTTTTTCTGTCTCCTTTCTTTTCTCACTTTCTCTGTCTCACTGTTGGTCTCTCTCTCTTTCACTCATTAAGGAATAGGTGAGGCCTTAAGAGAAAAAATGCCAAGTTTGAATAGGGAGGGGAAGAATTAGAGCAAATCTGAATGGCTCTCTATGTATTGTTCCTGTGAGTCACTTGCCCATCACCAGTTCTCTTTCTCTCTCTCTCTCTCTCTGTGTCTGTCTCTCTCTCTCTCTCTCTCTCTCACTATCTCTGTCTGTCTGTCTCTCTCTCGCTGCAAAGAAAGTCTATGTTTTTTTCAAAGTTTTTGTTTGAATGTTGAAGAATAAACTGTGTTTTATCACTGTTTTTGTTAAATAAATGAAAAACAAAATAGAGAAGTTTGATAGTGTTTTAAGTAGTGTCTTAAAAGTAAGCTTTTAAATGCATTTTTTGATGTAATTTCATCATAGAAATTACAAATATTTCCTGGATTTGTGTACACAACAAGACTTAAAAAAAATATTGATATCAGTATCGGTATCGGGATACTAGCCCTAGTATTACTTGGTATCAGATCGAAACAAAAATCACTGGTATCGCCCATCCCTAGTTCAGAGCCAACCGAAGATCCCAGAATGCCTGGATGAGATGGTGGTATCTGATTTGTCAGGGAGTCACCCCCCCACCCCCCCACATTGCTCTATTGGATATGTCGTTCGAAAAGTGGACTACAAAACGATCTACAAGTCTTAAATCTTAACATTTTTGGAAAATATTTAAACATTTGGCGAGTCCAAATATATCCTCACATCGAACAGGTTAATTCAGGAAATTCCCAGCTCAAATAAATCCAAACTTGAGTAAAGATGGATAGTGTGCGAAGCCCATTGTAATTTCCCATAGGGAATTTACTTCCGACACCAGCGAAGAACCAGTGATTTACCCACCTTGGTACTCTCCTTGTATGTACATCACTGTGGAAACAGGACAAATTCTTGTCCTTCTGTATGTGTGTATGCTCACTCCCAGAGGCTGTGTGGTAACATTGATTTATCACGTCTTTTCCCATAGACTCGTATTGCAAAGAGAAGCCGAAAGCTAATCGACTATGACAGCGCCAGACATCACTTAGAAACTTTGCAGGCCTCCAACATAAGAAATGAGCGTAAAATCTCTAAGGTAAGGCTCTTGGACTGAAGAAATGCTGCTCTAATGAAGCTATGCTGAGATATGATGACATATGATGATACATGTTGTTGGTTATATACCTGGAATATAGAGAAATGCACAAGTTGAAAGCAGTAATATAATGACTATAATTACCAGAATGTATATATACTGCATGTTCCCATAATCATGATGCAGTTTCCATTGTGTATACCTACACAGATATCAATGCAGGTTTTTTTATATATACATGTATACTCCCATGATCAATTTTACTTGACAAAAACCAAATAGTTGAAATATTGTTTCTACTCGTGGACAAAATGAAATAAATCACTTGGGAACATAATAGCAGTGTGTGGGTATTTTTTCCTGACGTTTTCTGACCCCCTATTACTCTTTTGTGCCAAGTACCTGCATGCATTCATGCACATGCCTCTGTGGAACTACAAAATATTCACCCAGCCACAGGAATTACACATATTTGTGTAATAATATTCAAGAAATATAGATTGCTGGAGCCATTTATATATAAATCGGTAAAGTCTTTTCACTGTTATTGTACCCTGACTTTAAGTTTCTGTATTAGTTATGAAACTGGATGGACAATTATACCATGCAGTGTTTTCTCTTTGATCTACACACTGTCTTTCTGCCTTTTATTCTACCATTGCTACAAGAATGTTTGATGTGGCAGTATGGTCTTCTGTGGTTAAGGTTCATAGTGAAACATAGACTGATAAGTCAGAGGAGCTTAAAGAGTATCTTTAAATCTCTTTTGAAATCTCTGCAAATGTTTAAACTTAACAAAAGGGTTTGTTTTTACATACCATGCACCTAAGTATCACACCCTGTTTATTGCCACTTGCCCTCTATGACGTGTTGTGTTCAGTTGTGATGTTTGGTCAAAACTTACTTTGTTTAAACAGTTTAATCAGCTATGGTAATTACAGCACTGTCCATGAAGGAAGAGAAAGTACAGGTCAGCAGTGACCTCATGTATTTGTCCCGGAGCTTTTATATGTAGAATATCTCCTTAGGACAATGTGATCCAATGCTAATCCAATACAGATAAGTATGCATCTGCGTTCAGTGAGTGACTTTCCACAATGTGGAGTCAACACTTCTTGTCTAAAAAGGACATTATACAGCACTGCACTTACACAGCCACTCTCTCCTCCAGGCAGAAGAGGAGTTCAGCAAAGCACAGAAGGTTTTTGATGAGCTCAATGTCGATTTGCAGGAAGAACTACCATCTCTGTGGGACAGGTAGGAAGCATCGTCTTCTGCATTCCTAAGTGCCTTGTGCAAATCTACATGTGAGTGATTGTAGATTCAGTTTGCGGGACAAAAAACAATCTGCCAAACTACAGAGGTATTTAAGAATTATTTAGTTCAGATTGTCCCTTGGATTTATTGTGAATGCACAATACGATTTGTCTCACATTTTGAATGCAGTTGTATGTGTTTGAAATGGTTTAGTAAGTTTCTGTTGATTTGCAGGGAATATACTTGATATTTTTGTTTGTACTTCTGGCAATAGTTCTGCTGTACATGTTCATTGAAGGCTCTTTGCTGAAGGAATACTGCTGTAATTGGTTACATTTATGTATAGACATTAAGGGACTGATTCAGACTAAAGGGTACACACTTCCAGAGTGAGGGGCAGACAGATTTTCTCACAGTTATTACTCCTCATTGCAAAACTGAGTCACAAGGAACTTACTCTAGTTATGACAGCTGAACAGAAAATTTACTAATTCTGAAAAAATAAAGTCGTTTTGGAATCGAGATCAACCTTTTCAATACTTCTACATAAAATGGTACAAATAAAAAATGTCACTATTTTCTTCTTCTTCTTTTTCTTATTATTATTAATTGTTGTATATGATAACTTATAATAAGTAGGAAAACTTTTAAATGCTTGCAGGATATGGTGTATGTTGTGGATACTAGCTACTAGCTGCATAAAACTATTACCACTACTTTTGGGGATTAGGACTCATGGTTGTGATATTCCACAACGCAGTTTGACTCTAGCTGGAAGAACTACGCAACAGGCCCACTGGTTGTTTTCATCATAACCAGGATGGCAGTGCAGATTTGTGTGGCTTGTAGGTCTTGGTGAAAGAGCCGGAATCACTTTGTTCAGTCGAAAGAACTAGAAGTACTTTGTACCCCATCTAAACCATCTAAACGAGGCCATGGAGACTTATTTATACCTAGCCCTAACACTTTGTGATTGGCATTGCCACACAGAGACAGTTTTTTAGTATTTTGCTGTTCAGATCTCTATCGTGAAATTGATCAAGAAACAAAACACAGGATGAACTTACATTTGAGTAAAAAATAAACATATTACCCTTATTAAAGCTGTGCATTTTTAAAATTTCTACAACATAGTAGTCAGAATCAACTGCTCTTATTGGATGCGTTGAGATTCATGGGAAAGTGATTAATCCTCTATTCTAATACATAATTAGTATGTGCATTGATTTATTAATATCTCCTGCAACACACCTGTATTTAACTGTTGCCAACAAAGGCAGGTGTCAGCCAATGCATGATGTACAGTTAAATTACAGAATGACCATTAGAATTAACAATTAAGCAATCAACATGCTTGGAATGAAGTTGATGAATTGAGATGTACAAATTGTTAATGTGATAAATGGGAATTTATTTAAATAAATATCTTTAAATATATTACACAAGCTTAATATGACACAAACATTTCAGTTTTTTTGGGTGGGTGGGTGGGTGGGGCAGATGAAGGTTCCTCTTCATTAGCACAACCATAAATTAATACCTTTGTAGACAGCAGGATGTAATATATCTTGTTCTGTTCATATCTTGTACGTCAGTTAGGAATGAATGCTGATTTTATGCTATTGTGCATTGGTAAAGAGAAACATAACTTTCATACAATATATCTCAAAATAAAATGTGATAAAAAGAACCATCATTACACAGCACACAGTCTGTTATCAGAAAATGTACACAACTCAAAAGTATAACTGGGGTAAAAAAGTATAACTGGCATTTAACTGATGACACAGTCCTGCCATTCAGTAATTCAGCCTGTCTGAGAAAATGTGTCATTCAGCTAACCATCCATTAATGAATTTTATCTGACTTCTGTGTCAGAGATAAGAGCCGCCCTAACTGACTTGCAGTCTGAATTATTCAGTGGGCTCAGCTTTGCCTTGTGTATAGCTCCCGTCTCCCTCTGATACATACAGCTTGTCTCTCCCACCAGACTCTGCTGAAAACTCTGCATCCCATTTCACCTGGCCTGTCAGTAACCCGGCTTCTCTGTGGTCAATACTAGAGCATTCCTACCTATTCAATCACCATATGTGCACATATTCGTTTATAATGCAATTAGAGACTGATGTGTGCATGGGTGTATTATTTCACAAGGCTTCTATTTTTTCAGTACCTTTAAAGGTATTTTTTACTATAAAGAATTTTAACAGGTATTTTGTGTGATAAAATTGTTGGCTGTAATCACCATGGGTTCCAACGTATAGGCAAGCATTTGTCTGTTGACAGATGTTTTCCCAGTGAAATAATGAGGGCCTGACTCAGTTTGGATAAATAATGTGGCATTATTATTTGCCTTTGTACAGATTCATGTATTTTCATCAAGCTGATGTTAATATGCTGCAGGTTTTTACTGATTCTGTTTTTCTTTCTAGTCGTGTTGGTTTCTACGTGAACACCTTCAAGAATGTCACAAATCTGGAATCCAAGTTCCACAGAGAAATTGCAGTGGTAAGTTTCACACTTAATAATGCCCAGCTTTGTTGGGGTGTCAGGATTACTGTGTAAATTGCTGTACATTGTTTTATAGATACTCTTGACCTCATGCTGCTAGGGTCAGCCCTCCTCCTATGGGCTTCCTGCTTTTCAATTATTGTCAGTCCATTGGCCAATAATACGCTTATTAGTGTAAGTGTTGTGAACATTGCACATCCTGTACATCCTGCACATCAGTGACTAACTCAGACCCATAAAACATATTTTATACAGTTATGGAAGCTTGATCAAAGCCATCAGTGTTGCACTGTTGACTCAGAGCTCAGAGATTGTTGTGTGGTGGGTGTTTCATCCTGAAGCAGAATGGTTGTGTTTCCCACGGGACCTGGGTACCCCTGTGCACTTGTGTTTCCCATGGGACCTGGGTACCCCTCTGCACTGTGTCCTGTGCACCCATCTCACTGGCTCTCAAGTAACTCAAGCCAGCACATCTTCTAGCTGACACCTAAGAGCTCTATTTATTAGGGTTGCTCTCTCAAGGGAGGGAATAATTCTGAAAAATTTCAGTTGAAGTATGTTAAGTAAAATATGAGGACTGCATGTAATTGTGCTGTGAATTTTGCTTTTTGCATTTTCATTCCACAAATATTTTATTTGTGCTGGATACTGCTGCATGTTTTCATCCAATACACTACAGCATAGAGTATGTCATTCGAATAAAAATAAATATTGATCATGTGTCTCCGGTAGTCTTGTGATGCCCCTGTTTTGGAGCTACACTGTATGGACAAAAGTATTCAGACACCTGACCATTACATTGTAATGACATTGTATTCAAATACACATACTTTAATATGGAGTTGGTCCCCCTTTTGCTGCTATAACAGCTTCCACTCTTCTGGAAGGCTTTCCACAAGATTTTGGAGTGTTTCTGTGGGAATTTGTGCCCATTCATTCTGTAGAGCATTTATGAGGTCAGGCACTGATGTTGGACGAGAAGGCCTGGCTCGCAATCTCCGTTCCACTTCATCCCAAAGGTGCTCGATGGGGTTGAGGTCAGGGCTCTGTGTGGGCCAGTCAAGTTCTTCCACACCAAACTCATCAAGCCATGTCTTTATAGTCCTTGCTTTGTGCACTGGGGCACAGTCATGTTGGAATAGAAAAGGGCCTTCCCCAAACTGTTGCCACAAAGTTGGAAGCATAGCATTATCCAAAATGTCTTGGTATGCTGAAGCATTAAGATTGCCCTTCACTGGAGATAAAGGCCTAGCCCAAACCCTGAAAATCAGGTGTGGCCAAATACTTTTGTCCATATAGTGTATTTGTTTTAGCATTTATTTCTAATTCATTGTCTGCCTTTGGCAAAGGCTGAAACAACTTCAGGAGGGGAACATAATAAACATTATGTTCATAATAAACTGATACTGTTGACGTTTTGCATCTCGTTTTGCAAGTGTTGTCCTGTGTTTTGTGAAGACTGCCTCTGCTAACTGCTATTAGGTCATCTTGTAGAGAGTTCAGGAATATAGGCAAACTCCTGCTAGTTGGTATGTGATGATTTGTTATTTATTTATTCATTTATTTTAACTATTTATGCTTTTTAAATATTTTGTTGCTATGCTTTTTTCCTAAGGTTTTAATTTTTCTTTTTTATTATTCATGTCAGCTTGGTCATTAGAAGTTTGTTTAATCAGCTCCAGAATGAGTTTCATACATGTGGCGTGAGCTCTGTAGCTACACATGACTAATACTTGAAAGAATGCTACACTGTGCAACCAATACAACCTTGGGTGAAATGCCCCATGATATATCTCTGTGTAAACCCAGCACAGATTGTCAGGGAGAGCTCTCACCAGTGTCACAGCCTCTTAATACTGATCAGGTCCAAATCTTTTAAACAACAGTGTCCATTCTAATTCAAGTTTTCCGGTGTCTAAGATCACACTTCCAGGGATTAATGCTGCTGCATAGCTTAAAGCATCAGAAACATCAGTAATAGTAACAAAGACAACCCAACAAAACAAAAGCCGGTATGTGCATTTGTACTGTATGTGTATCTGTGTGCATCTGCCTTTCCTAATACTATGAACATCATACTGTATTACCTGATCTACAACCCCATAAAGATGAGTAAATTTTGCACTGGGTGATGCCAACAGATGTCAACAGAAAGGATTGCCCATATGTAGTGAGGTCTTTCCTAGAGCCACATTACCAATTACCCCCTTTGCATGACCAAAATGTTTATGAGGTAATTCTGTCCATTACACTGGCAGGTGGGATGGTTTGATTTAGAGCCCGATCGATATAAGATTTTTAAGACCAATACTGATTTTGATATTTGAGGATTTAAAAATCCGATAATGATGTATCAGCCAATATTCTTTCTTTTTTTGTTTTTTGTTTTTTTTTACAGAAACACATAACATAAACAAAGATTTTCCCTAACATTTGTTATGTGTAGTTATTTAAGAGTCCTCACCAAGATAACATGACATAATGTATTTTAGAAATAAACTTGTTTTATTGTCATAAATAGTACTTTGAACAAAGGTACAACAAAATATATTAAAGTTTTGATAAATAACAGTCAAATGTATAAAAATACATAAAAATACAAAAAAGCTTAAAAAAAAGTCATGCCACCTTAAATGTGTAAACTGATACAATGACCTAGAATAAACACTGCTGTTGAATGCATCTAATACTACATGACTGTCTGCAACGAGGACTTGCGACTTTGGGATTTCACACTACACGTTTAAAAGAGAAGCTAGATAATTTTGTTTGGCTACCAAGCCATGTTAGATACTTGTTCAGCCCACGTTTATTTACGTGTCCCCTCTGGTTTAACCCTTTTCGCACATAACTTATTTTTTATGCTATACGCGTGTTAATTACATGGTTCATTATGTTTTCATTAGTGTTATTAAGCTTCTCGTAGTTTTCAGTTAGCATTTGCTGTATTTGTAGTTGAGGTTAATTTTGGCAAACGTGATAATTCAGGAATTTAATTTGCCACTTATGTTCAGTTTCAGTGATGTTTTGCCTGGTTACCATGGAGAAGTCACAGCAATAATGTGCTTGTTGCAGATTGGTGTATTGCACTTTACTTGTAGCTGTGCTGCGAGCACAAGGGCAGGTTGTGTGTATGCATTTTTGAACAGGAAGAGCTACTCCTTCCAGGTCTCCTTTGGCTATGGCTGCAGAGCTGTGTTTGTTTCAGTCGTAAATGTGTTGAGTGTCAGCTCCTTTCTTTTTCTTTTTTTCAAACGTAGGTAATATATGCCTGTGGTCTCTGCTGACTCTTGCTGTTACTTTTCGCGCTCTGTGGAATAACCTAATGTCTGCAGAAAGCTTCTTTGAAGGTTTTAACCCCCCCCCCCACTTGCAAGCACACACTCACTGCCTGCAATGACAACAAACAGAGCTCAGGTGTCACCTGGACTGGTCTAAGATCAGTATGATAATGTACATTTTATTACACTTTGTAATACAAGGTTTCTACAAGATGTGTAAGAGCTTTAAGTATTTCCCAGAAAGAGGTAGATGACAGAGCTATTGCAGTTTGCAATGGAAAATCAAATCCTTCTTAAAAAATTAAACAAAAAATGCTGTGTTTCTGTGTTCCTGCAGGCAAGCACCATCTGCCCAAGCACACACACATACAGTACCAGTCAAAAGTTTGGATACACCTGATTAACATAATGAGAAACCTGCATTCAGACATTTTGATCTATAGACTTGTGATTAAATGCTTGAAATTTGTTTCTTAGAGAAATATAAATAGTGAAGTTGATGTATGAATTTCTTTCCAAATAAAAAATTTAATTTCAAAAAATATTTTTTGGCTACTGTGAAGAATCTAAAATATAATAATTGTTTAACACTTTTTGGTCACCGCATAATTCCATTTTGTTATTTCATAGTTTTGATGTCTTTACTATTATTCTAAAATGTGGAAAATAGTAAAAATAAAGAAAAGCCTTCTATGAGTAGGTGTGCACTTGTATTATACATGCATTTCCATCAAACATGCATTCACAAAATAAAATTATGGGTAGTCTAAAATTCTGGCATGATACAGTACTCTAGAAAACCTTGTATTGTGTAATCAGAATTTATGTCTGTTGATTATATTAGTCCTGTCTGATCTCAATAGAAGATTACTGGGGTCCTCAGCACTGAGCTGCAGAGACTGAATAATCTCTCCTCTACAGAACACCCCGCACCATACCCTAATACAGAAGACCATGTATTGTATATTCACTGTTTTCAGAAGTGTTGTGTATTTGATAACAACTGACACTTTTCATTCACTACAGAATTTTCTTGCCGTATTGTATCAATAAATAACAAATATATAATTGTTATGTAATATATAATTTATAATTGAAGTATACTAGTTATCCAATGCACATTCTGTCAGTTTATTGTTCCCAAAATGTAAGTGCTCTATACCCAATATATGATAAAATATGAATTGTAACTGATTCAAAGACCCCAACATGCCTTACATGTCTTTCCCCAGATTGGTATGTTGAAAATCAGGCCCTTATCTTGAAAACTGTGTTCCCATCCACAGGCGTTGTGAACAGGCAGCAATGAACAACACTTTTCATTTGAGTTCTGATAATGGAAATTGGGTCAAACAGGATGTGGAGGCTGCACTGGAATAGGAACAATTTAAAAGTATGTACTTGCAGAGGAACATATTTTTAATGGGTTGAGCCGAGTCTGTCAATAAAGAAAACAGGAGGTGCCCTACTGTACTGTTTGGTTTCAGTGTAAATTGAACTGAATGAGAGGAGAAGGAATGATGTGGGCTAAGATATTGTGCTTCCATCATGTACTCTACAATTAAGGAAATGTGTGGAGAGCTACAATTGCAATGTGAAAGCCCAGGATTTTGTCTGGATGCTGCTCTTTCTATGGTGATCGGACACTGGCCTTGATGTCGGGTCTCATATCTTAACCCATGCAGTAGTGCCTCATCTAAAAAAAGAAATTGTCAGTGTTGGACATGACTCATTAAGTTTAATGTTTGCACAAGATTTGCTTTTCAGTGGTCTTGGAAAATGTCTCAAAAACATGTGATCATTTAATCATAAGGTACGGTAAGTTAGTACCTGATTAGTGCATATGTTGTGAAGGAAAACCTTGATCTGTCCCCCAAAACTGTTAGTTGTTTGTCGTTTGTGAAATTTTTGTTAAAAGGATCTTGTCATTTTTCAACCTTGTCCATTATTGAGCTATTAAGAGCTATTGTTGCCCAGGATGTGCAGGGGGCCTGGCTGTCTGCAAAGCTGGAGGGAAGAATTCATTGTGTCTGGTGGCCCGGTGTATTAGGGGACTGAATGGCTTTATCATTGCCTTATTTTTGTGAACATTTGCAGGACATTGAACCACAGCTTAGGTCTTGCACACCATGAGACTGTGAGAGGGGCAAGGAACTGTGAAGGAGAACCTTCACCTATTCCCCAAAACTAATTGTTAAATTGTTAGTAGTTTAACTTGTTAAATATTAATCTTTCAGTTTTCAACCTTGTCAATTACTGAGCTCATTTCATGTCAAACACATCTAGCCAGTTCATTGTCACTGTCACTTGTCATTCTGTAATTGTCTAAGACAGCCATTGGTTAACAACCCTCATCTGCCTCGTCAGGCTTGTTAAATACAGGTGTGAGGCTGCAGTACCAGCAGAATGAATTGGTTTGGCTGTGTGCTCAAGGTTGGTTCTTGTTTTGCTTTTTATTTATTTATTTTTTGCTCTTTCTCATTTTTTGTGACGTGTTGGCCAGCTTCTCAACATTTCATGTGCTTGTTCGTGGCTTAATTGCTGAGTCTTTGTTAATATTTTTAATGTAATGTGGGTGTTGTCTTCTAGGCTAAAAAGAGCCAGTTACCTTAGCAAAATTGTTTAAAACTTTTCTCCTTAGCTCACCTGTTTAATGAAGAATAGAAGAAAAATGTAGTGGTCAAAAGCATGTATGAGCATGAATGAGCTATTTTCTCATGTAAAATGGAAAATCACCTCAGCTTTTCATCCATAGTAAGCTGCAATGAGAGAAGTAGAAGGCTGAACCAATGGAAAGCATAATGAAATCAGTTATAGGTCCTGGAAAGATTACTCAGCAGTACAGTTTCTTTTAACGCTATAAACAGAGATGGAAATATAATGCATGAGTACCGTTTTATGACTTTCATCCATGCAGATTATAAATTTGCTGTATGCTTTCTCCAAGTTCATTGCCTTTCAGTTAAATCGGAAATGGATCATCTTTGCATTTGGCTTCCTCAGTATCGTGTATCGTGTTTTCACCCATTCTTATGAAATAAACATAAAAGTTATTGAAGTACTGTTGAAGTTATCGTTTCTCACCACAGGTACCTATTTAAATGGATTTTGTATCTTTTGACATTCATTTCACCTGCTATGTAACATCCCTTTTTATAATATTTGACCCTTGTAACAATATTTAAGTGACCCTAGCTATATGCAAATCCTTCCTAATCCAGCAGTTTCTTTTTTCTCTATCTGGGCCTCTGTAGCTCTGCCACAAGCTGTATGAGGTGATGACCAAACTGGGGGAGCAACATGCAGACAAGGCCTTCACTATCCAGGGAGCTCCAAGGTAAGAGCTGGTAAGCTCAAACGGGCAAAAACAGAATCACACGTTTTGTCTGTAAAGTATGATCTGTTCAGAGCACGATTTGCATTAGATCCATGATTTACATTGCACTGTCTGAAACAAACTTGGTCAGAGGGGCGTGTAAGTGACAACATTAAAAGTCAGCATGGCTCATTGTATGTCATGCAAGTTTACGTCTGTAAATGAAAGTACAGTTCTGTATAGATTGACACACTTATTTAAATGCTCGATTCCAATTAAAGTGGCTGTATCATCTTCCATATCAATATACAGGCCCATTCAACATTCAACTTTGTTTGAAAATTATACTTGTAATATTTATATTAAAAATAACAGCAAAAGATACTAGCTACCAGGAACAGTACCACATTAATTCTGTTGCAAGAAAGTTAGCTGTGGTATAAATGGATTAAAACTATGTGCTCTTGTAAATACATATGATGAATAACTGCCAGTAAACTTTGTGTAGCAACACAGATGTTAGAGTTTGTGCATAGCTACACACTACATGATAAAAGGGAAGCTATCTATTCCAACCTAAACTCACAATTTATATGTTATATTTTGGCAATGTTTATGTTTAACATTTCATAGCCAACCAAAATTAAAGCACCTATCAGTCGTCAAAATCTTTGCAGCAAATTGCTGTGGTTTGTGAACGAAAATCTGATCAACCCTCATTGAAGTGCCACTAATCCACACAAATATAAGTGGTTGTGTTATTAGCTACAGAACAGATTTTTCAGCATTGCTTTACAGAATGGTAATGTGTGTACACCAAAACATGTTGTCAGAGTACTATGCTTGGTGGTTACTTTTTATATATGGTTACATTGATTTTACTCTATGTGAAATGAGAGCTGGAAAATTTACTCCATTAATTAACTGAGCTATCATTGGTCATTTAATAGTGCCTTTTCGATGTTCTCAGGGTAAGCTGAGCAGCAGTCTAACCATACTACTATCATGATTCCCACAGTGACTCTGGTCCTCTTCGGCTGGCAAGGACACCCTCACCTTCAGAAGATGAGTCCCCGCTTGCCAGCCCCATTGCTAGCCCCAACCATATGTTGGCACCTGCGTCAACCGGGCCTCCCCGACCCAAATCCCCTTCACAGGTTTTTCTATGGTCTTTTTTTTTGATTTTTCAGAAAAAAATGTGTAATACAATGTTAATGTAATATTAGGAACAGATTAGATTACCGATTGATGAATGTTTCTGAGGCGCTGTGTATTGTTATATTTGAGTACAGAGAAAAATGGTGAGTATTTTCAGTTTTTAAAATTTTATTTTTGTGAGGAAGTAATTTTCATTACCAAATTTTAGTTTTACACTTGAAAACTCAACACACACTCAAGTGTATATATGCCTTCTCTGAGTAGTACCATAGCACAGTGCATTTTGATGTGAATAATATACCATACTCCTCAGGGCTTGTGTAGTATGCTGTTGTAAGTGTGGAGATGGATATTTGATTTACATGCAAACAAGACAAGGAGGATGCCATTGGTGGCATTTCATTTGCAACGTTCTGCATCTTCTCTGTGACATCTCACCACAGATGCACTTTCCAAGCGCCAATAAGGGAAGCTACTTACACTGGAGTTTCTTTTGAACTCATTGAATTAGGTCAAATTAAGGACACTGGGTACTGTTTGTGGATGTTTTCCTTTGGAGTCTTGATCTTTCTTCAAGATAAGTCTGTAGTATTGGGTTTCAAGAGATTTATGAGACAGGCAATAGCAGTCTGAGAAGTTTTCACTTTCCTTTCACTTGCTTTAAAGTTCAAGGCAATGAAGTTGTGGTATGACATAAATATATGATAGATGGTGGAATATCATAATAATGAAGCACTCTTCTTGGATAAGAAGTGTTTTGTTTGTAAAAAGAACAGAATGCACATTAGTGTCCACTCCTTTTATAGTCCTTGCTTTTCTTCATTGTGACCAAGAAAATTATTAATTGTTTCATGAGGGCTTATTCTCCGAGTGTTCTTTCGGTCATTCTGAGAGTCGTTCTAACACTGTATGTGCCGATTAGCATGTCACATCATTATGGATTGACCCCAGCAATGACTTAATTAGTGCAAAAGGTGACTGAATGAGTGTACACAGTACATCATGAAATAAGAGGCTCAAAATTATCATGTTCAATTACTAAAAAATTTTTAATGAATTGTTTGTTGAACCACTCTTTATTCTTCGGCTCTGACAAAGCACAATGTGGCCACCTCAGGGTGGAGGCATGTGAACTTTGTGAAGTCATTTCACAAAGCTCGCTCTCTTTACTTTTGCTTAGAATATGCCCTGAAAAGTCACTAACATTGCTTGAAATTTTGAGAGACATCCTGAAATCTGTCCCTATCTGCATGTGGAATTTAGTGGAGCAGATTAGCAATGTGCCTTTGTCAAGGGAACAAAAATGTAAGGAACATGTCTAATACAGAGTCAGGAACTTCGTCATGAAACCTTATGATCAACTTTCCACAGCATTTTAGAAATCATAAGGTATATACAGAATTACAACATTTTTAGTGATTTTTACTCATAGTGTAATGTAGGTTACTTTCCAGCCAGTTTTAATCCATGTCATGTGGTAATTTGATTTTGTGATATATTCCCAGGCCCCTGAAACATTTTGTCATTTTCTGATTCGCGATATTTGATATTTTAGTACTTCGTCTTATGCCTTGTCTAAACTGATGCTAAAGTGATGCCAGATCCACACTGATGTGATCGTCCGCCCCCCCCACTGTGTTCCTCCAGCTCAGAAAGGGCCCTCCAGTACCGCCCCCACCCAAGGTCACGCCCACCAAGGAGCTGCACCAGGAGCAGATCATCAGCCTGTTCGACGACAACTTTGTCCCGGAGATCAGCGTGACCACACCCTCGCAGGTCAGTCCTGCCTCCCACTGCTGGTGCCAACCTGTTTGCATTGTGAGGGAAAGAAGTAGAAGATGGAGTGAGTGACATCTTTCTGCCCCTGGCAATACTGAGATCAGTATATCAGTGGTTTATATCGACTTAAGCTTTTTACATTCACCTTTGTCATGTCAGTTTCAAAACCCATTTTTAGAGAAGTGTGTGGGTTACAGTGGAGGGGAACTTCAGATGTAAGGGCTTAGGCCTCCATTCATTGATTGTCTGCTTTGTTCCCTCCCCTGTTCCTGGTTCAGATTGAACCTTCAAAGACATTTCACTGTACTGTTAGTAGGTGACCTCATGTAGAAGTATCTATGTTGCATCACGATAAACCAAATAATAATGGATCAAAGAAAATTTATTAGGGAAATAATTGTGATAATGAGCTTCAGATCAGATTTTTCTGGCACTGCTTACACTGTTTGGTGAGGAGATGAACATTGACATCCAGATTAATTGCAGCTTGATGCCACAGGATGGGTTTAAAAGGGTGATAGCCATTTAAATAGAATAACAGCAAAGGTAGCAGTCATGATCTTCTGTTAATGTTGAGCCTAATGTTGAGCCTGAACTACTCTTCAGAGGTTGCAAGGTTCATTAAAGACAGTTGGAGTCAATGCGCTTTGAGCTCCCTGATTACAGGGCACCCCCAAACAGGCCATGAAGAAAAGAGGTTTGTAAGTGGTGCCACTTGTTAGTTTGTGACATCACATGGCTCAAGGGTGAGATTGACAGTGGGTGTTTACACTGCTCAGTACTGGACAACAGGCATTGATGTACTCAGCCAGAGAGCTGTAGTGGTTATGTGTTCTGTTTGCAGGAGCTGTCCACTGGTTTTGTGCCCTGCTCACTGGCCTGCCATGCCTTGCCAGTGTAAAAGAAAACACAGGAAACTGCTTTGGAAGTGTGGAAGCATCTTTAATGGACATTACTTTAATATGTTTGGGTTTGGAGGATATGGCAATGCAGCCAAACACCTGCTTCAAGTCATTTCAGTGTTGCTGAAAGAAAGGAAAACACAAAAATTGCTCATGTGGCAAGGATCTAGGAGCTTTTGACCCTGAACAGTTGAGTGACAGTATTGGGCTCATAATGTGAAGAGGTAGATGAAACTTTAAGTAATCATATAAATACTGGCTTATTTTTATAAATACTGGCCTCAGTTTTAGGCAGATTACTCAGGTTTTTAAATGGCTATGCGCACATGTCATATCATTTTGTTCAGATCTAATTTACTTAATGGAAATTTTCACCAGGAGCCCTGACAATGACAATGGGAACTTTGTATGTCCTTTTATATGAGGTAAAATAATTTTCACTTGTTGAATGCCTCTCCCAAAGCAAATGTATCAGTTCAATCACCCCCACAAAGACGGATTGTCTAGACCAAATACATATAAAAACAGAGGGACATTCCATTCCATTAAAAGTCAGAGGGACAATTTGAATTGAAATTCCATTTCAATTCATGACATTATTGTCACTTTGCTCAGAATCAGAATTAGAATTGCTTTATTCACCAAATGTTCAATGTACACAGGAATTTGACTTGGTAATACAGCGCAGTGAAACAAAAAGATATTAGAATAAGACATAGAGGAGCACACTAGGATTAAGTAAAGTGAGAGTAAAAGGAGAAACATAATAAAACAACCGTAAATAAGACTATATATACACTTTAAGTACAAGAATATTTGTACAGGTTAAATAATAATGTATACTGCATTATGCTACATATTGCACAGTCCTGACACAACAGTTGGGTCCATAGTAAGGGGTTGCACCGTCCCATACAATGTGTGTGTGAAGTGCAAGTGCGTGCGTGTGTGTGTGTATGTGAGGGGGAGTCATTGGCGATGATGCATGGTGGGCAGTTGGGGGATGAGGTGGAGCTAGGATGAGTTGTTGAGGAGAGTGATGGCCTTAGGGAAAAAAACTGTTCAAGTGTCTGGTGGTCCTGGTCTTGATGGAGCAGAACCTGTGGCCGGATGGAAGTTTTCTGATGAGGCAGTGAGCCGGGTGTGATGGGTCCACCACTATCCTACTAGCCTGCTTCCTCCACCACCTTTACGGCTACTTTGTTGATGAGTAGTGGGGGATGTGAAGGTGGGTGTTTCCGGAAATCCATGACCATCTCCACCGTCTTGTTGACATTGAGCTCCAGGTTGTTTTCTGTACACCATGCCAGCTGTGACACAGTGTTCCTGTAGGCCAACTCATCATTGTCCTTGATGAGGCCTAGGACCTTGGTGTCATCAGCAAACCTGACCAGCTTGATAGAGGGGTGGCTGGAGGTGCAGTCATTGGTGTACAGAGAGTACAGATATGGGGAGAGAACACAACCTCGTGGAGCTCCAGCGTTGGTGGTGACGGGGGCAGACAGGTGGGTCCCGAGCCTCAGCTGTTGCTTCCTGTTGGTCAGGAAGTCTGTAATTCACTCGCAGATGGGGTGGGGTACCTGCAGCTATAGCAGCTTGGTATGCAGACAGTCGGGGAGGATGGTATTGAAGGCTGTACTGAAGTCCACGAACAAAGCCCTGACATAGGTGCTGGGCATTTCCAAATGCTGTAGTATGTGGTGGAGGCTGAGGTTAACAGCATCGTCCATGGAGTGGTTGGCTCTGTAGGAGAACCGTAGAGGGTCTAGAAGGGGGTCTGTGATTGGTTTGAGGAAGGACAGGATGAGTCTTTCAAAGTACTTCATGACTACGGATGTCAGGGCAACGGGTCTGTAGTCATTCAGGCACATAATACTATCCTTCTTTGGAACTGGAACAATGGTGGCTGCTTTGAAACAGGGTGGTTCAGAGACTGATTGAAGATGTGTGAGAACACTGGTGAGAGCTGGGGTGGCACAGTGCCTCAGTGTGGCTGGGGAGACACCATCAGGTCCTGGGGCTTTCCTTGAATTTAGCCATGTCACGAGCTCATGGACGTCCTTCTCTGTGAAGGTGAGAGAGAAGGGAGGGGGGGGCAGGCATTCCACAGCTAATGGCTCTGGATTGTATTCCTGAGATGGGGTGGGGGTGGGAGGTAGGCTGATGGTCTTGAAGTGATGGGAGGTGGCCCAGACGGTGGGCCATCAGTGTGTGTGATAGGGGACCTCTCAAACCTAGTGTAAAAGGTGTTGAGGTCGTCAGCAAGTCCAGGGGATGAGGTGATTGCAGGGCTTTTCTTATTGTAATTTGTGATTGTCCTGAGTGTTTTCCACACAGCTGCAGAGTCGTTGGTGCTTGAATCACGTTCCAGCCTGGCTTTGTATTCCTCCTTGGCAAATTTGATGGCCTTCTTGAGGTTCTGTCTAGCCAGCCTGAATGTATCCATATCACCTTCCCTGTATGCCTGTTCTGTGTGACGCCTGAGCTGTCTCTAAGCTGTTTGGAGAATCAGGGCTTTTGGTTATTGTACCTTATGATGGTCTTGGTTGGGAGGCAGATCTGCTCACAGAAGTTGATATATGAACATACAGTGTCAGCAAATGAGTTGTTGTCCTCAGGGCCTCTTAAGCCGTTTTCACATATGAACTCCGGACAAAGTGCGGAGAATCAGGTCTGGAAATTGCCCGTAATTCCCTTTTCACACAACAGGAGATTGTCCGTGACAGATGCGTTCTCACTTACAGGAAATACTCTGGTTTGGTTTAGGTGAGGGGCGGCGTCTGGGTAGAGCATGCAGGAGGCAGGATATGACGCAAAAACTACGCTGAAGAAATCGCAGTGGCTGTATTCGAAACTGCCTACTGCATACTGTGTACTGCGTACTACACAAGTATATACTGTATACTGCACGCTATTTTTCAGTGTAGTACCCAGTATGCAACCATTAATAATTACATTTGTATTATGTTACATTGTCGCTTGAAATCATTGCGAGTTTAGAAACGTCCAGATTTCCTCATTGTATGTTCCAGTTAGACGCCACTTGCATTCTCACAAGTGAAAAGTATTGACGAGATCACCTAAAGTATTCGCGAGTTGAAGTATTTTCAGTTTTTTTCTTTTCAATCTCTTACCTTTCGGTGGTACGGGTACATAATGTGGCACGGAGGAGGAGAAGGCGAACATAACTATTGTACTTTTGGGTAGCCTATAAAAAAATCACACATAGCCACCCAAATGGTGCTACCGGTACCCATAATTTATTATTAATTATACATTTATTATAACAATAAGGTAAGTTTTTGTTGTTCGCTATGTATTGTTAGGTCACCAGTTCATCTATCTCGCTATACCTATCGCTATTACTTAGCTACACTTAGCTAGCTACTAACCAGATAATAAACTACTAACCAACGTTATTAATCATCGTAAGAGACAAGTTTTGGCAGTATAGCTATAGCTAACTATCCCTTTAATGATCATTGGACTCAAAATGGCATGTATTTGATCCAATGCCAGGGGCGCGGGGGATGGAGCGGTATGTATGTTTGATAGTGGAGGAAAAGTGATCCAGTGTATTACCGTCGCGCATGGTGCACTTCACCAGCTGTTTGTAGCTCGGCAGTTCTTGTGAGAGATTACAGGAGTTGAAATCTCCCATGACGAGAACTACTAAGTTCGGCCGAGGGTTTTCCACGGAGGAAATGCTTATCCAGCAAGTGTTGTGCTTCTCGAACGAGGGCTTGCGGGGGGATGTAAACACCCGCAAGGATAACAGACAAGAATTCTCTCGGGAGTAGTATGGTTTGCACTCAATAAGCTGATTCCAGGATACTCAAGCAATGTTGGTATGTTTTTACTACATGTGAGCACCAGTTGTTATTGATGTAAAAACACATACCTCCTCCCTTTGATTTCCCACATGCCACTTTGTCCCGGTCAGCTCTGATAAGTTGATATCCAGGTAAATCCACTGCAATGTCAGTGATGTCATCGTGCAGCCAGGTTTCGCAGAAGAATAATGCAGAGTTCCTTTGAAAATCTTTATTGGTCCATAAGAGTAGATTGACTTCATTCATTTTATTACAGAGAGAGTGCAGATGGCCGGGAGCGGTGTGCGGTGTCCTCTCCTCCTCCACTTGAGGATGTAGATGATCATTTACATGTACATTTTTTGACATCCAGCAGACTTTCTTACCCAGAATGATGTACAAGATGTGGGTATATTTGTTACTTTTATATTTTTTCTACACCCAACAGACCCTCTTATCCAGAATGATATACAGTGCTTTGTAATGTAAAAGAAAATGAATGCTAAGTGAAAATATGTTCAGAAGTTTGAAAGATAAATAAGTGTTGTCTTATCTGGAAAACAATAACTGTCTACATACATACTGAAAAAAAAATAACTATATATCACAAAGCAATCTAAAATCAATAAAAAATAATCATGCATAAGTATACACATTTTAAGTGATTTAAGTCAAATACAGTAGCTAATAATAAATCACTGCATATTTCAGTTATTTTACCAATGCTTTCAATAATCCTGGAATTTGTTGTCTGTGTAGTCATTTGAGCTGAAAAATTGTTCTATGCCCTGAAATGACCGAGATGGTGAACACAGCTGAACTGACGTTCTTTTTGAAGTAAATGAGAGATCTGCTGGTGATGCAAACATATAGGTAGACCTTGCACCACTATTGCAAAGCCAATTATAAATTTACCAGTAATATATGTGGTACATTGAACAAGCTGCAAGTGCTTGGCAAAACAAACATAGAAAATGGCCAAGTTATTCAGCTGCAAATGAGGGAAGCTCATATGGCTACAGTTTGGGTTGGGATGAGGGCTCTGAAAAGGATGTGGGACCTGCTGTCTGCATGTCACTGTCCTCACTTGGGAGGATGGGACTGCTTTTTTATTTGCTAAGCTTCACTGGCTGCTGCTGTTCAAAAACACACTTTGTCCACATGCTGTTTTCTTTTCCTACCCAACACAAAACAGCAGGCCTGTGTGGTCTGTGGCCTTACTTGTAGATTCTCTGTTGAACTGAGTCTCTGGCAGGGAATGTTTTCAGTTTTAGCCATTGTCTGTTCACATATTGTTTGTGTAGGAGTAATAGCCCTGCAAGGTGCAACTGTATGATGGGATATTCTGTTATGTTGTTTAGTATTTATATATCCTCAGACCACAGAAATCAAGGGAAGCAATGATAACATGAGCCATCTAGGCCAAAGCAGAACTTCCATGAAGCCATTCCACAGGTGGAGCTGGGCTAGTAGTCACATCTGGTTGAATTCTCAAACAACATTGCTGCAGATTAATGGGATATTACAATTGGTGGAGTTAAGTAGATCTTGATAGATACTGAAACAATGATGTTTTGTTTGCTCATTTATTTTTTGCTAGTTCTTATTGCCAGTCGTATACTAGGCACATCTCACCATGACAACCTCTGCACTTGCGCAGGAAGGAAGGAATCAGGACCATCCTTGGCAACCCCTCCCATCCCCTCTATGATGAGCTGTGGCAGATGGGGGGCACCTTCAGCCACAGGCTCACCTTCCCCAAGTGCAAGATGGAGCGATTTAGGCGCTCCTTTGTGCTGACAGCATCTAAGACCCCCAGCCAATGCCTTTTTCCCTAGTCCCCCCCCCCCCCCCCCAATCTATCATGCCATTTTGCACTACATGTAAATACCTGAACCTGTTTTTCTGCTCATTGTTTACTGCTCACTTTTTTTGCACTACATGTACAGCTATTTGCTTATTTGTTGTTTTTTATTGTTTATTGTTTATTACTACATTACACACTATAGCATATTATATTTATTGCACTGTATTTTTATTGTATTTTTTGTTGTATTGTATTTCTGTTGTATTTTTTATTTTTTATCTGTACTTCATCGCCTGTGTTTGTGTTGCTGTCAACACCCAAATTTCCCCAGCTGGGGATCAATAAAGTGTTATCTTATTTTATCTTATTTTATGTGCTTTAATGAATAGTAATAATTACCATATGGTTGTACCTGTTCAGTATGTGAGTAATCATGTATGGTTGCTGTGACAGCACTGCCCAGAAAGATTAAACTTCTCCCTCAAATCCTAATATTTTATTTAACCACATGTGGCTTGACAATTTCCTGCAAGAGCTCAGATTGGAGCTCAGGTTGGAGATTCTAACAGGCAGTATCCATGTGCAGCTTGGTGGCTGACATATACCCATCTAGTCTGCCTTTTAAAGCATTATACTGGAAGTCTGGGAAACAGAATTTTATCTGTGTTGGAATCAAATTCAGCAATTGTGTGCTGGGTCAGTCCAGGTAGAGTCTGAAGAGGTGCGTCTTCAGGCCCCGTCTGAAGGAATGGGGTGAAGGAGCTGGAGAGGATGGTATTGTGGTGCCATCGACGGTGATGGAGAGGTCATGCAGGGGGGAAGGGCCGGCTGGGATGAAGAGCAGTTCTGTTTTTCTGAGGTTCAACTTTAGATGGTGGGATGACATCCATTTGGAGATGTCAGCCAGGCATGCAGAGATTCTTTCGTTGACCTGGGAGGTAGAGGGAGGGAAAGAGAAAAAGAGTTGGATGTCGTCAGCGTAACAGTGATAGGAGAAGCCATGTGATTTGATAACTGAGCCAAGAGATTTGATATAAATTGAGAAGAGTAGGGGTCCCAGTACTGAACCCTGTGGAACTCCTGTAGTGACGGAGGTGGGTGCAGAGGTGGAGCCTTTCCAGCAGATCTGGGAGGATCTACCAGTCAGCTAGGACTTGAACCAGGAGAGGGCGGTTCCAGAGATGCCCATCTCAGACAGCTTTGATATTAGTGTCTGGTGGTTGACTGTGTCGAAAGCAGTGGAGAGGTCGAGGAGGATCAGGACAGATGACAAGTTGGAGGCTCTAGCAGTGTGGAGAGCCTCTGTCATGTCCAGGAGTGCGGTTTCTGTTGAGTGGCCAGCTCTGAAACCTGACTGATGGGGGTCCAAAAGGTTGTTCCTGAGAAGAAAAGGGGATAGTTGGTTAAGTACTGCACGTTCCAGGGTTTTAGATATTGTAGTTTAAGGTGAGGAGCTGGGATCTCTTGCTATTATCATGTACATTTTGCAATCGCATTCAAATACAATTGTTTTGTACTATTCTTTTCAACAGGCATGCCTATGCTTTACTTCTAACTTCAAGGTTTATTTTGAATGGCAGGTGTCATTATCACACCACAATGAAGGAAACACATAAGGAACAGACAAGTCTTATCACAGCCATAGTCAGTCACAGTAGTATTTGCAGGGTCGTCATCACCATTGCTGTACAATGACCATAAATAACTGAATAAATTATCATTTGGTGCAATTATTAATTTGGTTATAGACATATTTAGGAACAACATATTGCAACAAACAAGTTGAAGATCAGTAGCTGGCTACTACGTTTACAAAACATGTTTAATAATGAGGGAAACTTCTTAGTACTACACCACTGCATTTGTTTGTCAGTATTCATCTGTGCTCTGCTGTATATGTTGCTGTGCCCTGTGGGATGTAGAGTTTTCCACTTATCTGTGTATGAGATTCACAACTTCAGTACTCATTCTGATACATCCTCGGGCTCAACCTACCATTATAAAGCAGTCTTGAAAGTGATTATATGGTTAAGAAGAGATTTGAATTCAGTTCCAGTTACAGGACTAGTCGCCTGCCCGCTTCCACATAATGCTGAAGGAATTTGGGAGTCAGGTTTGGGTAGAGTGGGAGACACGGAAAACCCTAAACACTTGTTCAGCAAGGGATGCGATGTGTGTGACAAGTATGGCATCATCCAGTAACATTAAAACATTGGTCTGCATAGCCTGATTACTAAATTGAAACTGATTTACTGTTGGTAGGCACTTGAGCCAGGTGCGATGCTGAATGAGTTATGATCAGCAGGTCATGCTGTAAGTGAATTTGAGCTCTGTCCCCCCGCTGTAGTGGCTGGTGAGAACTGATAAGACACAGGTGAAGTAGGGCGATTGGACTGGAGAAAGTGTCTGTGATGGGACTCAGAGGGAGGCTGCAGCAGTGAGGTGTACGAAATGCTTGTCTCAGGCAAAAGGAATTTATTCCCTCAACATAAGCCTGGAGCGCAGTTCAAGCACGATTACAATTGAAGTGGAAACTTTGATGCATGCCTCCTGTTCGCCATCAATTTTTGATCTTACAGCAGTACACAAAACGCAAAAGGAGAAAACATCTACTAAAATCGAATAATTTATTTTAGCAACAAAACAAAACAAGCTACCATCTTACACACAGCTTCCACTAAACCAACTTCTGAAAAAACTGTGACCTCACCCCACCCTTTCACATCTTTCAATCAGGTAGATGTGGCTAGTTATCTTTAGCTTTCAATCAGGTAGGTGTGGCTAGTTAACCAATGGCTGGTGAGACACAAACAATTATCACTATTACAGTTAAAGATAATTACAGTTGCAGGGTGAAGCTGAAACTTATGCAATTTATTTGTAAGTTTGAATTGTATGACAAGGGGTTTCTCTGTTACACATTATCACATTTCTCCATTGTACATTAGCAGTATAAAACAATTATTACACATTTTTAAATCATTTTACTTCTGTTGGGGGGCAGCTTCTCACAGTGTCCAAGTCATACCAATGGAACATCTGTTCAATTCAAATTAACAGCATCAGAGTATCCCACACCCTCCGATTTTATGCCTAAAAAGAAGTGGTATTGAAGGAAGGGACTAATAATGTCTTCCTTTACATCTTTCTAACGAACCAATCAGATTGTTTGGTTCACAAGGCTGGAAACTTTCTCCCGCAACTGTCTAGCAGTAAAAAGAGACAGTGCAGCCGGTTTAATGTCATGTGAATGTGAGTGTAATGTTGTGAATTTTGGATTGAAATCCTTGTGTTTTCTCCCACAGACCCAAAAGGCTGGTGAGTCCCTCTTGGATCTGGACTTCGACCCATTCAAGCCGGACTCCACCACACCCATTGGGCAGTCACCCATGTCCCAGGTTCTTTTTTGCTTCCACATCAATCACACATTTTTGAATTTCATGCATATTTAAATACTCTTTGCTGGTATTTAAATACTATTTGCTTAAATACTATTTGCTGGTAGCTTTGTAGCTACCAAAAGTGAAGTCATTTTGAATCAGGCCATTCAGAATGCATTCTCTCTTTATATGCTGGTGAGGAGTTACTCAGAGGAGCTTAGTTTGACACGTTTTACAGATAGGAGCTATACATTTTCTAACAAAACCATACAGAAGAGTATAGACAAAATAAATAAAGGTAGATTGAATCCAGTAATATTGTAACAAACATCATTCTGCATGATAATTGAGGAGAGTTAGCTAACATAATGAAAGACCTCCAATAAGTGAAGCATTTTTTTATATAAAGAGAGTGTACTCATCTACACACCATCAATAAGGACATTAGGGACAACAGTCTTTTACTCATTCTAGTAGTTATCATTTTTCAGAATATCATTACTATGCTAATAGGCCTGTTATTGACAAATGTTCTAGAAATACCTCTGGCAATTCAGTATTCTGTCATTTTTTATATGTGCAGACACTGCCTTGGGACTTATGGACGGTAAGATGTGTTGTCTGTTCAATGAGTTATCAATGTCCTCTTTTTGTTGCCATGTGGAGGAGCCTCACAAAGTCCACTGTCAGCCAAAGGTGCCCCTCCTCTGTGATTATGCTGACTTTATCTGGGCCTGAAGTACTCACAAAACTGGGGTGGTCACATGTGGAGGGGCTTTTTTTGCTGTTATGTGGCAACACTGTGCCATATTCTGTGCTTTCTTTGGCAGATTATCTAGACAATTACTGTCTGAGTGGTATCAGATCAGGCCTCTGCATTTTCATTGTGTGACTGCTGCACTAAAAATGAGCCACCAGTCAATGTGGACTCCTATAAATGTATGTCGATACATTTCACAGTAAATTGGCCTGGAAGAATCAAATGCTCACAATTAGGCAATACTAAGGCAAAAGGAAAAGGAAGTCTAGTTTGCTCTCAATAGAAACATCAGCCAGTCTGCAGCAGTTACCAGCCCATTTTATTCAAATCAAAACTGAAATTGCTGGGTTATGTGGCTTTTTTAGGATATGCAAGGTTGAAACCCCCAGAATATACAGGAAAAAAAACATAGCTGTCTCTCTTCGGGAACCATACCTGTATGACAGTGCTTTATATTAGAGGTCATGATCTTGTTACCACACTGTAATGAATGCATGACTCCTGAACTTGAAAAGAGATATTGTTTGGATTGATTGTTATTACTTTGCACTTTTGCAAACAACCAATAAAATTACAGCCTGCTTCATCAAATAAGCTGTACTGTGCGTTTACAGAAATTCTGTCATTGCCAGTTCAGTGACACTGATATTGTCCAGTTTGTAGGCGTGCATTTGTTGTTTATGCTTTTTCAAAGAATGATCTGAAGTGTTTGCATGGTTATTTTATGATTGCCAGTGCATTTTATTGTGTATTGTATTCATGTATTTGTTTCCTTCCAGACAAGTGCTGGTCCTCCACAGCCTGTAAGTAACAACTCCATGGCAGTTTCAATCTTAAGACCGCAGACAGGACTGTAAGTTGTTAGGTTTGCAAGACTGGGAGAGAAATATCACCTGAAAGCCGGCTTTTGTAGCTCTGGCACCAATAATTTCAGTGCTCTATTTTCAGTTCCTTATACAGTTCACTAGAGTGGAGGTTGGAGACTAACAAATTCCATAACAATACATGTAGGCACCATAAGTGTGGAAGGAACATGGCTGTATAGGTCTGACTCACTGTAAAAGGAAGTGTACACACAACTAGAACACAAAGAAAGAGAATGACTGACAAATATTAGGAGAATAGAGAACCTGGTTTCGTATGCACTTAACCTATAGGATGTTGACACTATGCACCATGAAAGGCCCTTACCAAAGCCTCCATTTGTGATTTGCCAGAAACTTTGCCATTAATTGAGCAGGCTAGCTGACGCTTGTCAGTCTTTGCATTGCTTTGTCTCATTCACAGGATCATAACACATGTGTCAGTAGATACTTGTCAAACATTTACTGTTAACTGGATACAGCTCCACGGGTCATTCTCTGTCAGTCTGTCCCTTCTTAACAATTTGGTTCTAATTTTTACCTTTTCCTCTTTTCTATTCTGTGTCTCATTGTAAATGGCTTTGTTTCTTATTCACTTTTCTTTTATCTGCTGGCCTAAAGCCCAACTCTCTCTCTCTCTGTAACCTGGCTGGGGAGGAGGGCACTGAGAGTCACAGTGCTGATGGTATCAGAGACTTGCACTCCAAGCCGGAGGTCAGCGGGGGTTCCAGTCCTGGCTGGGCAGCTGACTTTGGCTCCCCCGTGGTCATTCAGGAGAACAGCCCTGAGACAGGAGAGTCGGATCTTCTGCCCCTTCCCACACCTGACCAGGGAGAGCAAGGCCCCACGCGAGAAGCTAGCCTGTTTTGCTCTGGGAGGCAGGAGAAGGAGGGGCAGGACTGGCCACCGGCCAGCAGCGGGGTGGAAGAGACAGCGCAGTCCCAGGGAGATGCTGCTGGAGCAGAGGTTAGGAGCTGGAAACCCAACCAGTGTCCTGATCCCAAACCAGACCATGATCCCTGTGCTGTAGGGGATTGTGAGGTGTAGCAAGAGGTAGAGGAGTCAGAATGGGGGGGGAGCAGAAAGTTGGACGGCACAAGCTCAGGCAGATGAATCAACGTCCCTCAGAATGGAGGGACCATGAGCTGTGGATATCACAGGATGGGGGAAGTGAGAACACCCTTTCAGGCCAGGCTGAAATAAACAGCTCAATCTCTGAAAAGAAGGCTGTGGAAGAACTGGTGGTGGACCTGCAGCAGAAGACCAGGTTAGCTAGCTCTTCAACATCTTCAAAAGAAGAGCCTACACCTCAGGACATTATAGGGTTGAGTACAAAGCCAGAGTCAGAAAAGCTGGGCATCAGCAAAAGTGTGGGCCAAGGCAGCCACACAGCTTTGGCTAGAGGTGACCAAATGACCCCTTTGCAGGAGCAGGCCCAAGCAACTAATGTGATATTTGAGAGCAAGCATCCAGTGGTGAGGTTAGCTAAGCCCATATCAGATGATGCTACAACTGAAGATCCATTTAGCATCTTATGCCCAGTGGAGCAAAGCATAGGTGACCCATACCAGACTCCTAATGCATTCAGTATCCTACAGAGTAGCTGCTCTGGCCAGCAGGGGGTGCACCATGAGCAGACTGACGATAGATTTGTATGTGGTTGATACTGGGTGTGATCTATCTGCAGACACTGAGGAGACAGCATTTAAGGGAGGGTGGTTCGCAGATCCTTTTGCCAGTGAAAATAATCAGATATGGTCAGATATTTGGGAGCCAGTAGTAAGCAATGAGGATTGGGGATTTTCTGGCAGCTCAGAGGGGCAGTCCAAGGGCTTGGCTCAATGGTCAGCGTTCCCTGACCCTACTGCAGAGAGGAAGGGCAGAAACAGCCCTTGGCAGGAGGTCAGTGGCAGCAGTGGCTTCTTCTCCAACAATGGCCAGGGGGATTTCGTCACCGGCTGGGGAGACAGCAGCCAAAGCGAGGAACCTTTCACGGCCCTGAGTGGGGAGCAAGATGCCCCCAGGGGTGCAAATGAAGATCACTCTGTGAGCACGGGCGCACACTTTGACATGCAAAACTCCAGGAAGATGTCTGAAGATGAGATTGCAAACAGGAGATACGGACTGTTATACCAAGGAGTAGATGCAGAAAAGGAAGAGGTATCTAATTTATTCCCTTATGTAGCGTAGCTGAGCATAGCATAGAGCAGACCACGGCAGGTGCCCCCCCCCCCTTTTCCCTACAATGAAAAACCTTCAATTGTCTTTGTATTACCAGTGCCCAGACTCCTTGCCATTCTGTCCACCTGTTTCTTTCATTTGTTTTTGTTGTTTTTATTTTTATCTGTTAAAAATGCATTTACATAAGCAATAACTGTTGTTACACAATTGCCACATATTTCAAGAAGCCTTTAGTCTGAGCTCAACATGTTAATTGTTTCTTTCTGATTCAATGTAGGTGTCCAACAATTCTTTTAATGGATTTTCTCAGGTAAACACACCTGCCAAACTTTTTCCGTGTACTGCCAACGCAGAGAAATCATTATTAGACTGTCAGTCACATGAAGTGCTGTTACTATATGATCAGAAAAAGACAAAAGGAAAAGGAGTTCTCCTAAGAAGACAAAACAAAAAAAGACACAGAAACAAAACCATGAGGAAATGAATCAACCGGTCCCAAGAACACATAACACTATGCCCTTGCAAAAATATCCATAGAACAGGTCAATTTACTGTAATATTAATAATTAATTAATTAATTAATAATTAATACAGTGACCCATTTTTTGTAGGACAGGGCAATATAAGAACATATTATGATGAGAACAGGCCATTCGCCCAACTAAGATCACCATTTCAATTAAAGAGAATCCAAAACTGCATCAAGTCTGAACTTGAACACAGCAATGGTCTCAGCGTCAACTACATGCCCTGGCAATCTATTCCATGTATTGATAACTCTTTGTGTAAAATAATACTTCCTTATGTCAGTGAGGAACTTACTCTTCACTAGTTTCCATTTATGTCACCTTGTTCTACAGACTGAACTTACCTTAAAAAAAATCTATTATAGTTAACCTTATTGAGTCCTTTTATAAATTTAAAAACCTCTATTAGATCACCCCTAAGTATCCTCTTGCTAAGTCTAAATAGGTTAAGTAACTTGAGTTTTTCCTCATACCTTTTATATTTCATGCCATGAACTAATTTAGTTGGCCTTCTTTGAACTTTTTCAAGAGCCTCAATATCTGTTTTATAGCGTGGTGCCCTGAACTGCACACAATATTTGAAGTGAGGTCTGACTAAAGCATTGTATAATTTCAATATAACCTCTTTAGATTTATAATCAATACTTTTAGCTATATATCCCATCATCCTGTTGGCCTTTTTTACTGCTACAGCACACTGCCTAGATCCTGTTAAGCTTGGGTCAACTATTGCTCCCAAGTCTTTTTCAAATTGAGCACATTCTAGTTTTTTTCCCCCCATAAAGTAGTCTTGTCTAAGGTTCCTATTTCCAACATGCAAGACTTTACATTTAGTTAAATTGAATGTCATCTGCCAGGTATCTGCCCACTTTTGGATGCTGTTTAGGTCGTCCTGTATTACCTTAGTTGATTCTATACTGTTGGCTAGACCCACCTAGTTTCGTATCATCTGCAAATTTTACTCTTTTACTGCTAACCTCTGCATCAAGATCCATTATGTATATAAGGAATAGCAAAGGCCCCAATACCAATCCCTGCAAGACCCTGCTCTGATACAATACCTCCCACAGTTACAGTCTGCTTTCTATTAGATAACCAACTTCGAACCCACTCAGTGATAGCTCCTGTAATCCATGCAGATTTCATTTTCACTATGAGCCTCTCATGTGGTACTTTGTCAAATGCATTTTGAAAATCCAAATTGATAATATCAAAAGCCTGTTTTGAGTCTAAACACACTGTAGCTTCCTCAAAAAAGTCCAGGAGGTTTGTTAAGCATGGCCTCCCTCTGCGAAAACCATGCTGGCTATCATTTCAGATACCATTTTGTTCAAGGTATATTTCCAAATTATCCCTAATAATGGATTCCAATAATTTACATGTGATACAAGTTAAGCTGACGGGCCTATAATTTCCTGGATCAGTCCAGTCACCTTTCTTATAGATAGGTAATACACTGCCATGTTTCCAGTCATCTGGTATTTCTCCAGTTCTGAGAGATTGTTTAAAAATAACTGTCAGAGGCTTGTAAACCACTTCTACTAGTTCCCTGAGAACTCTTGGATGTATATTCCATCAGGGCCTACTGCCTTATTTGTTTTAAGTGTTTGGAGTTTATCTAGTACTTTTGCATCACTTAATTCAATTTCCTCCATAAGACTGAGAATTGAACGCACCTGAGGGCATATGTGAAAACACTTTACTAATGAAACTCTCCACAAGGTAGCTATTTAGGGTATCAGCAATAACTTTGTTATCATAAACCATAACTCGGTCCTTATTTTTTATACTTATCTCATCCTTAACTATCCTTTTACGACTATAGTATTGATACATACATGATATAAACTATTGTGTATATCATGTATCTTGTACATGATGGGGTTACATTACATTGCATTACAAGGGCTTCTTCACTTTCACAGAACTCTTGCTTAGCACAGTTTCACCTCTATGTGTATGGTCTTATAAAACTGACAACATATTGCTCCCTTACTAACATTTATTCCAGGATATTTACATTATCTCTCTTAACTAGTCCCAGTTTTTATAGGGCCATACCAAACATTTCAAGGTGGTCATGACAACATCAAGGTAGACTAGCCCTGAATGAGAAAAAAACTGACAACATGACTAAAATTAGAGAAGGTAATGATTAGATTTACTTATTCAGAGTAAGACAATGGTATGTCTAAGTGCAGGATTCTGCTAATTGATTGCCTAGAAAATGCTAAAACTGTGTAACAAAACCAATGGCAGCTCTTCTTGGATTTTTGCAAAGATTATCTTTCCTGTTGTATCTCACCCATATTAGCAATATTGAAATATTTATGAAAGATCCACCCAAGACTTGTGCTTTAATTCTCACACACACACACACACTGCACTTTGTACAATTTTATGAAAGTGGGATCAACAGACTTGGAGCACTAATGACAGAAAGGAGCAACGATATGTTTCAGTGAAGGTGCCATAACACTTATCTCAGTTGTTATCTCAGTTTCTCAGTTGTTTTAGCTGAAAATCACTGTGCAGTCACTCAGATAACACGTCTACAATAATAATAGTAATAATAATCTATAATAATAATATAATAATCTCCCCAAACACAACCCCATATGAAATTGTTTACAAGGGCTAACAAGGGTACAACTTTAATGCAGGGAAGGAAAAAACAGTTTCATGTATGACAGTCTAGTGTTGTCAGAGATACTTGAAACTTATCAAGTATCTTACTTGATAAGTAACTTACTTATCAAGTAAGTTATTGCCCCAGAAGTTTCAACAAGCACTGATTAAAATGATTATGATTAAAATGTTTGGAGCTTGGCTGTTTGTCAGATCTAAAGAATGAGCTGGTTTACATTCTGTCATGATTCTGCTTATTTCAAATCTCAGATTAACAGCCATGTTATTTTTTTTTTCTAAATTTATGGACAATTCGATGATAATGGCTGAATTCAGAAAGATTTGATATCATATATTCACATTATGTTATATATATTCATACTAAGTTATAAGGTTAGATTGATTACTCCATGGCCGGTGATACATTATATAAGTTGTGTTTGTAACTAAGCCATATACTCCAACAAAATTCCTTTGCAAATAATCCCCAAAATTCTGTTTCTAAGAGTTTTTTTTTTCAGTAGGATACAGTATTACTGCTTGTGGGAACACTGTGTTTCAGCTTTGCTTAAAGCTTGGCATTTGGTAAAAAGGCTTGCTTAGATGTGAAAGGTATACAGAATCTGTGGAATGTTGCCTTTTAACTTGTTTCCTACTGTCTTTTAACTCTTTCCCTTCGCACAAAGCTGGACACAGGGACCTCCGTGTTTACAGCAGACTCAAACCAGAGTGTGTTTGATATGATGGTGAGTGAAGCACATGAGAAACAACATTAGCACCGTACCATAATTACATATAAATCTTAATGTGATTACTAATATTGTAACGGGGTCAGGGGAGTGTTAGTGGAAGGGTGCTATGAGTGTGGAGAGGAGGAGGAGGAGGAGGAGAAAGAAAAAACGTGTGGAGGGAATGAGTAGTGTTTGGACTGAGCTGACAATTGAATCTGTGTACCGAATACCTTATTTTGTACTGCATTGGTGTTTGATCCTGGATTGTGTTTGACTGTGCTCTTGCCTGCTGATTTGGATTTGTTGGCTGCACTCACTACCAGCTTAGCTGGCTAGTAACAGAGAGGGACTGAGGGAAATGCTGGTAGGCCCTAAACGGAGTTAGGATTTGTTTTCTTATTTTCTTTTTTTATTGTTTTGTGCCATTGCGGTATGCAGTGCACACTGTCACACTAAAAGTCCTACAGTCCTTTTTTCACATTACATTATATTTGATCAGTCATTTTATTGCACACCCCTGTGCCTCACCTCTGGTCCCGTCACAATATGAAGGTGAAGAGTACAATGTTCAGTATAATGCAATGGCATAGGATTCTGTTTCTACACATGTGGTTTTGTACCCGTGGACTATATTTAAAACTATTGTTTGTTTCATGTGTCTGTGTATTGTTTTTTAATTTTATACTATGTATTTTTTTACATAACCAGAACCCATGTACTTTTCTCCTTTTTTGTTGGTTGTTTGTTGTTTTTTGTAATGTCCTTTTTCTGTTTGTGATATTCTCACTTTATGTCTTCAAAAAATGTACATCTAAAATACATTGTTGGTATTGTCATTATATATTTTCCATTTTACACAAGCTTACACACATACCAGAAGTCCTTAAGACCATCATACCAATAACACATATAGGGCTTAAAAATATTTTCTCTTTTATTATAGTGTAAATGTGTTGTCTAATGATGAACCATCAAAGAAACATTATTTTACATTGTACATAGATAGGTATAGTGCCTGTAGTAGTCATTAATACCTAATGGTAACATGACACAATTTCAGATGGTATTTTAGTGATCGTGTGCTGTGTTTATGACTGCAGTTTGTGATTTTTGTGCAAAGTACCCAGACACAAATAATATTCCATTGTGCTTTTTATGTGCCTCTACTCTGGATATGCTTTTTATTGCAGAAACATTGTTTGCACTATGTCTTTGGTGAGGTTTTGAGAAATGTTGATTTTATTTATTGCATTGCTGTGTTTTTCCTTTCCCTTAATTTGAAAATATTGTTTTTAATCAACAGTTCTCTAGTTATTATTATGTCATCATGGGTTTATGTACAGACAAAATGGAGAGCATGAGCACTGCTAAAGGTCTTTACACATACAGCGTGATTTGTCGTTATGATTTTTTTTGCAGTTTCGCATCATTTTTTCATGTTGCCCTGTATGTGTAAAGACCTTAATACTGAAGGAACTGGAGATGCAATAGAGATAACAGCATTAAAACAGACAGGGAACACTTACATTAAAGAGCCTTGTTGAACATTTGACTTTATCACCCCCCTTCTACAAATGACTATTCCTGAAATGGCCTCTGGGCTCAATTGTTTTATTTCTATGAAGACTTACTTCATAGTAATGACCAAATAAAAAATTTAGGGAGTTGGAATCATTATAATCTTTTATATTTTCAATGGAATTATTTGTCTATTATTTTAAGATAATCTGCAGAAATGTTCAAGCTTTTTGTTTATTTTATTATTGTTATAATAATAATAATAATAATAACAATAATAATAATAATAATTATTATTATTATTATTATTATTATTATTATTATCATTATTATTATTATTATTATTATTATTATTATTATTATATATTATAATTATTACTCATGCAGCTTTGTTTTAGTCTGTTTTACATTTACTTAATTTACATTCATTCCCAGGTGCTTTTGAACCAGTGTTCTTACAGGTGCTACAGTTACTGTACTGGTGCCATCGTTGATTTTCTTGAACACTTTTAATAGCAGTGCTTCTCAGGTTTCTCACATTTTTTTTCCGTTGTGAATATGCAAAATTCTGTTTTGCTAATCCAGTGCAGCACATTTGCTTTTGTGCTAATATGGCCGCAGTTCATTGACCCTGTTCAGTTGCAGGTGTCCTCCCAAAGTCTGGATATGTGCTTAGGAGACTGTGTTTGCAGTTTGGAGTGTTCACGCTCCTTATGCTTCCTTGTTCTGTGACCAGCCTGATACAGAGGCTGTGTCCCCTGCTGCCGAAGTGGAGGTAACCTGTGAACCTGTGGCTGAACCGGGCCAGGCCCAGGAGCCCTCCTCCATTGATGCTAGCGCTGATGTTTCTGCGGATGCTGCAGGTGCTGCAGGTTCGAGCCCGCCTGCAGAAAAGGCTGCAGTAAGTCTCACAAGACATTGATGACGCAATCGCTGTTATCATTTTCGTCAACATTACCAACATTATCAAGTTCATCATCCTCATACTCATATTGATCGCCACCACCACCACCATCATCATCATCGTAGTCTGCAATTGCATCATCGCCATCATCCTGATCTTCATAGTCATAATTGTACATGTTTGTATAGGTTGTAGTCATGTGGCAACAACTTTATCTTTAGATGTCCAGTCAATAGACCAATAACATATTGCCCTCATGGTGAATCTTGACAGTCTTTTGATCATTTTAATCATTTTAATAATTGTGTGGGATTATTCCATGAGTCAGTATCTCCAGATGTTTTGTTTTGGATTTGTGATAGAGGAGGTTTTACATTTATTTATTTATTTATACCTTTATTTCACATTTTTGTCCAACTGTAAAGTTTTTTTGTCAAGTTGTACAGTGTATTCTACTGTACAGGGGATTTAGGAGAAAGATTGTAAGGCCTTTCCTATAACCATCTTTTCACTGGTGATTCAAATATTATCTTATAGAATATTACATATATTTCAAAGTGGCAGATATGATTCATCATACATCTCTACCAGTCATTAAATCAGGCCTCAAATGATGGCATTTAGCTGTATAAAGATGTATAAACATACTGTTGAACAGCATAGGTGTGGATATAGTAGTGGGATTCAGAAGGAACAAGATGCTGCTCCCAATCACAGTTGCCAGGTTGAAGCTCTCCCTTAGTTTCATAGTATTATTCGGCAGAGCAGAGTATTGTGTGCACATAGAGTTAAAAAAACAAAGCCTGTGTGCATAGCTTGTCTCTCTACGTGGCGTGTATTACTGTATAGCTCTGTTCTCAAAAACAGCTGCAGTCAATGCCTGTTATGGTACTGGTAGTGCTACTGCTGGGGGTGTGAATTCAGGCCCAGCCTGAGGAAATAAATGCACAGCGGAAGGGGTGGGAGCGCAGCAATAGGCACATCAAATGCACCCTTTCATTTTCTCTGCTGTCAGCTTAATCATAGTGCTCTCAGTTTGTGAGTAAAACACCCTCTGAACTAGTTCAGCTGCTTTGTGCCAGAGTTGCATATGTGACTTCAGTGCATCAACACAGTGTCAGGGTTTTCAGGGAAAGGACCCAGGCACAAACGATGCAGGCAGTACGAAAAGGCAATTCTTTAATGACAAGTCCAATAATCACAAGCAAAATCAAAGTCTGAAACACAGTCAGAGTCAGTAACCAAAAATCCAATGGAAAACAGACAACATCCAAAAAGGACAGGCAAAAGAGAAATCTGGGACAGGCAGAGTCGGTAACATGCAGAAATAGAGCAGGATTACAAATGGCAGGAACAAAACAGCTAAGATACTGAGACGATCTGGCAAAGAACAAAGAAAACAGCAGGATGTATGTAGGCATGTGTATATATATATATATATATATATATATATATATATAGAGAGAGAGAGAGAGAGAGAGAGAGAGCAGAGTTTCATTACTTCTATTTGCTGACGGAAAAGCTCAGGGAGGTAAAACCCCTCTACCTTATGGGGTTGCAAAGTTTAGTAGGAAGTAGAGGTTTCTGTTGGTAGCGAACCTTCAAAACAGGGGAAAGTGTCTGCTCACAGTGAGGAGTTAATGTAGTGAAGGAGAGTTGCCTTTTCATTTTGTTCATTTATTGATCTTTTAGATGAATCACTTAATCAGTCCATCAAAGCTACTTGAGAATTGCCAAAGAAGGTATCATAGAAATTCATAAAAATCAATGGCATGACACTGTGTCAAAATACCAAGTTTTCTGAGTGAATAGATGTTTCTTAGTCTGCACTGGTGCTGTTAAATATGGTGCAATCTAGTGAAAATTGGGTTTAATAAAACGAGGATTTGCTGGATACTGCTCAGCAATATTTCAGGGCAACCATTAGGTGGAGAAAACAGGCTAACCGTAATACTCATAAATTTGTAACACTATTTGGCATCTTTACTATTTTATGAAATCTACTAATGGACTCATTGTGACCAAGTCCATGGATGTTGATTTTAGATTTTACTCCTCTGCAGTAGTTGTGTGCTTTCAGAGGTTTACTGTCTAATTACAATGAAGGAGTTGACTCCTGTAGCTGTCTTTACCGAACTAGTGATAAATGATACTGCTGCTTTCACAGACTTTATCAGTTAGCAAGAAATCAAATCAAATTCCATTTCTTTTACCACATCTCATATCTCTGACTGTTTGGTGGTTAAAGACTAATGGTGTAGAGAAATAGTTTAGTGATGAGAGATCTTCCACTCACTGAAGAGCTTGCTTGTACATTTTCTCAAATCTCCACCATAGGGTGTTTAAACTTTGGTTGTTTAAAGTAAACAAGTGTGTAAAGTGAAGTGATGTAAACTAATACCTTCTTTATTCGCTTTGCGTAGGCCCATGTCTTAGTCAACTCACATAATTGCATATTGTCTACATATATTTTTGTATTTCGATTTAAATTCCTGGTTAGTAGCTTTTTCAGGGGTATCATAACAGATACCAGTGAGGCTTTGTAATGACGCTAGAGCGAAAATCATATAAATCTTCATTCATAAATGCACCAGAGGCAAAAAATTTAAGTTTTATTCTCTAAAGAGCTTAAATGGTGAGTTCAAGAAAAGTGGACTTCAGTGGCACGCTGTCCAAAAGAATACAAAGCAAGAAACTCACAGCTCAAGACCTTGATTAGCACAATCACATTTTACCTAGATGTGGCTGTATAAAAATAAGGTATACTTCTGTTGCTCAGCAGAAAGACAAAAAGTCTTCATGTCAGCATTCTGCAAACTGAGGGTATTTACTCAATTATATTTTTATTTGATTAATAAGTATGCATAACAGAACAACATGGAGTTTGAGCCTTCAGTGCTTAATATTTTTTACAGTAAACCAAATCCATATTGTACATGTGGAACAGATATAGCAATTAATATGCTTCCTAAACTGAACGAGACAAAACCAAAATGATAAATATATGTATAAATAAATAAGTTAAAATAAAAGCTCTTGTTGTTGGGGGACTCCTCTTGGGAGAGGCATTGCCATTCTCATGATTAAAGGACTATGCTCAGGATTGACAGACATCACCATGTGGAGTCATTAGTCCTGTGTTATGTTAATGTTTCCCTGTTGTTGACCCCTCTGAAGGACATTGCTGAGACTGAGGTAACTGAGCCCCCTACGAGTGTGGAGGCTGAGACTGCGGAGGTGCGTATCAACTCCCTACACTTCCCACTTATGTTGTCCATCCACCTGTTGCCTTGCATTCAGTAAAGTCACTTCATCTGTCATAGCTGTATTCAGCTGCTCCTCGTGTCATTGTGGCAGTACAGTGCTTATCTGTGCATCTTGTAAGTGAGTGCAGTGAGGTCCGTTTCAGGTGTTTGTCTTCATGCAATGAGTGTGGCTTCATCATCTCCACTGCACATCATGCAGCATCATGGTTTGTTTTTGTAAGCTTAGCCTTTCAATTTTGGTGCTGGTTGTAGTGTTTATCGTTTTATTCATTTTCTACCGCTTATGTAGTGGTCATCCATTGTGCTTGGTGGTGTGTGGCAAGCTAACGTGTCAGCTCAAAGCCAGTCCTTTGGCAGATTTCCTCGTTTCCTCTGTAATAACAGCCCTGACCTTTCCACATGCAGAAACTTCCTTTGGCAGAGGCAGAGAAAGAGCCCCCTGCTGAAGAAGCAGTGGTAATTATGGCTTATGTCATTTTGGCATGAGGGATGCAGAAGTCATTAGTGAAAGAATCCACCCATATGAGCTTTGCTTCAGCTACACATGACACCTAACAGATCAACTTGTCTTCTTAGTCCCCCAGAGTCATTACATTACACAGATGTAATAACATTAATTTTATTCCTGGGGAAAAACACAGAATTGCAGTTGGAGGTTTCTTGAATGTAGTACAAGTTCATTTTTAAAACACAATTAAATTTCTTTGAGAAAAAGCAGTCAAGCAGTTCAAGCTGCTGTTGAATCACAGCCACCCTCAAATAATGTAATGAAAGGTGTTTTTTCTTAGCTGTAATATATGGACATCGGGTATCTTCACACTTTTTTTCAGAGCTTCTTAAAGATAATTGAAATATTCACATGGAATGAATGGCATTTTTCCCTGTATGTTATACCAACATATTTTCAGAGGTATTAAGCTCTGTTAAGTGTAACTTTCATCAGTTAAGTTCCTTAAAGATGTCCCTCCATTGGGTCACAGTGAGTGTGAATAACCTCTCTCTGCATGTAGAAACCTGTCCCAGCCAAGGAGGCAGAGAAGGGGTCCCCGTCCATAGAAGCTCTGGTAACTATCCCCCCCACCACCTCGAGCAAACTACCCTGCAAACTACTGGAGTTCAGTCCACAGTCTTTTATCCATCTATCAACCATACGTGATCTGTAAATGACTTTTGGGTGGCTTTGGGTCCAGTGGCAAAAAATACTTTTGTCTTTTGTCAAAAATGTCAGACAGATTTTAAGGGTCTGAAAGGTGACAATTTTGATGACTTCGCGTTCATTTCATTTTGATTTGTGCAGTAAGGGAAATGTGACTGTTTCTGCTTCTGACACATTTTTCGTTTACACTTAATTTCAGTTAATACTTGAAACCAGAATTCAAGGAGCACATTATGTGGTTAAATTTATATAAGATTTTTCTAATGAAATTATTCAGGTCACCTTTTCTTTGTTGTTGATTTCATTTTGTTAAGCTTTTCAAAGTTTTATTTTGATTTTCTGTTTCATGGGCTGTTTTTAAGACACAAGATTACAAAACAATGTGTGAACCCATCCACTGTAATATTTCTACATTGTGTTCCTTTACTCACTGCAGAATTATGATGATTGGGAAACAATGATGGAGAAATACTTTTTGTTAGTAAAAGAACTAGCAGATTCCAGGTGCAGGGACATTGACATTTCAGCTTAGAGAAAAGCTGATTGTTCTCTCTTTATGTGTCTCTGTGCATAATTTGCATCACTTCTGTTCATATGCAGGCTCCTTCACAGGATGTGGAGTCACCCAAAGAGCAGGCTCCGGTAATTATCCACAAATGATGAATTGCAGATATGCTGTTACAATAATGAGTAAAGGAGACTGCCAAGGCTGAGCAGAGAGCATAGAATACTGATACCCTCTCAAAACAGGTCATAATGTTTTATTTTCAGCCCTTTAAAGTCAACTCAGAAGGCACTTTTAGGAATTATTTTATGTGTTGTAACCATCTCCTGTGAGCTCTGAGTTCACAGCAGCTTTCTCTTGTTTAAGTATTTCCATGCACAGTTCATTTTTATAAGGGGTCTTTCATGGAAACAAACCAGTGTTATTATTACAAAGATTTATGAAAATGGTGGCTTTAAAAATATTTGTGTTCTTTGATGCAAGTATGCAGTGTTCTTAATGGATGTGTTCAGCATGACTAGTGTAAATGTGTTTTGGGTCTTGTGTTTGTGTACCACCATCATGTCATACTTCATCATATAGAATTGCACATTTAAATGTAATTTGTGCCATTTACATGTGCTTGATATCTTTATTATTATTTTATTTATTATTATATAGATATATAATAGGTATTATTTATCTTTATTATTATGGCCTCTATCTCTCAATTTGCTCTTGCATGCATTAAATATATTATTCTGATAAAAATACTATTATAAAACTGGCAATATAGATCATTCACTTTGACCATAGTAACTGTTTGTAATACATTTTCCAACATGTCTGTATGATTGAAATATCCTTCAAAGAAAAATGTTTTGCTGTTGTGTTTGCTTTTTTCTTTTGTTGTTTCTCTTTTTTGCACATTTCTATTGTTACTATCTAGTGACAGAAATAACCCTCTCATACATGTACAAATCTCTTGATGAATTGAAGACTTCCTCAGGGTCAACAACAGTGCATTTTAAACCAATGAATAAAGTATTACTGTAGTATGGACAAGGGATGCGTAAGGTTGTATCCATTGAGATAGTGTGGTTAGGGAACAGCAAAGAAGCAGAACCTGTATTTTTGTATTCAGTATTCAGTATATAACAGTCCTCACCACCAGGTTATGCAACACAAAACACTGGAAGTAGAATAATCACCTATAATGGTCTGAAGTATCAAGAACAGAATGGGTAAAATATCCATCAGTGCCCAGGGAAACTGGGTAGGGCCCTTCATCTCCCACTAATGAGCAAGAGTGTGCAGGTGGTATTCATTGGCCTGGCTACCTGGGCATATGTTGACTGCTTTTGCAGGGTGAGGATTTGGTCTCTCCAAATGCTGCAGCTGTCCCTGGTGCTGTAGCAACTCCAATGGCTGGCAAGAAGGAGGATGGGGTAGCCATGACTCTGGTCAGGGAGTGTTTTGCTTTATTTCTGCTTGGGATTTCAAATCCACAGCCCTAAGCTCAAGGGCCCAATGTGAAACCATAACACCACATGCTGCAATTGAAGCAGTAACAGCGCTTGTTCCTCCTTACTTGCCACGTGGTTATTGTACCGCCACCTCTCTCAAAGGGAGGGACAGCCAGGATTTTGGGCAGCCCTGGCTCATCTCAGGAGTTCCCCCAGGGCAGGGGAATAAAACACTGAGTCCATAAGGATGTATTTAACTAGGAGAATCAGTGATCTTGGCCTTTTGTTTATTCATCACCATCACATCACCTCTCCCATGATTAACTGGCATCTTTCAAGCCTTCCTCTTATAAATTCATAGATATCAGGTGTGCTAAATGCGAAGAGTGCTTAATAACAGAGCCTTCGTCTTTGCACCATGTGAAAACAGTGAAAGCATAAACCAAAGACTCAGTTATCATTAGTATTCAGTTCAATTCAATTTTATTTGTGTAGCGCTTTTTACGACACAAGTTGTCACAAAGCAGCTTTACATTGATCCCAGGCCTGAGACCCCCTGAGAGCAAGCCTAAGACAATGGTGGCAAGGAAAAACTCCCCAATTAACAGGAAGAAACCTTGAGCAGAACCCGGCTCAGAGGGGGAGCCCATCTGCTTCTGGCCGGCACTGGGCAGATAGAATTAGACAGAGTCTTAAAGTTGTACAATGTACTTTAAGACATTTGGGTTAGATAGACAGCAGTAATTATCAACATAGTAATTATGAAATCTATCCTATAATGTCCGGTTCTTGGCACGCAGTTGGCTTGATGGTCAGGGTAGCGAGGTAGCAGGACTGTTCGGTTCTTAGCACGCAGTTAGCTTGATGGGCAGGGTAGTGAGGTAGCAGAACTGGAAGTCGGGGTGTGACGCTTGAGCTACAGCTCCAGGCAGGAGCCCGGAGCAGGGGTAGGAACCAAACAGAGAACAGTGATTAGTGGATGTTAAGTGTGGGAATGGAAACATAAAGGCAAAGGGGGGAACAGAGGGGGGAAGAGGGATGCATGTGCGTAATAGGGAAAAGTCCCGGCAGATAAGGACTATGGCAGCATACCTAGGGGATGAGAGGCAAGGGGCCAGCACGATCATGAGGGTGACCCTAAGGCAGTCAACACCAGACCACAGCCGGATCAGCCGGATTAGTAGAGTGTAAACAGTGGATTTCACAATTACAAGGGTGTTAATGATGCCTTTGGCAGATGCTATGGCAACACTACCCTCCACTGATTTTATGCAACCCATATTTATCGGGCATGGTAGACACATGCAAATTACATTCTAGTATGATTCCCTTATTAGAGTATGACTCACAGTATTACCAGAGGCAGTCAGGTTCCAAGCTGTTGCACTGTTGTAACAGCTTACACAGAAAATGGATTGAGTCATTAGCATTTCAAGAGCCTATTTGTATGTGCAATACAGACTGCATACTGTGAAATGGAGTAAATTAAATATTTCCCATTTCAAGCTTCACTGTTTGGTTGCAAAGGTATTTCCTCCGTGATGTCTCTCACAGTAAATTGTATTTATAAGGGGAAGAAAAAAAGCTTTTGAAAGTCAGCTTCATGGTAGTGTTTTGAATGTGATTGATGGACGAAAAAGAGAACATGTGAGCTAACATACTGTACGTGGATCTCCCCAACCCCAGTAACTGCCCCAGCCTGCCTTCCTGATCTGCCTCAGATGATCTTCCTGATCTGCCTCTGTGTCTCAACTCCAACTTTCTTTCTCTCTTTTAAATAATCCTTCAGGCTGTAGTGCTAGAAGTAGCAGATGAAAGCAGTGATAAAGATATAGATGAAGACAATAAGGCAAAAGATGTACATATAGAATTGAAGTCATCATTTTGTTTTCTATTTACATTTTATTTCCGATAATGTCTTTTAAGAAAGCAATGCATATTAAATACCTCTGTGTTCCTCGGGGATAATTAGTCTCTTTTGTTAAGGCTTTAACAGCTGATAGAAAAGCAAGTTGAGTCAATAATAGTTTTCCAGATTTTTATTTGTGATGGTTAGGGGGCTTTATGTATTTGCCAAATTTGTCATTGTTTTGTTTTCTTCTCACGGATATCATTTTTACCATGTTGTTCTTCATTGTATCATTGATGGATTTTGTACATCTCAGTTGCTTATGATAGAAGCTTGATCAACAGAATTTCAGGAAAAGAGAACTGGGAATGTATGAGACCTATATTGATCAAATCATTTTAAATGTTAATATCAATAATAACAGTATGCGCAAGATATAACTGCTCATGTATGTTTGCGTTTATTGATTTGTTTATTTTGTTTTATATGTCCAAGTCATCATTTTCTCTATTGTTTCATAATGTTCTGTGATACAGTTTTGAAAATCTCATTTATTTTTATGTATAGAATTTGTGTCAGTCGTGTGAGTGATAAAAAATGTCCTTATAGAGATTTTGCATGGACAAAACTGTATCTGTGGGACATAACAGATGATACTGTGGTGGCTGGACAGGGCATTTTGTCATGTTGTTTACCCTCATCCTGCCTTTGCCTCCAACAGGAGAAAATGTCTGTCCCATCAGTGGTGATCGAGCCTGCTTCCAGCAATGAGGGTGATAACGACCACAATGACGACATCACCTCACCTACTACCCCCAAGGACAATGGGGTGATGCCAGACAGCCAGCAACTCAAAGAGGGCCCTGCCTCCCCCGAGGGTGACAAAACCGAACCAGCTGCTGCCCCCAGGCTCCCCCCTGACTTCCTCTATAAGGTGAGCCTGAAGCTTCAGCCAAACTTGGTTTATCCCATGGGACTTCACAGGAGGGCGAGTCTCATTCATTACTCTTTGAAGTAATATTTGGTGAACATGTGTGTTCACATGATACATCAACACCTGTGTCTCCTTCTCTTTTTATACACCACAACATGCTGGATAGAGATTGTTATCCTGCCTGTGACATATCTGTGCACCAAAATAATTAATGTGTTTCTCTTTTGTGAAGAAATGTTATTTCATAATAGTTCTTTGAACACCCATACACAAAAAGGGATTGGTGTCTGTATATACAGAGGGTGCCAGAACCACATTGTATTACAATGAAAATGACCAGATGGCTGGCAACACATTGGCTGCTAAAAATTCACTATATGATACTATGGGTTTCCTTGGATTTCTGCACTAGCTATCACATTAGAGCGTTTCCATCATCAAATTACTCAAAGGGAATCTAAAAGATGCATATGCATGTAGGAAAGGGACACATCTGGAATAATGAGGAAGAAAAATAAAATGAGGTGTTATTTTGGCTTGCACTTAGAGAGGCACAAAGACACAGAGCAAAAGGCATTTCCCTCTTGCAGGAATCAGGGAACACTGAGTACCAGAAAATGATCGTCGCATTCATTTACACTTAAATGGCTAATATTGTATGGTTTAAATACGCACCTTTATTTAATCTTTTTCCAGCATCATTTTCTGAGTCACTGGAATCATCTCCTGATGATTGATGAACTCTTTGCTACCCTGACATGCTCTGCCCCCCCCCCCCCCCCCCCCCCCCACCTAACCCTAACCCTAACCCTAAACCAACATCTGTCTCTTTTCCATAATTAAAATAGGGGATATGTTCTGGTTGATTCAGGGGTTATTTCTGTGCTAGATACCATCCTCAACTGCCTCTGTTGGGTTGTGGTATTGACATTACTGAGCCTCCATGAAGAGGCCCCTCACAGCTGCCCATCTCACTCCTTAATGGAACTACTGTACTGACGTTTTACAACAGGGTCACCTGCAGGATTTCATCTCAGGGTACGGACAGAAACCTGACCACGCACGTGCACATACACGCACGCGCACACATACATCGCGAGAGAGCTGAGAAAGAGAAACATCACTGACTGATTAATGAATAATTAAATCTGGCCTACCTATGTGAAGTTTACTCTCCTCCCATTCGCATCGAAATATTCGAGCACTTCATCCAGACCAGACATTGATCACATAGCCTAATTGAAGAGCGTTTAGCCGGAGGAGAAATATGGGGACATTCTAAAACGCTTAATGTGGCTTAATGTTCCAAAACTGCAATCAAAGATCACCAAATTTCTCTTGGACATCTCTATCAGAAACACCTCCTCCTGTCAAAAAATCAAAGCCGAAATCCTAGGAGTATGGTCATTATCTCACATTAAGCGTTTTCCTCTCCATTGACGCCCATTATAAGGAAAAAGCTTAACGTGGCCCAAACGTGGCCTTAATGTCCCAAAACAGCAATCAATGATCAATGATCACCAAATCTGTCTAACATCTCACATGTAAACATTGATCTCCTATCAAAAAAGCAAAACTGAAATCCAATGAAAGGGGTAACTATCTTGCGTTAAGCCGTTTCTTCTCCATTGACCCCCATTATAAGGAAAAAGCTTAACATAGCATTATGGACCAAAACAGCGTTGTATCAGGACTGCACTCCTCTAACACGTTTCTGATCATGACCACATTCAAGAACCAATACAACGACCCCATGGGTTTAATATAAACACTGACGTTTTCACTGAAGTTTTCCCCATAGGAACCCATTATAAGACATTGCTTGCAGCTGGCCTACAGTTGGCCTATTGGGAATAGCTTAACGCAAATATTCATGTTTAACCTCTTATGACATCTCTTGAGCTACAGCCTACATTGGGGTGGTGATCAACAATGTGTATGATCAGCAATGTGTAGGCCTTCTGTTGCAATAAGGAACATTAAGGCTTTTCTGCCATTATATGAAACAAGCTTAACGTGGCTTAATGTACCTAAACATGGATCCAAGAAGACCAAATTTCTCTCACACATCTCTTGTCATAAAGACTTTCACATATCAAAAAATCAAAGCTGAAATCCAAGGAATATGGTCGATATCTTACGTTAAGCCTTTTCCTAATAATGGCGGGAATGGAGAGGAAAACGCTTAATGTAAGATAACTTCATAGGATTTCGATTTTGATTTTTTGACAGGTGGAAGTATTTATGACAAGAGAGAAATTTCCGAGAGAAATTTGGTGATCATTGATCGCAGTTTTGGAACATTAAGCTACGTTAAAGCCTTTTCACGTTAAGCGTTTTAGAATGTCTCTCTCACCCTCTCTCTTTCTCTCAATTTTCAATTTCAAATTTCAATTCCAAAGAGCTTTATTGGCATGACAAATATACACATACACATATCTCTCTCTCTCTCTCTCGTGGAGCGCTCACAAATCAGGAATTTCATGGTACGCACTGTGCGTACAGCCGTACACCTGCAGGGGCCCGTGTTTTACAACACAAAGGAATAGGCAGCACTGTGAGGTAACTCGATTGACAGCTTTGAATTAATCACAAGGGGAATTTGTCATGCTGCAGATCTGTGCAGTATTTTTTTCTGCATTAATTTGTGCACAAAGATTTGCTTACTCTTACTTCTCACCACTTCAGCTGCACCTAGCTCATACCGTGTCAGCTCAGATCCCTTGAAGTAAAAAGTAAGAACTGATCTAAATGGTCATTTGAGTTTGCACTGAATTTCCAAAGGTATACCTGACTTAAAATCTATCCTGGCAGTGACACTACCCCTTACTCCAAAAAGCAACAGAGAAGTAGGGACATACAACTGTGAAAACTAAGGAAACATAATAACTGAAGGAGACAGCTTGATTATGCTACTGCTCCTTTACATCATTTTGTGTCCTAGATGTGGAGGGTATTTGTGGTATTGTTTACTGCTGACACTCAAAATCTAAGCAGTTTAATTTCCATAATTCCAATTAATAATTTCCATTCAACTGTAGTTTATCAATAAAGCGTATTTGAAATGTATTTAAATGTATTCCTTGAAATGGAGAAATGGAGGATGATTAGCTACATCAAATAGTAGGTTAGTGAATGAAATTTTTTGAGCCTTTTCTCCAGCATTAAACTGCCCCACGTCTTTAGCTCAGGTCTGCAGTAACACACTGACAGAATTGCTTAGAACAGCAATTCCACATAGGTGCATGCTGCGGGTGGCAATGTAGCATAGTGGTTAAGGAGCAGGACTTGTAACTGAGAGGTTGCCGGTTCAATCCCCGCTGGGACACTGCTGCTGTACCCTTGGGCAAGGTACTTAACCCACAATTGCCTCAGTAAATATCCAACTGTATAAATGGATAACATTGTACAGAACTGTAACCTATGTAAGTTGCTTTGGATAAAAGCGTCTGCCAAATGAATAAATGTAAATGTAGTTTTGAGGAAAAGTGTGTGTCTGCTGATGACCAGTAACTGGGCGTATCCAGACTGGCCTCATTCCCAATTAGACAAATGTAGCTTACTTCTGCCTTCAGCGATTTTACTAGAGATTAGTGCAGATGTCAGTGATTGTAAACATGAAGACTTTCTTCAATAATATGATCACAGTAGGAGTAGGATCTAAACAAACAAATACAGGCGTTACACTTTTAAGTAACATAAACAAACAATGAATTACAACACTACTATGCCAGCAATAGTATAGAAATGCCTACATACAATAGTATGGAAATGGCTAAATACAACATTAAATAGTACAATTCACACAGAGATCCACATGTTGTCAGTATAAAGGTCTTTACACATACAGGGTGACGCAAAAAAACGATGCACAGGGATTAAAGCAAAAAAAAATCTTATGATGGGCGAAGTCATATTCCCCATCTACAGTTTGTAAAAGTAGTTACAGAGGAGGCCCCCACAGTGCATGTACACAACGAGACAGGTACGAGACAACAAAAACTGGTTCAGGTTCGAGACAAGGCGTCCACCAGCACATTTTCGCAACCCTTCTTGTAGTGGATCTCGCGATTATAATTCTGCAGGATCGGCGACCAGCACATAAGGCATTGGTTTTGGTTCTGCATGCGAGGTAGGAACATAATTGGGTTGTGGTCGGTGTACACCACAACCGGGAGGGAAATAGATCCTACATAAACTTCAAAATGCTGCAAAGCTAACAAGAGGGCAATGGTGGCATAGTTACACTGATGTTTATCGAATTTCCTGGAGAAATAGCTAATGGGATGGTCGATGCCATCGTCATCCTCCTGTAACAACACTGCTTCAGCACTGTTGGCACTGGCATCCACCTCCAGCTTAAAAGGTCTGCTGTAATCAGGAGCAGTGAGAACAGGTGAATGGCACAAGAGCATCTTCACACACTCAAAAGACTCCTCAAGCACTCAAGCATCCAGACAAACGCGCGTGAAGGGCTCAAAAGACTGGTGAGAGGGGCAACTACAGTGGAAAAATTCCAGCAGAAACACCGATAATATGCCGCCATACCCAGGAAACACCAGAGATGTCGTCTCGTATCGGGCACAGGGAAACAGTGGATGGATTCCACTTTGGCATCCACGGGACGCACCTGACATTGGCCAACTACCTTACCCAGGTAAGTTACCGTGGCCTTGCCGAACTCACACTTAACCATGTTAAGAGTCAGGGAAGCACCACTCAAGCAGCTAAAAACTAAACGAAGTGTTTCCATGTGTGACGGCCAATCGGCGGAATACACAATGAGGTCATCTAGGTAGGCTTTGCAATTCGGCACCCCTTCCAAAACAATAGACATGAGCCTCTGACATGTAGCGGGAGCATTTCGCATCCTGAATGCCATTACTGAGTACTGGAGGAAATGATTGGGCGTAACAAAGGCAGAGATCTCAGCAGCATGGGAAGTTAACAGGACCTGCTAATACTCTTTTAACAAGTCAAGTTTGCTTACAAACCTCGCTGACCCAACTCAGTTGATACAATCCTCCATACGCAGCAAGGGGAAGGAATCAGGCACGGTCACCTCATTAACCTTACGGTAATCCGTGCAAAAACGGGCTGTGCCATCACTTTTTGGTACCAGAATGCACGGTGAACTCCAGAGACTCGAGCAAGGCTGGGCTAAGTCATAGTCAAGCAGGTAAGACACCTCCTGGCGCATCAAAGCTTTCTTAACTGGGTTCACATGATAAGTGTGTTGTTTAATTGGCCTGGACCCATTCACATCAATGTCATGCTTAAGCACACTTGTTTGGGTTGGCACATCATTAAACAAAGAGGGGCACTCTTGTACTAACTACAGCACGTCTGCTTGCTGCAGGGCATCTAAATGAGTGAGGTGATGGGGGAGCTCCTGATAGCCAGCACTGGAACAGCAACTGCAGAGGGAACAGAAGCTTCCGCCTCCAGACTCGGAGCTTCCGGAACCTGGTCACGCACATGATAGGGCTTCAGCATGTTAATGTGGCACACGCGAGTCTGACGCTTTTGGTCAGGTGTGCGAATCACATAGCCAGTTTCAGAGAGCTTACAGTGCACCACATAAGAGCCAGAAAAACATGCCTGCAAAGCCGAACCAGGGATCGGTAACAATACCAGAACTTGGTCCCCAGGGCTACAACAGCGTGGCACCCCTCTCTGGTCATAGCGGGCTTTCGTTTCTGCCTGCGAAGAAGACAAGAATGTATTAGTGTAAGCACAGGCAGAGTGAAGCCACTCCCTGAACTCGCTAACATCCAGTATGTTGGGCGGGAGCTTCGGGGTATCACCCAACAGTTGCTTTTTGAGGAGCTTAAGAGAACCTCTCACTGTATGTCCAAATACTAGTTCCACGGGGCTGAACCCTGGAGATTCCTATACTGTTTCACGAACAGCAAATAAAACAAAAGGAATGCCGGTGTCCCACTCTTTTTCGTGTTCTGCGCAGTAAGCACACAACATGGACTTCAGGGTCTGATTAAAACACTCCAAAGCACCCTGTGACTCTGGGTGATAAGCACTTGAAACCATATGGTTGACAGAGAGCATTTGCATAACCTGCACTAACACTTTGGACAAAAAGTTCGTGCCTTGATCAGTTTGCACGATCTTAGGCAAGCCGAAGGTGGAAAAGAACTGCATTAGTGCCTTGACTATGACGGGGGCCGTAATCTTACATAGAGGAAAAGCCTTGGGGTATCAGGTAGCGGCACACATTACAGTCAACAAGTAATGATTACCGGACTTGGTCTTAGGTAAGGGGCCAACGCAAGCAACCAGCACATGCTCAAATGGTTCTCCTATCACCGGTATGGGGTACAGAGGTGCAGGGGGAATAGTCTGATTCAGTTTGCCCACAAACTGGCAAACAGGACAGGCTCTACAGTAGTCAGCCACTGCAGACTTCATACCAGGCTAAAAGAAGTTGGTTGTAAGTCTTAGTGACACCTATGTCCTGCAAGATGATGATCATGCGCTAACTGTAAAACATACTGTCGATACTCTGTCGGTACCACAATCTGGAAAAGAGTGTTCCACCCTGAGTCATCAGATACTGCTGGTAACCACCTCCGTGTAAGTAAACCCTTCTTAACAAAATAAGCACTCGGTTTGCCCCAGATAGTCTCGGACTCTCCAGCAGCAGACAAACACGAAGCGAGGGAAGGATCAGCACGTTGGGCCGCAATGAGCTGCTTGTGGGTGATCAGCAGCTTAAGCCCTTCGTCCCCTCTAATATCAGACTCAGCATTGTCTTTAGGACATTTCATTGCAGAGTCCGCAACTGTTGATACCTCCAAAACTGTGTCTTGGTCAAAGGAGGCAAGAAATGAATCAGAGAAGTTAACAGCGTCTCCATATTTACGGGACTGAGCATGAGTCATTACACAGGCAGGAAACACGGAAGGAAACTCACGAGCAAGCCCATCATCCTGGGGCTGCTCTGCGGGCATAGTAATCACTTCTGGGAAAGGCAGCACCTTACCACTCGCTAGGTCATTCCCCGAATTTAAGGCAACCCCTTTCACCGGCAGCGAGGGTCTTACCCCTACCTTAAGAAACCATTCGTAAGGTCAGACTGCTAGTGGATGGTGTGCAGCAGAACCCTCAGACAGCCCATCTCAATACCTTGCACAAGGACATATGAACCAACGAAGGTATCATCTGCGAAATCTAGCGTATCGGAGCAAATAAATGACTGCGCTGCACCAGTATCATGCTGCATGATTACGGGTTTCTGCTCCTCCAGGTTGCCAGATTTTGACACTTGCCCTTTCAACAGGAAAGGAGTATAAGGTCAGGTGTGGGTTCAATAATGACTGGACTTTTAGAAGGCCCACAGACCGTCTTAGCCAGACGCACGCTCTTAGACTGGTCTGACTGTTGTCACTGCTGTTTGCTTTTTAAACCTGGATAGTCATCAATTACATAATCTGCTTTATGACAGTAAAAACACTTCCACTCAGCCTTGGAACGGGATGAAGTAGGGCAGAACTGCTTCCCATTCTGAGGTTTGATGACTGTGGGGGTTTTCTCACCACTCTGGGTCGGGGCACGAGCAGACACGAACACATTCGTGTGGGTCAAGCTAAACTCATCCACCAGCACAGCTGCTTGAGACAATGACTGCACCTTCTGTTCATTCAGATACAAAGACATACGCTCAGGCAGACAATTCTTAAACTCCTCCAAGAGGACTAGCACACAAAGAGTTGCAAAATCAGACACCTTGCTGGATGCACACCATTTATCAAAGAGAATCCCCTTCTCTCTTGGAAACTCAACAAATGTTTGTCTCAAGGACTTCTGATGGTTCCTAAACCTCTACTGATACCTTGGGCACCAATTCATATGCACGCAGTACAGCTGCCTTGACCGTATTGTACTACAGGTTCTCAGCCAGCAACAACGCAGAACATACCTCCTGTGCCTTTCCTACAAATTTATTTCCAGCAATAAAGGCCAGACCTCTTTAGGCCATTGCAGTGAAGCTGCATTGTGCTCAAAGGCACTGAAATAGGAATCCACCTCAGTCATGGAAAGGCGGCACCAAAATAATATGCTTGCTAACGTCAAACCCGGTCTGGGGACTACTGGGGCAGAGTCCACGGCAGGGGAGGCAGCCGGAGTGGACTGCCCAACAGGAGCTGTAACAATCTTCATTGCCTCTAGCTCAAGCTGTCATATTTTAATCTCCTTCTCTACCTCCAACTCTATCCGGTGAACCTCTAGCCACCAGTCAAGCTCCACTTGGAGTGCATGTTTCTTCTCCTTCGATTCATGCTGCAGGCACGCCAAACACACTCTCAACTGAGGGTCGCAACCACTGGACAGGGAGCCTTCGCTCTCAGTCACAGCGGACACAAAGGGGGGCAGTGTAACTTTGGCCTCCACCTCCATCTGCGATACTCCACGAACCTCAGGCGTCTCTCACAGCAGGCGCACCCAGCACAAGCACTTCCCGCTCTACCAGACCTTCAAACACAGCCAGCTTGATAACTTTCTTCATTGCCTGCCTCCCAACCGCGATGGCAAAATGCTCAGCCAGCAACAAGAGGTCATCCTTACGGCAAGTATCTAGCTGTTCCACAATAGGGTTACTGAGGAACTCCTCAACACTAAACTGGGCCATTGCTCCCACCACTAACACACCATCCACTAGGCATGCCACGAAGAAAACCAAACACGGGGCAAACACCAAACAAGCAATTCCGAAAAAAAATATCCCAGACGAGCCCCCAATTTATGTTACACCCCAGAGGTGTAATGGCATCCAGGGGTATGGGTGAGGGACACAACCCAAAAGTGCTGGCTTGGACGGTGCAGAGACAAAAAACACAGACACAGGAGCAATGTATAAGGGTGTGCAATATGTTTACAATATTTATAAAGCTATTTACAATGACAAATATACACAAGGAAAAGGAAGAGGACAATAGATGGTGCCAACGAAAATATGAAATACGCAAAGAAAAAACTTAACAAAACAGAAACAGCCCTAAACACCTTCACCCGGAACATACAACTGACTACAAAACAAAAAGGGTGGTAGAGCCAAACAAAAACCTAACTACACTAACTACGTGAAAACAAAATGTACAAAGGTGGCACCCTTTCCTAACCTAACCCTATACAGAGTGCAACACTAACACGGGGATCCCCCGTCTTACCTGCCCTCCTCCCACAATAACCGAATGCAGCCAAACCAAGACACAATCCAGAATTACAGTGAGAAAACGATGCAAAGTCTAAACACAATGCAGGCAAGTTTGTAAAAGTAAATTATGAAACACGATGATCAAACACATGAGCAGAATAGCGAGATATCACTCCAAGAATCCGGCACAATTGTGGCGCTCCGTCTCTGGCTGGCCAGGCCGGAACGAGGAGGTGGGATACCTGCATCAGGAGAGTAGCAAGAGAGGAGAGAGGGAGGAAGACCAAGATGCAGGCAGCCCAGACCCCACATGCACAGTGCACTGTACGTAACAGTCTGGCTTTTTTTTTAGAAAAGGCAGTGCCACGCCGCCTATTTAGAGCGGCCGCTTTTTTTCCACTGTGCGGTGGCTTCCCAAAGGTTTTCATGTAAAAAAGATGGAGGAAGCTGAGGAAAAGGCAGACAGTGCATGCATGAATATTTGCGTTTGGGTCATTAACTGTCTGTTTACCTTTCAAATAGCCTACTGTGTCTGAGAAAAGTCTGAGACCACTTGTCAAAATACTTCTATTTTGCATATGTTTTGAATATAATTCTAATTTTTTTATTACATCAGCTTAACAATTTGAGTGAAAAATTGAATCTTTGAAAAATGTATATGAATTTCAGAATATCTTAGTATCTGGTATGTCCCCATTTTGCTTTAATGACAGCATGCACTCAAGCTGTCATGGACTCCACAAGTTTGTCCAACACCTGATGACCCATGTTATCCCAGCATGATTTGACAATGTTCCAAAGATCTGGTGATGTCACAGAATGCTTGGCTTTCTCAGTCTTCAAGTGCCCCCATAAATGTTCAATGGGGTTGAGGTCAGGTGACTGTGGAGGAAAGTCCATGACAGTCAGGACTCCTTGGTCTTCTTTGGTCTTCAAGTAGTTCTTGCAAAGCTTTGAGGTGTGTTTGGGGTCATTATCCTGCTGCAGTATGAATCCTTCTCCACAAAGATGCAAACCAGAGGGTATAGCATGTCTCTGAAGAATGGAGTGGTACTTCTCCTTGGTCAGGGTGTAGTCAATTCGGTGCAGGTGTCCAACTCCGGAGTAGGCAAAACAGCCCCAGACTTGAATATTCCCACCACCATGTTTCGCTGTTGGTTTGGTACACTGCGGTATCATTCTTTCTCCTGTTCGTCTCCTTACAGACACCCTTCTGTTACTGCCATAAATCTCAAATTTGGATTCCTCAGTAAATAGGACTTTTTCCAGTCATCCACTGTGAAATGCTGGTATTTCTTAGCCCACCCCAAGCGTTTGGCCTTGTTTCTCCACCTGAGAAGTGGTTTAGAAACTGCTACTCATCCTTTGAGACCACTACAAGATAGCTTTCTTTTGACAGTACTTTTGCTGATTGGAGTCTTGCGTTCTTTATTTAGCAAATTCTGTATCTGTGATGAAGTTGCTTTTCTATCTCTCAGGGAACTAAGCTTGATGTATTGATCTTCTGATGGTGTGGTCACTTTTGACCTGCCTGATCATGCTTTGGATACAACTGATCCAGTTTCTGCAAAGCCTTTCAGAGTTCCATGCACTGCCCCCTTATAAACCTTTAGTCTAGCCACGATTTGATGCTGAGAAAGCCCCTCGTTGCTTAAAATAACAATTTGACTTTGACACTTTCACTTAGTTCTGATGCCATTTTTTCCCACTATCACAATGCTACTTAGTAAGCAATGATCTGCTGGAAACTTGAGGTACAGCCATATTTATAACAGATGAACACTGGCTGCAAGTTGAGTTACTTGAACAAGCCTCTGATGAGTAGATCAAATCCACTTGAGTGTCATCTGAATGCATGCTTCAGTGGAAAGGATACAACTCAAGGAAATCTGACCTTTTGTACAAAGGAGTTAAGTTGGTCAATGCCCCAAATTTGCTTAAATTTGATTGCTGACCTAGAAATAGCGCAGAATCTTAAATATTTCTTCTTCATTTTACATGATATAACTTCTTGTGTTTTTAAATATTTCTGAATCCTCAAACTTTTTGATTATTTCCAGGTTTCCGTGAAAATATTAGACATTTTCAATATGGTCCAATCCAAGATTCGGTTTCGGATTCAGCCAAATATTCTCGTTTTTGAAGGGGTTTGGATTCGGTCGAACCTTATACCATTTTATCGACCGAACCAACGTAATGAGAGTGGATGCAAGTGATGATGGGAAGCTGTTTGCATTTGGCGGTTCAGTAGTGTTGCCGGACAGTAAAAATCGAAGTCACAACTAAAAAAATATTGTGTGGCAATATTTAAGGTCAAAAGAAGGCAATTCAAGTAGAGCCATATGTACAATTTGTGAAGCTGATTTGTCTCGTGGTGCCAAGGACCCTAAATAATACACAACATCGCCACTGCTAAAACATTTGTGCCTGAAACATACGACGGAGTACAAAATTAGAATGGCACGAACTGCAGTTAGCAATAGCACTGACAGCAGCCAAAATGTTGCATCTACAGGTACTGCACAGCAAGGACAGGCACAAATAAAAAGTGCCACCCAGACAACCATACTCACTTTTACCAGCACTGGACCTCAGACAACAACAGTGGACCTCAGACAATCCACGAGCCAAAGCGATTCATTTTCTGCAGCAATCGGGAAAATGATAGCGATTGACTTGCAACCTTATTCCATTGTGGAAGACACCGGATTTAGTCAGCTGCTCCAACTGCTTGAGCTAAAGTACAAAATCCCCTCCAGACGTTTCTTTGCTGACAAAATTATATCTAACATGTATGAGGCCGTTATGTCCCACATACGGGAACACGTTGCTCAATCACAAGCATTTACATGCAACATATGGACATGCAAGTACACCACACAGTCCTATATCAGTGTAACCTCACATTGGATCGATTCAACCGCTTAAATACTGTTCTTTGATGTGAGGCTTTCGATGGAAAACACACAGTGGTAAACATTGCAGATGCATTGCAAGAAATGTGGGACATACCTGTCACCTTGCCTTGAGAGACAATGCTGCAAACATGCGGAAAGCCATGTCTGACATAGGGGTTCCAAGTGTGGGGTGTTTTGCTCACACACTCCAGTTGTGCATACATGACAGTCTTTTAACACAACAAAGTGTCTCTGACTTGATTGCAGTGGCAAGGAAAACTGTTGGCCACTCATCAAGTGCCAGAACAAGGCTTTCTGCTCTGCAGCAGGAGTTGGGTCTGCCAAATCACCTTTTAATTCAGGATATGACAGTGAGATGGAACTCCACATACCTGATGTTTGAGCGTTTGTTGGAACAGAAACGTGCCGTCAACATCTATGTGTCTGAGACAGACGGCATGCAACATATGCTCAGAAGTGGATATTGATGGAAGACATTCTCAATGTGCTCAAACCTTTCAAGGAACTGACTAGGGAAGTAAGCGCAGCTAATGCTTGTATATCGACGGTCCTGCCTGCCGTGATGATGCTTAAACGCTATATCCACAGTGACACACACAGTCATGGAATCAAGCAGATGAAAATCCGCTTGCTGACATCTCTTCAAGATAGTCTGGATCCCAGATATAAGCCGAAATTTTGAGTGAACAAAACACAGCAGTGTTGATCGAAGTTACTTGTGCAGGAGGCTGTGGCCCATTTGTCCATCTCAGCTCAAAATGCAACTGCCAGTACAGCAGTTGAACAGCCTGAAGAACAAGGCCTGGCAGTTTCCAGCAAGCGACACTGTTCAGGAATCTGGAGCAGCTGGGACGAACTGTACTGCAACAGCTCAGAAACAGCCACATCAGATGCGATCAGCGCTTTCTTTAGCGAACCTCTAATTTCCTGGACAGAGGATCCACTTCAGTGGTGGAAGGCACACCATCACCGGTTTCCATTGCTTGCAAAAACAGCACAGGTTTAAATGCGAAGCGTCTTATTTTAGTAAAAAGGAAACGCTCATTTCATGTGTCTACATGGACAGTAGTATTAAGGTTAGGTTTGGAGATCTGACAGATTTTTCATGGGACAAAATTTTCAGTTAATGTTTCTTTCAATATTGTAGGCTGCCTAATGTTTTTGTATGAATGAAAAAAGCATGTATCCTGCAGTTAATAATGACTTTACTTTCAAGCTGAAACATTATGGTGTTTCTGAGTGTGAGCATTCAGCTGTTTTTGGTTAGTAAATGCAAAATCATAGCAAAAGTTATAGGTAGCCCTCTTTTTTATTATAATTAAAAATAACTGCATTTATCTGTGATTATTTATTCTATGGTTGTTATTGGTGTTTACTGCATTTATGTGTGCGTAACTGAAATGAGTGGGATTTGGTATTCGGTTTTGGATTCGGCCGAATCTTAAGCGCTGGATTCGGTTTTCGGCCGAGCCCTAAAAATCAAGATTCGGTGCATCCCTAGTAGCGACAGAGAACTTTAATCCCTGGATGTGAAACTGCCAAAAAATCGTTGACGAATTTAACGCAACATTAATATTCACATTAAATGCTATGCGATTATGCAAGCATTCCACAAAAATAACCGCCTGACGATGGAGTCGTCAAGTGATGATGAGCTGGTGCTTATTCTTCTACAAAATAAAAGGGAATAAAAGAAAGTTTTGGGTACATCCTAGCCTGAGAAGTAGGCAAGAACGCGGGTAGTTTCAATTCGATTCAATTAAATTTTATTTGTATAGCGCTTTTTACAACACAAGTTGTCGCAAAACACTTTTACATTGTTCCCAGGTCAGAGACCCCCTGAGAGCAAGCCTAAGGCAACAGTGGCAAGGAAAAACTGGGGGAGCCCATCTGCTTCAGGCCGCAAAGACATTTGCGTTTTGATAGACAGTAGTAAATAACAGAGTAATTATAAAATGTATCCTAGAGAATGTCCGGTTCTTGGCACGCAGTTGGCTTGATAGGCAGGGCAGCAAGGTAGCAGGACTGGAGATCGGGATGTGATGCTTGGACTACAGCTCCAGGCAGGAGCCCAGAGCAGAAACAGGAAGCAAATACAGAACAATCATTAGTGGATGGTAAGAATGACAAGAATGTACAGCAGAGAGGCAGGAAGTTTCTCTACTTGGTTCAGGAGTTGAAACCCTATCACGGCCACTTTCTGACCTACTTCACCACATTACAAAGTAGGCTATGGACCATGGACTGTACACCCACCATTTTCATTGCTGAGCTCCTCTCCTATTTTCTTCCAGACATTGTCTTTAAAGTCGTTAACTTTATAATTTTTGTTGCTGTTGTGTTTTGAGACACAAAATGAAATATAGCTGCAAGCAGCAATGAAGGGGCCAAGCACCTCAGGGCCAAAAGGTAGACAATCAGAGCAAACAAGACACCAGTCCATCACAGGGTTCATCTCCATTCCAGTTCATCCCAAGGTCAGGACTCTGTGCAGGCCAGTCAAGTTCTTCCACACCAGTCTCATCAAACCATGTCTTTATAGTCTTTGCTTTGTGCACTGGGGCACAGTCATGTTGGAATAGAAAAGTTGCCACCATTTTAACAGACATGGGTGAAACCACGCAGTAACACTAGCGGCTCTAAATTAGCAGCATTAAAGTAACCTAAATATGGTATCAGTTTATTAGTATGATGACCACTAGTACAAGACTTCTATAAAACAAATACGACCCTTACATGGTCACACTGTAACAGAAAGACGACATGAACTTTGCCAGACGAGCTAACACACCCTCTGAACACAGACAGCTTTGGCTATAAACTACTGAGTGAGTAAGGAATGGAGTGACGTAGAACCAAGCACATTTCAGCAGGGAATTTTACACTACATTTACATTACATTCATTTAGCAGATACTCTCATCCAGAACGAGTTCCAGCACAAGGGAGCAGAAGTGTACCCATTCCAGTTAATGTAGTAACAGCGTCAGACAAGGCTAACAACACTCCCAGGCTAGTAAGTATGAGCATAACACTATTCAAGCCCTGTCACAAGTTAATTTGTGCTAAACTGAAACTAGACAGCCGAGAAACTAAGGGAAGTCAAGTATACATGTTGCCATACATTACAGTCACTAGATCACAGTATCACACAGCACAATACTACATATAACCTAAGCAGAATGTGATACAAGTAGCAAGTGTTAGGTGGTAGGGATTGAGGTGGAACCGAGATGCAGTCTGAAGAGGTGGGTCTTAAGTCTGTGTCAGAAAGTTCATTCCACCACTGGGGGACCAGTACAGACAGGCATTGTGGCAAAGAGGAGTGACCCTGTCGGGAAGGGACAGTCAGTTGTTCCAGGTTGCAGAGCATAGTGATCTGCATTGATGCATTGATGCAGAGCATTGATGAGAGGATGAGAAGAAAACCTATCAAGGAGGCTACCAAGAGGCCAACAGCGACACTGAAGGAGCTACAGGAATTTCTGCCAGGTACCGGTCACTCCTTGCATGTGACCACCATCTCTCGTATTCTGCACATGTCTGGGCTATGGGGTAGGGTGGCAATATAGGAACCCTTTCCAACAAAATGGAACATCCGAGACCATCTAAATTATGCCAAAAGATTCATTCAGTCACCCAAAAGCATGTGCTATGGTCTGACAAAACAAAGGTTGAACTTTTCGGCCAAAATTGTAAAAGACATGTTTGGCGCAAAGCCAATAAATCTCATCATCCAAGGAACACCACAGTGACTCTGAAGCATGGTGGTGGTAGCATCATGCTTTGGGGCTGCATTTCTTCAGATAGGTCAGGGGCTCTTGTCAAGAGAGATGGGATAATGAATAGCTCCAAATATCAAGATATTTTGGCACAAAACCTGCTGGCCTCTATCAGAAAGCTGAAGATGAGGACGAGTTTCACATTCCAACATGACAATGACCCAAAGCACACATCCAAGTCGACCAAGGCATGGCTTCAGAAAAGGAAAATCAGCATCTTGGAATGGCCCAGTCAGAGCCCAGACCTCAGTTCCATTGAAAACCTGTGGAATGACCTAAAGAGAGTTGTATACAGGAGATCCCCTTGCAATTTGAAGGAACTTGAACTTTTTTTGCAAAGAGGAGTGGGTTAAAATTCCATAAAGTCTAGATATGCAAAGTTAATAGAGACTTATTCACAAAGACTTGCTACTGTAATAAATGCAAAAGGTGCTTCCACAAAGTATTAGTTGGGTGGGGGGTGCAGACTTATGCAATGTGGGTGTTGTAGTTTTTTTTTATTTAAAATGTTCCTCATAATTAACTATTTGTTTTTTTCTCTGGATTTTTGTTTGCTGGAAGATTACATTACAGATGGAAAAAGTCTGGCAGTTACATTGTTGTTATTTCTGTCTTTACATTTCAAAAACCCGCAATTTCATAAGGGTGTGTAGACTTTTTATGTCCACTGTACCAATGCCTTTCTTTGCTATATTTAGTGCTTATTTGAGGGGCTTGCCTCAGGATTCCTATTTCCACAACCTCAGTAAATACACAACTTCCACTAATCTCACTTTACATTTACATTTATTTATTTAGCAGACGCTTTTATCCAAAGCAGCGTACAAAAGTGCATACAGTAAGTATGCCGTGTCCACTTGTGTGTCACAAAGTGAGCTGTGCAATCCGTGTGGGCCTAAGCCAAGGTACCCCTGGAGGTTGATTTGATTTCTAAATAGCTATAACAAAATAAGACCCCAGAAAAATATTCCTAACTCCCAATTCTGGGTTACCGTAAACATGGCTATAGAGATTAACTGACTGTGTGAAAGCCATACAATGCTGAATAAAAAAGTCCATTTACATAATTATTTCAGCATATATTTGCCAGCGTATGGCAGATTGAAATACTATGTCAGCATCATGGTGGAAATGTTCCAACATGCAGACATAGATTGCTTCCAAATGATTTTTTTGTGTCCACAGCAGACATGCCAATTCAGTGACATTGTGCCAAGTCAGCTTGGAAGAGAGCCAGAGTGATAATCGCCTTCCATTGCGCTATAGTGGGCTACTTGTATTTGATAATAGGAGGAATGCCACTGCATTACAGACTGGTGTTTATATATCACTCATTATACTGTAATGTACATTAGGTGCTTTCAACCTGAATAAAACTGACATGCCTAGGGTGCATCACCCTAATCAACACTCCAAAATAAACAACCTGCGTGGAGTTGAATATACTACTTTTTATGTTTGGTAGATGCAGAGTTGACTACAGCGATCTGAATTCAGTGATTGGAAGAAATGGGGTCTCATCAGTGCATTTCAATCCTGCAGGTGGAAACCATGCATGATTTTGAGGCGGCAAATACTGATGAGCTGGACTTGAAGAAAGGAGATGTGGTGTTGGTGGTCACCACAGTGATGGCTGAAGACCAGGTAGGAGAGAGCAAGTCCTCCCTCTACAGGGCAGATGAGCCAGTGTATCCAGTTTAGCTACTTTGTCATCAGATCTAGAAACAATTAGAAAAAAGTAACTGCATGACATTACATTGCATTCATTTGTAATCAAAAATCTAACTTCCCATTGGTGAGTTCGTCAATACCCCCAAACAACAAATTCTCTCTCCACTACCCCTTGTGACTTTGTTTAATAAAAAAAAAAACATGAAGGGCACACTTTCCTCTGTAAGGAGTTGGTAGCACTGGTTGAAAGAAAGTAAGACCGACTGTAGCGAAGGGCAAGAGCAGTCACCCCACCCGGGGGTGTACCAACCATGCGAGCCTGGCTCTTTGGCGTCGCAGTCAAAGTCGCATGGTTGGTACCCCGTAGACCTGGGTTCAAGGTCAGGTGAGGTGACTGCTCTCGCCCTTCACTACACTGAACTTCAAAGATCATAATGCTGATCAATACCAAAAAGAGAAATTCTTTGCCTGATACCCAAGAGAAAATATTCAGAGGCTGTATCAGATCTTGTCTATTCTAAAATGAGTAAAAGCTTGTGCCACCCATTTCTTTGAATGTACAAAAGAATAAGAAATTGATAGATATCATTTTAAAGCTTGTTTTGAGTATATGTGGGTATCCATATAGGTAACTAATTGTCAGTTACAGAAACACCTTTGTACAGACCAGATGAATGGACCTTGCAAGGCCAATTTATAAGTTACAACTGCTTTTCCTGGGTTTTATTATTGTTCATATTACCTCCCTATAAGAATTTATTTTAGCATACAGCATCCTACATTGCTCATTGCTAGTTGCTGCATAAAGTAGTTATTTCAGTTCTAGTTTGCAGCATATTTTTAGGATCCAGATTGGACCTAATCCAGGTCATCTGAAAAAAGTCGTATTATTATGGTCAGGCCATGAAAACACAGCCAAAGTCAGTCTTCATTGTTGAGGTCTTTTGACAGGGCCAAACTCACTTGCTGTTTTGTTTCAGGATGCCGGTTGGCTCACAGGAATCAAGGAGTCCGACTGGTTGCAGCAAGGGGATGCCACTCGTAAGGGACTCTTTCCAGAAAACTTCACCCAGCGCTTAGCATAACCAGCTAAGTGCTAATTTCACTTGGAACTCAATGACTTACTTCCAGACAGAAAAGGCTTTCTTGAAACTAGTGGGGACCATTTTTACAGAGAATGAGGAAAACCATCAACCAAACAACCTGGCTGTGTGGACGAAATTACAGTGACTAAGAACAAATAGTGGAGCATGATGCAAGGCTGCTGTCTAATTTCTTAAACCAATAAATGAGTATGATTCATTTTTATACCTGTAAGCAACAACAAACTGATTTGTGCTTTCTTTTAGCTTTGGTAAACTCCCCATGTAATCCCTAACAGTGAAAAGGGAAAAAAATAAAGAACTTTCTTTAAATAGAAAAAAACACATTCTCAGTATTCTCAGTATCTCAAGTGTATTGTACTCATTTTGTTGCTCTCCGGATAATTTTAATCAGTAACATGTAGTGGAATGATCTATTTAACAGTCAAAGTGTTATGCAATATGTTAAAAATGTTTTATTTGAGACATTAATGTTACCTTGCTTTGTTGTTAGTGTTATCTGTAGTTTCCTGGCTGAATGTTTTATATATGATCATTTCAATACTTGGTGATGATTTTGTACATGAACAAGACATGCTGCTGTTTTGCCAAAAAAAAAAAGATCTATTATGTATAATCATGGCTATTAGAAGGACTGTCCAACAAAGTGTTAGTAAGGTGTAATGTGGAGATGAAAAATATGATCTGATCTAAGCAGATGCAGCATTCCAGACAGAGTAATTGTACATGAACTCCCTGATCTAGCAAAAATAAATACCTGAACGTCACCTTACATTTACCTGATTTACATTTGTATTTCAAACAAATTCATGCTGTGAAAGCATATATTTATTTGTGAATGACATTTTATTTTATGTCATATTACACCTTATTTATGCACATTTTTAAGAAAAAAACACTGGAAATGTGTTTGAGGTATGCAATAGACACATATCTGTTATACGATTTTCCATTGTCAAACTGTTAACAATGAAATCAACATCATTATAGTATACATAGAGTCAGTCCATATTGTAGAACCTTTTTGTGATGTACATGTCCCTGTTTATTTATTTAAGTGAATAAAATATCCTTCACAAAGAAAACTGAAACTTTGGTAAGATTATTTAGGGCATTACATGTTACCTCTGGTTGTTACTTATTTGTTATCTGGGGAAGGCCCTTTTCTATTCCAACATGACTGTGCCCCAGTGCACAAAGCAAAGACTATAAGTTCAGTATGGAAGAACTTGACTGGCCTGCACAGAGTCCTGACCTCAACCCCATCGAGCACCTTTGGGATGAACTTGAACGGAGATTTCGAGCCAGGCCTTCTCGTCCAACATCAGTGCCTGACCTCATAAATGCTCTACAGAACAGAACAGGCACAAATTCCCACAGAAACACTCCAAAATCTTGTGGAAAGCCTTCCAAGAAGAGTGGAAGCTGTTATAGCTGCAAAAGGGGGACCAACTCCATATTAAAGTATATGTATTTGAATACAATGTCATTACAGTCCTTGTTGGTGTAATGGTCAGGTGTCCGAATACCTTTGTCCATATAGTGTACACATATGTGTGTGCTGACTAATGTGAAAATGGGCAGCCAGTCACTTATCCGTAATGCGGACCATGTGCTCCTACCAGTCCTGAGTCCTAGCGCGCGCCTATGCATAGGTGTAGCATTATCTGAGGGCATCATCATAAACGCTTTATACCTCCGTCGTTGTTGGCGTCTCCATTTGTATGAATGCAGTTAATTTGGTACTGCACTTCTTGTACACCCGACATTGTTTCAAAAGTGTCAGTACACTGTATTTGCCACCGGAAACAACAAAAGGAGAAAAGACGCAATTTAATGGTTACTGAAATATTTAATAGAGTCGGTAGATAGTAAATATTGATAAAAATAATACAGTAAGTTTTTTATCATTTTATTTGCCTTTGTTTTAAATAAGTTGACCTGCGTTATCAGGTGAACTACGCCCACAGTTCTACATATCAGGCTATGATTTTACATATCGCTTGGGAACAGAGAAATCCAATCACAGCACGGAGAACGGGGGCACATTTGGGACATGTTTTAATACCAGCTGTAAACGGACCCTTACAAAAATTAGGACCATTCCCATTCTTCTTGAAGTTACATTATGTCACTTACCTGCGCTTGTAGTTTCCCATCCGCAACGGCTGAGGGGACCATTCATTATCGCAGATGCTTATTGTCTGTAAGTCGCTTTGGATAAAAGCGTCTGCTAAATAAATAAATGTAAATGTAAATGTAAATGTGCATGCAGCTGATTTCAGACATTGTAACCCCTTAATCTTAGGATTCAGTCGTAAAGCCAAATAGATTGCTATATTTAAGCAGGCCTATGCAGGGCCATATCATGGTCCCATGAGGCCCCTGGACACATGTCTTTTGGAGCCCCCCCCCACTTTCTTATATTGGTGTCTGCCCAGGGGCCCTAGTGGTCAGCTCACGCTTTAAGCGCAGAGGGGTCCAGGGACCCTCACACTGTAGGTGCCCAGGGGCCCAGGGGCCCTAGTGGTCAGATCACGTTTTAAACACCAAGGGGTCTGGGGGCCCTCACATTGTAAGCACCGAGGGGTCTGGGGGGCAGTAGTGGTCAGCTCACATTTTAAACACCAAGGGGTCTGGGGGCCCTCACATTGTAAGCACTGATGCCCCTTTTCCACCAAGGCAGTTCGAGGGCTGGTTCGGAGCCAGTACCTAATCTTGGACCAGTTCTTCACGTTTCGACAGCCAAAGAACCAGCTCTCAGCCAGAAAAACTGGTTCGAGAGCGGCACCAACACTTTGCTGGTCTAGAACAAAGAACCACTACGTCAGGGGCTGGGGGTGGGATTATCGTGACCAATAACACCAACTAAAACTTTGTGACCGCCATTTTAAAAAAACCAGAGCTAGTGTAGCGTCTAATCTGCCTGAAAAGAAGAAGAAGAAGCAAAACCGGAGTTTTATTTTTCAAATGTTTCGCCTTGTTGCCAGCCAGCTATGTATTTCTCACATCAATGTTACGAACATAACATTGATGGCTAGCAAGCATGGCTACTAATTTCTCACATCAATGTTACGTTCGACGTTCGTATCATTGATGTGAGAAATTAGTAGCTGTGCTTGCTTGGGTAATGTTAGCTGACCAACAGCTAGCTAGCCAGCTACCGTAACCTTGGTAACAGTAGCTAACGTTAGCATGCTACTTTCTAACATTGCCATTGACTCACCTACCAATGTCACTTAACATTTGGCTTCACAAACGCTAACATTGTATAAAGTGTAGTGGACAAGTTTGTTTTTTAAAGCACTGTTCTCTTGTTTTTATTGCTGTTGTTTGTTCCCGCTAGCTTGCAGTGGCGGCTGCAAGCTAGCGAAAACATTATGCTCGTGAAACACCGCAGATTGTCTGAAATTTGTGTGCCATTGCAAAAGCTACAGCAGGAGATTGTTTAATTAACAAGGATGGCAATTTGAATAATTAAGTGGCAACTAATTCCAAAGCTTTAAATGTGTCACATTACAGCTTTCTTGTGTTACAAAATTCAAATTACAGAACGGAGCTAAATTTAGTTAAATCAATTTAAATTACTGAGAATAAACTTTTAGGTTACGTTGAGTGCAATGAACAATAACATTTAGAACACAGACCTCACAAAAGCTGTGATGTGTCGTGAGCACTTAATGTAATTTAAATCAGTAAATGCCATCCTTGTTAATTAATCTCACATTGTAGCTTTCGCAAGGACACAAACTACAGACAATCTGCGGTGTTTTACGAGCATAATCATTTACTCTATTTACGCGATTGGTGTCGACTATTCTGTGAATTAGTTATTTTATTGTTAATCAAGGAGGATAAAGGGGAACAGGCTGAACGTAATGGCTTCCCGTTTCCAGTTCACCAGCCACCACTGCTAGCTTGGTGCTAGCAGGAAAGCGGAGACGTATACAGACGTATACAGTGACATAATGACGTGGTTCTATGGTGGCTCTCTAGCCCGTGGAAAAGCAAACCGGTTCTTAGAAGGTTTGCAAGTTGAAGCAACTCCGAACTGGCACTAGCACCAGCCCGAGGCTCCGGGGCACTGGCCCCACTGGCCCGGTCCATAATCCACCCTTGGGCCTATGAAGAGGATTGATCCTTTAAAGTTCACGACTGGACCGGAAGTGCCTGTGTAACAAAAATAGGAATGTTTCATCTCAACGCACCCAACATACATGTACATGCGTGTTTATCTTCCAAGCCCTGTGGCTATAAGAATATTATTCTTGCTTGTCCTTTTAACAACTGACAGTCAAACACTATAATAAGACAACGCCGTTGTATTCATTTCGAATAAGCTGTTGTTAAATACATGCAAACAACGGATTTTTGTTTTATGATTGTAACAAGATAAATCCATCCATTCTTAAAAGATTCTCTTTAGAAACTGTCCAAACTAATCTCAAATCACCATAGAAAATACTGCATTGCTCTGGTACAAGACTGGGAGACGTGAATTGAAATCAGTTACATATTTTACTATTGGTCCCATGATACTGTACCACGTGTAATGATTACTTCAATTGCATATGGGACACTTACACTGCTTCGTGCAATGAAAGAATGGAGTTGTGGTGGTTCAGCTCACAACCTGGGCCTGATAGGCCGAGAGTCTCCGTCCACACTGTATAACACTTCTTCAAACAAAAGAGTAATCCACAGAGTCTGATGTAATTAGGTTTATTGTATATAATTCAAATGATATATAGTAAACTAGGCTGCTCCACGCGGAGCAACTCACCCACCCACTCTGCCCCTCCCACTGGATGCACTTCTCTTTTATGCTTTTCCCCTAGCTCCTCCTGTTGCAGAGCTTAAACTCAAACCTCTCCCTCAGTTTCATACCACACTCTCCTGTATCCCAATGTTTCCCATTCTGGTTCCCACTCCATATCTACCTTGGCTGTACACCATTATCTCCAAGGCCGCACATTTCTAGTTATAAAAAAACACACATCTGCCTTGGCTTTTTACCATTATTTTCCACAGTCACACACTCTAATATAAAAAATAAACATATCCTGCCACCATCACGACCTGCACAGGGTAAAAATAACCATATCCTGCTTTTGTCACAAGCCCTAGTCCAGTCACAAGCCACATATATAAATAACTTCATTCTGCATTATTATGAACTGCATATGAACTTTTCCACCACATTTCCCCCCCTTTGTGACTGAAGAGTCACACCAATGGACTAATCCTATTGTCTGTTGACTCCGTCTAGCCAGGCAGCAAGACGCTGCCACAGGGCAATTGTGATCATCAAGACGATGACTATCTCTCAGAGGGAGGTCTAACAGCAGGGCAGAGCACGATGTGGAAAACATCCCCTCCCTAATATGTGGGGGAGTGAGTAAAAGCCACTCTGTGCTCCTGTCCCTACACAACATCATCATTGTTACACAGTGAATAATAAAAAAATACAAAGCATATTCTGTAGGCATAACATGCATCACACTAGGTTAAGTAAATATTACAATCATAAAGTGTAGGCAGGCAGCCCCCATCGACCCACTGATGGGCAGAACAACCTGGCAGACTCCCTAATCAGCCTTTCTGCCACTTACATATGCCACCAGTAAACCGATTTGCCCAGCAGTCGTCACCCAGGAGTCCCCCAGCACCACGGCCAGGTGTAAGCTGCTTCACAGATCGTTGTTAGGGTAGTGTCCCAGTGTCTTGAAGGCATTCGTCGCCATGTGCCCCCCCCCCCCCCCCCCCCCCAACTTGGATGTTGGCTGTGGTTGTAGTGGTCTGCAGCCCCCGCTGACCCGCCATCTGGATCTCAGTTGCTTTTGCCAGAGTCCCTGTGACAACGACAACTGGGCAAATCATGGCCATCAGTACCACTCAGCAAAGCTCAATGTGGGCTGTCTCTCCACATCAGTTAAAATGCGCATGGTCATCAGTAAAGGTACCAGCCACGGTATCATCAAACATCACGCATTAAAAATATAATCAGACTTTATTATGGAATCACGCAAGCAGCCAAGCAGATTAATGTCTTCTCTTCTTCCATGGTCTGGAATCGGAGTCATTGGACCAGTGGACAGAGGAGAGGTTGCTAGCACTTCACTCAGCTGATGCTGGTCATAATTCTTCTCGGGCAGAGGAGCAGAAAATAATTATGTGTGAGTGTTTAACTATCTGACCTAGGTTAGGGAGCATCAGTTCCTGTAAATGTACGTCAGCTGGGGGTCATCACTGTGGAGAGGTTACAGACTTCTGCTTTTTCCCTTGAACCACCACTTACATTTAGTTCCATAGAGACAGTGTCTGTCCCCCGATCTTTGGTCCCATACTGTTTAAAGAAATCTATTCAGGGCATTTGCCCTGAGAACTTGATAAAGATTAAATCTGGTGAATCTGAAATTAATACCTGCAAACAAATGGTCCTTAAAGTTGGGTTATTAAATATAAGGTCTTTGACACCCAAAGCAATGCTAATAAATGAATTGATTACTGACCATAAATTCGACATCCTATGTCTGACTGAAACTTGTCTTAAACCAAATGAATTTATTGCTTTAAATGAATCAACACCTCCCAGTTACAGTAACTACCAGGTCCTGGGAGAGGTGGTGGTGTTGCTGCTGTTTATAACTCTAATCTTTGTGCCACTTTTAAATCTGGCCATAACTTAATTCATTTAAATTGTTAGCATTTAGCTTTGCACATCCTGACAAGACTGCATCTCAGGTGTTTACCCTTGTAATTGTTTACAGGCCACCTGGCCCTTATACTGTCTTTTTATCTGAATTTGCAGACTTTCTTTCCAGCCTGGTTGTCAACACAGAAAAGTAGTAGTGGTAGTGGGCGATTTCAATATTCATATGGACAATGAACATGATCCCTTCAGAACAGCATTTTTGTCCATTATTGATTCCATTGGATCCTCTCAGTTTGTGGACAAACCCACACATTGCTGCAACCACACGCTGGATCTGGCCCTCACTTATGGCACTGAAATTAACAATGTAGTAACCTTGCCACACAATCCCTTACTGTCCAACCATTACCTGGTGACTTTCAACCTTCCTTTTGCTTGTTACATTAACTCAGAGTCCATATTTTCCCTCAGGTGCACCATCTCTTCTGCTACTACCAAAGCCTTTATTGATGAGCTCCCTGCTTCATACACCCTGAACAATGAAGAATATTTAAACTTATGCTCGAACCCTAGCTCGGCTAAAATAAATCAACTCTCTGAAAATATTGAGTCCACACTGCGTAACACCCTAGACGCCGTTGCACCCCTCAAAAAGAGGAAAGTCCCTGACAAAAGACTAGCACCCTGGTATAATGACCAGACCCGTGCTATGAAACAAACTGCACGGAAACTTGAAACGAAATGGCGCTCCACCAAATTACAGGTCTTTCTCCTGGCCTGGAAATAAAGTCTTTTACGCTAAAAGCATGCGCTCACAGCTGCCAGATCAGCGTATTTTTCTACCCTAATAGAGAAAAACAAGGACAATCCCAGGTATTTGTTCAGCTCCATCTCCAGACTAGTGAAGAGCCCTGCGACAGCCAACCCCTGCGTCCCAGCAATTCATAGTAGTGAACTACATGAACTTTTTTGACAGCAAAATCATAAAGATACGTGACACAATTCAAAAAATTTCCTCTAATTCTGCTTCCAGCCTGGCCTGTCCAAACTCAGATAACGTAGAGATGTCCAATAAGCCAGCCACATGCCTTGACTCTTTCACTCCCATTTAATTTAGTGACTTCTTCTCCCTAATTAATTTGTCTAAAAATGCTACCTGCCTACTAGACCCCATTCCAACTGGACTCTTAAAACAGCTGCTACCTGGGCGGTAGTGTAGCATAGTGGTTAAGGAGCAGGACTTATAACCAAAAGGTTGCCGGTTCGATCCCCATTAGGACACTGCTGTTGTACCCTTGGGCAATGTACTTAACCCACAACTACCTCAGTAAATATCCAGCTGTATAAATGGATAACATTGTAAAGAGCTGTAACCTGTAAGTTGCTTTGGATAAAAGCGTCTGCCAAATGAATAAAATGTAAAATGTACCTGAAATTGGCACTCTGTTGCTAAATCTTGTAAATGCCTCCCTTACTCGGACATGTACCTCAGTCTTTCAAGCTAGCAGTCATCAAGCCCATCTCCAAGAAGCCCACTCTAGACCCGAATGACCTGTCAAACTACAGGCCCATCTCAAACCTCCATTTTTTTCAAAAATCTTAGAAAAAGTTGTAACAAAGCAACTTTGCTCCTTCTTACAGTCCAATAATATTCTGGAAGTCTTTCAGTCTGGATTTAGACAGCATCACAGCACGGAAACTGCTCTCCTAAAAGTAATCAATGACCTACTTTTCTCCTCTGACAATGGGTGTATCTCCCTACTTGTGCTCCTAGACCTAAGTGCAGCCTTCGATACTATTGATCATCTTATTCTATTAGACCGACTTGAGAACCTTATTGGCATAAGTGGAATGGCCCTATCATGGTTCAGGTCTTATCTTTCAGAGCGACATCACTTTGTCTTCATCAACAATAAGTCCTCCAAACTCTCCAGAGTAAGACATACCACATACCACAAGGATCTGTGCTTGGACCTTTGCTTTTCTTGTTATACATGGTCCCTCTTGGAAATATCATTCGCAAACACGGCATTAATTTCCACTGCTATGCAGATGATACCCAATTATACATATCGACCAAACCTGATGTCTCCCTGGAAATACCAAACATGGAAGCCTGCCTCAAAGACATAAAGACATGGATGGCCCATAATTTCCTCCTACTAAACTTGGACAAAACAGAAATATTGGTCATCGGCCCAAAGTCTGTCAGGAGCAAACTAGGGCGGAAGTGTAGCATAGTGGTTAAGTGGTTAAGAGCAGGACTCGTGACCAAAAGGTTGCCGGTTCAATTCCCCGCTGGGGCACTGCTGTTGTCCCCTTGGACGAGGTACTTAACCCCAAATTGCCTCAGTAAATATCCAGCTGTATAAATGGATAACATTGTAACTGATGTAAGTTGCTCTGGGTAAAAGCATCTGCTAAATGCCAATAATGGGAAATACACATTCAAACTCACCAATATTACATTAAATCTTGATGGTGTCTCACTGGCCTCAAGTGCAACCATCAAAGACCTTGGCATCACAATTGATCCTGAGCTCTGACACCCATATAAAAACACCTCCAGGACTGCTTTCTTTCATCTGAGGAATATTGCCAAAATCAGGAAAATTCTATCAATACACGACGCTGAAAAGCTAATCCACACTTTTGTTACATCCAGATTGGACTACTGTGATGCCCTCTTGTCAGGATGTGCATATGCCTCCCTAAAGCCCCTTCAGCTGGTTCAAAATGCAGCTGCTCGTATTCTAACCAGAACAAAGCGCTTTAAGCACATCATCCCAGTACTGGCCTCTCTCCATTGGCTACCTATCAAATACCGCATTGATTTCAAAATACTTCTCCTTACATTTAAAGCATTAAATGGGCTTGCCCCTCCCTATCTTAAGGACCTTCTCCGGCCATATACTTCACAACGATCTCTACGTTCCCAAAGTACGTTCTCATTGTTCCAAGAGTGGGTAAAAGTACTATAGGCAGTAGAGCCTTTTCATACCGAGCCCCTCTTCTATGGAACAGTCTACCCACTGAGGTTCGGGGAGCAGACTCTCTCTCCGCCTTTAAGTCTAGGCTAAAAACGTATCTTTATTTCAAATCTTTTAGTTGAGGGACTCAGCACGGTGCTGACATTGATCATAGAGTCTCTGGTGGACTAAGCAGTCATTGCTGTCACTATATCACGGCCTGGGTACTCTGTGTTCATCTGATCCGGCTGTGGTCTGGTGTTGACTGCCTTAGGGTCACCCTCATTTTTGTGCTGGCCCCTTGCCTCTCATCCCCTAGGTATGCTGCCATAGTCCTTATCTGCCGGGACTTTTCCCTATTACGCACATGCATCCCTCTTCCCCCCTCTGTTCCCCCCTTTGTCTTTATGCCTTTTTGTTTCCATTCCCACACTTAACATCCACTAATCACTGTTCTCTGTTTGGTTCCTACCCCTGCTCCGGGCTCCTGCCTGGAGCTGTAGCTCAAGTGTCACACCCCGACTTCCAGTCTGCTACCTCGCTGCCCTGCCCATCACACCAACTGCGTGCCAAGAACCGGACATTATTGGAGAGATTTCATAATTACTATGTCGTTAATTACTGCTGTCTATCTAACCCAAATGTCTTAAAGTACAACTTTAAGACTCTCTCTAATTCTATCTGCCCAGTGCCGGCCAGAAGCAGATGGGCTCCCACTCTGAGCTGGGTTCTGCTCAAGGTTTCTTCCTGTTAATTGGGGAGTTTTTCCTTGCCACCATTGTCTTAGGCTTGCTCTCAGGGGGTCTCAGGCCTGGGATCAATGTAAAGCTGCTTTGTGACAACTTGTGTTGTAAAAAGCGCTATACAAATAAAATTGAATTGAATTGAATTGAACAACTGTCCCAATCTTGACCAAGGCTGCCTTCCATGAAGATGTGTTCAACCAGTCCCACCATGACCACCCCTTTGGTTCCCCTGGTGTGTTCTTGACATGCTCCTCTCTCAACTTCTCCAATGCTTCTAGTGCTGTCATTATATTACCCCCTTCTCCCGTGTGCATCGGGATAACCGTGCAATAATCCTCTCTGATACGTTCACAAACCCCTTGTTTCTCTGCTAACACTGTGTCAAGAATGAATCTACTGTATTCTGCAGTGTCATAATCGAAGTGGTATGCAGTTGTTCTTTCACCCCTTTTAGTGCCTGGACTGTGTAATTAATAAATCTCTGTTGATTATACCACAAATAAGAAACCCATTCCGCATTCTTCAATGCCTGCACATGTGGCAGCCAAGCGAGTAAATTATTTACTGAAGCCTCTGACATTACTCTGTGTTCAGCTGGTATGCCAACTGGAACCCCAGCCCAATTCACATGCACTCCATCCTCTGCATCCCCTTCTCCTATGTCTCTTGTCAGTCTGGCGGGTTGCCTAGGAACATCAAGATGGATTATTGCCAGTCACCCTGTCAGCACCACAGGTGCACATATACCCTTCCATCCTTTCTCCAGCATGGTTTTAACTTGCGTGCCTTTACCACAATACCAATATACATCTGTTAGTGGATACATACCATCAGAAGAGTCCACCCACCGACTACATCTGTCCATGACCACTAGCATCTTTTACCTTGAACCTGTTCAATCATGTCCACATAGTCTATCATAAGGTGTCTAAAGGGTCCATCAGGTGATGGAATGTGACCGATTGGTGCTGAAAAAGCCTTCCTGATGTTATATGTTGCACATACTTCACACTCCTGCAATCCGCAATCCGCAATCCACCATACTTGTCAAACATGGTGACCGCCAGGCATTTTGAACGCGTTTAATGACCTCCCCCCTTGCACAATGGTCTCGACCATGCGCATCTTGGATCAGGGTGCAAATAACTGATGCGGGCGCTACAAAGTCTTCTCTCCACAACCCTTTGTGGGGGCCATCCCGAGTTTTCACTGCCCCCCTTTTTAGCCAAAGACTGATCTCATACACACTTGCTTTGTTTTGAGCCTGAATGAAGGAAAATAAATCCCCCGTGGGACTGGGCTCCTCTGCCAACACCGGTGCTACAGTGTTCATACCTGTTGTAGCTTGGCATGCTAATTCATCTGCCAAATTGTTGCCTCTTGCTACTAGGGTGTTTGTCTTCTGATGTGATATCACTGCAGGTAACTTCATAGCCTCTAACAAACCTGAGATGGGTTCCCCATGTGCAATGGGTGCTGTCTGCCCTGCGAAAACCTCTCTGCTTCCAAATAGTGCCATAAACATGACAAACACTTTAATTTCTGCTAATTGAGCGGAACATGGCTACACAACCTTCGTTGCTTGCACCTTAGAGAAGGTAGCACCATCAGTTTCCTGAAACAACATGCTTATAGTTGTGCAATGCCAAATCCTGCATGATTTCCTTTCTCATCTCTGAATCATGAACCGTCTACAAACAGCGTGAGGTCAGCTACAATGGGTTGGTTGTGCAAATCTTCACGGGATTTAAGAAAGGCATCTGCTTTCTGGTCACATTCATGAGGGGTACCTTCCACGGGCAACACCATTCTGGTTGCTGGGTTAACAGCAGTACATTGCTGAATGTTGATATCCGGTGCAGATAGAATTACCTCATACCCCGTTTTCCTGGATTGCTTTAGAACAAAGCGTGGACTAGTTAACAACGCATGCAACTGGTGAGATGTATACAATGTTACTGGATGTCCCATTGTCAAGGTGGAGGCCTTTTGATAGGCAAATACAGCTGCTGCCAGTCCCTGATAGTATGGTGGCAGGTCTTGCTCCACAGGGTCCAGTTTAGTGTTATAGTAAGCCAATGGCTGTTTACCCGAGGGTATGTCCTGCATCAATACTGCACTAGCAAAGCCTGCATGTTCTGCAACATACAGATGAAATGGTTTGCTATAGTCTGGATTTCCTCATGCTGGGGCAGTTTGCAACTGACTTTTTAACACTAGAAATGCCTCTTCTGCCTCCACAGTCTATTGTAATTGGGCCATGCTATTGCCCTGTCCTGCTGCTCTAATCAGTGCTCATAAAGGCGATTGAATAATTGCATAGTCACAGATCCACAGTCTGCTATACCCTGCCATTCCCAGGAAGGAGAGCATCTGTCCTACTGTCTGCGGTTTAGGTGCGTTAATGATAGCTTCTACTTGTGACAGTGCAATGTATCTTTTGTCTCCACTCAGCTGCCTGCCCAAGTAGTCAAGTGTTTGTTGTTATTTGTCTCTGCTAACCTTATGGCCTCCGGTTGCTAGAGCTGTTAGTACTGCTATCGAGTCTACTTCACACTGTTCTTTGGTGGGGCTACAAATCAACAAATCATCCACATACTGAATCAGAGTGCTGGATATATTTAAATGCTGCAAATCCTGAGTTAACACCCTGTTAAACACCGATGGACTCTTGCAATATCCTTGTTGCAGCCTAGTGTATGTGTATTGTTGGCCTTAGTATGTAAATGCAAAGAGGTGCCATGACTTGGGGTGCAGTGGTACACTAAAAAAAAGCAGAGCACAGATCGATTGCTGTGTACCACCGTTTATTCGGGGTAATATTAGAAAGCTGCGTGTGCGGGTCTGGAACAAGCAGCACCTCTGCCTCTACAATGGAGTTGATTGCTCTCAAATCGTGCACCAAGCAGTAATCATTTGAATGTGTTGTTTTTGATTAGAAAAATTGGAGTGTTGCATGGACTTTTAGTCTTTACCAGTACATCTGCCTGTAACAGACCATTAATTGTGGACTTAATACCGGGTATTGCCTGCTACCTGAGAGAATACTGCTTGTGGTACAGCAAATTAGTCCCTTGCTTTAACGTGATACGCACTGGCTGCGCAGACCTAACACATCCTATGTCCGCATTGTGTTTCAACTGTGTTCTGACATGTTCTAGAGGGGCTTCTGTGTTGGTGCTCTTTCATCTAACAGAACCCTTTCTGCCACTGCCTCATCGTATGCCTTTACTAAGATCCTGACAAACCATTTGTCTGAAGAGATGTGAATGTATTTGTTTATTGTTGGCGTCCATTCTGTTACCTGCAGAGCCGCTTCAACCATTGGTCCCAGCTCATGTGATTCATGGCCTTCTGCTATTAGCAACATCACATGCGGGGTAGATTTCCAGACCTGGAACCATTGTTGTCGTTGCAGGGGCAGCGGCAACGTTACTGGGGCTGCTGCTCCTTGTGGTCCAATATAGATGTCTTGACTTACGATGTGATATTGGCACCTGTTGATCAATTCATCCCAGCATGTTTCATAGTCTTCATGTATTCGATACTCATCAAACATTAGGGTGCAGTGTAATGGCAGTCGAGGCTCTGTAGCTCTACCTAGCTGAGCCAGCACCCATCTTTTCCATTGCTGTTGCAACATCAGTTCTTGAGGAGCGTAGGTAATATACCATGGATTGCAATAAACTACTTCGCTGAGATAGCATGGGCATCATTCTGTCTTGCGAATCATCTGGGATATCTACATATCTACATAGATGCCGTCTTGTGTACATACGATATTGGCTTTCAGCGGGCACAATATGTCCCTGCCTAGTAGGTTGACTGGGGTCTGAGCTGAGTAGCTGAGTAGAGTAATGGTGCAACTATGGTTCTTCCAGCTATTTGCATTGGGACAGGCTGCGTGAGCGGAATTATCTGCGATTTCCCAGAGAAGCCAATGGTCTTAACAAATGAGCTGGAGAGAGGGAGGCCAGAGCCTGTCTTCCCAATGGGTGAGTAAGTTGCACCTGTGTCCACCATAAATTGATGTTCGTGTTGATTGATGATTACGGGTATGGTGGGCTCATCTTGCGGTTGTGTTGAAACGATTGGAAACATTACTTCCCCCTCTGGCTTCTCTGGGCACCCCTAGTGTTGCCAGTCTGCTGCTGGCCCTGTCCATGGGTTGGCAGGAGGTGGTCCTGGACTTGGGTTGGAAGGAGTTGGTCCTGCCCATGGGTTGGTTGGACAGTCCCTCCTGTGATGCCCAGCTTGGTTACACCCCAAACACACTTCTTCTCTAGGTTGGCCACCTATCGGTTTGCAATCCTTGGTTGGGGTAACTTAGTGGCTGCCTTGTTGGACCTTGTTGGACCTTCCTCTTCAAGTGCCACAATCTCCTTATCCATCCACATCCATGCATCTTATTGACCGCTCCAGCCTGCTCAGCATCTTCTCCTCACATTCCTTTCTTCTGTCACGGGCTTCTTGCTTGCCTTCTATCCACAGTTTCCCACACACCAGCCGTTCTGTCTTTTTCTGCAGGGCTTCTTCCTCTTCTCCACTTTCATTACCTACTCTACTTCTTGCAGTGGAAGTACACTGCACCTTACGCCTGCTTACGGATGTGCTTTGTCCCTCTCCCTTTTCCCATGCAGCTATTACTACCTTTGCATACTCTTGTCTATCACTTGTCTTGCTTCTTCCCCCAACATTGTATAAGATATGTCAGATATGTCAGTCAATGACATATCAGTTACTGACTTAACTTTCCCCATAGTCGGGGGCTTGGATTCCTGTTTTTTACAATCATTTTAACTGTTCCCACCACTGGTTCAAACTTCACCTTTCCTTCCATTTCTACTACTCTTCCAACTTCTCCTGTGAGTATGTATTGGCCTGCCCTAAATGCATTTTTGTCATCTGGATAGGGTGGTGGATCTGGCATGGGGCCTAACTCCTGGTTCCCTTTCCTTTCCTGTTCTTGCTCCTTATCTCTGCCACCCACCATGCTCCTTAATGTTTTAACTGTCTCTCTGTAGCGCTCTCCCTCCTGCTTAAACTAACCTAATACCTCCCTTTTCTTCGCCCTTTTGCCTTCCCGCTTATCACTCACGTTGATGGTTTTGTAGTATTTAATAGCAGTCACCACCTCCTCACAGCAGGCAAGATCAAAAGTACCTTCTTTTGGCCACTGTTGGCTACCTGTAGTTCTTTTATTCCATTTCTCCATACACTTTTGAATCTGTTTTTTATGGTCAGGGTGACGCTTCAAGATCACTTCCATGGGACTAGTTACTCCCACTTCCGCAACACTTCTACTCCTTTCCATTTTTCCTGTCTGTGCCCCCATGTATCCCTGTCTGGCACTACTAGCTAATGACCTAGAGATTTCTGGCTCCTTGTCTAACTCCCTTGTTCTTTGTTCTACTTTGTTCTACGTTTCTAATCAGCATTATTATCTTTTCTGCTGTGACCCCAGTTTTATATTTCCTGCTAGGGTTTAAATTATGAGTCAAGTTTTCTGAACCATCAGACTCCTTTACCCTTTTAATGTCAGTCCACTTACCCATTTCCCACCTAACTCTCCTTGGGCTAACAGTAATACACAGTCGCGGGTTTAATAACATTCTTTCCCATCCTTGAACAGCAAACCTTTCTGCTATTCTTATGAAGGGTGCAAGCGGCACTGTTGCTATCGCCTCTGGGTCATCACATGCATCAGTCCCAATGTCCCCACTGTTACAGTCTTCGCAATAACGGTACCCACTGTATGTCTGGAAACTCTATTGGGACCTGTCTCAATTTTAACAACTTAGTAATTTGCCAAAGTTTTAAGTTATTCAACTGTGTATCCTGGTATTGTTCAACCCCTTCTGGGTCTATGTATATACGCTCCAGCCAAAAATGTGTTCTAATCCCCTGAGTTTCTATATCCCCCATCTATGATTAATCATCCATCTAATGACTGCTATCCACAACACTATGAATGAGACAATGCAGAGGACTAAAAATATCCATACGTCCCTATGGGTGTGCCATCTAATTACTACTTCCTCTGGGCACTCTTCTGAGCTAAACGGCCATTCAGGGTGGGCATACATCTACCACAATCCCTCCACAGCCCCCAGGAGGGAAGACCTTCACTCTCCGCACTCTCTTTCCAACCATGCAAGCGGGGTCAAATGATAATAACTATGCCTTATTTGACAGTATGGGCATGCCTCCCCTATCAACGGTGCCGAACACTCTCTATATTGAGCATTCCTGTACGGTTCAAGTGGTGACTGGGGTATACTATCCATTTCAAAAGAGAATTTCCTGGAATAACCTAACTTCAATAGAATCAGTTCTCTTTCTACTTCCTTCCCATGAGTTTTCCAAATTACACAGTTTCCCACACAAAATCTTATCACCTCTATAATTCTCCCAACTTCACATCTCCTCCTGTTGATTCCCCACTGAGGCACTCTTAGCACCACCTCCAAATCTAAATCAAATTCAACCCTTACTCTTGTTATTAAGACATTCCCTATTCCAAAGTCATCCCTAGCATGCACTTTTAATTTTGTATTGTGACTCCACGCTGACGGCTTTTTCAAATACCCAATTGCTCAGCTGATTCAACACATAAGACTCATCAGGTACACTCTCCATTCACACAATTCTGGCCAGTGTCGCCGTCCCTTAGGACCCTTAGCAACCTTTAGTTTGCCGTCCCATAGGCCCCTTAGCAAACTTTTAGCTTGCCGTCCCATAGGCCCCTTAGCAAGCTTCATCCTCTTTGAGGGACAATCGAGCCAACAGGTGAACGGGGACCTGCCCAGGGCCAGCAAACACACCAAACAAATGAGCACACAAGGATCCCAAAGAGGCCCCAACCAGAGGAACGAATGAACAAACACCAGGTGAACAGACTAGCCATTCCACCGAAGTCGAACAAACACTCAAACACTCCACCGAGGACTCTCGCCATACCACTAAGCAAACAACAGAATGGACGAACCCCAGACGGGTGAATGAGTGAGCACCCAATAAAAGCAAACAAGCAAACTCCCCACGCCGAGCCCCCCAAGGACTACCGAGCAAACAACCGAATGAATGAACACCCCCAGGCGGACGGATGAACTGCTGAATGAACGAGGGTCCCAGGGGACCAACAAGCACAGAAATGAATGGCCCGAACCTCCTCCTGATACACTTCCTCAACACAAGAAGAGTGGTATCCACAGGATTCCACACACTCTGTCTCTCTGTCACTTGCCTCACTGCCTGTGATGCATCAACACCAAATGAATCAAACCTCCAGCAAACACAAGACAGACAACAAGCCAGCACACTATCATCACGTTAAGTCATTCCTACTCGCATTCCCATTCACCACTCTACACTCATGTGCGTGACATTACATCAGACTCTTCCCCTTAACAAATTTAATTTCTTTATAGGAGAGGCTTCGCACTGTCTTAGCCCAGGCGGACAAGCACTGCCCTTGGTCACAACCAACACTAGCAGACTTTTATAAAAAGGCTCTGCTTACCTTATTTTGTGGCCACTGTTGAACCGAGAAGCAGCAGTTCCATCCAGGTGTTTGACTGCCCTGAGCCTATCCTGTTCGTGACGTCAATTAAATGTGGTGGTTCAGCTCACAACCTGGGCCTGATAGGCCGAGAGTCTCCGTCCACACTGTTTAACACTTCTTCAACCAAAAGAGTAATCTATAGAGTCTGATGTAATTAGGTTTATTGTATATAATTCAAATGATATGCAGTACATTGGGTTGGTCCGCACGGAGCAACTCACACACCCACTCTGCCCCTCACACTGCATGCACTCCTCTTTTATGGTTTTCCCCTAGCTCCTCCTGTTGCAGAGCTTAAACTCAAACCCCTCCCTCAGTTTCATACCAGATTCTCCTGTATCCCAATGTTTCCCATTCTGGCATGGTTCCCACTCCATATCTGCCTTGGCTTTTTACCATTATTTTCCACAGTCAAGCACTCTAATATAAAAAATAAACATACTGTATCTTGCCACCGTCATGAACTGCGCAGGTGCCCTCTATCACAACCTGCACAGGGTAAAAATAACCATATCCTGCTCTTGTCACGAGTCCTAGTCCAGTGACGAGCCACATTTATATAGCCGCAATTATATCTGCTGAACCTCAGATACATTGTAACCATTAAGCCACAAAAAGCTTATTAATAGCAAAGAAATACAACTTTCACAATCTTTGATAATATCTATATCTTGGCCCATTCCTTTTTTCCCTTTACACTAAATCACTTGGACAGGTTATCTCTGCCCACGGTCTTTCCTACCTCCTACCTTTCCTAACTGCTACGCAGTTGTTCTTCTCTTTCTCCCCCTCTGACTCTCAGGTCCAGCCATGCATTGCAGCCTGCCTAGCCAACATCGCCTCCTGGATGTCTGCTAACCATCTTAAGCTCAGTCTGGAGAAGACTGAGTTTCTCTTTTTTCCAGCAAAGAGCTCACCAATGATCAATGCTCCGATGACCATTGAGGGTTCTGTGGTGACCCCCTCCAGGTCAGCCAAAAACCTGGGCGTGACCCTGGACGACTGGCTAAACTTCTCAAGCCACATTGCGGCGGTCACCTGGTCCTGCAGACTCTCCCTCTACAACATCAGGAAGATCCACCCTTTCCTTACCCAACAAGCAACCCAGCTCCTAGTTCAAGCACTAGTTATCTCCCGCCTTGACTACTGCAACGCCTTACTGGCTGGCTTACCAGCCAGTCGCTTCAGCTGGTTCAGAATGCTGCTGCGTGCCTGGTATTCAACCTCCCAACACTCTCATGTCACTCCACTACTCACTGCACTTCACTGGCTTCCGGTAGCAGCCCACATCCAGTTTAAGACACTGGTACTGGCTTACCAGGCCACAAGAGGCTCTGCCCCGTCCGACCTTCAGTCTCTGATCACTCCATACACTCCAACTAGATCTTTCCGTTCAACCTCCTCTGGGCAGCTGGCAGTCCCCTCACTTCGGGAACCTGGCAGCCGTTCCACTCATTTTCTGCCCTCGTTCTGCGGTGGTGGAATGACCTTCCTCGTCCAATCAGAACTGTGGAGTCACTCGACATCTTTCACAGGAGCCTGAAAACCCACCCACTTTTCAAAATCCACCTGTCCGCTATTGTGTAGCCTTTCTGTTATGTTTTTATAGTTTATGGTAAAAAAAAATCTTCTGTACCAACCTTGTCTCTATGTTGCAGGTTTTGTTTGCAGATTTCTGTTTTATTGTTGTAGGATATACAGGAGCATGGTACTGTAAATAATTAATTTGTATTCCTACTGCGATCTTTTGATTATGAGGTAGTTAGACAAACCTGATTGATGCACTAATTGTAAGTTGCTTTGGTTTAAAGCGTCTGTGAAATACCAAATTGTAAATTGTGTGCCATGTTTAGTCTTTTCCTAGGTACAGTGGATATAAAAACTCAACACACCCTTATGAAATTGCAGATTTTTTAAATGTAAAGACAGAAATAACATAAATGTCACTCTTTCCATCTTTAATGTGATCTTCCAACAAACAAAAATCCAGAGAAAGAAAGAGTTAATTATTAGTGGAAAAAAAAAAAACTACAACACCCTGCCCAACTAACCCTGCCCACCTTTGCATTTATTACAGTAGCAAGTCTTTGTGAATGTCTCTATTAACTTTGCACATCTAGACTTTGTGGAATTTTATCCCACTCCTTTTTGCAAAAAAAGTTCAAGTTCCTTCAAATTGCAAGGGGATCTCCTGTATACAACTCTCTTTAGGTCATTCCACAGGTTTTCGATGGGATTGAGGTCTGGGCTCTGACTGGGCCATTCCAAGATGCTGATTTTCCTTTTCTGAAGCCAGGTCTTGGTCAACTTGGATGTGTGCTTTGGATTATTGTCATGTTGGAATGTGAAATTCATCTTAATCTTCAGCTTTTTGACAGAGGCCAGCAGGTTTTGTGCCAAAATATCTTGATATTTGGAGCTATTCATTATCCCATCTCTCTTGACAAGAACCCCTGACCTAGCTGAAGAGAAGCAGCCCCAAAGCATGATGCTACCACCACCACCATGCTTCAAAGTCACTGTGGTGTTCCTTGGATGATGAGATTTATTGGCTTAGTGCCAAACATATCTTTTACAATTTCAGCCAAAAAGTTTAACCTTTGTCTTGTCAGACCATAGCACATTTCCCCACATGCTTTTGGGTGACTGAATGAATCTTTTGGCATAATTTAGACGGGCTTGGGTGTTCCATTTTGTTGGAAAGGGTTTCTATATTGCCACCCTACCCCATAGCCCACACATGTGCAGAAAGGAGATGGTCGTCACATGCAAGGAGCGACCGGTCCCTGCCAGAAATTCCTGTAGCTCCTTCAGTGTTGCTGTTGGCCTTTTGGTAGCCTCCTTGATAAGTTTTCTCCTACTCCTCTCATCAACTTTGGAGGGTCGTCCTGATCTGATGTCTCTGTGGTGCCACATTTTCTCCACTTATTGATGATGGTTTTGACAGTGCTCCATGGTACATCCAGTGCCTTTGATTATTCTTTTATATCCCTCTCCTGATTGATACTTTTCAACAATTAGCTCCCGCAGTTTCTTTGGCAACTCTTTGCAGACTATGGCTCTCCCAGTAGGATTCAACCCCAAACATTCAAGCAAATCCTACAGCAACAGCTGACTTTAATCTGGGTTTAATCAGAATCACTTTCATTGGTGGCAGCTGTATGCTATTTACCTACAGGCATGATTTTGAATGTGATTGGTTAATATTGAACTCAACTAGAGCCCCCATTATGAAAGGGTGTGCAGATTTATGCAATCAGGGTGTTGTAGTTTTTTTTATTATTTAAAATGTTCCTAATAATTAACTATTTGTTCTTTGGAAGATCACTTTACAGATGGAATAAGTCTGACATTTACATTGTTGTTATAGCTGTCTTTACATTTCAAAAACCGGCAATTATAAGGGTGTGTAGACTTTTTATATCCACTGTAAGTGTAGCAGGAATAATATTGACATTATTATTTCACTAGTATTTCATATCCATGTTGCTGGGATTAGCTATTTTTTAGTTATTCATTTCTTTGTGGTCGCCTATCTGCTTTTATTTTGTTGAATTGTTTCGGTGTTTCTCCTGTGTTGAGGCATTTTGGGATTGTAGTGATTCATGGGAGGTCACTTTAAAAGGGGGTGTAGCTAACAAAGGGTTAAGTCCCCTGCGCATCCATATTTCTCCCCTTTCACTGTACGCTCTGATGATCGAAGTCAGTGTGACATGTGCTCCATGCACAACTTCCTTATAAAAGTTGATAATATCCATCCACAGTCAACACGTATAATCCCCTGTCTCACATAGGTTCTGTATGGTTTTATTGTCTGTGTATTGAGTGCAAATTTTGCTTTTTACTTATTATTTTTAATACATTCGATCGTATACCGACATGACAAGCGAAATGATTGACAAGATAACTGCAAGCTGCAGGCTGTCGATCAGCTAGCTTGCTAAAATTTCCCTGGCTTGTCAAAGCCAGACATGAGTTTGGTAACACGGATGTTCCGTTATAAAAAAAATTTTTGCCGAATCGATTGTTTGATGGTTGTGTCGTCGGGGCTATTGAGAGTGATTGCTGCGATGGTTTATTGACAGGTGGAAACGTTCATTCCACGTCGTGGATCATCTTCTCTTCTGTTACATGCACTCTTATGCAGGTATGAATTGATTTTCTTTACTTTTGCAAACATTGTGTTTCTGTATATTTTATTTTGGAAAGTGTAAAGATATGGCGATCACATAGTTTTGTTTAACCACTAGGCTATACGTATCATTATTATGTATCTGGTCCACGTGGGTGTATGTGTTAGCCACCTGCGCTGCTCGTTGCGCTGTACGGCGTCCCCCTTTTACTGTACGCTCTGATGATCGAGGTGGAAACGTTCATTCCACGTCGTGGATCATCTTCTTTTCTGTTACATGCACTCTTATGCAGATGACTGACAATAAATACGAATGCAGCTACGTCGTCGTGGGTCCACCTAAGTGATTTGACCTAGGCTAAAGAAACAAATTAAATATTTAAAATATTTTTAAACATATAATTGTGGCTACAATGCCTGAACATTACAATTAATAGATAACAGGTCGAAATGTTCCCACACTCGATCGACGCTTTCCACTTGTCATCTCCATATTTTACGTATCAATTTATCTCAGCTCACTATGAAACACCGAAAACCTGCCGGTTCTCTCTCCATTGTTTTATAGTTAATGGGTATGGGATAGTGCCAAAACTTCGAATCGTTCAGTGACGTACGAAGCTTCGGACGTCATCAGTCACGTGGAAATGGCAATTTGATACAAGCTTCAACACACTGTTTTGAACCAGTATGCTTTGCGAAAGTGAAGCGAGTGTGGTGGAAAATTTTTGATAAAGTGTATACCCCATATGTAAATTATGAGCATTGCCACTTTCACCCCCCCCAGAGAAAAGCGGAGCTTGACGTGGTACGATTAAGCTTGTTACATGGTGGAAATAAGTTATTGCCAGCAAACATCATAAACATTGCCAACAGATGTTAGCTTTTGATTTTAACAGTTATTGACATATTAACTGGAGTTATTGATATATTACATTAACTATTTATTTTATCTGTACTGTACATGTGGAGGTCTGGAAGTGTATAAGGAAACCAGACAATCTAATATGTTAGCCTTAAATAATATGTATTCTATTATACTTTGTATAGTGGAAAATATTGTTTGCATTAAGCACTACTACTGAAAAGTAATATGATGTGATTCTATGCCTAAATAATGCTGGGGGTTACCCTAGGTCATAAACATTGCATGTAGGCCATAGTAAGACACTGCTAGGGGGGTAATCTTGGGGGCTATTACAGGACAGTGGGTGACCTTGGAGAAGGAACACTGCCTTCAGCATTGGCTCTCCCTGGAAGTCACCATTCTACGCTTATTGTATCTTTTCTGCCTTCACTTCTCCTATTGGTTCATAATCTACGCTTATTGTATCTTCTCTCCCTTCACTTCTCCTATTGGTTTACGGTCTACGCTTATTGTATCTTCTCTCCCTTCACTTCTCCTATTGGTTTACGGTCTACGCTTATTGTATCCTTTTTCTCTGACTCATAGTCATGCCACCTTCGCTAATTGTATCTTCTCCCCCTGACATGCCCCTACAGCGTGTCAGCATGTTTTTGCCTCCTTTTAACATATGCATCCCATTTTAGTTTTATATTTTCTTTTAGGAGCCATACAGCTAGAAAATAAGAGCCGATTGCCTACTTTTGCCTAGCTGACATCTACTAACAAATGCTTGTGAACTGTATGTGGATTTACTGCAGTTTGTCATAGTTGCCCATCATAGTAGTGCTGAGCCAACGGCCCCCCTTCGCAGGGTTTAATTCTTCTTTGTCTTGTTCCTGTGGCCCATCTTCTGGGCCGTGTCCAGACGGAGCCTAGTTCTTACATTAACCCTTTGCTTTAAGGCCTAACCTTGTAGCTTATGGCACATAGATATCTGTGTGCCTTCTTACAGTCTGCAGCACCGCGGTCTGGCTAACTGAGTTACTTAACCTTTTTTATTATTTAAATGTGGGCCTGGAAATAATGGTAATATTCCAGGCATATATGCTGTGTATTATTTAATTATGTTTAAAAATCATATAGGTGTGGAGTGGAAATAATGGGAAATTTCAGAAGTGTTATGTTTAAAAATAATATACAATTAATGACTATGGAGTTTATGGGACTTTCCAGGCGGGGTAAGTTTAACAGCTTAAAAATTAAATAATGGTGTATTAAATGGAAAATGGGATGATCTTGAAGCAGGAGCCTGGGAGGAGTTGGAAATTGTGGTCTGGGATAGGAGGAGTGAGAAAAGGTATAAAGGATGGATACAGGCTGAGGGGAGGGCAGAGTGATTGGGGAGTGTTTGTGAATGTATACACACCGCATATAGACCTGTTGCTCCGTGGACCAACCCGGTATACTGTATGTGATTGATCACCATATGCAATAAACCAAACAACCATGATTACATCAGACTGTGAGGACTTATTATTTTCCGGAAGGCATCAAAATGTAGAGGAAGACCCTTGGTCCATTTGGCCCAGACCAGGGGGATATCCACCACACGAGCTTCGGTACCTTGGTGTCGAACGTCCCATCACTAGTTTTTCTTCATTCGGTTTTTGTATTTGTGTTTGTGTGCGTGCGGGACTCAAGCAGGGCGGAGCGTCGCCGGAGCAGAGAGCCGGGATAGAGGAAGATTGTCGTCTGCAGACCCGCCGCAGAGAAGCTGCTGCCCGGCTGGTCGATTGGCGCGTCCGCCCTGCTTCATGTAAGGAAAGTGTGCTATTTCGTCCTGCACGAGACGTGTGTGTGTGGCTCCGCTGGCTTCTCAGTTCCCTCTTCGCGGGGTTGCAGAGCACGGCGGGGGGATCGGATCTGAGAGGCAGCGCAATTCCACCCGGCAGCACGACTATGTGGAGCCTGGCGTCCGGACAGCAAAGGACTCTTTTTATGGGACACGAGGGTGTATTTGGGGGATATTTTTGTTAATTTGTTTATTTCTTTCTAGTGTTTTTTTTTTTCAGCAGCAACGCCTGCTTTATATTAGTGTGTGTGTGTGTGTGGGAGCGCTCCCGGTGGCAGCCTGCGACCCTACATGGTCAGCCCCGTGCGGGACTGGCTCACCCTGGCCAGAGGGAGGCGCCAACCGCAGCTTGTGAGGGGAAATTGCAGTGCTTGCTTCTGTCCGAGTGTGAAGGTGTGAGGGGATCACTGTGTGCTGTGGGACTGGAGTGTGTACACTTACCTGTGGGGAGCGTTATCCTTTGGGGGGAGAGGCCACGGTTCTGCTGGGGCTCACAAGTGGAGGAGTAGGCAAAGGGGGTGACTCCACTTGTGCTGTCAGTGATGAACTTTTTTTATTGTAAGTTCTAACTCCAACTTGAGAAAATAAAGTTTGTATTGCTACCTACCTGGTCTCACGTTGTGGTGGGCTGACTGGTCAGAACAGTCTGGGTCGGCTAACCCGTGACACAAGTGTCACTAGTTGAGGCATAGTGACAGAAATAATAGTTAATTGCCGAATTTAATACTGAATCCTCTGTTTTGCAGTGGCTACATCAGTGATTGTAGAGCAAGCTAAGTTGGCAAGTCTCAGATTTATCTGTAAAACAGCCATTTTCTCCTGCAGAGTGAAGGAAGTGGATGATTATAACAAAATCACTATCCATTGGTACCAGTTAAAACAAGGACAGCCTTTGAGACACATTCTTGAGATCTCCTGGAGAAGAGGAGAGGGAAGCAGGTCAAAGGAGCAGGTAGGTAGTTGATGAGACATCAGGAGTTCTGATATCTCTTTGGTCTTTGTGTTTGTGGTCAAGGAAATGTGCATAGGGCAGGATAGGGACAGGAAGTACTGAGCAGCACTATTTTCAAGAGATGAGCAGAACCAGACAGGCAATATAGGTCATGTTATGCTCAGAGGGGCATTGTTCGAGAACTAGCCGATTCACACTTGCGGCACCCACATAGACCCGACTTCAGTCCTTCCCAGAAGAGAGGAATGACAGAAGTTGGCGAATGATGTAAGTGTAAGCATAATCTTGTACTTCACACAATCCTAGGGTTTAAAAAATGTTTAGTCAAGTGTGTATTATAGTACAATACAATTGCCATGCTCTGAATAACAATCTATTAAAAGCTGGAAAAGCTTCAAGATGTTCCTTTGGGGGTTAACCTGTTAGCCTGTTTGTATCCCACCGGTTAAAAAAAGGCATGGGTGAAGCATAGGTGAGGAACTGATAACTTAATAAGAAGAAGTACAAAGGTGATTTATGCCAAAAAGAATCACATGTCTCTGGGTTAAGAAGAAAAGGCTGGATAAGGTGTGGCAGCGTAGCATAGTGGTTAAGGAACAGGACTCTTAAAGCCAAAGGTTGCCAGTTCAATTCCCCGTTGGGACACTGCTGATGTACCCTTGGGCCTTGGGCAAAGTACTTAACCCACAATTGCCTCAGTAAATATCCACCTGTATAAATGGATAATGTCATTAAAAAACTAACTGATGCAAGTCACTCTGGACAAGAGTGTCTGCTAAATGCCAGTAATGTAATGGATAATGGAATGCAATGATATGATGCTTATGTTATGTTCAACAGAAACATCCCACTTTCCCTTAGATTATCTCTGGATTCCAGCAGGTTGTGTATATGATCTTGCTCAATTTATTGTAATTACGTTAAGCACTGTAGGGGAATTCAAGGTCTTTGGATCAACAAAATTGTTTGTTGCAGGTAAGTTTATACCTTGTTTATTATAAATTGTTTAACAGACCATTGATTTGATGAAACTGGAAAAATGAGATTGAACACATCAATATCCTCTGTTTTTGTGGGGGAAAAAAAGGAATGTTGACAATTTGAATGCATATGCTATTTTCAGTCTGTATTGTAAGACTGTATCCAGGTGAATCATGAAGATCAAGTAGTCTATGTTGCAGTGCACAGCATGTTTTTGTGGCATGAAAATTATTATAATTATCATCATCATCACTACTACTACTACTAATGTAATACATTATGCATTTTCATTTTCAGAATGAAACCGTGTTATGTACTTTGTTTGTTTATTTGTGTGCGGTTAGTTGAATTTTACTCTTCTGACGTTGCTTGAGGTCTACTGCATTCTCAATGTGCAGCTCTAATTTCAGCTAAACTGCAGGCTCCGTTGCACATGTGATAACGAAGACAGCTTTTTCATTCTAAAAGAGCTCTGAGAATTGGTTGGAAGTCCGTTATGGAAAATTAAGGTCAACAGGTGATCTGCTTTTACATTCATAGGATTTGACCAAAGCATTTTCATGCCTTTATAAATTTGTGGGGTTTTATTGTGAAACATTTGAATGTGCAATGTGCTGTTAGTTTACCAATCCGGTTGTCAATGCAGTTCCTCTGACCTTCAGTATAATCTTTTATCATATGATGTTATTTCACAGACAATGAGATCCCACCTAAACTGACTGCTTACACCCCTTCACGTGCAACCAATGGCAATATAACCTTGGTATGCCTGGCCACAGGGAAATGTATCCAGGCATGATCAAATTCAAGTGCCATTTGAAACAGACTTGTTAAAGGGTGATGAAAGAAAAAGACTTGTTGAAGGGTGATGGAGAAGTGCTAGCACAGAGGGGAGATGGGATCACTATAATGATAATGGACAAACAGAAGATCCAAAGGAATAAGAAAAAAAAAGAAAACAAGATACTCTTAACAGGCTGAAAGTACTCTAAAAAGTGTCAAAAACAAGCCTTAGTGTGCATTGGTAAACATTCATTTTAAGTTTGTCAAGGTAATCTCAAGCATACCTACACTGACACAGAATAATAGAATATGATGGATACCTGCACTCAGATCTGTAAGAACATTGTGAGAATATCTTGCATAGAAGATGGTGGCACTATAAGCCAAAGGAAGAGAACATTGTGCAGCATGGTGCAGGCAGTATGCCTTTAACCATTAAACAGTCCTGATTACAGATCACACCTTTCTGCCTCTGTCTGAAGGATTCTTTTGAGCTCACGCACAGTCTGTATTTGGCAATGCTCACCTACACTATAAGGAGCATGAAAAGCATGGTGTACCTCATTGTTGTGTCCCAGAGGTCAGATGTGACTGGGAATGGGAGGAAAACACCATGACAACTGATGATTTCAAGGTGCAGTACTGTTCAGCAGGGTCTGGACTGTACCCTTTTCACTTTACATGATAAACACAAATTGTGGTCTATTCCATGTTGGTTTAGGCTGATAATCAATTCTGATAATTGTGGAGCCAGATTTGTACGTGCTGTCATATCCACCTGAATTCAGTCTTGTATGGCTAGGTTTTTAAATATGGCTCATGCTTCTCTTTGTCTTGTTAATATTATCAGAACTAGGGTGGCTTGTCCCTTTTAAATGTTGATTGTATGTTACGTCCAAAAGCATATGGATATACTGATAAAGAAAATTCTCAGAATTCTGTTCACTTGCTTTATTTGCTTATTCAGCTGCTTTTTAAGAATTTTTTTCTCGTCGTGGTGCCTTGCGATTCATTTTATGGGAAAACAGACACCATGTAAATGTAGGCTCTCATCTTTGTAGAATAATTTTGATTGATGTGTGACAACTGGTAACACATACACCTCTTTTGTTTGCACTACAAAATATAAAAACATGTCTGTGGTAAAACAGGCTGGTTCTGAATATCTTCTACACCTGTTGCTCACTGCATTTAGTGTTTTTTTCCATCAGGCTGCTATTACCACAAACATACTGCAAACATATTATTTAAATGCACATTAAAAATACTACTATGCATACTACTAGCATACGTGTATCTATACATGCCTGTATCTAAGTGGTGTCATTTCACAGGCATAACAAATCAACACAATTATGGTTTCATAACTTTTATTAACAGAACGTTCAACATTTTGCTCACACTTTCTGTCTTTAATAAGCTTCTTCCTTTGTCTCCAATATTGTTGCCAATGCTATTTTCTATTGTTGATAGAGTACCTTTCCACAATGGCTTTAGGGCAAACACACATTTATAGACCATGTGGCTATGTCATGTTTGGCCAGTACAAGGTCAAACCTTCCAAAGATCTCAAACTTATTCAAAAATGTTCTCCAGTCCACTTTCTGCTTGCACTGGCATCTGGGCCATGATTTTACAGACTGTGTTTGTAGCATCAAAATCAGCCCCTTTTAGTTTAATGCTCACAATTAAGTAGTAGACAACTAGGTAGAAACATATTTTATTAATGGACGGAGATTGGGTGGTTTGATACAGAACATGCACTCATGCATTTAAAGGGAGACAATTTCTCACCCACTGCAAACAATACTGTCTGTTCCATAGCACCTTACACTAACAGCTGTCCTTACACTACTAGAGTGTCTTTTCATAATATCCTTTTCTAAGCAAAAAGTCTAATGTCAGTCAGGTTCATCTGTATAACCAACAGACAAGGATCATAGGACATGTGTTTGTATTCCTGTGTTATTCCTAGATTCAATCTAACAAATATACACTTTATTGTCTTTAACTTTGAATAACTACATTATGTGACTGCAGCATTTGTTTCACTACTTAATTTCGTGGGTTTGATGTTTAGTGGAGAAATATTACTCAATAATATGAAAAGCTAGTTAGGGACAAAGTGTGTTGTGGTTGGATTGAACCTGGGCCTTAAGGTTCAGGTTCATCTTCCAAAATGCAAATCTTCAGTTGAATCTGAATAAAGTCACAATAGGTAATGTACAGATCACAGTTTGCATTAATACACCAAAATGTAGATGCCTCTGTTCCACTTCACAACTGTTAACACTAAAACTAAACAGAAAGTGTGAAATGACAGTAAAATGCAAGCCATATTAGAAATACAGTGTAATTTGTCTTCAGTATGCAAAACTGAATGCAGCCCAAATCCATCACAATCTGTAAATGAAAACAAACACTAGTGGGAGAACTGCATCATAATTCAATACAGAGCTGAAATCAGAATTGTCACATGTTAGGGACAGACTAACTTGTGGTATGTGTCACACTGCCAATTATTATATTCTATTCATTTTTAAGAGCTGGCAGAACATCTTTAAACTTCTTATAAATGTCAATCTGATAACATCAATAGTGAAAACTTTCTCAGAAATCAAACCACAGATCAGTTTGGCATCTCTATTCAGCATAACCATAATGCACTTCCTGTAGTACTGGATTTAGAGTAAATCCAATCCAAGCAATTTATCTTTTTTCAACCCTCACATTCAGTTTAATTCTGTTTTTCACTCAATTTCAGCAAAAAAACATTTGTGTTTAATGAAATATACTCAATGGCTCAAAGGGCAAAACACATTTCTGTAGGATCAAGTAGAGACCTAACTATCAATAAAAAAGTCAGAATGACCTTTTCCAAGCCTTATACGAGATTGCTTTAAGTTGAAGTATACAGAAATAGCAGGTAACAGACAAACTGAAAACAAATCTGTGCTCCTTAGCTCTTTTAACTATGCTACATTACACATGTAGTGAATAAATTCCATAATACCTTTAGGAGAAAATTGGAAGTATGGCAGAATATCAGTGGTACGGTCTGTCAAAAGGTTCCGTTTAAACTGATATGTGAACAAAAACCAAAGGATCTACTTCACAGACATTATTTGCAATAAACCATCTCATACATTATATAAATTGGCAAAATTCCTGATTACTTTAAAATTGTAGTGCAGACTAAGAGATAGCAAAATATTAAATAATCACAGGTGTTCAATCTTAGTGGTACCTTGTAAATACATGATATACTGATGCAAGCCATTTGCAGTGAGTGAGTTCATATGAGGTTATTTTTAAAGTAAACTTCATTTTAAATTCATTTTAAATTGTGCATATGATTCATAATTGTAAAACATCCAGCAGATGATTTTTTAATGGGAGCTGCTGTAACTGATTTTTCCATGCTTATATATAGGATAACTACACACGATAATTAAGAGTATACAGAGTTTGATATGATAGGGGAAAGGTGGACTGCACATACCCTTCAGAGATGCCTGATTTTATCAAAATTAAGTGTGTTTCAGAAGCACTCATTACTGTTCAAAATCCTCCAATCAACACACCAAAGACAGTGCAATGCTTTACATGGTTGACTTTCTGGTGATTCCAGATCTTCCTTGTCTTTTCTCAGTCAGATTTGGTCAACTGCCTTGATGCGTGTACAATAAACAACACCTGCTATGCATGTGGGATTCAGGCAGAGTCTCAGAAGAGACGCAAGGTTAAAGTGTTTCATAAAAAGCAAAGCACTTTTCAGTTGTACTATGAGACAGACAATATTTGCAGCATATGGGATCATTATATACACATGCAGATATAATGCCTATGCCAAGCTCATGATGTTAAATTCAAAATACACATCACGTAATGACAATAATAATAAATAAACCATAAAAAAACAAATGCCAGTACTTGAGACAGATGTTCTACAAAAAGAGATGTTAAGATAGAAGAGCAGGTCTGCTGGAGGCATGCATGAGACTGGAGTGCACTGCACTGCAGCATCTGAACTCTCCACATAAGTGTTCACTAGGCCTGTGTGTGAACTGGAAATAATAACCATATAAAATGTAAACATCAGGAACAGCTTATGCATGTGCCACAACACTGGTTCTAAAATCATTTGTAGAGTGTTACTATTTCATTTAAATAAAAATAAAAAAAAAAACACAAAAACACCTCGTTTTCATCCATGCCAGGGGAAAAAGGTTAGGTCTGGCTGCAGTAGAGGTTAGTGCAGTGACCACAAGCAGAAAAAACATTGTAGAGGTTGGTAGCAGTTGTAAGGCAGTGTGACCTTCCGTGACAGGAGAGGATAGTAGTAACCAAGGCAACTGCAGACCATGGGCCAGTGCCGCTGAACTCTGAGCCAGCCCTCACGTCACTGGGCTGATTCTAGCTGTCAACCACCATGGGCTCCTCCTCCATTTCTCTACCACTGCTTCACCAGCCAAAAATGAAAGAGGAATAAGGAGTAAGAAGAGGTGCTGGGATGATGTTACTGGAGCAGTGTGGTATGTTACAATTGGTGCCTACTTCAATGTGATGCAGTCTGTAATTTGAAGTGTGAACAACAGCTCTTGGTAGAGTATGATCGTAGTGGATGATTAGCTTTGATTCACTTCAGCACTCTTGCATGACTGCAGAGGTTGTTGCAGTGATATCTGCATGATATAGGTTGTTGCAGTGATATTCTGCATACTGCAGAACTGCAATACCGCAATATTTGTTGCATGAAAGGGGAATAGCATAAACATTTTTAAGGCTACACCCTGTACTGCTAAGAGCGTTGTGTTTGACTGTTGATCAATGACAATAACCTAAACAGGAATTAGCACCTATGCTAGAGAGCTGCATTCCACTCACTTATTGAGGGCCCAGTGTATTGAACTGAACTTTGAATGAATACACAGATCACACTTTCAATTCTTCAAGGATCAGCAGCTCAATAAGATTACTAAAATAATTTTGTCAGCTACAGTAACAGTCAAAAGTTTGGACACACTCTTCTTTCTTTATTTTTACTATTTTCCACATTTTACAATAACAGTAGAGACATAAAAATTATTAAATAACACAAACGGAATTATGCAGTGACCAAGAAAGTGTTATAAACAAATCAAAACTATCTTACATTTTAGATTCTTCAAAATAGCAAAAAAAAAAAAAAAATATATATATATATATATATATATATATATATATATATATATATATATAAATATATAAATATATATATATATATATTTAATTTTTAGGAAAGAAACTTATACACAGGCATCAACCCATATTTGTCTCAGAAACTAACTTCAAGCATTGAAGCATAAATCTTTAGATCAAAATGTCTTTGGATGTCTCCCATTATCTTAATCAGCTGTGTCCAAACTCTTGACTGGTACTGTATATTTTAAAATTTTCTAAATTAATGAAAACATATGACTTAATCACAAAAAAGATGTCCTTGGTTCTCAGTCAATGACTATCAATACAGAAGAACAGTACTATAATGTTATAATGTATATGTGCTCTGTAATAAAATTTTCATTGCATGTGTAGTGTTGTATGGCACACTGAAAATAGTTATTGTATTCTTCTCAAATGTTCTGAAGTTTGAGTGTTTGAATGTTAGCATATGAATTACCTGCTAAATGACTGGCTTCTCATGGTCATGCTTTTCCTCAATATCTTCATCAGAATCTGAAAACAAAGCATGCATATTAGTGGTCTCAGTAAAGTGAGTATCTGAACACATAACAGATATACTGTGCTTGTCCTTAAACAGAAAGAGGTAAATGTCCAATATTTCAATGGCAGACTCTTAGGCGGAAATATCTGTGAAAGCGAATTTCCTGTTTTTAAAGCAGACTTGACACTTTGCATTGACCTCATAAGACCACACTGAAAAACACAAACACTGTACTTTATACCTATGAAATGAACAAAAAAAGCACTTTACATGTACAAAAACATGAAGTTACCAGCTTTTTAAAAAATTAGAGCATATGTACATATGCATGTATATGCCTATATGTTTTCATAATTTATGCAAGGAGGGTCTATTTTCATATTGGAAATGTACTGGAAATCTGGGACCTTTCTAATCCACAAACACAGCATTTATACAAATGGGATATTACCGTAAGATGTTGTCAATGACTGAAGCTCCAATGGAAGATTCAGGAGGAGAATTTTCAGACAATCCACACGCAATTAACCAAATCAAAACAAACTACCCCCTTCCATGGCATCCTTCTCCACCCCATCTCCCTTTCTTTTAACCATTTATTACGTCCAAATGGGGGGGTCAACAACCTTGGCCCATGGCCAGATATGATCCCTTCTCTGGCCTTCGGGGCAAATACAAGTACCGCTATAACCACATCGAATGCAACCTTCATGCTTTGATTCAATGGAAATTAATGTGTGCTTAATAGGCAGCAATAGACCCAAATTACATCTGTACATCTTCTTACAATGCTGTACAAGAATAATATGCTTGTGTGCATGCATTTGAGCATACATTTATTTGAGCAGAATTAACAAAATAATGCAAAAAATGAGCAGATACATCAAAGAAAAAAGGCATCTGTATCACAACTGGCCAAGTCTGTAGAACTCTGGGGTCCTGACAAAGAGACCGTTGTCTCCACACCGCACTCAACCATGGAGGTACCACAGGAGGCTTAAGTAACAGAAGTCTACTCCACTGCAGCGCACCTGTCCGTGACACAGGAGACAGCAGGGCAACCTAACCATCTCTGTCAGCAGTCTGCGTTTCCTCTTTGCTGTGGTTTAACAGTTACTGCGCATAGCAAGGCAAGTTGGTTTATGACACATTAAGACATTAATTAAAGCATGCCAAAAGGAGCTGACAGGAGATTTAAGTTCTATTGTACAAAAACAATGGTAACCAGTGCATTGCTAAGTTTTTCCTTACAGGATTTCAGTTGAAATAAAAATTGTGTACAATGAAAATACTGTATTTGGAAAGCTGACCTTGTCTTAAGTTGATACTCACATACACTGTATATACCTCATACTGAAGTACACAGAAACTGTGAATAGTGGCAGAAAATGTACAGGAAAGACCTAAAGTGCGCACAGCCTGCCATACACAAAAGGAAACTGTGTTGTGCATTTTGCGGACCATATTCAAATTGAACACAGGTTGTTTTTGTACTCTTCAGCAAGATGAAGTCAAAATATATGGTGGCATTACCTTGAGAACCCTAGGACAATGGTAAATTTTATATGTGAATACATGCATAAGATCTAACTGGCACATGTTTCGACAGAATTATGCTTTTGAGACCAACATATATTTTAAGTGGGTAAAATGTAATGTTTAAACTTTGTTTGTGTAATTGTTAAACTCAGAGAATGAATGTCACCTATCCATTTGCTCGCTACAAAAACTGGTCTATGGAACACTGTTTCATAATGTTTCAGACTTCAGAGATCTAACCTCTATTTCCAGCATGATTTCCACAGAAATAAACATGCTGAAACACTAATGCTGCACAGATTACAACCCAAAAGCACATGTTGGGATTTCTCTTCTGTACTCGAAATATGACCATTTTTCATTGTATATTCTATTTCATGTTTTATTCTGGCGCTGTAAAATATTAGTGTTGGGTAATCCTTTCTAAGAAGCTCATGCAGAAAGAAGCATTCTACAGAATTCCACTGGCATCCAGAAGATGGTGCTATTCTGTTTAACTCCCTGAAAAGGGAAGTGTGAGAATTGAGGTAAGAAATGGAGAAGGGAGCACATGAGAACTGTGCCTACGCTTAACCAATGCAGTGGCCACAGGGCTGTGGCTAACCCACCTGCAATAGATTCTGGAGGGGAATAGAACTGCCCGTCCGACAGAGGGCCAGGGTGCATGAGGGGTGCCCTCTCTGAGGTGTCTGTCACCAACAACAACCCTGTACCACAGACAGGGACAGCAGGAGAAAGAAGGCACACAACCTCAACACCATCACAATAAAACCCAATTAGAATGAAAGAAAAAAATAAGTTGCACATTTTGTTATTCTGTTAAAGATGTTACTCTCTTAAATATCTTCTGTGTTTGAAATTCCTTTAAATAAAACTGGTAACTGTAAATGCAAAAATAAATATGTAATCAGTATGTATCTAATGTTATGTAGTAAGCTGTTTTTCTTCTTACTAATTTCTCCTGAACTAAAGCCAATAGATCATAAATAAATGTATCAAGTACAATGATCAATGATGCAGGAAAAAAGAAAATAGAAAACTGTCACTAAACAGACAAGTTTAATCACTAATTGGATCGCACTATAACGGAAAATGTCTACTATATGCACCACATGTGCAGGTCAGGTAGATGACATACAAAGTGACATTAAGCATTAAGATTCCTACTGATTCCTTTCTGTTTGTAATTCATATCACATGCTGGCACAATAATATAAAAAGCATAAACGTATGGTGTGAAATCAACTGGCTCATTCTGAAATAAGGCAAAACTTCAATTGAGCAGAGGACTATATCACCATTGGTTGAGTAGGAAGAAAATGTCAAAGTTTTCTGGCATGTTGGAAAACCAAATAAAACAGTGCTTACCGTAAAGTTACTAGTATATACTACAGAAAATTGCCAGCCAGTGTTTATTGCATGTAACTTTAAATTTTGATTCTGGTGCTTCCCTGAGATAATGACAAAATAAGAAACTGAAACAGGTTTTCACAATGATTTCATTGATGGATTATTTCAAAATTAGCATTCAAGGGATGTGTCCTGTAATCACCTGCAGTTTAATTCTGAGAGATCTTTTTCTACATAATAAAAATTCCTAAGACGACATTGTATCTCTATCTGTATATTGTTTTGCCCTTATGTACATAAATATACAGAATCTATATACCTGCCCCCCAAACTACCGCCCCAAAATTCATATGGAATATGTGAGAAAATGCAGAGAAAAGACTGAGGTTTCATTCACTGGCAGGGGCTCAAATTATGTCATAAAAATTCCCACTACCTTTTCCCTAAATCTGCTGCTGCAATGACAGAATGAAATGAAAATGCAACAGACAAAGTGAGTATGTGGGAAGGCCACAGCCTCCATGGCTGTGACAGCGAACTTACTGTTTTCATCATCTGCCTCTTGTGGAAGGACTTTGAAGTCCAGGAACCAGGTCTCAATCCAGGCCAGGATGAAGGAGATGATGGGCAAAAGATACCCAAAGGCCCCCTGCGAGAGAAGCTGCAAAACAAGAGTAATATTGTAATGGCCAAAGCTCCAGTAAGGGGGGGGGGGGGGGGGGGGTGAATGACAATGACATCACACTGTGCAACATTCCAGGAGGATGAGGAGTTGCGCATGGCTTTCTAATACAGCAAACCCAGAGACACCTACCTTTGAAAGAATAACTTTAGCTATCAAGAAGGCACTCGTGACTGCCGTGGTTATCTGAAACAGCATGAGAAACATCATGAACATCAGCGGCAATTTGTTGTAATTTTTTTATATAATAATATACAGATCATATTCAGTCCTAAGCCAATGTGAAAGGCTTACATTACAAGTTATCAGGTCTTTGACAAAAGCACGACAGATAGAGTCTGTCCAGGACTACAGGCAAAAGTGCCCTCTGCATTTCAATCCAAGCTCAAACTGGGCCTGCATTGGCTTTCAAACATTCTGTGCTGCATTGTTTCTGTTAAAAGCACACATACCGCGATGGCCCACCAGTGCTGCAGCTTGCAGACAGCATAGGCTAGGATGAGGGCTGCAAAACGGAACACAGCCAAGATCTGGAGAGAGGTGGGCACAGTTCAGTGTCAGATTTTACCTCCAATACATAGTGGAATTTGAACCATCAGAGCAAGACAGGACATATTCTCCCCTAGAGTGTATTAAGTTAACGAAAAAAACTTAAAACAGAAGACACTTACAAATATATCAAAGAAGGAGGCATGGTAGTCATAATGAAGGACCTCTTTATTCAACTGATTCTGGATTCCTCCATTTACCTAGAGAGAGAACACATAAGGAAAATACCAAGATCTAAGGAAACTGAGTTAAACAGTTGTAGCAACTGCGCAAAACTCGAATAAAACCAGAAAGCCTGTGTATGGCTTCATTGTTATTATGCAGAAATATGTACAGACTATAACATGTTGGATAAAAGCTTTTGGAGAAAAGAAAAATCAGCCAAAAAGCCACATTTAAGTGCATCTAGGCAAATGGCAGCGGGAATAGGGCATAAGGCTGATCTCAGCATAATGTTGATTTCACTGATCAGCTGTTTTTTCTAACCAGCTGCACATAGCCTTTTACAGTACAACTAGCACTGCACTGACAGGATGAAAATCTTCCCCGAGGTATTTCTTTGTGTTTGTTGTATTTTCATTAACTATTCCTGTCCCCCTCCCTGCAAAAAAACCTCTTTTCTCTACCAGCTACTCAACTCTGATCCAGGAGGGCTGCAAGTGGGAAGGTATTTACAGTTGTCTCTATAACACTTAACACACTTGACACTTACATTCCAAAGATGCAGGTGGCTGGAATGAAAAGCAAAGGGAATGTTGAAAAAAAAAATTAATCTGGAAGAGGGTTTTAACAGTACAGTTCTGAATAATCGTACCTTCTCCCGCCCTGATCTTTGATCGTTATTTACAAGCACAGCCTGGAAATTAAGGGACAGTACAGAGGTACAATTAAACCACCCTGCAGTAAGTAATGTTGGATGTGAACTCTCAATATGGGTAAATATGCCAAACATCACTTTTGTGAGAATCCTGCTCCCATTAGCCTTCCATCTTTAGCAGTTTCCAGAATACCATTCTAACAATTTAAATATATCGTTTATCATTGACCTCAATGGACTGTCTACATTGTAGCTAAAAGCAGTCAATTGTAAAGTCACCTGTACTGTAAAAAGGGCTAGGGACATTGACAATTTCTACTTGATATCCAGATACACATCACTGTGGTTTGGACTGGTTTGAGTCTTGAAATCCTATTGCAAACGTCTCGTAAATGGCTCTAGATAAGACTTTTTGGCAAATGAATAAATGTAATTGGAAAGTTGTTTTGTCACGGTTTTCTGTTCATTTCTAATCAAAATGCACTGGAATCATTCAGTCCAACGTTACCACTATTTCATGACTGTGTTTGAGAAATGTTCACTAAGTGAAAAATGTTTCACTACAGTGAAATTCAATACTATCTGATAATGTTACTGAGTTTTTCCAGCATCCCTGCAGTTGAATGGAATTTTCTTAAAATTCACAAAAAGCAGTCTGCACAAATGCACACCCAGGGAATGTGAAACGAAGCAACTCAGGGTGTTCTGCAGATTGGGATACCCTGAACCAAGTGTCATTTTGAAGGGGAGTACTTAAAGCAAGTGTTTAAAAAACTGTCAATCTGTCAAATGTCTGAGGATCTTTTTCTTTCAATTTTCAATTTCAGTTGTCAATAACTGAGCTCATTTCATGTCAAGTCCATACAACAGGTTAATTGTTTCATTGTTACTTGTCAATTTCTAACTATCTGTGTGTATGGCAACTAGTGGCTCGCTGGTATGGCAGTCAGAGCGCACACTCAACCGTAGTGACAGCACTCTGTCACACTCCTTCTGCTTCATTTTTGTCAGCCAGCTTCCCAATAGTGACTAAACCACTAGCCAAACATGAGCTGTTCTGTGTTGCCAGTATAGGTAACCAATGGTTGAATAAATTAGTCATGTGCCTTAGTGGAATGGCAAGGACTGGATAACAGATTAGTGTAATCTGATATATTATCTGTAAAACAAGCCAGACTACATTAAAAACTAACCAAACCACATTCAAAAAAGCAGACAAATCTATTAGCTGGTTTACAGTTTTGATGGTCTCTAGGGCAGCTGACAAATGACTACCAGCACATCAGAACTTTAATACTAATAACCTAATCACTCTCTGTAATTGTGGACACTGCAACACTTGATGTTAAAAACTGTCAGTGAAAAACATCTACAAGTAAAACAACGCTAGTTTTTTTTTTTTTTTTCAATTAATGGATAGATCTGAGTATCTCTCCAATTCTGCTTTAACTATGTAATTATCAAGTGAGTAAGTGGTGGGTATATTTACCTCAAGCCTAGTCCTTGTTTAGTGAAAAAAAAAAACTTAGACAGATACAATTTTTAAAATGTTTTAAACATTCAGACACATACGTTCAGTTCTATGATCCACAGCAAGGTGATGAAGAGGAGGTCAAAGGTGACGAAAAGGCAGAAGGTCCTCCTGACGTCAGAGATGCACTTCTTCTCGCCACCCTCGTAGGACTCGATGCGGGCGGAGGGGCCGCCAGGGTTGATGGAGGCCAGGCCTCGAAGTGTGGCCCGTGAGTCCAGGCTGCTGCTCAGGGTGCTAGCCATGGTGCGACTGGACCATGCTCACCACTCACCAATGCCTGGACAGCATTGCCACTGTTGTCCTGGAACCGATGCTACTGGGAATTGGGGGGGAGTTGCGAGACAGCGGGTGGGGCTGGGAGAAGTGGGATTGGGGGAGAGAAATTGGAGGGTGATGAGCTTGACGAAGATCCAAGCAGATCTGCATTCTTTCATGCTAGTGTTTCCACAAGTGGAGTGAAGTGGTTAGGGTAATGGAATCAGAGAGTAATGGTTTAGAGTCTGAACCCCAGGCAGGATATTGCTGGTTTTCCACTAATCAAAGTCCCTTTTCCAAAAGTAACAATGACTGTACCAACATGCTAAAAGATGGTCAAAGTGCAGAACTGAATGGTAACAGTTTCTACCTAGGGGCCCCCACATGGCACATGGATGAAATAACCTCAGATCAAACAAACAGCATTAAAGCATCTCATTTGGGTTCTTCTACGCAAAGTATATATTTCCCTCAGTCTTCAAAACATTTTTCAGGGTAGAAATGGGGTTGCGGTGGGACAGGTTTCAAAGGTTTTAAAGGCATCAATGCACTAGAAAATATGTAAAGGGTAAAATGATATGCTGTAAAGCTCCACCGTGTTGATTATGCTGTCACACTGCATGACTATTACATTTTGTAAGACGTTATGCTGTCAAAAGACAGCATCTAAAAGCTACAGCATCTGGACATTTTTAGCTGGCTAATTTATCAGAAATATGAACATATACAAAATTCACAGAACACTGCTAGCATTCAATCCAGGGTGAATCCCTGAAATGGTGCATACAGACTCTCATTATTTTTCTTACTTCACTCTTCTAGGTCTCAATCATACCATTCCCTCTGATATCTGAACCATGCCAGGCTTTAACCAGGCCTTAAATAAAGCTACAGAGGTATCACTGCGCTCAACATGAAGACAGATGTATTTTTCTTTAACAAGAACATTTAAGCAAGTGTTTTTTGTCACATACAAAGACATTTACCCTTCATTTCTGTACCCACCTAATTCAAACAATGTGTAATATCTGGAAAAAAATATCTTTGTTACTCAAAGTTAAGCTCTAATGAAGTGGGATAACTGAATATCCCTGCCAGTTTTTTTCAATATTGCAAAAGGGAAGGGAGAGCATGCTGCCATTTACCTTTCAGGGGGATTCTTGCAGAGCAGTGAAGAGTGATGCTGTGTGATCCAGTCACAAGATCTGTCTTTCATACAATGCCAACAGGGAGGCAGTGGCCCAGGCAAGCAAAGAGTGCAAAATCTAGAAAACAAAGCTAAGATAAGCACAATTATCACAGGGCAGAGTTATCACATAATGTACACAACATCCTCAGAGTGGATTCCATGGAATACTGTAAAAAATTAATCAAGGAAACAGGAAACACAAGAGAGGGCTACACAGCTGTACCTGCATCATTTCATATACTTTTGAAGTCTGATTCATAGAATTTTCTCTTTGGGATCTGAATTTTAAGCGATATAAATCAAATTCAGTTATGTTAATGCTATTTCAGAAACTTCGAAAGTAAATACAAATTGTCAACACAGACAGTTAAAGTTAACACAGGGCCTCCCCCCACATCTTTCTGCAGACATTGTGTCAGACAGACACAAAAGCCTGGCAAACACTGGTCTGCCTCTGGTGTGGGAAAGTCAGTGAGGTGTCCTAGATTGTGCAAAAATAAAATGCTATCAGACAATGGTGAAACAGACTGGACTTTAAGAACAATATACTCTCTTCTTGGTTGACTATGCCAGTCTAAACCCTGTAAACATGGCCCTTGATACTGCTATCCATGAAAGACAGCATGTCCTTTGCAAGCAGATATGAGGCATTTGTTTGTAGATTAAATACTGTAAGCCTGTAGAATTCATTTAAAAAAAATGAGAAAAAAAAATTAGTTAAATACAGGTCACGGGTCTTCTCTTCCCATGTTGTCTGACATAGAGAGTCCTCTCATGGCTCCAGAGTTTATTATTGGGCTTCCTGTACCAAGCAAGGGTCAACCTCATCATACAAAAGGTCCTTTTCAGTTAAGGTTCTACAGGAAAAAACAAAGCAATGCATGCGTGAGGTCCATTCTGAGCATCAAATTTAGCATGCTCTTTCAATGACAGATTTTAGACAGCATTTCTTTTTATTGCTGTTGTAACCACTTAGCTAACGTCTTCACGTGCTTCATTTTCGTCCTTAGTAACAGGACAGAAACAAAACAATGAATACATGAAAAAAACGACTTTCTGAATGGTATCACTGACAGTTGAGGTGAAAACATCTTAATGATCTGACTGAATCACCCTCTGGATTTGATAATTAGAACCATGTTTCACCATCACAGCTGTCTCTCTTCCTGCAGTATTGCAAACCCTAAAATGTCTAATACGTTTATATCTAGAGCGGCCATATTGTCCAGTAACTATTACTAAAAGTAACACATAACTGATACACTTTTTTAATTGCATGTATTGATACACTTTGTATTTTGTCTACTAGTCTTGCTACCGCAATTATTCTGAAAAAAAAAAAAACAACAATATATTAATTGTCACCATTCCTCATGCTCATAATAGATTCTTACAGTATCAAGCAACTGGCTATCTGGCTGTCTCTGAAATTCCAAACTAAAATTTCAGTGAAAACAATTACTGGGCACATGGCTATGGTGGATTCAAAGTTATAGATTGATTTTCCTCATCATGTGACCAGATCTCAGAGACCATGTCAGTTTTGAAAACCACTTAGTCAGCTATTATAATTACAAACTCATCTTCCCTGTAGTGTGCACTGTTTTATCCATATCTTCTCTGCTGTCAAGGTTCTTTAATGTAACTATGGTGTGGACTAAATCCTGCTGCTGTAAAACTGTGATACTCCAACTGCAGACCACTTGTTGTAGGACAGCCTACAGTTTCCCTTGTCCTTTATTGTCCTCTTATTCCACAGGCGGCTCCTAACATGTTCCACATGCACTTCAACAACTACTTCACTCTCTAGGTGGGGCTCATTTCAGCTCAACTCAACCTTTGAGCAGTATAGAGGTTACATTCAACACCAGAACATTTGCCTGCATTCTTCTGCTTCTGCTTCACCTGCTAATGATCAATGACTATCAAGCAAATTTTTATGTAATTCCAACCTTGCTTCAAGATGAATCCAAAAATAGCATAGTGCGAAAAACAAACAAAAACCCCATCACACATTTAATAAATCACAGTGGTATCCAACAGGAACTAAAACAGAAACAGAAACAATGATGAGAAGGAAATTCTTTCATGGCTAAGTGACCGTGTTTTACATCATGTTTTTCACCCAGTCTGCCAGAAGAAACAAAAACATTTTCAGTCCTACGGATCAGTGATTACAGAGGATCTCGATGCTAAGAAACAGTCACCATGCTTCTTTCTCCTCCCGAGTCTGATCATGTGACTTCCTCCAAACCTGTGCACACGTTCACAGGATTAGTCTCTCACAGTATGCTGGCAAGATGCTGCATATGTTGCAATGGGTGATTCTTGAAACAGATCCAACACGTAAACAAAAGACAGAGGATACAAAGTGCAGTCTCTGAGAAGCCCACTGTGCTTTTTGTTTGTTTATTTAACTTTCATATTTGCTTCAGACATAGACAACACACTGCACAAAAGCTAAACATAAATATTTCTCTACATCAATCAAAATAAGTGGAAAAAAAGTTTGCAAATTTGCTAAATTTTCACTTTTATAACTTGTCAGCATAACACTAGCACTTTTTAAGGTATGGTATAGTGCACAGGGTATAACACCTATATATGTACTGGTAAGTTTGTAACGCACTGTGTTGCAGGTAAAACTAAACCACCTTTCGAGTCAGTGACAATTCCTTGTTTGGAATGCAGCTCACTACATGCACAGGCAATACAATGCGGAGCGCTGATTTGCAAATAAAAAAAAAATAAATTATACCATACATGTCTTGTGACCATGACAATTTCCCAGCATTCTCGACATTCCACTATATAGACTGTAGAGTTCACCCTTTGAATCCTGGCAATGAGCTAAGCACACCTACAAACACCATCTCGTGGAACAAGGAAAGTGCTCCACTGTTCTTTTCGCTTTAGTTATGGTCATACATTTTAACTGGTTGTGATAGCCTTCAGAGGCAAAGCACATGCAGCTAATCAACGGTTTACGGCAGACCAGACGGCAGTCTTGACCAAGGGAGTCAGAGAGAGGGGTAGCAATTTGGAGGAAGAACAAGCTCTTAATACTTATTCTGTGGAAATTTACTAACAAGCCAGTGGGAGAAGATGTCATCACTACAGAACTGAAAGGAAAGGAACTGACAAACCAAACAAAGGACAGAGAAACTGACAGCTTAACTCACACAAAGGTAGCCTGCTAGCAAATCAGCTAAGGGGTGTGCATGCGACCTGCTTACTGTTAACAGCATCATGTTGCCGTCGTCCCTATAGGACACCACAGTAACCCATATGCACCAGGGGCACATGACAGATAAGTGGGTTCGGATGTTTTGGATGTAAGAAATAAAGTTTTGTATAACATTTTAGTGGCCTACTTGAGAATCTCAGAAAAAAAAAATCATTATTACAGGTGAGTCCCACAATGTAACACCTGGGACAATTATCCTATGTTGAAAATTAAGGTTATCTGTGCCAGTTTACGCCAGTATGCTTGAAATTGTGCTAAAAGGTTCTGCGTTTTCCAACACAAAGCTAGACAGTACCGTATGCCACACTGACAAAAAATAAGTGGTTCAGTAAAATTAAGCCTGTATCCCACTTAAACGTAACATTATCTAGCTTGTTGGCTCGTTCCAGACGGACCAAAATCGGATTAGCAACCAGACGAGATGGCTGACCTTAATTGCTTACTGACATGTTAATATTTACAGATAATTTACTCGTAATTGTAAGATGCTGAAACACCGAGAAACAGCAGGATTTCAACTAAATGATGCTGTATTACTGTTTGCCCAGACACCAGTAACACTGAACCACACACTGAACAGCTTTTCTCTCGGCTATTTAGCTAACAATGTTACGACTATGACATCAGGTCGCAGACTCCAGAGAGGTGTTAGGTCGCTTGACAACTAACTTCCCACTTGGACACAACTTAAGATAAACTGATGTAATGTTAAGTCATTGTATAAAATGGCTATCACTACCTAGCTAGACTAGCTAATGTTAGCTAACATGCTGAATCGTATCGCATCGCAGACCTAATCGGATAGGTCTGCTTTGTGTTTTTGCGGCACTCCACAAATATCAGGTGGAGACAGCTAGCCAGTTGGAAAACTGAAATATACAGTAAGTAAACAGTTGATTGCCCCGTTAGCTAGTCTAACCCACCTATATAAATAGCTACGATCCGTGCAGCTAACCTGCTTGTCTAGCTAGTTAGCATCTGCATTGTTATCTTGTTAGCTAAGTACGTGGCTACAGTACAGGCGCTGAGCGCCCCTTTAAATAGCAATTGTTATTTTTACAGAATCATACAGCTACCTTGTTAACTAAGCTAAGCTAAGGTATCCTAGTTAGAATAATTCTAAAATAGCTAGTTAGATAGCTCGGATAAGCAGTGGTCTTAGGAGCGGAAATGGGCTTGGGAAAACTTGAATTTAGCTACTTTAGTTATAGTGCAGTACTGATGATAAATAAATCGGATTACCTCAGGTAACTAGCTAGCCAGTCAGTCAGCTAGCTAGAGAAAAGTGGTTATCCAGTTATTTCCAATGTGCAGTGTTACGGTTCATCACTCCCAGTCTCTGCTAATGCAAAAGTAATACGCAGGTACGGACTGAGACTCATGTTTCTGTCGGACAGGAAACAGAGGGACACACCAACTGTATCGAGAGCGCTTCATGGGATATGGAGTTGTTAAAGTAACACCGTAAGCGATGCATGTGACGTATCTAAACCTACTCTCGAGAAGTCATTCTCCACTCACAATCCAGCGCATAAGACTTAAAGGACGAAGTCTGTTATGTTGGCTGTATTTTAATGCATTGCATCACGGACAGGAAAGTCCAAATCTGTCATGAATGACACGTTGAAAAGCGCACAGTGGTCATTCCATTCAAAAGGGTTTTATTTATTCAGTCAATGACATGTTTTTATAATTCAACAACCAACAAAGGACGAATGAAATTCACTGTGCAGCAGTTATGCTAAGAGATTCAGCACCACAATCAAAGCACATTGTAAAAGAGGGCATCCATCTTTGGTTTTATAGTCTTCATTTTTTTCTGAGACTTGTGAAAATGTCTTTCTTAGCCACATTAGTCTTTAGTCTTTTCCTTTTCAAGTGGCTCTGTAGATATATAGGTATATTTAAAAAGTAACAATCATTAACAATCATTATGACCACAGCAATGATATATTGTTCTCTACCATACACATGGCAGAGATCACAGATGTGTGCCTGACATGCGACCATGTTTCTGTTGGCTTGCCTCACACACCATCACGAACAGACTTTCAGCAGAGATATTTCAGATGTGCGCATGTATTTCATGCATTTCACATGCATGTAAGAATCCCTGATGAACAAAACAAATTTCATGGAATTGAAACTGATCAGGGTTGCTTTTTCATGTAGATATCAGCAGTGCCATTGACTACTTTGACAGCAGAGGGTGCTGAAGTCCTGAGATAGCATAGAGGTTGTGCATCCCTCTGCTTCAGACCCCCATGTCTTTTTTAAATACAAGAGATCGGTGGTCACTGTTGCTCTAATCCGTGTCTCAAATTGCCATGTGCAGTTAGAGAAGCTGGCTAACACTTCTTATGAAAAGGACCATATTTATAAGAATTTAAAATAGATCCACAAACAAAAGGAATCTGCCAGAGTACACAGCCTGCTGGCACTGCAGCCTTACACCTGCAACAAGCCAGATTAGGCAGATACGGCTGATTAAACCATGGCCAGCTACAGACTAAGACAATTACACATAAGTAACCTGTTCAGATGAAATTGATGAGCTCCGTTATGGACAAGGTTGAAAATGGAAAGACAACAATCCTTAAACATTTAACAAATTGACAACTAAACTATTGGGGGGGGGGGGGGGGGGGGTGAAAGTTTTCCTTCACATTTCTTCCCCCCTCTCCCAGCCTCACAAAGTCTGAGACATAAGCTATGGTTTAATGTCCTGCAATTGTCCACAAAAATCATGCAATGGTAACTCCACCTGAGTCCCACTATAGTACAAGACCACTGGATGCCAGGAAACCTTCCCTACAGCTTTGCAGACAGCCAGTCCCTCCACCCTAGGCAAAATAGCAATAATAGCTTTCCCTATGGCTCTATCAAGCCTCACTGGGCTTCTCAATTATTCCCCCACCAAGGGCTATAGGGTAGCCTCTCACTGGCCACTCGAAGTATCTGCTCTGGCCCCATGAAATGCTCCCTATTCTACTGCACATGTACACAGCTCATCCTCCTGGCCATGCCAGTTCCTGAGGGCTCCCCAAGCTGCTTCCTTTCCCAGGCACCACAGGTCAGCAGACACCTGGTCTTCCTCTGATCCACAATGGTTGCCTTGTCATTCACACATTCATCTGGTTACAGTACACATCCAAACCAACCCAGTCTGCTGGTACTGCAGCCTCACACCTGTATTTAACAAGCCTGATTAGGCAGGTGAGGCTGGTTAAGCAATGGCTGACAACAGACAGACAAAGACAATTACACATAACAAGTAACCTGTTCACCTAACAAGTGACCTGTTCAGATGAAATTGATTGATTAACTCAGTTATTTACAATATTGAAAAATACAACAATCCTTAGACACTTAACAAATTGACAATTAAACAACAAACACACAATTTTGGGAAAGGTGAAGGTCTCCTTAACATGGAGTCTTATTACTAAATTGCATCGGTGTGTATATACAAAAGTGTTATTAACATTTGCATTGGGCAGAAAAGGTAATGTGTTCAGCGCTAAGCAAGGACAATACATGTGTTATTTTAGCTGAAAATGTTTGCTGAGTTGCATGTAGGGAAAATTTGTTCATATTTGGGACTCACAGCCGTCCGATCTGCCAGAGTTGGGAGCTTTGCTCCCAGGCAAGCCCAGCTACAGTGCTGCAGAGTGCCAACTGTTGGCACACACTACACCCTGGATGAGCCCATCAAATGCTCTGGCTCCAAAGCCATCACACTGAGCACAAAGTAACAAAACAATTATCATAACATCCAGATCATTTCAATCCCATGAATATTAATAGGACAGAGCATAAGTAATATCCAACATATGGTTCCACTTCTTTTGACTGAGATTGTCTTAGACCTGCCATACATTTCCTAAGTTGGGTTTGTGTGTGCAGTGACAACGGCAACTCACTAGACAAGCATTTCTTGTCCAGAGCAGCCAACCAACCAGTTCATACCAGACTCAATCCAGGGTATCGGGTAGAAAGGATCAGCGCCACATGTGATATGAATAAAAAGGAAATAAGAAAATCATCATTAAGCAGTTTCACAGACCTATACTTAACTTACGTAATGCTTTAACCTAGTGCAATAAGATCAAATGGAAAAACCTGGATCACTTTTGATTCAATTGTCTCACGTAACAGTAGACAAATATGTTGGTTCAAATATGAGTTCTCATTTCAGAGTGGCACAGAATTTGCAATCAAAATTTCAGCCTGATTACTCTCGGACAGTGCTTATTTACTGTAAGTTAATCAATGCAATGAGGACCTCAGGTGAAATGAAAACCAGACACTGTGACACTGCCCCTAAACATATATAACTGTCATTCCTTTACAGTGCTACTCCATATGCCAATTAAACAAATGCTTGCACTCCATGCCCCCCTAAAGGATGGGAGAAAATATTGCAGCAGCACCCACCCCAACCTCCTTACTGCTAGTGGCTGGTGCTGAGGGCAGAGGAGAAGAAGGAGAGCACACACACCTTAAAACATCTGGTTCAATCACCAGCTGGATCTTTACACATTCTTGGGAGAAACACCCACCATACGACAAAACTATCCCCTAACACTGCCTAACATCCCCTAACACCACCAGGGTGTCATCCTCAAGTGTGTGCCCTGCAGTAAAAATCTCGCCCCCACAGCCGTTAGCGGTCACAACCATAGATTTACACCCTGGAAAGACCCCTGCCACGAACAGAGAGTTATTGCTCATCACAAATAATGACGCCTGCAAGTTTCACTAGTTTATGAGCTCTATCAATCTAAAGCCTGGTGTTCATTAGTGCAGCAGTCGGAATGATATACTTGTTGTGCCGGATCCACAATCAGCCTAAACCCACACCACCCAATGCAGCCAAATCACATCACTCGCAGTACCCACTTTTTCCACCCCATGCATTTTATTTATTGGTGTGACTCATGCTGAAGTTAAAGAGCCATAAAAATTACTTGTAAAGATTGATTCTGCCTTTCATTGCTCCAATTGATTTATATCATTTTATAAACCTAACAAATGACTCCCTTCATAATAGCTGCCTTTACAAGGCTGTGACTCTGTGCAAGTGATAATGTCATGGTGTAATTTAATCCAGGATAACAGCTTTCAAAAAAGAATCTAAAAAAATCTGTGATTGTTGCCTCACCCATTAAAATTTGCATGATGAAGTTGAGATCATAGATTTGTTTACTTAAGTATAATCCCATAAAATACTAGACTCAGCAACAACCTGCTGAACCTGCTGAGGAGTAAGTGAAAGTCCCTATATATTAACGAATGCTGAACAAGCCTCACCTTGATTTTGTTGGGAGGTCAAGAATGCGAGTCACTGACTCTTGCTCTTCCTAGTTAATATGTGTAGCTTAATGATTATGCAAATGATAACTAATTAATTTTTGATTGTAAATCATTTGACTTGCTCCACCTGTATCTGAGATTGAATTAGCAAGATGTCTCTATCTGTCTTATAGGAATGGCTAAGCCTTAGTAGAACTGAATGAATATGGACACTGATACTGCTGCTGTGCTGCTGAACCAGCCTATGTCATGTTAGTATTGCTAATTACCTAGATAGCCAGCTAGGATCACACCAAACTTCAATCTGACAAAGTGATAATGCTTTGCCTCTTTTCTTATTGGTTGAGTTGTTTTATTACTGCTTGCCTCCCTTGTACCTAGCTAACACATAAGATAGCCACAATGTTTGTTTAGGTACAGTTAGTCTAATTTGACACAAATATTTTACAACTGTTTGCCAGAATAATGGAGGTAGTATATGGCATTGACATGGAAGGAGTATATGGAATTCACTCACTTTGTATACATGTAAGCACACTACAGCAAACCGCCATAAAAGTGTACTATAGAGCACATATATAGTGATTTCAGATCCAGGGCAAGCCTCCTGGCAGTGGCTTGGAATAAGCGCCAGGATGTGAAGTTGTAGGAAATTTCCCTTGCAAAACATTAAACAAAAATTAAAATCTTGAGCTCAGTTTCATAAAGACAATCTCTACAATGTACTTCATTGTCAGAGTGGATAAATTATGATGATATCCTTGGCCAGTTGGCACACATGGGCAATGGTGACCTGCAAACGCAGTTGGTCTGTGTGTATTTGAAACATACAAACTTGAAAAGTTACACATCTAAATTGCATTATGTTAAGCAGTGTGCAAAACTGAAGTAATTTAAAAATATCTTATATAAATATCAGTTGCTAGCATGGAAAGAGTAGTGTTACTGAAACAATATTATTGTAGTTCTGTGAAAAAGCCATTTTAGAAGCTGATGTTATGGTATTTAATTTTAGATAGTAGCGGGGGTCTTCACCTGCCAAATTATGATTAATTAGCACAGTAATAAATGCTAAAAACAGGCATTTGAAGAGGGATTTCTGGATTTTTTTCAATTTTAATAATGGAATAAGTGAGTGCTATATTATATATTTATTATCTCCTTTTTCTGTAGAATATTAGTTATGTTTATATATCACCTAATACAGACAAATTAACTGGACTAAGCTGCAACATCCTTCCAGATACAATCGAGAACTCCATTTGAGGATATTGAATTGGTTTATTCATTTGAGGTTTATTCATTCCAAATAAATATCATATGAATATGATATGAATGAATATTTTTATGAGGATGCCGAACACAATCCAACAGTGGTCAGGAATTTTAAATTCATACTGGAATACCTAAACAGATTAAGTTATGTACACTGTATTAATCAGATGGAAATTTGACCATTGAACAAAGACATTTCTGTCCATTTGTTGACAAGCCAATGTTGTTATTCTTGTATTGGCTTGTTCAGTCCGAGGGTAATGGAATTAAAATAAGTTCAATGTAAATCTGGTGTTGAGCACTGCGATTTTCATGAAGGACTTTCCCCAGTCCTGCAGAGGAAAAAGCTGATCACTACTGGAAAAAGCAGAATGCTAAATGCTACTGCTTTTTGAAAATCAGCAAACCCCATACACACTGAGAGTGAGCTCACACCAGCTGCAGCTCATCCCTCACAGATACAGTGCCTGCTTACAGTGCCTGCTTACCTTCTGCCAAAACAGTGCACATGCAAAGAAAATACTGTTTATACTCCCTTCAATGGTTTTCAGAATCACCTGTTTACAATTATGTATTGTATAAACAAAAAAATGTTCCTCTAATATTTGTTAAAATGCTTTGAGTACTAATGAAAATTGCATTGCAAAGTGCCAGAATTCTGTAGGTATCATGTACAGAATTGAATGTTTTCATTCTTGTATGATTCAAGAAATGTGCTAAAATTATTGTTTGGAAACACTAACATTCCACAAGAGCTCAACTTAATGAATGATACACTCAGGATAAGTATTTTCACATTTAAATTTTGACACTTAAGTAGACTATACTTGAATACTATTTTGAAAACATTACCCAAACAATATGCCAGTTAAAGTGATATGACTCAGATACTGAGAAAAGAGGGGAGATGTCCTGAATATGGGAACCATATTTCATCATTAGGACAGTTATGACAAGAACCACTGAATACCAGAACAGGTGTGACTTTGATGAACATGACTTGGTCAGGGCTCGAAAACACACCGTGTGCTCTCCCTTTGTTGCCTTTGAAAATGATCTCACAGCTCCAGCTGATAGCAGCTGCTGCTGAGACACAGTTCAACCTCTGCAGGAAGCTCAAAAACCAAGTGTTTTCTTTGGCAAATCTGAGGAGGTTCTTGGCTGGCCATGTAACAATTCTGTAACAGAGGTATAGATGTAATATTTCCCTGTGCTCTTGAAAGGGATCCCTGGGGAAGTTTGTCAGTTTGTCAGTCTGGTTCATTAGACACGATAAACAGCACCAGCAGGAATTCAGATCTGATATGTGCTTGGGGGACATTTGGTTCACTGGCCCACCACACCTGTCTAGCTCTCTACAAGACCCTGAGTTTATATGGGACAGGTCTTCTAGGGATCTCAGCTCTTCCCTGCTTCCCATGGGCTCTCTTAATGGGTTTAGTTTTGTAGCTGAGCAATATTTCAGTGGCACCGCCATGTGCCTTTCATCCACACTTGTAAGAATAAAATGGGCCACCTCTCCTTCTGTTGGAGGAATTATTTGCACCAGACGAACAGAGAAAGCTACATGCAGAACCTTAAGCTTGTAATAAATCTTCTTTCCTACATTGTTTTTGATGGACAATTAATTCAAAGCATGTAGCAGACAGATATGTACTCTTCTTCTCATTCTCTTCTCTCTTCTCTTTGTTAAAGTCAGTATATTTTTTCTGTCATTATGACACCTGTCACCCTATAAACTGGTCAACTCATCTACACTTACCTTCGTTTTGTAACAGCACCATAACCCTGAACAGCACCTTAATGATAAGAGGCAGGTGAGCTCACAGACTGTGGATAAAATGGTTTGCAATAAGCATTGTATAACAACTGGCCCTGGAATGTCCCTTAAATCACTGAAATTAAGTTACTCAGTGATTTAAAAAGGATTACACTTCATAGGCTCCATTCAAAGCTATTCATTTCCCCATGATTGACTATTTGCCAGTTAGTATGCGTGGCAGCCTGACAATAGGTGTCCATCATGCAAAAGGAGTATGAGGAAACATCTTTCATCTGTTCCCTCTTTGCACAGAATATTATGAATGTGACGTAATGACACATTCCCCATTTTGATGACACAAAATATATGGTTTCTATATTTGTACAATTTGTAACTGTATTCAGATCTGAATGTGATTTGCAAAACCATAAACCTGTAAACCATTGATACTGAATGTTTGAGTGGCACATGGACATTTATTATTTCCTCAGATTCGTAACGAAAATGAAAAATAAAAACTGTTCATGTATTGTAAAATTGTGTTTACAATGTATGAATTATTTTTACACATTATGTCAAAACATGACTAGAAAATGCTATGGTTTGGGAAGTGAAGGGAGCAAGAAAGCTTCAGTGATCGAAGACATACTTGACTGCATTTGTATTCTGGGAAACCTGACTATCAACATGATGGAGTGATGGAGCTCCCCTTGACAATGAATTATAAAGGTTTCCAGGGAAAACATCTATATCTTTTCAAATTGCAACTCAATACTGGCAGCCAAGGACAGCAAACTGGAATGATGAGACAGTTTTCTTATAGTTTTTCAGCTAAAACCTTATCTTGCTTCCAAAAGACACTGAGGTGACATATGCTCACAGTATTTATAATGGTCCAAGTTAATATCAAAATAATAGAGTAAATTTAGATTTATGCTGCTGAAAAAGATATAGAAAATCCATTGCAAACACAATGACACATTCTCTTCCCCATCACTGAGTTAGTGTAATACTTTCACAGAATATAGCTGTAGTAATGTGGAGGAAGCTGTGCTCTTTGCAGGCAGACATCTAATGGTGTGGTGGTACACATGGATAGATAGTACTTTATTGAAACAAAGAGGAAACTGCCTTGCCAACAGTCGAGCATGTTCGGAAGAGAGGTACACAACATAAAATATACATAAAACAATAGGACAATAAACAGAACAATAAATACTGCAACTGCACCATTAAAGTGACAAGTCACAGAATTTCAGTAATGAAGCGTGCTTCTTGCATGGATTACACTTATAGAGAAAAAGCATATTACACATGAAGGGTTCCATACTTAATTGCAAATTAGTTATTGCATTGGGGGGATTAAATGGTGATCTCCCTACGGCAGAAGGGGGAGGAATTAAACAGTTTTATCGCTGCTGGTAGAAACGATTGCCTGTGACCCTCCGTGGAGCACTTTGGAGGTATGAGTCTGTTGCTAAAGGTGTTCCTTTGGAGAGCCAGAGTGCCATGGAAGGGGTGATCTGGATTGTCCATGACAATCAGTGTCAGCAGCATATGGAGCATCCTCCTCACCGAGACCTCCATTAGAGAATCCAGCCCTGCTCCCAGGATGGTGCCAGCCCTCCTTCGGAGCATGTTGATTCTGTTGACATCAGCTGTTCTCACACTGCTGTCCCAGCACACCACAGCAAAGAAGATTGCACTGGCGGATTGCACTGGTGGAGCCATTGGAAGAAATACAGGACCACTGTTTCACCCATGCACCGTGTTCAGATGACTCTGCCCGTTCTTGTACAAAGCCTCAGTGTTTCTGAACCACTCAAGCTTGTTGTCCAGATACATACTAATGGTGCGTTTCCACCAAGCAGTACAGTACAGTTCGGTGCGTTACGTAACGGTTTGGAACGGTAAACCCTGCTACGGCTTGTGTCTCCACTGCCAACCGTACCCTACTTAATAGGCGGGGCGCATGCTGGATGGCGATTGCTGCTAGGTAAGTAGCGTGACATCATAAAAGCGAGTGAGGAACGCAACACTGCAGAGACGGTTGAGGAACTTTTGTGTTTGTATTAGGGCTGTCAAAACGCTCGTTTGCCACGCCTTTCAGTAATTCAGCCAGGTAAATATCCGCCCTGGAATTACGGAAGGGAGTTGCGGTCAAACTTGGTATTATGATTAATTTGCGTTAAAACATTAATGCGTTAAAATTTCCAGATTAATCGCGAACGAGCGTTAACGCGTTAACGTTGACAGCCCTAGTTTGTATTCACGTTGTCGCACGGAAGTGACGACTCTCTGTCGACCAATTAACGGACGGCAGTAAGGTATCTGTGCACCTGCACTACCTCCAGTTTCACCCCTTGGACAGAGACAGGGGTCAGGGGTGATCTGCTTCTCCTGAAGTCCACCACCAACTCTTTTGTCTTTTTGTGTTGAGCTGAAGGTGGTTCAATCCACACCACTCAGCAAAGCTGCTTCCTCCCCTCCCCTGATCCAGCCCACAATTACAGTCATCTGAGTACTTCTGTAAGTGGCAGCTTCCAGAGTTGTAGCAAAAGTCAGAAGTGTAGAGGGTAAACAGGAAGGGTGACAGTACTGTCCCCTGTGGGGCACCAGTATTACTGACCACCGTCTACAACACGCAGTTCTGAAGTCGCACATACTGCTGTCGACCCATCAGGTATTTCCAATTAATATTACAAGATTATAGGTTTAATTCCAGCAGTGTCATTACACTCTTGTGTAAAGTGATTAACAGGAATTGCTTCAGTAAATGTCCCACTATGTAAAACATGGAAATTTTAATTTAAAAATAATAATGTGTAGCTTTGTTGCGTTTATCACTATTTCTGGCTTTGATGACTTTTTAATATACTAGAAGCACTATGATTATTTTTAAATAAGTGCAAAATGTTGTGCTGAATGGTTGTATCTGATCTGTATCTTTATTATGTATTTAAGGTCATAAGGTAACAGATGTCACCAGCATTAAAAGCAACAGTGCATTCTGCTGCTTGTACTGTTACCTCTACAACAGATACATTCTGCTAATGAATTTAGTCATCAGTGTGACACAGTGGTGTCTCGGAGCTGGGTTCTGCAACCTATAGGTTGCTAATTGGATTGCCAGGTAGGCCACTGCTGCTGTATACCCTTGGGCACAGTACTTAACCTGAACTACCTCAGTAAATATCCAGATGCTGAAATGGATAACATAAAAATTGTAAGCCATGTATGTTTCACTGGAAAAGAGCATCTGGTAAGCAAATGTAACGTAAAGTAACTAATTATAATAATTCAGCTTCATTGCTTTGAAATGCGCTTAATTGTTACTAGGGAACCAACCTCATTTGGATCAGGAATACTAGCCCTCATTTTACAGTATTTTTTTTGCCATAATCCCATTTTATAACTTTCTTGACCACAGATGACCCTAACACTGGCCTGCTTTTGGTTTTCAAATTGGTCGCAGCTGGGCTTGTGGAAAGCCTACTAGTCAGAGTACATAGCTGTCACAAAAAAACAAGAAGTAGATTGTTCCATTGCTGTGGCGATAACAGACATGCTGCGCTTGCCTGACTATGTGCGTATGTTGCCTGCCTTTGCCTGACTGTTGTAAAGGATGAGCTCCGATCTGGAGAGGACAGAGAGCACAGACACCAGATGTTTGGATGAAGTATTACTCATTTCTGCACACTACCAGTATTGCTTGTTGTCATCCACTATTAGCTGTCTTATTTATTCGGTAGACAGCCTCATCTAAGATGTGTGGAGCACGAATGTAAGTAAGAAAATGCTTTTGCAACCCATCATTATTCCATGTATTTTGCCATGTCTCTGCAGCCTTCATAGTGGAAGTAGTTAAGCAGAATGTTTGAGAAATCCTGTAAACAATTCAATCAAACAAAACACATACTATGTTATAACTATTATAGCCAAGATTAATGTACTGGCATAAACAAACTTTAATAATTTTGAGATAAAAGGTCAATTATGTGATCAAGAACAGATTTGAAAAAAAAGTCTCTCCTACTTGACTGCTTCAATGGTTGCAAGTTAACAGTTTGTCACAAACAGAGAAGTGTATTGCACTTACACAAGAAAACAGCAGTGACAATTCTTTAATAAAATCTGGAATTATATTGCAGCTTTGCTCCCCAAAAGTATTTGGCTGTTGTCAACAATTACAAATACAAAGAGGCTGTACCACCCATATTACCAAACAAATTCATGAACAAGGATTAAATGATGGTTCATAAACTGAATAGTTGCGTTTAATATAGACTTGCTGGATCACATCTTTCACAAACTACTGAATGACTTTTATTATTATTATTATTATTAGTAGTAGTAGTAGTATTATTATTAGTAGTAGTATTAATAATAATAATAATAACCAGCTGTCTAAATGTAGTCTAACTATCATTCAAACTATTGAATAGTATTATCATCTTCCCATGGCATACCATCTAATTTTCAGATTTATGACAATGATTTAATAAAAGGGATAGTAGCTGGACAAGGGCCTCCCTGTTGTGACCCCTCCTCTCCAAATAGGCCTCTGGCAGCAACAGGGCAGTCTGTCCAAATAAGTGCTTCCTATGATTTCTAAATTCCTGTATACTGCTTTCATACTAGAGGCTTGCTTTGATGGTGGGCAGAGTGAGAAAAGATTATTCCCAAGGGTTATAACAGATGTATACTATACCTCTGAGGTTTTCAACCTTTTTGGAACTAAAGCACATCAAAGGTCAAACTAGAACATCAAGGCACACCAACTTAAAGTTGGTTATCACTTATGAAGAATGTCACACACATTATGATAGGCTATAATGTCATTAGCGAGATTTGACCCATATTGCACTATAGCAAACTGTAAAATAATTATCAAACAGATAGTTAAATCAGACAAGCAATCGTATAATTCATTAAAAATGCACTGAAGTGCATCGGAGCAAGAACTTGGCTGACATAGTGCAGCATCATGAACAGCAACACACTAAAAATAAAATAAATAAAATAAAACCAAACATTACTCAAACATAGGTTGTCCTTTTCGCTTGCGCTGCCGGGTATCACATCGCTGTCCTCTGACTGGGAAATAAAACGTGATGAGTCACAACACGAGGTTTAAAACATTACTCCATTAACCTTTTCGCATCACACTAGTGTGGTTTGCCGTTTAGCGTGTATGCTAAAACCGGTGCGATTAGAACACTAGATTGGAAAAATTCTAGCTTTGAGGAACCAGCGATTTAACATTAAAAAATATAGCAAAAGCTAACTGAAAACTACGAGAAGCTTAATAACACTAATGACACAACCATGTAACGTAACATGCGCGCTACATAGCATAAAAATAAGTTACGTGTGAAATGGTTAATAGCACAATATAAAACATCAGTCTTTTCACAGACTGATGTTTTCACACACACACACACACACACACACACACACACACACCTGTATAAAAACGCATTGGGTTCCTCAGAATTCCACAGCACACTTGACTTTGCCTCACGGCACACCAGTTGAGAACCACTGCTAGACCAAAATTAGAGAGAGGCTGACAAGAAACTATGCGTCACTGTTTTGGCTGTTGTTGCTTCCCGGGATGACAACCAGACGGCATCACTTCCTATTTGTTCCCTGTATCATTTAGTTAATGTTTCACATCTGTGTTGATTAGTTGATTAGCATTTTGTTTTCTTGGGATCAGCCTTTATGCCCTGAGCCTTCTCTGTGTTTCGAATCGCCTTGCTTCTTGTAACACTATGGACAGGCATGAGGCTGAGGCATTTGCAGGGGCACAGGCCTAGCTGTCGCAGGTCAACTATCTAAAGTGAGGCAATGGCAACCATCTCCATCACCCTTCCCATTTGATTGAGAACCCTTTGATGGCACCTCTTTCCCCCTCTCAGTTAGTAAGGTGGGATTACACAGTGATCCTGTGAATCTGTTTATGAGAGCTAGAGGTTGCAGTTCTTCTGTTGTCTCCTATTGTTCAAAGGATTTGTTCTTGCACATTACATCTTGCACATTTAGAGGCACCATAAATAGACATTGCCTGCCTGCTTCAGAAAAGTGCAATAGTCCCTGTTGGAAAGATATGGAGTGGACCAGGCTCTAGTCCTGGTACTCATCCCAAGATGGAGGAGGAAGTTCAATTTCAATTCATTTTTATTTGTATAGTGCTTTTTACAACACAAGCTGTCACAAAGCAGCTTTACATTGCTCCCAGGCCTGAGACCCCCTGAGAGCATGCCTAAGGAAACAGTGGCAAGGAAAAATTACAGAAAGAAACCTTGAGCAGAACCCGGCTCAGAGGGGGAGCCCATCTGCTTCTGGCCGGCACTGGGCAGATAGAGTTAAAGTTAAAGTTATACAATGTACTTTAAGACATTTAAGATTGACAGTAGTAACAGTAGACAGTAGTAATTAACAGCAGAATGATTATAAAAATGTCTCCTAGGATGTCCGGTTCTTGGAATGCAGTTGGCTTTGATGGGCAGGGCAGCGAGGTAGCAGGACTGGAAATCAGGATGAGACGCTTGGGTTACAACTCCGGACAGGAGCCCGGAGCAGGGATAGGAAGCAAACAGAAAACAGTGATTAGTGGATGATAAGAATGGCAGGGATGTAGAACAGAGAGGCAGGAGAGGAGGGGCAGTGAAAAAGGTACCAGTATGCAACAAGGAAAAAAAAAACCCCGGCAGGCTAACATTATGGCAGCATACCTAGGGGATGGGAGGCAAGGGACCGGCATAGTCATGAGGGCGACCCTAAGGCAGTCAACACCAGATCACGGCACAGAGTCCATGATAAAGTGACAGCAATGACCACTTAGTCCACCAGAGACTCTATGATCCACGCCAGCACCAGGCCATGTCCCTCAGCTGAAGGATTTACTGTATAGATATGTTTTGACCCTAGACTTAAAGGTGGAGAGAGAGTCTCCTCCCCGAATCTCGTTGGATGTTGGATAAGCTGTTCCACAGGAGAGGGGCTCGACAGGAAAAGGCTCTACCATGTATAGTAGTTTTGCCCACTCTTGGAACGATGAGAAGCCCAGCATTTTGGGAACGAAGGGCTCTCTGCGGAAGGTATGGGTAAAGAAGGTCCTTAAGATAGGGAGAGGCAAGCCCATATAAAGTCTTAAATGTGAGTAAGAGTATTTTAAAAACGAGCCGGTATTTAATAGGTAGCCAATGGAGAGAAACTAGAACTGGGGTCATGTGCACAAAGCATTTAGTTTTACTTAAGATTGGAGCAGCTGCATTTTGTACCAGGTGAAGGGGTTTTAGTGAGACATTTGCACATCCTGACAAGAGGGCATTACAGTAGTCTAATCTGGATGTTACAAAGGCGTGGATTAATTTTTCAGTGTCATTAATTGATACGATTTTCCTGATTTTGGCTATATTTCTCAAATGGAAGAAGGCAGTCCTAGAGGTGTTAGTTATGTGAGTTTCAAAAGAGAGCTCAGGATCAGTAGCGACACCAAAGTCTTTGATGGCTGCACTCGAGGAGAGGGAGACACCATCAAGGTCCAGTGTAAAATGAGTGAATTTGCTCCTGATTGAATTTTGGCCAATGATTAATATTTCAGTTTTGTCTGGGTTAAGGAGAAGAAAATTTTGGGCCATCCAATTCTTTACATCTGTTAGGTAGGCCTCCATGTTTGATATATTCAGAGGGACATCAGGTTTGACTGATATGTATAACTGAGTATCATCCGATTAACAGTGGAAGCTAATGTCATGTTTACAGGTGATATCGCCAAGAGGCAACGTGTATAATGAGAAGAGCAGAGGCCCTAGCACAGATCCTTGTGGTATACCATATCTTACTCTGGAACGAGCAGAAGATTCATTGTTAATGGAGACAAACTGATATCGTTCTGATAGATAAAACCTAAACCAAGATAGGGCCTGTCCGCTTATGCCAACCAGGTTTTCCAGGCGGTTGAAGAGCAAACGATGATCGATGGTATCAAAGACTGCACTTAGGTCTAGTAGCACAAGAAGAGAGATACAGCCATTGTCACAGGAGAGTAGAAGGTCGTTGAGCACTTTCAGGAGAGCGGTTTCCGTACTGTGGTGAGGTCTAAACCCGGACTGAAAAACTTCCAAAATGTTGTTAGAGTGTAAAAATGCACAGAGTTGCTTTGATACTGCTTTTTCCAGAATTTTTGAGAGGAATGGAAGGTTCGAGATGGGCTTGTAGTTTGGCAGGTCATTGGGATCAAGACTGGGGTTTTTCAGAATAGGCTTGATAACTGCTACTTTGAAGGACTGAGGTACATGTCCAGACGTAAGGTAGGCATTGATAAGATTTAATAGCAGTGTGCCAATTGCAGACAGTAGCTGTTTTAGGAAGCCGGTTGGTATGGGGTCAAGTTGGCTGGTAGAGTTATTAGATGAATTGATAAAAGAAGAAAAATTCAATGGGTATAAAAGAGTCCAAGCGCGAGGCAGGCCTAATAGACATACCTACATAATCTGTGATGGGACTGGCCAGGCAGGAGGCAGAAGTCAATGAAAATTTTTGTATTGTGTCTCTTATCATTATGATTTTACTATCAAAGAGGTTCATGAAGTCATTGCTACTATAAATTGCTGGTATGTTAGGGTTAACTGATGCAGGACTCTTGGTTAATCGGGCGATAGTGCTAAACAGGTACCTAGGATTGTCCTTATTTCTCTCAATAAGGGTAGAGAAATATTTGGATCTGGTAGCTGTGAGAGCATGCTTGTAGGTTAGGAGACTTTCCTTCCACGCCAGGAGAAAAACCTGTAATTTGGTGGAGCGCCATTTTCTTTGGAGTTTTCACGTAGCTTGTTTGAGAGCACGAGTGTGGTCGTTATACCAAGGTGCTAGCTTTTTGACTGTGATTTTCTTCCTTTTGAGGGGAGCAATGGCATCCAGAGGTTTACGCAAAGTAGAGTCAATACTGTCTGCGAGTAGGTTAATTTCAGTTGAGCTAGGGTTTGAACATAAACTAGAGGAGATTTCATTGTGCAGGTTGTATGATGTAGGGAGCTCGTCGATAAAGGCATTGGCTGTAAGAGAACAAAACGCCTAGAATAATATCTGGGCTCCGAGTATGTGAAGCACGTTAGCGGTAAATTGAAAGAGATGAGATAGTGGTTGGATAACACAGGATTGTGTGGCATAATTTCTACCTGGTTAATATCTGCAAAAATGCTGACAAAAATGCTGTTCTGAACGGGTCATGTTCATTATCCTTATGCACATTAAAGTCACCTACTATCACAGCCTTTTCTGTATTGACAACCTGGTCAGATAAAAAGTTGGCGAATTCTAATAAGAAAACACTGTAACTGTAACCTTGGTGCAGCCTTTGTAGCACCAAGGTTTGAGCATTCTGCTTTGTGGGATGTTGATTTTGCCTGTTTGTCCATAATACAAGTCTGGTGTTAGCATGCTCATTGAAACACTGATATTGAATAATAGCAGTCAGGTTTTCTGCCCAGCAGACAACGGAGGTCTGTCTAAATGTATTTTCCATGGAAGTCCACCCACACCATAAAGACTGTAGACATTGAGGTGTATATTCTCAGGGCATATAGCCACTGTTCCACTGATTGATCTCCATTTTTCAGCAGACCTTGTGGCAGCTGCATAAGGTGTAACTCACCTGAGGCCTGTCCTGTGGTTGTTCCTCTTCATTGGTCTCTAGCTTCAAAGGATATGGTAATGATTCTCTGACTAAGGCCTGTGTACTCCATTACTGGCTACTTCTTAGCAGGGATTCCATTGAGGGCCTACTGTAGGTTCAGGCCAGATATTTCCAGGGTAATCCTAAGATTTAACCCTAAATTAGAAATACCATTTCCCTCTGACATGGCATTTCAAAGATTTGTTTACATTCCATCCTCTTCCCTTCAGTTTGATAACCTATATGGGCTGAAACAAGGTGTGTGAGTCAACATATTATCGCTACGTCTGCTATTTAACCTGAGATTGAGCACCTGGGCGTGCCTTTTTAAAAAAACAGGGTGTTTGGATAATGATAGAGATCTGGTTAGCATGTGTGTGACCTGGTTCTCCTGTCCCATCTTCAGTACCTGCACATTCCTCCAGGAGTGTGGCGGACTGATGCGTTTTATGCTGTGACACGAACATCCATGAGGTATGTGTCCCAGCTATCCATGTTTTCTCAATATAAACTTCAGAATTTTGCTATTATTCCTTCTTTTAGGTCCTCTTATAGCCTTATAGAGAATGAGGTTACTTAGCTAACTTTACATTGCATCCATTAGGATTTTTAAAAACAGGTATAGATGTACTGAAGAAATACACATGAAATATATATTCATTGTATTTAATATTTTCAGTGTCTTCCTTCCAGAATCAGTGACTCCAAGATCATAATTTTAAGCAGTGGGATGTTATTGCCATCTAGTTGCACTTGCCTATGTGCAAGATCCTTAATCATGCAGGACTGACTATTAATGTACAAATCATAGATATATTCACAGATTCCATGATCTGTGCAGGACAGAAAACCTAAATTTTTGGCAGTCTGTGTCAGTACTCCCGCCTCCTAGCCCTGCGCTTTTGGTTTTTTTTTCCTTTTTTTTCTCCTTGTGTTTCTGCCCGGCCCTTCTCTCCGCCCTGTCTCCGCCTTATTACCTGCGCACCTGCATCTCATCCCCTCGTCGGTCTGTCCTTATTTATACCCTGCTCGCTGTGCAGTCATTGCTAGTTCGTCTCAGTGTTTTTTGCCTGTTTCGTCCCCGCGTTTTCTTTACCTCGCTATTCTTGTGATTTTCGACCTGCCCGTTTTTGACTCCGTTGTTTGCCTGCCGCTTTTGCTTAGTTTGCTCGATCGTGCCTTCCTGTTGTCTGACCCTGCCCGTTCTGACTATCCCGCTTTGGATTTGCCCACGGACTGCTTCCCTGGTTTTTGACCCTGCCTGTATTCTGGTTTTTTGATTCTGCCGTGTGTTTTTTCTCTGCCCTCGCGTTTTTTGGGGTCTGCGACTGTGTCCTACCCTGTGCTGCCTGACAGTACGAACTAGCCATCATGGACCCAGCAGACCTACCTCACCTGAAGGCTGCACTGGAGCTGCAAGGTGCGTTGTTGGGGGGGCATCAGAACCAATTGGACGCCATCGGTCGATCCCTGGAGAGCTTCGCGACCAACCTAGCGGGCGTCACTGCACAGCTGCAGCAGCTGCAGCTCAACCTAGGCAGCCGCTCCCCTTCCCCTCCGTCCGCAGCAGCCTCCCTACCTGTTCTGCCCGTGCCCCCTAGCCGGGAGCCCCGATTGCCACCTCCGGAGTCGTACGCAGGCGATCCGGGAACCTGTCGATCGTTTCTGTCCCAGTGCTCCTTGGTCTTCGAGCTCCAGCCCTCCACGTTCCCTACTGACCGTGCGAGGATCGCGTACGTCATCACCTTGTTGACGGGCCGAGCCAGGGAGTGGGGGACTGCGGTCTGGGACGCCGATGCCCCCTTCTGCCACGTCTACACCGCCTTTGCCGAGGAGATGAAGAAGGTGTTCGACCGCTCCAGGCACGGGCGCGAGGCCGCTAGGGAGATGCTGCTGATCCGCCAGGGGCGCCGGTCGGTGTCGGACTACGCAATCGATTTCCGCACCCTGGCTGCTACCAGCGGTTGGAACACCGAGGCTCAGTATGACGCCTTCCTCCACGGTCTTGCAGAGACCATCAAGGATGAGCTGGCCACCCGGGAGCTACCCCCCAGCTTCGACGCTTTGGTGGAGCTGGCCGTTCGTGTGGACCAGCGCCTTTCGCAGCGGCGAAAGGAGAGAGCTGTCGGTGGACTGCCTGGTTCCTCTCGAGCCTTTCCGCTAGCGCTCGCATCACCGAGCCCCACGCCCCCGCTTCCTGCCTCCCCGGAGCCGATGCAGGTCGACCGCACTCGCCTGTCCCCCGCCGAACGTCAGAGGAGACTCAGCACCAGGTCGTGCCTGTACTGCGGGCAGACTGGTCACTTTGTGGCGACCTGTCCGGTAAAAGCCGGCGCTCACCCGTAGCGAGGGGATTACAGGTGAGCGTTACCCCTATCTGCCAGTCCCCTGAAATCCGCCCCTTGTTCTCTGCCTCCCTGCTCGTCGGGGATCGGCCTCATGCGGTCTCTGTTTTGATCGATTCAGGGGCCGATGGGAGCTTCATTGACGCCGACCTGGCGGCCCGCCTGCGTCTCCCCCGCATCCCGCTGCATTCACCTCTGGAGGCCCACGCCATCACCGGAGCCCCGCTGATTCGCATCACCCACGCCACTCCCCCGGTGAATTTCCTCATTTCTGGCAACCACCGCGAGGCGATCGTGCTGCACATCATCGACTCCCCTCAAGCTCCCGTGGTTCTGGGTTACCCATGGCTGGCCCAGCACAACCCCCACATCGACTGGGAAGGAAACAAGATCCTGGGCTGGAGTCAATTCTGCCACTCCAGCTGCCTTCGCGACGCTCTGGTCCCTGTATCGCTGGTTGCCCCAGCCCCTGAGGAGTTCCCGGACCTGTCGGCTGTGCCGCCGGAATACATGGATCTCAAACCGGTCTTCAGCAAGTCCCGCGCTACCTCGCTGCCCCCGCATCGCCCTTACGACTGCGCCATTAACCTCCTGCCCGGTTCATCTCCTCCTAGGGGCCGCCTGTATTCCCTGTCTGCACCGGAGACCGAGACAATGAATAAATACATCCGGGAATCCCTCGCCGCCGGCATTATTCGTCCGTCCTCCTCACCCGCCGGGGCCGGGTTTTTCTTTGTGGGCAAGAAAGACGGCTCCCTCCGTCCCTGCATTGATTATCGGGGCCTCAACGCCATTACGGAGAGGAACCGCTATCCCCTGCCGCTTCTGACATCTGCATTTGAATCGTTACAGGGGGCTACCGTTTTCACGAAACTGGATCTTCGTAGCGCCTACCATCTGGTTAGGATCCGAGAGGGGGATGAGTGGAAAACGGCATTCAACACTCCATCTGGGCACTATGAATATCTCGTTATGCCATTCGGTTTAACTAATGCCCCTGCCGTGTTCCAGTCCCTGGTAAACGACGTCCTTCGCGACATGCTTAATAGGTTCGTGTTCGTTTACCTGGACGACATCCTCGTTTTTTCCCGTTCCCCGTCAGAACATGTCCAGCATGTCCGTCGTGTTCTCCAGCGCCTGCTGGAGAACCACCTGTACGTCAAGGCGGAGAAGTGCGAATTTACCCGTAGCACTATCTCCTTCCTGGGTTTCATCGTCACGGCAGGGAGCATACAGATGGACCGGCAGAAGGTCCAGGCAGTGGAGGAGTGGCCTCGCCCCGCCTCCCGTCGGGAGCTGCAACGCTTCCTGGGATTCGCGAACTTTTATCGACGCTTTATTCGCGACTACAGCACGGTGGCAGCTCCCCTCACGGCTCTAACATCGGTCAACAGAGCGTTCGCCTGGTCCCCGGAAGCTGAAGGGGCGTTCTGCAATCTAAAGACCCGTTTTACCTCGGCGCCCATTCTGACTCAGCCTGACCCTGCCCGGCAGTTTTTGGTGGAGGTGGACGCTTCGGATGTGGGTGTGGGAGCAGTCTTGTCGCAACGCTCATCGGCTGACAACAAGCTCCACCCCTGCGCCTACTACTCCCATCGCCTTTCGCCCACGGAGCGTAATTACGACATCGGCGACCGGGAGTTGTTGGCTATCAAGCTGGCGCTGGAGGAGTGGAGGCATTGGCTAGAGGGGGCGAATCTGCCGTTCCTGGTGTGGACAGATCACAAAAACCTAGAGTACATCAGGACGGCTAAGCGCCTTAACCCTCGACAAGCCCGCTGGTCCCTGTTTTTCTCCCGATTCCACTTCACCCTGTCGTACCGCCCGGGAGCCAAGAACCGTAAGCCAGACGCTCTGTCCCGTCATTTCACCCCTGCAGATGAAACCCAGGAGCCCGGCACCATCTTGCCCGCCCGATGTATCGTCGGGGCGGCGCATTGGGACATAGAGACCACCGTGCGCACCGCTCTCCAGACTGAACCGGGTTCCAGCTCCTGTCCCCCTAACTGTCTTTTTGTTCCCCAGCCAGTTCGTTCTCAGGTCCTGCAGTGGGGGCACTCCTCGAGACTCGCCTGCCATCCCGGTGCTCGTCGCACCGCGGCATTCATCAGTCAACGATTCTGGTGGCCCACCATGGCTAAAGACATCCGGGACTTCGTAGCCGCCTGCTCGGTCTGTGCCCAGAATAAGACTACCACCCGACCACCCGCCGGCCTGCTGCAACCCCTGCCTGTACCCAGACGACCCTGGTCTCACATCGCCCTCGACTTCGTTACCGGTTTGCCCCTGTCTGACGGTAACACCACCATCCTCACAGTCGTCGACCGTTTTTCCAAGGCTGTTCACCTTATTCCGCTGCCCAAACTACCCTCCGCCAAGGAGACGGCCCAGCTAATGGTGAACCATGTATTCCGTTTGCACGGTCTGCCCACCGACGTCGTGTCTGACCGGGGTCCCCAGTTTACTTCTCATTTCTGGAGGGCGTTTTGCAGGCTACTGGGCGCCACTGTCAGCCTGTCGTCCGGCTTCCACCCCCAGTCTAACGGCCAGACCGAGCGGGCGAATCAACAAATGGAGACGGTGCTACGATGTCTGACGTCCCAGGAGCCCACGGCGTGGAGCCAACACCTGTCTTGGGTGGAATACGCCATTAACTCCCTACCCTCTGCATCCACGGGTCTGTCCCCCTTTCAGTGCTGTGTTGGCTACCAGCCGCCCCTGTTCCCGGCCCAGGAGGAGGAGGTCGGCGTACCCTCGGCGGCGGCGCTGATACGACGCTGCCGCCGTACCTGGAGACGTGCTCGGCTCGCGCTGCTCCGTTCCACGGCCCGGATCAAGCAGTTTGCTGATCGTCACCGCTCCAAAGCCCCTCGCTATCGCCAGGGCCAACGAGTGTGGCTCTCCACACGGGACCTTCCCTTGAAGGTGGACTCCCGAAAGCTGGCTCCTCGTTTTATCGGCCCCTTCCCTATCGCCAAGGTTATTGGTCCTGCAGCGGTCCGGCTCAGGCTCCCGCTCTCCCTCCGTCGCATCCATCCCACGTTCCACGTCTCCAAGATCAAGCCCGTCATCCGCAGTCCTCTCTGCCCTGCTCCCCGGGCTCCGCCGCCGCCTCGCCTGATCGACGGAGCGGAGGCGTACACTGTGCGCCGTCTGCTTAAGGTTCGGCGCCGGGGACGTGGATTCCAATACCTGGTGGACTGGGAGGGCTACGGCCCTGAAGAGAGATGTTGGGTCCCCGCCAGAGACATCCTGGACCCTGCCCTCATCCGGGACTTCCACCGCCGGCACCCTGGTGCACCTGCTGTTACGCCTGGTGGCGTTCGTAGGGGGGGGGGTACTGTCAGTACTCCCGCCTCCTAGCCCTGCGCTTTTGGTTTTTTTTTCCTTTTTTTTCTCCTTGTGTTTCTGCCCGGCCCTTCTCTCCGCCCTGTCTCCGCCTTATTACCTGCGCACCTGCATCTCATCCCCTCGTCGGTCTGTCCTTATTTATACCCTGCTCGCTGTGCAGTCATTGCTAGTTCGTCTCAGTGTTTTTTGCCTGTTTCGTCCCCGCGTTTTCTTTACCTCGCTATTCTTGTGATTTTCGACCTGCCCGTTTTTGACTCCGTTGTTTGCCTGCCGCTTTTGCTTAGTTTGCTCGATCGTGCCTTCCTGTTGTCTGACCCTGCCCGTTCTGACTATCCCGCTTTGGATTTGCCCACGGACTGCTTCCCTGGTTTTTGACCCTGCCTGTATTCTGGTTTTTTGATTCTGCCGTGTGTTTTTTCTCTGCCCTCGCGTTTTTTGGGGTCTGCGACTGTGTCCTACCCTGTGCTGCCTGACAGTCTGTCCTGATAAATTGTAAATTAGCAGCTCACCATTCTGCTGTTAGACAATGTCCGCTTCTCATGTTGTTTGTGGATACACAGAGAAAAAAAAAACATCCTCCTCTCTAGAACAAAATTACATTTTATCTTGCAGATTATTCTGTATTTTGTATTGCTTATTCATGATGGCTCAAGTAAATGTAGTAGTCAGGGTAAAACTGAGGGGGCAGTTTCACCCGTGCATTGGGTTGAGGAGAATGTTGCTGTCGCAGTGGTGTGTTTATCCCGACCTTGTGGGGCTGTGGATGACTGGCTCTGCGGACTGGAGAAATCCTGTCTGGCGTCCTGAGGGGGGTCATCTCAGTCTGTCCCTCCTGCTGACTGACATGGACGTCATCAGTTCTGTGGGTGCTCCTCCCTACATACTGGATCTCGTAGCTCTCTTGTGTTCATGTGTAAGACAACAAGTCTCACGGCAAGAATGGCTTGTGAATGAGGGAGCTGAACCTGGTTTGCCTGACATCTTCACTGCAACAGCACTATCTGGCTCAAGGAACTGTGTTCAGGAGAATGTTGCTGTCACAGTGGTGTGTTGGTCAGAACACAGGAGTCAAGCATCCAGTTCAGAGCTTTATTGAAAGGATGGGGGTGTGTGTATCTGGGTGTGTGTGAGTGTTTTTGTGTGTGTGTGTGTGTGTGTGTGTGTGTGTGTGTGTGTGTGTGGTTTCCTGCGAGGCAATGAGCAGGAACAAGGAATTAGGCAAATACCATCACTGATGTGAATAACACTGCATTAAATGCCACAACTGCACAGATGTTGCAGTGAAATGGGAGCCCTCAAATACAAACATGACATAGCTAAAACCACAGCCTCTACACAGCTATGCATTCATGCATTTCCTCTGCATGCAATTGGTACGCTGCTATTGGATAAACAGCGCAGCGGCTAGATTACTGCTTAGGGGCCACCACCCTTCATTACTGTACATGCGTGAGAAGGCTAACAATGGACCGCGTTTCTGTCCATGACCGCATGAGGTCCCGGGTGTGTACTGTTCTCATTACATTGCACCGCATGCACGCAGAGGAATTGATGAAGCAAGCGAGCTGGACTGATGGTAGAATAGTCGTTTCATCGAACATGTTGTCTTCTGCAAAGAAACATTTGTTTCTGGAAAAATAACAGACTAACACGATCGTAATTACAGTGCACACATAACATACATTCAACACAGATGCATATCAAACCCCTTTCTCTACAGTCAGTTGTCACATAACCAGTTTTACACAAGGCAAGACACTTACATTGGCATAGACACACACAATAACACAACAATCTCTCCCCCGGAATTTGGTGTCACCAATTCTTCACCCCACAGGAATTGGTGCAGCACCAAGATGGGGGAGGTCACCACAACTTTTCTATTGTCCAAAATCCTTGGCCCTGTTTGGGTTCCTATTGGTGGCTAATGGATAGGGACAGGTCAGAGGGCAAATGGTGACCTGGGGGCTGTCCTTAGGGGTTCGCCTGTGCCTTGGGCCAACAAGGCAGAGCAGCAGGTCTGTGAGAGGTGGGAGTAGACAAAATGAAATGAACAAAGGGATGTGGCCCTTTTTAACACAGGGTGTTCTCTTACATATTGTTAGCAATTATAAGCAAATGCATTTTACAGAATGCATATACTCTGTGGTGGAGGCTAAAGCCAAAAAACAATTACATGAAGGACTAATGGCTTATTTTAAATGTATTCATGATTTGCATTTTCATTTTAATATTAATGTATATAAATGAAAAATGCTCTTTATTGGGGGATGTTTATTTTCTGACCAGGTGGACACCTGCTTAGTAATGTTTTCTTCTGGTCATGCAATAAATGCTAAAATGTAAAATACACAATGGCGGGGGTATATATTTAAAAGTGCAAATTCACTGCAGATTCTGTATTGGGTAATACACAAATTATTGTCATGTTCCTACAGGCGCGGACTGACCATCGGGAAGTTCGGGAATTTTCCCGGTGGGCCGGTCTTTGGGAAGAATTGTACGTGACACCGGCATTATATAGCCTACCTACAGATATTCAATAGGTCAGTTTAGCTGCAGCGACATGGCTGGTGCAATCCGTAACAGCAGGTAGCAGTTGCCATCACAACTGATCTATAACTCGTTGCCAAAACATGGATAGCAAGTGAAAGCCCACGGCCAGCAGTGCAGAGAAGGTGTGCCAAAAAAAAAAAGAAAAAGGCTTTGCTGGCTGACGCCACAAAGTGTGTTAAGATAATGGTACCATATCCAGTGTTGGGCAGTAGTGTCGCTACTAGTGATGTGCAGTTTGTGAACGAACAAATCCTTTTGAACAAATCTTTGAGGTGAACTGAGTGTACTGAATCCCTAGTCTAAAAGATTCATTCCTTCCATTTTGCAAACATGCGCGCTGATTAGCTGGCATAGCAGCAATAACTCTCCCTCCAGTGGATATGTAGTCTGTCCACGAAGCAGCCTATCACAAAACTGTATCAGCAGTAGGCTTACGTTCATGACAACAACTAGCCAATGGCTGAAATGCTAAAACTCTCGAAGCACCTCCCACTGCCCATCTCGGCACAGCTGTGGGACAATGCAAAAGATCCGGTGACTAGGAAGACTCTAAACTCCACCTACTGACCTGATGAACTGAAGTTCCTCAGTTCACCAGTTCATTCAGACTCAAAGGAACTGTGAGTCCTGGGTTCGTTCGGACTCAAAGGAACTGTGAGTCCTCAGTTCACCAGTTCGTTCGGACTCAAAGGAACTGGTGACTATGCTGACAATTTCCTCAGTTCACCAGTTTGTTTGGACTCAAAGGAACTCAGTTCACCAGTTCCTTTGAGTTCTCAGTTCACCAGTTTGTTTGGACTCAAAGGATGTATTAGATGTATTAGATGTTAACAGGAGTCAGCGAGCGAGCAAGTTTCGAACTGAGGTTCTCACTGCTCGCTGCCGACCCCTTACAGCCAGTATCATTACCAGTTGAGCTAAAGGCAAATTGCTGTTAGCCCGTCGGCAACAACGCTGCTTAACCAGGTCTTGGGGGAGTGACATAGCCGCTGCAACCGCTCAGCTACCTGCTACCTGCTCCCTATGGCTTTACGCAGGACTCACATGAGCTATTACTTCAGCTCTGCTACACTGACAAGTTCCTCAGTTCACCAGTTCCCTTGAGTCCTCAGTTCACCAGTTCGTTCGGACTCAAAGGAACTCAGTTCACCAGTTCTTTTGAGTACTCAGTTCACCAGTTCGTTCAGACTCAAAGGAACTGGTGACTATGCTGACAAGTTCCTCAGCTCACCAGTTCGTTCGGACTCCAGAGATTCACTGACTATGAAGACCTGGTGACTACATGTTGCCAGAATCGCTAGTTCTCAGTATAGCAGGCTTGGGCTACATCCGCCATTGACTGTGACCATGCAAAAGGAATCAGAGCGCTTCCATGACATTATTATAGGAATTAAAAACAATATTAAATATTATTTTGCTCATCTACCTGCAATATTATTTTATATATATTTTTTTAGCAGTAGCTGTCAGGGCTCCGCCCCTCTAGCTGTGGTGTTTTTGTTTTTCCCTGTCCATGTGCTTTTTGTTTTCCTTGTGTTCCAGCCCTGCCTGGTCCCCGCCCACCTGATTGCCCCATTACCTTCACCTGCCTGCCTGCCCACCTGCATCCCATCTCCTCATCAGCCCAGCCCTATTTCTACCCTGCTTGTTCCTATCTTGTTTGCCAGTTCGTCTCAGCGTTTTCGTACCTGTTTCGTTCCTGCAGTTTTTTTGGATTTCTGATTTCTCCGTGTTTTGACTCTGCCTGCCCTTCGTCTTTGTTTTCTGCCTGCCGTCTTGTCCCATTGCCTGATCATTTGCCTGCCCGGTTCCTGACCCTGCCTGCTCCTGTTACCGTCCCTGCTTTTGCCCGCGGACTGCCTTCCGGTTTTCGGCCCTGCCTGCTTTCGTTTCGCAACTTGCCTGTCGTCATTAATAAACCCGCCTGGAACCTGAAGCTCTCTTGGTCTGCGACTGAGTCCTTGCCTGAGCCGTTACAGTAGCATATTTTAGGTGTGCACAATGTATTGCAGTTCTTGTTTATCACAACTGCAATTTTACGTAGGCTACGATGTATTTACTGTTATCACATTTCCTTTTAATGTGAATAAAGGTCTTAATAAATACTGACAAATCAACATGGTAGGCTACAAAACAAAACAGAAATGTGATGCATAAGCCTATGGATTACATTTGTAGCATACTTTGTCTTCATTAACAACAAATAAAAATACAACATCACTGACTAGGTCTCCAAGTTTTTTAAAATGTTTGGGCTCGGTTAGTTCAAAACTTGTAAAAGGAAGTTTTTCGCTTCGGATATAAGCGTGGCTCTTTTTTCCTCAGTGCTTTTTTTAGTTTTAGCAAATGACATGTACTTAGGCTATTATACGCGTTAAATGTGGGGTTCTATTACCTTCCTAAAGACGAAGTATACTTTGCGGCTGCATGATTGTTTGAATAGCATGAGTGCATTTCAAGTAATGAATATTACGATTTAATTACTATTAATTTCATTGACATTTGGTTTCACATATACTGTTTTGCCACAGAGCAGGCTAATAATGGGCATGATGCGTGGAACAATGTAGAGTAACTTTTAAAATGCAATAAAACTATTTACAGATTCGTGTATGCCGCCCGACCGGATATGGAAATGAACGAATCAGTAAGTCAAAGATTCGAATCATTTTACTGAACTGAACGAAAGGAACCGAATCACTAAAAAGAATCGTTTTGAAAACCACTAGTCGCTACAAGTAGCAGCGTTACTAGTTTAACTACATTTCTCAGTAGCGTGGTGCTAACATCGCTGTTTTCTGAATCAAATAGCTTTTCAGTAGCGAAGCTCTTTTATTGATCAAGTAGTGCGGTAGCGTCCACACAAGCTACATTTTCCCTAGCATTTCTGAAGCTCAGGCATCGTTTCTAACATCTTTGCATCGGTAAAATCTATTTATGTGTATATAATTATTAGTAGAGGCCCTATGCCTTTATTATTTAAAAATGACCAATAATTTTATATTTAGATTAATTCCTCCTCTCTAAACCGTTTTCTCAAGCGCACTCTCTCACCTCCACTGCCATCAGTGGCCAATTCTCGTCAAGTCTAAGTCAAGTCTGGAGTTGGAGGCGAGTTGGAGGCGTGTCCGGGCGAGTCACAGATTATCATGGAGGAGAAAGAGTCACACGTTCCACCGAATTGCTACAAATCAAATGTTTGGCGACACTTTGGTGTAGTGAAGCTTCATTTAATGTAGAGTAACTTGGTAGCTTAGCTCACTACACTTTCCAAGTAGCTTGCCCAACACTGAACATATCCAACATCAAAGAGGAGTGAGCAGGTAGAAGGTGCTTTGTCATGCTTACATGCTATGTGCTGTGAACTACCTAAATGAACCAACTAAAGAACAAAATGTTTTTGTTAACCTTGGGGTGTCAATGCTAGAGTCCCGCTGCAGGTTTGTCCATTTCCAAGGTTTACCTAGTCAGACTCCGTGCACAAACGTTTAGAGACATTTACGCTGAATTTCTCTTAAGTGTTTAAAAAATGGTCATCAACTTCAATATAATATTTGATAGTCAGCCCAGCAATAAGAATGATTTGTTAAATACTTACTCTACAATCTAAACAGTTTACACATTTTACACAAACATGCACTCTACTCTTCAGGAAGGAAATCACAAACAAAAACCATTATGAATATAATATGCTTTGTGTGATATTTTGTAAATATAATGTTCTTTATGTAAATTAAGTTTGCTGTAAATATAGTGTGCTTTGTGTGAATATGTAGTATGGATAGAGTCTGCTGGTTCTGATTTAGTTTTGTGTTTTTGCAATATTTTAAATAATAAAAGCAATAATAATAAAAGCAGGCTATTAAGTCAAATTAGGTGTCAGGTGATCATTACATTAATTAAGCTTTGAATTTTTGCTTTCTGTACACATAAACATGGGGAGGAAAACCTTGGAAAATTAGTTTCATCGTTTTACATATTAGCACAAACAATACAAATTAACAGATTGTGGGTGTTTTGTTTTGTTGATCGACAAACATGTTGTGTCAGTTCAAATTTGGTGTGTCAAATTGGGGCCGCTTAACAGCAAATTCCCGGGCTGCTTTTTGTTGCCAGTCTGCCCCTGTGTTCATATATGTAAATTTGTCATTTTTATAAGCATATATTGTGCTCAAATATTTTGCTGGGGTTCTGCCTTTAAGAAAGTATACTTTTTATTTATAAGTCACGAGTACATCCTCCAGAAAATGCAACTATTATGTTTAAAAATAAACAGAATGCTGACCCATTATTAATTCATTTCATAAAGACAACCCTGACCTCTATTACCATAGGTCAGCATAAAATGGATATGGTTTGTGTGTAAAGGCTACACAGAAAGTAACTGCCACCTGTGAGAAAGCTCTGGGCTAAAAACATTCCTCTGCATTGCAGCATCTTATGGCAAGATGTAGAACTATTGTTTATGTTTTTAATTCACGTTCAAGCATAATATATGCATAGGATGGCAGAATCAATCCATGGAATCAACTTAAATCGTGGCTATAATTATAAAACATAAAGTATTGAGAGAGACTTGAGAAAAAGTCACAGAAAATTCTTTATTTGGAATCAACATTAGTTAAATAAAATCAATGAAAATTACTGAGTCAAAAAAACTACTATTTATCCCAGTAAAAATCCCAATAAAAATTTTGGTGAGGATGTGTGAAATAAATTATCAGAGCCAAAATAGACAAGCAACGATAAGAAAGGAAAATGTATGAATGTATGAAATGTATGAAATCTTCTTATATTTTAACATATCATGACTGCTGTCTCAGTCAGAGAGTGAACTCCAAAGTGGCAAGACGAAATTGAAATAATTCAGACCACACTGACAATCTCACATCTTTGGAGGTTTCATTTGTTGTGCTGCATCCAGTTCACCACATAAGAAGACTGTTCGACTGCAACTTTGGGACCAGAAGAGGAGTATTGAGTCAGGATAATCTTTCTCCACCATATACTGTATAAAAAACCCAATACTAAATCTGAGAGCAAAAGCCATCATAATACGAAACAGTCTAGCCAAGGCTGGGGGATTACAAACAAATAAGGGGATGCTAAAGAAAAATATGATTGAAAGTGTCTCGAGTAAATCCAGAGCTGATGGGATCAATTCTGTCATGGCAAACACACAAAAGAATGGTTTGAATCATACTAGTGTCTGTATATCCAAGAAGCACAGACTCACCAAGAGCTTAAAGGGCATTTAGGGTTCTTTCAAAAGAAAATTTTAAACCAAGTGAAAATGGTTGGTTTGGACGTACAAAGCATATTTAAATTGGCCTCGCAAAGCCCGTTCTCTCGGTGCACCTAGCCAAGTATGAACTGTTATTGGGATTTAAATGCGAGTTATAGCTATACATGTGTAAAACAAACATGGTGAAGTTGTAGGTGGACTTTCAGACTTATTAACATTGTCCCATTGCAGTTGTCCTACTACATCTATTCTTCACATCCTCAGAGCGCAAAACACAGACACAAGCAAATATACTACACTATTGTGACATAAATTGACTGCTATTAAACAATATGTTGAATGTCAATGTTGGTTTTGTGTTACACTTTTGTGCAGTAGTTTTAATACTTGTCTCCAAACTGTGCAGACCACAGGGTCACTGTGTACTCAGGTTGCGGGAGGCAGTGTGAGGAGGGGAAGGGCTGACATGGGACGCACGCCTCATCCGCTGCTGTCTCGCCCACCATCGTCTGACGCTGCCACTCTTTCCAGTTTGTTCAGCTGCAAGTTTTCATCAAAGCAAACGGTAAAGGAATCCCAATTGCCCTCAATAACAATGCCCTTTTTCCGTTTTCCAGTGCATTCCTGCTGCTTCATCTACCCTGTATTTCTGCTTTTCTCTTTTTGAAAACACGTGGAAGGCTGATTTCATATTTTAAAGTGGTCATGTACATTTTGAACTTTAGAACGTTACTAACATTTTCATCTATATTGAGCCTGAAGTAAATGTTGTACTGGGTAAGGATTCAGACATGGGCATTTATTCTTTGCAAAGTCTACTAAGTGCAAACTATGCACAAGTTTTTAAACAAAGAAAATTTGCATCCAAGTATCCGCCCAATTTTCCTCATACCCTCAACACCAAACCACATTACAGCAGGAGATAAGGACACATATGTACCTATAGTAACTTTTATGTTAGTTATTATATGGTGCCTCTACAGTGAGAGTGGTAATACTGGATTATACTACACAAACTTGTACAGCATTATACAATTGATTGTTTTTAATATATGAACCTGCAAAGATTTCTACAGAATCTAATCCATTGTACTGTATTATTTCATAATTAAATGGGCAGTGAAACAGACAAATGTGTCAATCCCAGCATGTTATTGGATGGAATTCATCAAATCTGACTGTGTACGATGACGAGAGACATCTTAATCATGTTCTGTGCAACATACAACAAGGAAAGTCAAATCATTTCTTTTTGTACTCCAAACATTAAAATTTAGCATTAACAATTGGTACCATAAACACTGAAACAAAATCATAACCACTGTGTTCACAGTAGTGCATCTCTAAAATACATTTGACAAAAACAAATATTGACATTCCACAAGTTTGTTTAACATCACTAAAATCTGGCTAACCTCTTTAGTCTTAAGCATAAGCAACTTTGTTGTTTAACCAAAATTTTCTCAAAGTAAAAATTAGAAGCCTCATACATTAGAAAAAATTCCAGATGGTAGATCAGCATAATTAAGGCTGCAGAGATGGTTTCCTCTGTAGTTTTTTTTTTTTTGTACTGGCACATGTTAAGCATAGAAAAGCTATTGTTTTATCAGTTGTCATTGGGAGGTGCTTGAATAATGCATTTGAGAAACCAATTCAAAAAGTTATAATACATTTACAAATACACTTTATTTCTCACTTTCACTATTGCTTGTTTATAGTCATTAATTATTACAATACTGTTACACATTATTGATCACGTGACCATATGTTAATGGTTACTTATCATACTGTATCTATTGACTGAAATAGCTATATAAGCAATATAATTCTTAAATATAATTCTATGGTGCCTCTAATCAAGAAATCCCATTTTACCCTTCATAAACAACACACAATCTACATGTAATAATTGGGTTTCAGTAGTATTGTAAGAGCTAGTATAAGTGGTGCAATGGTCCTTCTTTCACAACCTAACCATTTTGCTTTATGCTTGACCACTTGTGAGTGTATGGGTAATGGTGTGGGTGCCAGGGGTCCTACCAAGGGATAAGCAGTCTCTGCATACCTTCTCAGAACAAGTAGACTGGCAGGTGCTGCGTGGGGTGAACACAGCTGGGTCGCTGATGCCAAGCTGCAGATCAAAGAAATGTGTGGAGGTTGTCACGCTGTTGTAGGTAATAGTGCTTGGCTGTGTAAATGCCAACCAAGGCCCAGGCCGGAGGCCATGGGGGTGCTTAGTGGTGTGTTTCCCCCCCAGACAGACCTCAGTGCACCCCCAGTTGTCTCCTTATATCCCAGTGTCTACATAGTATTTACGACTTTTTGTGCATCCCTCTGTATTTTCTCCTGGCGTCAAGCCTGCCCAGGCCTCAGCTGCAAAGAAACCACCATATCTGTTGTTAGGAGGCACACTACAACAGGCTGAGGGAAGATATTGTATGTTCAGTAAAGAAACGGGCTAAGTTAGTAAGAGAATTTTATTTAAATGTGAGCTGTGAATCATTACCTTAGAAAATAAATGAAGAACCAAGGGAGACTGAAGTACAGAGGGGGTCGGGGTGCATTTATATGTTACTGCTTTGCTAATAGCCAAACCAATATGGCCGTAGAGGCTTTGTTGAAATAGCTTTGCACTTTTTATGCATTGTCCGAAATCCTTCCTCATGTAAGGCTATCAATCCTCTTAAGGTTTGGAATGAATAAAATGAATACAGTAGCTTAAACTGAAAGCTGTCACTTAAGATAGTTTCACTTGCTCTTAGCTTGGAGGCACTACAACAGAAATGAATCAAGCTGAGATCTCAAACTGAACATGACATACTTAGCTTTGCCATTGTTATTGCTGAGGAATTGAATGACCCAACAAAATACCCTGTCAACAAAATGCCCACACTTTGATTTGCTTTCTGAATATTTTGACCCATAAGTCTCCAGTGTCATTGCATATTCTGAAAAGGAATTTTTGGAGGCATTTGGGAATTGATAAAAATTCACATACATCTCTTATAGATCTTAAAGTAGATCTAACTGCCAATACTCAATGCAACTGCCAATTCTCTGAACTGAGTAGAATTATAATTTAGGTTTTCCTATGTAGTGTTATATTTTGTCTTTTGCACTCATTTGCAGTGGATGATCTTACATTTCTATTCTCAGAACAGTATAAATTGAAATATTTAGATTCTAAGGCAATACTCAGCAAAACCTTTTTTACTGCAAATCTCCTCATAGCAAAGAAGGTTTATTTTAAAGAATCTGAGTCCTACTATTGTTCAAATTCTCTCTGAACACTTGTGTTTTGTACACATGACCCAGACTGCTTCAGGTGTTATCCCTACTATTGTTCAACGTCTCTACACTGAACAGTATTTGTGTTTTGTACACATGAATGAGATTGCTTCAGGTGTTGTTCAAATGAATTTGTGGTATGTAGCCATGCCCACGATTTCTGCTGACAAATGCTAATCGATTTTCAAAAGATTAAACCACTAAAGAAGACCAGAAAATCTCTCCCATGGTAATGGACCAGCCTCCTGAGGGAGGAAGCTGCCCATGGATACTACAGTGTGATGCACCCGTTGCTAACAAAAACAATGCCTGTTCATTTACTTGTACACTTGGAAGGGTCTCCTAAGGGAATCCCCAATGCCTACTTCTGTGGATCAAATGGGGAAAAAAAACTTCCTCAAACGCTTGTCAATATGGACTCCCTGGGGTCCCTGAAGAAAGGGGATTGAAAGAACGCCGAACCAGAAGGCCCAATCTGCCGTGCAGGCAGAGCAGGAATCCAGGTCTCACCATGATAGCAAAGGTGCACTTTATCATCCGTGAGATGAAATCAAAATACATTGGACAGTTTGGTCTCCGTCGAGCTTCCACACAAGGCCTGGCGCTTCTTCTGTTCAGCTGAAGTAAAAGCTAAAAACAGCTGTGAGAAAGCACTTCAAATGCACTTCCCAGGAACCTTACTTGTGTGGGAAAACATGGCAAGAGTCTGCTTGCCGGTGAAGAGAAGTGACAACCTTTTAGTGACAACCAATGTGGAAAGACCACATTGAATCTGTCTGCAAAAGGACAAAGCAAAGAATCTATTTTCTCTGCCGCCTTAGGTCTTTCGGGGCGAGTAGACAAATTCTTCTTTTGTTTTTTACTTCTGTGATTTTGAGTGTTCTACAGCATTGTAACACTACATGGTACAAGTGTTTGTCCACTACTTTAAAATCAAAACTGTTTCACCAACTAAAAATCTGCTCAAAGATTGTAGTCCAACCCCTTGAGAAACTCTATGAATCGGCCTACCATGGCAACATATTAAGGCTGGCCAACAGCATTGTCTCTGACCCCAACCATGTCCTGAACAGTGAATACAAACTGTTACCATTGTTACCAAACCAACCTTTGACCATAGCTCAACAAATGCAAAATTCTGTCTTAGGAGCAAATGGTCTTTAAATAGATTACAAAGGGACTAGTATATTGCATGGTATAAAATATCAAGAGATGGTCTCTATGATAGACAAAGAATGGTTTTTACAATGGGAGCAGATCCATTTGGAAGACACAGCTGACAAAAAATGTGCAAACTATAGATTGAAAAGACAAACAAAAGAAAAAATGATTGTGCAAAGAACTAAACTGTAAAAGAAATTCCCCCCAAAATAATATTCTCTTAAGGACAGAGAGCAGGGGTGGCCAGTCCTCATCCCTGAGATGTTTTTGGTTTTCATTCCATCCGAGGTCTTGGTAATGCAATCTGACCCGCTGGATGCATTCCTAACTGCCCTCTCGTGCCCTCCTGAATGAGGGGCAGGCATAATGCAGTTGCACTCAAAGAGCCTGTTCCAAAACCTTATTATGGAAGGCAAACATTTCTTTCGACTGTGAATGTTTTAAAGTCATCAAGAAAGTCCAATCCACAGGATTGTTTCCTGTGTAAAAAAACTGTACAGAAAGAAACATTTATGTTGTAAGCAATGTTAAATTGTTCTATACACATATTTGGAGTGAAAATAATCATTAATTATCAGCTTTAGATAACACATTCAGCCCTCTGAATTTGAGCTGATGGAGCAAACAGTGATTAAATACAATATGCTGAAATGTGCACATCACATCCTGTGCATCATAAAGTTGAAGGCACTATGCCTATTCCCTTGACTAAAGTAATTCTGTATTGTTTTTCCTTTACTGTATTTGCTGCATCTTGCTCTTTGATCATCTGAGAGATCACTTGCCTGGGATGTCATAGGGGTCCCAAGCCTGAGTGAGAGTGATCTTAGAGCACTGCTTGGTTCCCTGCTCAATGTAGAACAAGCCAGCACTCTGCTAAAGATAGATGTATTCAAAGAAACTGGAAAGGTAAAAATACATTGTTATGATTAGAAATTGCATTTGAGAATGATACTTGTTGGACTGGTGATTTAAGGGATCACTGCTGTGTGTGATTTCTTTTCCTTTCTTTTTTTTTTTTTACTCAGGAGACCACATACATCGGAGTAAAATTCTGAATGATACCACACAGGTATACAGGTATATTTATGCTGTAGCCATAATGGCCATTCTACCAAAGATGAGAAATAGGTTCCACTGCTCCTGACATGCAATGGGAGGTCTGGAACATTGGCCTCATACTTTCAAGCTCAAATAGTCATTTGAAGCAGATGGACTGATTGCAAACTCTTCAGAAACCTTGGTTTTTTCTTCATATTCTTCACATCTTAATGGAACTTATCACATTTACGGTACATCACTGATAAATTAGAAACACATGGTTTTTGGTTCAAGTCAATATTAAATAACTGCTTAAATTAACTTTAACAAATACACATGTTGTCAATTTAGTCTAGGATAAGATCTGGATTGAGAAGAAATGTTAAACTGCAAATAAAATTTATTCAGCCTATAAGTTTAATATGTCTTGGCAACAACAGCTCTCTTTTCTCACAAGAGGGAGTTTTCAATATATCTCCAATTTAATTCAAAATGTTAACGGTTGTGTAAAATCATCTCTAGATATTCTTGACATGCTAGGGTCCAACGCATATTGCGAACAGACTGTAGAGACGAAAGAACAAAGTCACATACTTCTCTCTATGTGGAGGTCTTGTCCAGCAAAATGTGGACAAAATACTGAAGGTAATTTAGTGGGTTTGAGGGGAAATCGGGTGCATCTGGCCACTTACTTTAAAAAATGCATGGAAAGACTCAACAAATCTGTCCTATTTTGAGAGCCCTTATTTTACAAAGGAAATGGGCCAAGTTTTTATGACCTGAGAGCTAGCTGGAGGCAGTGGAGCGAGAGGGACAGGGAAACTCCACAAAAAGAAACACTTCTTTATACCTTTAAACCTTTTTCTCTCCTTAAAGTGGAGGATGAGTTTCCTGTCAAACAGGGAATCCCCATAAGTTCTGAAGAGGTTAGCCGTCAGGGAGATGTTGATTAAAGAAAAATCAACAAATAAATGTTTAGTAAAGGACTACATGGATAGCCAATCTTTCAAGGACAGACTCCTGTAAGAAGCATTACCAGGAAGCCCTGTAAATAATATTGGGTATAACAATACAGCTCTGTCACTGTCTGAAAGTTTTCCATGGCACAGGAGAAGGTCAGAACAAGTTTAGATGGCCCCATGCTGATAAGGCTTGACAGGAATATGTTAGCAGTTTCTCTCTTGACAAGACAACATACCAAGGTTCTCAGGCCAACAGGTAGAAAAATAAAACAGCTTATTTATAGACCCCCTTGCATTTCAGCCAGATTATTGCACTGTGAGAATTATGCAGCCAATACACCCACGCATTGCCATGGTGTAATTTACAGACCTGAGTATTTTGTATGGGGGAATACGGTACTTCCTATTTCTGAATGTTGTATCTTCCCTCAAGGTACATTTTGCTTCTTTGATCTGCTTTGCAGTCTTTGAAGCAGGATTACAACTGTTGTTTTCTCCACAAATACCTGTAAGTATTTTGGAGGTGCAATCTGATGTGTTTTCATGATGACCTTTTATGCATGGAAACCAAGAATTTTTATCTCAACAAAATGAACTGTAATAAGCACATAGCTAGCCTTTATTGCTCTTCTGTAAATGAAATCTCAGCCATCTCACATACCTGGCTTGGTGGTGCATAATAACTCTAGTGACACTGGAGTGCTTATATTAAAAAAAAATTATTTCAGCTGAGCTGAGACACCCATGTGGAAAGTGACACTGAGATACCTGCTCCATCAGCTATGTAAGATTCATACATTTCCCACCTTAATTCAAATCAGGTCAAAACAACACAAAACTGTGCATCTGTGACACAGTTTTTTTAAAAACACAAAAGTTCAAATGCAGTTATTTAGGAAACAGTAGCCCAAACATTGGAAAGGGTTAAAATTCTTGCCACTACCCCTTGTCCCTTACCTATTACTGGCTTTGGCTTGAGAGCTAAAAACAAACCCGAGTGTGGCCTTGATGTACTTAGTGGGTCTCTGTCAAGCACACCTATTAATACTGCCTTCATGTAAGCCTCACAGAAGGATTTTCTTACGCTGAAAGCCGAAGGGCCTGTGATTAAGGGGGACAGGGCTGGGGATATTTCTACTGTCACACACCTGTTAGGCTCCTACTCTGTCCTGCGCCTCCACATCTCTGACAGACAGATACCAGTGTGCAACGCTAGCATTGGAGCTTCACATTTCTCATCTGCCTGTGGTACCAGATGTCAACACAGAGGTGATTTAAGGTGCTTTCAGGAATGCTTGCATGAAAAAAATCTTTGTTTGGTAAACTTATTGCTTTAGTTGACATATGCTGCAAAAAATATTCTACTGCGGGGCACTTTGCCTGATCTTGCCAGCTGTGGGTTTAGGATGATTTAACCAGCCAGATCACTCTGCAGTACTTCAATACCCAAAGCAATGTTTTTATGAGGGATTATTTTACAATAATAGTCCAACAGAACTGAAACATCCCACCATCACTACCATCATCAATTATTCCTCCTTGAATTACATTCAGTTACGAATTTAGAGAGGAACCTCCTAGAATAAGGAGTATTAGAAGCATTCAGCTTTCAGTCATTCCCATCCAAACTCCCACATGAATTCTAGGGAAAACAGGGCTAGGCTCAATCTGAGCACAACTTTAACATGAAACCCCGTGGAATAACAACAAACCCAATTAACAGATGAAACCTGAGAAGCAGGCCACAAAACCAGTATTCAGCCAGCATATATATACATCACTACATGCTTTGGAGAAAGTCTCTTGTCTTAGGTCAAAAACTGATCTAAAGCCTTCATAATATAGGGGGGACTTCTTCCACAACAAAGCTGATGTCACTCATGAATTGAAGACTTTTTACAAGGGTGTCTCTGTTAGAGGAATCGTGCTGTCCAGAAAATCCATGAAAACTTAAATAAGGAAGTTGCTGAAACAACAAACACCACTGTTCCACACCATGGACCCTTTGTGGGGGGACTGAAATATTTCTTGTGGTCAGATACCTCTCATTGGTATTGCATTGTGAAATAAACTGAATTTAAAATATATCTATTTTTTTCTTTTTTATCTCAAGTGGAAACAGCTCCGTAAAATTTAATTCACTGAATGTTAGAACGATGTTAAGCAACAGCAAAAAAGAAAATAAGTAATGATCAGTCAGTTTTGACACTGTACAGCTTTCAAAGGCTACAGCTGAGACTGTTGTATTTGCATTTGACCATATGGCACTGTTAATCAGACCAGAGCAAGCCCTGACACACAGGTATGCAGACAGTAGGATACTTACCCCTTGATAGTGGCTTTATGACTTTTGCTTAACCCCATGCATACTTCATCAAAATAGATATGAATGGAAACCCTACTAGAACACTCTAGCAGTGAAGGCCTTACTGAGCTAGAATGCAGCATGCCTACTCAAGTAACACAGGTTTGGTAAGACTTGACAGAGAAGGAAATTCTGGAAACTTAACATAACATTCCTGTCTAAAATAAATGGCAAGGTTTAACCCTTTCCAGAAAATGCTGCAGTCACTGTGACTAATTAAATGTAGTCTGTGTGGATTGTAGGTCAACCCACTGCCACTTCACATAATTCCACAGATGCTTCTCATAATAAATGTTCACAAATGTTTCTTTGCTTTATTTGCATTCTTTGATTTTTCATCTGTGTTTTGTATATAACATGTCACAACGACTCTTCAGATACACGTTTATTCAGTATACATTTGTTCATTCAAACTGTGCTTTTAGTATGGCAAAACTATATCAGCAGTTTAGAAGATACATATTTAATGTGAATAATACCCTAATCAATGATAGTTCATGACCATTACAAGAAAATTCCAGTACTTCTACCACGTGGTAATGAACGTAGGGTCTTCCTCTCACAGATTCCTGAAAAAGATGCAAAATGTGTAGACAGTCTGTGTATGACTTTTCATTTCTTCCTTTGGCCTCTTAGACAAGAATGAATTAATATAACCTAAGGTGAACTCCATGATTGATGCAATAGTTGATGCTAAGATTGTCATTTCTGTCATTAAGAAAAAAAGTGTAAGAAATTGCTCAACTAAATTGGATGCTATACGCTTCGAGAATCTAAAGGTAGTGAGCCAACTCGGATCTCACCCAACCTAAAAACACTTCCCATGACGCAACCACATGAAATGAAAACAAAAATAAAACCCCTTAGAAAATATAACGTTCTAAAAAGTATATTTAGGTATGTTTCGCTGTCGCGGCGTTTACGGAATCCGTACAGATGCAACGACACCATATGCAATCATATTTTACACCTACACGTCATTTCTTTCCATTTTATCCGAAGAGTACAATCGGAAACCCAGTTTATTCTGTTTGAATCCCATTGCCTAAAATAGCACGGACATGACAAGCAACACGCTGTAGTTATACGTACTTCTTACATGGTAAATGTCCTTCCTTCTCTTCCAAGACCCTTATTCACTGGTTTTCATACGACATCCCTTGCGTTCCGCCCCGTACTGTGATTATACTCCACGGATCTGCCTTCCCACTGCAAGGGTGCAAGGCAAGGCTGAGCCGGGGGCGCCATAGCCCAGGGTGGCCTTAAGTGTGTACCGCGCCTGTAACACATAAAAATGGATACGAGAAAACATAGCATTTATGTAATACTTCATGTTTTCAAGCAAATGTTCGTCTGAGGAACTCGCAGCGCCTTCCACCGTGCCCCCGATTGTCAGAGCAGCGCTGCACAGTTGCAGCCCCCGGAAAAACAAATAGCTTCTGTGAAGCTGTTAAACACTTAAGTGCTGAATCACTCTCTCCATTAATTCAAGGCACATATTTATTACACGCACAAGTGCCTTACAGTCAGCAACACTTTGAACTATTGCATTATATACATTAATGTAGGTTATAGCTTCTTGATATTAACTATGAAAGGCACAACCAGTGCAAAGGGAAAAAAAAACATTAATTTTGTCACACGAAGTAATTAATAGCGAGTGTTATCTACATGCAAAGATCTTGCGAAATGTGCTTAAATTTAGCATACAGGATCTTGGAGAGGCTATTGTATACCATGTGGTTTGAGAGTAAAAGAGAAATACTCTGTGTCATTCTTTCATCTGTGGCCTCTACGTTCGCAGGCATGAAGGAATGTGTTCATCGTGCTAAGAAGTAATCTTGCATTACATTTTTCATTCTTTGTCATTTATATCGATGCTGATCTGTGTTCATATATATATAGGAATATATATATAGGAATATATATATATATATATATATATAGGAATCAAAATGTTTAACTCTCGGTCGACGGACTTCAGAGCAACAATACATTGCACAGCACTGAGCCAACCTGTCGAAGCTTACATTTGGAACACATACAACACAAAAACAGATTTAAGTTTAATTTTCGACAACTGAAGTGGTTAGATGCGAATGTTCTATTATGAATTACTTCTAGGAGGTGAGATGCAGTGTGCAATATGAGGGAGGCACCATGTGGGTGGGGGTGATGACTGGGGGCGTTTAAAGCGTTCCTCCCCTTAAATTTTAGTTGTAGCTACAGAGCTGACACATTGACTGGAACAGGTAGATGGATACTTCGGCGCAAAAGTCAAGAACCGTGCAGAGTCAGCGCTAACCGAGACGATGAGAATTTAGCGAAGCAACCCCGAGAATTGAAAGGAGACAAGGATGATGTCACCGAGCTTGGAAAATAATAAATGATGCAGGCAAAAAATAAATGGAAAGAACCCGCGTCACTTGTGGGGTTGGTGTTCGTCCCACGTTAAATCAAGTCCTATAATTTCCACGACTGGGTCGTGTAGTGTACTCTTCAATCCGTGGGTTTGTATCCACTGTGACTTCATCCTGTTGAGCAAGTACTTTGGCGGGGGGGGGGGTGTGGGGGATTTATTGTGATGGACATCCAGCCAAGGGACCGTCCTTGGGCAAATGGTCTTGAACTCTCATTTTACCTATAAAAAGGAATTCCGCGTTGACTCTCTCCCTGGTGAACATTAGGGTAGACATGCTCTCGATAGCTGCTGTTGTTCTGTGTTTGTGCACAGGTGCTGGACTAGTGGTGTGCGGTGCACCCTGCGAGCCAGTCAATATTCCAATGTGCAAGAACATGCCTTGGAACATGACCAGAATGCCAAACCATCTGCACCACAGCACGCAAGAGAACGCAATACTCGCGATCGAGCAATATGAAGAGCTGGTGGACATCAACTGCAGTTCTGTGTTGCGTTTCTTCCTGTGTGCCATGTACGCTCCAATCTGCACCCTCGAGTTTCTCCACGATCCAATCAAACCTTGCAAGTCGGTGTGTCAGAGGGCTAGAGACGGCTGCGAGCCCATCATGAGGCGCTATAATCACAGTTGGCCGGAAAGCCTTGCGTGCGACGACTTACCTGTGTACGATCGGGGGGTCTGCATATCTCCTGAAGCCATCGTAACTGATTTACCTGAAGGTGAGTTCCACGCCTATGTACTGCTCTTCTGAATGGGGTACAATGGGATCGATAGCTGATATAGTGATTCGCATGGATAACTATTCGAATATTAAGTGGTAGGCTACGTTTCAAAAGAATTGATAACCGATTCAATCAATAGACAAGTTATATTTTTAGATGATGTATATTATAAGATAGACAATTTTACTAATTTTCCAGATGTTAAATGGGTTGATTTTTCACGGGATGTCATGCTGGAAAAACCACAAGCATCAGACTGCAAAAACGGGAATTCCGGTGAGTTTCCTGCGTACGCTCATCTGTCACACGAACATAGTATCTTACCTGTTTTTTCAAAATACGGCATTAAATACCATAACTTAACTGATTTTCAACAGAGCGCTGTAGGTGCCGAAAAATAAGACCAACGCTAACAACATATATTGAGAAGAAGTACAACTATGGTGCGTATTTGGTGATCACTTTTATTTGTCGCGTAGTTTTATGTTTCATGCAAATAAATCTTTCAGTATGTGTGACACGACACGTAATCAGAATAATGAATACTGTTTTCACGCCTGCAGTTATTCACGCAAAAGTCAAAGGTGTAAGCCGGACTGGCTGCCAGGAGTTTACAACGTTGGTGGAGGTGAGGGAAGCGTTCAAGTCCTCCCAACCCATCCCACGGGCGCACGTACCTTTAATCACCAACTCGTCGTGCTCCTGCCCGCAGCTCCTACCCAATCAAGAGGTGATTATCATGTGCTATGAGTGGCGCTCAAGGTAAGGGTGAATTCAAACGCCTTTTTGGGGTTACCAGATTTGATAAAAACGGATATTTATTCAAATTTATAACTATTAAAGACATGATAATTATGAAGACAACTTATACCTAGATAACAAAAAAGGTTGAGCATTTTCACGACAGAAGGACAAGTGTGAAATATAATACATCTATCATTATTAACATTTTTATCAAGTCATTCATAATGATCTAAAGCAATAACTGAATATTTATGAATTATATTTTATCTTAGTTTCATAATTTTATATCAATTCCTGCAATTGTTACCCCTTTTCCTGAATTGTCTATGGTAAGGAACCAAAAACACTTAATGCTTGTGAAATGTTGTTAAAATATGTTTTCCTTCCTGTGTGGCCCATGATGTATTGAGCCATGGGAAAATGCACGCAACAGCATATTTGCACTTCAACTGTACAAAACTAGATAGCAGAAGTACATTCAAGTTATCTCTGTCACTTCAGACTGATGCTGCTGGATGGGTGCCTAGTGGAAAGATGGAAGGACCAACTGGCGAAGAGATACAAGGTGAGCTTGGCTCTCCCAAACTGAGGCACCAACTGTGCAGACAGGAAGGGTCACACATAAAGTATTTTCCATGGGGTGTTTCACATTTGTCAAATTAGGATTGAGAATTTAGAATTTCTATAAATGTCTGTTTTTAATTGCCCAAATATAGATTCTTATGCAAAACATAATTACCTGAGAGAAGTGCTGACAGAAGTTCATTTTTAGATTGTAATTATCCTATTAAGGATGTAACTTGCTAACTTTGTGAATTTGTTCTTTTAGAATTATGTTGTAACATATGTTATAACTATCCTAGTACTATTACTCTCCTATCCTTACCTGAGTCACCTGAGGGTTTGTTTGGTAGCAACGACTATACAGGCTACCTAAACATTTCTTGGACTTTCACTCTCCTGTTAAATAAATAGAGGCCACTCTACGTTACAATTAATCACTTTATGTCTCTAAAATAAAAATGAAACACTGCTATATTAAAAACTAAACGTCAGTTTTAAATTTCCCTAAACCCCTTTTCAATATACATTAATGGGCTTCAACTAAGAACAGTTGAAATGTTGCAAACATGTGACATTATCAGCTGGCTCCATAACAAAACTGCTTTGCAGCACTGATATGGGGTAGTAATTTGTTGGGAACTGGTTTGGAATCATTTGACTGGAAAATAATGAGTAGATTAGACTATTTTATGGAAACTGTGCCGAATATCCACACCTACAGAAATGTTGCATTGTTGTATTGTCACATAAGGTATAAGGTCATTTCTGTCAAAAGCGAGTGGATTAATTTCTAGCCTATGTTTCTAGCCGGTGTTTGGCACTTTCCACATTTAATACATGTGCCATGAAAGTGAAACATTACTAAAATTTTAAATATATTTGTAGTCCTTGTAACCAGTCATTTTTCTTTCACATTTTATCAATTATTAATATCTACCAGTGATTCCATCCACAGTATTATACATACACTATCCCCTATCCCCTACCACATTGCTTGAAAAATCAAAATACTTAATATGGGAAAATTTTAGGAATTGCATTTATTTTTATGGAGATTGAGAAGCTCACAAAAGTCAGCAGGTGTCAAAGCAATACACTGAAAACACTTCTGTTGGACTGTCTTTGCTGTCATATTAAAATAATTTTCAGTTCAGTCTCATAATGATCCCTCCACATGAAAAGGTTAATTTTCCACTTTTATTGTGTATTATGTATGTCTTTAATGAAAAGGGGCACGGTAGTAATCAATGTTGTTTTAAAACTATTATTGTCTTCTCTCATTCTGATCTTCAAATATAGCTGTCAAATTAGGCGCGGTTCTGATTTGGTGGGGGGTCAGAGATATTTATAATGAACTAGCAATGGAGGAATACCTCCTCTTACCCAAAATCCTGAAGTGAAAGCTAAATGCTGTAGTGTATGAGGAGAACATAGTTTTGACTTGCCCAGCATATGGTTTTTATCTCCAGCTCAGTTCCATCTGGTTCAAAGTCATATTCCTTGAGAAGCTACATTTTTCCAAACCAAAACCCTCACCACACAGAGGTAATTTGATCCATCTCATATTTGAGTGAATATGTTTAATATGTTTCTCATACATTGGAATAACAGCTTAGGTGTTACTGTTATGTAACTTTGAATAGTTTATATCCACACTCACTGTTTAACTGTTTGGATAGCATGACATCATATAGGTTTTTGAGATACAGATTCAATTTCAGCTTCAACCATTCACCTCATCTTGATCAATCCCCCCCCCCCCCCCCCCCCCCCCCAGATCACACAGCAGGGGGAAATAAGTAATTAGGATATATAATTAGGATGTAGGGCACTGAAAAAGATGCTGCCATTTATTATAGCATTTACGCTGAGCCCAGCAGAATATTTCTTGCTAAGGTTTGGGTTGCATTTTCCAAGCAACAACTCAGATTAATACAAAATATTCCAATTGTGAACTTGGCAGGCCCCCAAACCCCTGTCTAAATGTTAAAAATTGGGTGAGCTAGAAGCCGGCAGGAGAAAATACCGATGGGTGCAATTGCAATCCGTGGGGTGCACAAAAAGTCAAAAGTACTATAGAGACATTCAAGATATAAGCAGACAACTGGAGGTGCACTGAGGTCTGTCTGGGGGTGCAATACACCCCTAAGCACCCCCCATAGCACCAGGCCTAGCTACAAGGCAAATACACTCGCTGTATGGTAATGGCTCTAAATTTAATTTTAATTTGTTTTTGACCCCACAGCGCTGGGAACAACGTCTACAGGAACAGCAGCAGAGGAGCCCCAGATTGAACAGCAGGGGCTCTGGTCTGAGTACAGGGGGCTCCAGGAAGACCACTAGGAGCAAGAACATGCCGAGGAACGACCGGCAGCAGAAATCATAAGCGCTCTGCCCCCCCTCCTTGTTTTCTCCAGCCCATGGTGAGGATCAGCATATGACTTCTCAAGTCTGCATAGTGAGCCACCATGTAGTCCTCAGATCTTATTTTAACTTCTCACGGTTACTCCCCCTGACCCCCCTCACCACCATCCAGGAGTCCGTGGCAGATACAGGTTTGCACTGCATTTGTATTTTATGCACCCCTAGTGTTTTATCAGAAAACAAAATACAGTGTTCCCCCATCCCCCTTGCATCTGGCTATGCTATAAATGTAAGCTACGTGTGCTGTGAGTTAAAAAAGCTGTTTAGTGCATTTTTAGGTTTATGTTTTTTTTTTTTTTCAAATTTTTACATTCTTGCTTCTGTGCTGATATTGATCTTTACCCTTAACTACAACTGTGTTGTGTACTGCAGACTGGCTTCTGTAATTTTCAGCTTTTTAAATAATCATCTGAAAGATGGTTAAGAGTTACCCTTAAGGAATTAAGCTTTTGCAGAGAGGACAAATATTTAAATGCCCTAGGATGAGCTTGGAATCTCACGATCGGGTTTTACTGAAATGTAGACACAGTTGCCAAAACCATGGATACAGTCCCATTGCAACAGGCTGAAAGTCTGAACACAAATTACACATTGCAACAAACATGGTGTACAGCTGCACCCTTCAGTTTTCTTAGATGGACCAGCACTGGTCCTGAGAGACAGTGCAGTTGATAGTGCAGTTGATAATGAAATGTTGATAAATTTGATCACTATGTTTCATGGTCTACGCTGTACCACAAAATGAGTGGAGAAAATGAGCACCTCTGAGAATGGATTAGTGATTTTACTTGACTTTACTACAGATTTACTTTACATTTACAACTGCATTCATCCAAATAGTAGATATATAATATGAGCAGATTTCCTTTACATATTGAAGGTTTCAGATTCACCTGGTTTTTTCCATCCAGTTACATCACTCATCAAGTTTGTGTCAATTTCTGACATCAAAACACATAATTGTTACCTCAAGTTACCACAACATGTAGTTGTACCACAGAATCCATGTAAAGTAATGTAAAGTGATAACTTTACAATTCCTATTTGATCAGATATACACAAAATGTACTTGTTTCCTGATTCAACCTAACCATAATGAACCTTTCAAGTTACAAAGTACATTTCATTTAGACTGAACAGAGGCCTTCGCATCCCACTTGCATACTACAGTTGGTTTCTAGCTCTGATAGGTACCTATGTATTTTCAAGTCCATCTCACTTTATCTTGTTAAATTCTGTATGCTGAGCTATAAGGTTTCATTTACATATTGATTTCACTTTGCACCATGCAGAAGGGATAATAACAATGGCATACTGACAATTATTGTTCATTAACCAAGATGAACTGCATTCTGTGATTTATTCTTTTGCTGCTATGCTGTAAACGAAATTGGTTATAGTCAATAATTGACCTAAAAAATTCCATCATAACCATTTGAGTGGGTTTCTATACATTAGTGATGGTGTATGTCACTTTGTTTAACCCTTTACACCATATTCTTTAGTCCAGACCCTCTACACCAGGGCAGTTGTCTTTCAAACTGCAGCCCTGCGCTGGTTGTCAATGCCTTTGGAGAGTGCTACATGCTGAGAAATACTTTTGCCTGCATTTTGAATGCAGGACCCAATCTTATACAACATAGGCTCGCTGAGCGAGTGGCTCTGACATATTTTAATTTCATGAGGTTGGGGTTAAAAATATCTATTGAAATAGAGTATACTGTGTTTGTGATCTTGAGATTTTGTGTTTCACTCGACCATGTCTCTCAATTGTTTTATGCAAAAATAAAATGAAAAAATCCAGATGCTAAAAAAGGCAATATGGATTATCCATAATACAAAGGAGAGCAAATTTTTATTTGTAACACACATTTATGAAACCGAAGGACATATAACTTATATAACTCATTCAAAAAGTGTGCCACAGCCCAAAATTATTAAGAAGCATGCACTGCATTTTACCATAATGTCTGCAGAACAATTTTTATGATGTTCTTAAAATGTTTGGTAAGTGAATTTATTGGCACATATTAACTAATGATTCACTCAAATGTTGAAATTTTGGTCAAGTTTTAAGAAGGCACAACTTTCTTTCTCCCATACTAGTACAAGCCATACATTTGCTTTATTTAATGTTTTTGAGCATATGGACACTTTTAGTACAAACTTGAGATGAATGCATGCTTTACTCCTTATAGATGTCTGCTGCAAATCAAAGGCTGCTCTTCAACAATGCCAATATCACTTAGAGTGGTAAAACTATACCAAACTAAATGTAACATTTTGATTTTTACATGCTGTTTTCCCATATGAATGTCATGCATTGGTTTAGTCCAGGTTGCAATGAATCAGTAGTTATCATGGAATGTTTATATATTACCTGTCATTTTATTCTGTGGATTTTTCTTATATACTTTTGAAGACCCTGTGTGGTTCCACAAATAAAATACCAAATGAGGTACGACTCAGATTGTATTACAGGATGTCACTGACAAATGACATTGGGGGCAGCATTACTCACCCTATTGTCCATGCAGTTGCAACACAGGAAAAGAAAGCAAACTGCCTGTTTTTTCCCATGATCTCATGTTGAACTGTTATGTGCTGAAACAGTGGGAGCAAAAGATTCCCTAGGTTTACAGTTCACTATTTCACCAAATCAGAGGTTGATGCTGAAGTAGGATCTTTGCAATTTACTGTTGAACATGAAATTCTGAATGTCATTTTCACAAAGAAAACAGTTAGTAGTACTTTCTTCCACTAAATACTACAACGGTACATCCTTTATTATTTTGTAGTTACTATAAATTTGAACAAAATTATTCCTTTTAAAGCTGGCTTTATTATACCCATACATGTATTATAACAACTTGAACAAGACTGCTGGAACAGCTTTTTTTTAGTTTTAAACATCTTTTTTTTTTTTTTTACAGATTTTTAAAAAAACATTGTCTTTTCTGTTAAATCAGATGATGTAAAAATGGTGCTTTCCATCCTCCACAGTACACAGCATTCCTTCACTCATTATACTGGGATTCATGTTTCTGCTTTTGAAATAAAGTCAGATTGTATCACCATAAGTTTGGCTGCCATTGTCTTTGTGTTGCTTTGATTGTATGATTTGTAAAATCTGTTCCAATTTACTGTATGTCATATCTCTGAGATGCCATAAGAGAGTAATTCATCTTTGAAAAATATATAATATGTTTTAACTTGGCATGAAAATTCATATTCAGAATATATATCCACATGTATCAGTCACTCCTATTGGTCAGTGAAGCCCAACAGCCAAAGAAGAAGGCAAGTAAAACTAGTGCTATATCCTATTGTAGACTTACTCCTTTGATGGTACTTTTTGTCATAATTGGGGGAGCCTTTTACAGTGCAAAGGAGTCATTCCATCCTACCCCAGGCAAAAACACAGCTTCATCCATCTTGAATTCTTCAGAAAATGTCCCATTTTTGTCACTTCTTCTTGCTGTCAAAGGAATGCAAATTAATTATTTACAATACCATGCTCTTGTATATCCTGCAACAATAAAACAGAAATCTGCAAACAAAACCTGCAATAGAGACAAGGTTAGTACAGAAGATTTTTTTTTACCACAAAATATAAAAACATAACAAAAAGGCTACACAATAGGGGACAGGTGGATTCTGAAAAGGTGGGTTTTCAGGCTCCTGCAGAAGATGGCGAGTGATTCCACAGTTCTGATTGGGTGAGGAAGGTCATTCCACCACCGCAGAATGAGGGCAGAAAAAAGACGTGGCCAAGTGGAACGGCTGCCAGGTTCCCGAAGTGAGGGGGACCGCCAGCTGCCCAGAGGAGGTTGAGCGGAGAGATCTAGTTGAAGTGTATGGAGTGATCAGAGACTGAAGGTAGGACGGGGCAGAGCCTCTTGTGGCCTGGTAAGCCAGTGCCAGTGTCTTAAACTGGATGCGGGCTGCTACCAGAAGCCAGTGAAAGGCAGTGAGTAGTGGAGGGACATGGGGGTGTTTTGGCAGGTTGAATACCATTCTGAACCAGCTGAAGCGACCTGATAGTGCAGGCCAGTAAGCCAGCCACTAAGGTGTTGCAGTAGTCAAGGCGGGAGATGACTAGTGCTTGAACTAGGAGCTGGGTTGCTTGTTAAGGTGAGGAAAAGGCGGATCTTCCTGATGTTGTAGAGGGAGAGTCTGCAGGACTGGGTGACCGGCGCAATGTGGCTTGAGTCGGAGGGGGAGAAAGAGAAGAACAACTGTGTGTCATCTGTGCAGCAGATGTCCTGGATTGCTGGCATGGGATGATGTGGCTGTTAGTACATTTAGCAAGCCAGATTGTTATCAAGAAAGCATACTGAAGAAAACAGCACTTGTCATTGCTAAAGTTGCTGTACTGGCCATCCCCTTTATCCCCTCCTCATAGAAGAAATCAAGTTAATGAAATGCAAAAGTGCCATTAAAGGTGGCATTTTCCCTGAACAAGCTTAGTTTAAGTTAAGAATAACTGCAATGTAAATATGCTGCCTCACAAATGCCTTTGCACTCATGCTGTGTATTACCTGCACAATGGTTTTTGTACATTTATTCAATGGTAAGGTCTGCTACTATGCACAGCTTCTCACAGTTTTACTAGCTTGCCAGCCAATATGCTATCAGCAGAAAAAAGGCAAATGTTTTCTCGATTCTTTTTAAAAATACAGTATTGTGCCATCAGCCCTGCTTCCTGTGAGTTTGATAATGCATGAATGGGGATATTTTCAGAAGGTAGTCCTTAGGTGGACATGGAAGCCTACCCACTTGTGTACCTAGCTGAGCTCCCTGAAACCAGAAGTTAGATGTGCTGCTTTGTGCCATTGTTTTTAGATAAAATAACTGAAGCTAAGAGTCAAACCCATTGGTGTGACTCCGGTGGCAGTGGTAGCTAGGAAGACAGTGCAACATGGGAAGAGATCCCTAAAACTGGCAAGGTCACCCTTGCTATCATGAATTAGCAAGTTTGCTTTTTTTTTTTTTTGCTTGCTTACGTCAGAAAAAAACTTCCCTTTACAGCCAGTTACCTGACGAGACAGGTGAGTAATTTCTAACACTGCTGATAATGTCCTTTGCTGGGGCACAACCAGAGACTGGCTCAACATTCTGTTCTATGGGGTCATTAAAAGTGTCACCTTGCTACACTGTCCAGTGGAACTGCCTGAGGGGCTAGCAGAGGGTGTCTCTTCAGTGTGTCCCATTAGCCACAGCAAGTCACCACTCTTCAGCAGCAGAAGCCATTCCATGCACTGCTGCCAGATTGGGTGTTCCCATCTTGTGTCACCAACACTCAGCCTCATCTTCTTGTCCTCCATGTCACCCTTAAACCCCAGGATAAAAGGCTGAGCTAAATTGATGCAATATAGGCCATGTAACATTATGCTGGTTCCATATCAAACATTAGTCCTTACTATTTTTTCTCCCAGAAGCCATATCCCTTCTGATTCCTACACAGTGTTACACACAAAGAGAGTATGACAAAAGGTAAAAATGCCCATTGTTACCATTGAAAACAATGTTACCTTTACAGCTGATGCATTATGGGCATGCTGAGTGCAGACCTCAAATTCCACAGGGAAAGTGAATGGTACATGTACCCTTTTCTCATAATTATGTTTCTCATACTTATACTATCAGATTTTTCTGTCAAAAATCACTTACTAAAACTCAGAATCCTGATGGACATTTCAATACACCCTATGATGCAACTGGAACATTTTAATGACTAGCACATCACTTTTGAAATGACAACACGTGCTGAAAACATGCTACATCATAAATATTGATAAGGGGGAATGTCTATAACTTACTTTCCAGCTCTGACTATAGTGACAAGCTAAGACAAGTCATTTAAGAGTAACAGTAACAGTAACATGCATGTGTAATTCCACAGACGGATCACAAGGTCACAACTGTGGTTTCTGGATCAACTTTAGAATTTCACCCTAATCTTAAATTTGTTCCCATTTGATGACTTTTCTCTGCAAAAAGTGTGCTCCATGACAACTCATAAATCAAACTGTCATCGCACTGACTTAACTAAACTGCCAGAAAAAGTGAACGCTGTTTCAAAATGCTATCCTCTGGAGTAAGTTTTGCAATTGAGTGCCAAGATCTTCCAAACCAAAATTACCAGTAGACCCATGCCCCTGTACACAAAATAAGACAAAATGATGCATAAATGCAACTGAATATTCAGATTGCATTTTGTAGGTGACAGCTGATAATGCTCTGTTGACTGCAATGACTTCTGTATTAGACCTGAATTGCAGAATTCATTCTTAGGTGATTGACAAACACTATTTAAGGCAATGTTGTTACAAACTTGCATGTGAATAAAACTTAAATGCTAACCCTGCAACATTAACACTTGCAAAAATCAACTGTGAAAGATAGAAATGATTGATTCGACACAGCTTCTGGAATTGGGATGGCTTTTCAGGCTTATAGGTGATGTCACAGACTACCAGCATCAAGGTTACACAAATAATTGTGCAGTAAATAACATTACATCATTTCATACCAAAGCTGATCTGTCATATGGTTCTTCAGATTTCAGAATTTTTCAAAGACATACTGAAAATATCCCAGTTTCAAACTTACCATTAGTTTTCCATTAAGATGCTTTAGAAATTCTATACTTGTTACACTTGTTAGACATAAAATCTTTTGTAAATGAAAATATTACAATAATGTTATGATGTAAGCTTCTATGGTACATTAGAACACAGAGAACAGCAATCTATGTTAATCTGCAGAAAAAAAGAACACTAATGTGCGATTGGCAACTGAAAGCAACAAATGTAAGGCAACTAGTTTGCCTGCAACTTGCCTGCAGTGATAATAGCACTGAATAATGGTTTCCAGTACTTTTAAAATTTAGCATCACAGACACTCACCACTCTCACCCCCAAAGCCCTGTCACTACACTACCAATAAAACCTGCAACACACACAAATACACTAAAACAAATAAAACTTAATGTGGTATTTCTTTCAATGATTCTAGGAATTGTATTGCATTGCTCTGTGTTTACATTGCTACTGGTCTGGCCAGCTGATTTTGATGTGGGAGTACCTGGCATAGGTGAGTACACATGAAATGTAAACACTTTCACTTGCCTATCAGTCAGTCCATCAATTCACCAATTGATACCTTAATTCATGTCCTTACGATACCCTTAAAAAGCCATTTCATGAAAGCATAAACTGCATATGGATATAACCATTGCACATTGCTAGTTGCAACAACAGTCTGTCCTTGAGGCTTTCCAACATATACTCTATTGGTCTTCTGGGATGGAGATTCATTCCAGAGTGAGAAAGAGATGGTGATACGCATTCTGGATCTCAATGAAGCTCTTTGATGTAGATTCCTGCAAAATTAAAGTTAAGGAATAACACACTATACATTAATAACATTGTAACCTGCTTACACCTCTGTTGATATGTTCTATGATATCTGTGAATAAGGAAAACATACTGTATTTCTGGAGCTGGAGGCTAAACTTGCTCAGTCAAGACAACAATTAGTCTAATCAGGAGGCTTTGTGACTGACTAGAAAGACTGCAAACCGTATGGTCTGGCAGCATCAAAACTAGCTCTGCTTTCTGAGAAAGGCAAGGGTATTACATTTACATTTATTCATTTAGTAGACGTTTTTTATCCAAAGCGACTTACATAGGTTACAGTTCTTTACAATGTTATCCATTTATACAGCTGGATATTTTTACTGAGGCAATTGTGGGTTAAGTACCTAGCCCAAGGGTACAGCAGCAGTGTCCCAGCGGGGATCAAACTGACAACCTTTTGGTTACGAGTCCTGCTCCTTAACCACTATGCTACACTGCCGCCCCCAATGTAAATGTAAATTTGTTCCCATTTGATGTTGTATAAAGGTTAGTTTTGCCTGTGCATGTCCTGCATATTAATGTTCCCTAGTTGCTTTTCATGTATTTGCTCTAGAAAATCAAAACGCTGCTGTCTGTAGATGCTCTCACTACAATTAGATAATTAGCACAATAGAAGACAGTTTTTCCTGACAATATAAGCTATATCTATTCATGTTTAGACTAAAGGAAACAGTGCATTTTAAATGGTCAAAAACTGGTAAAATACTCATTCAAACATAAAAGAAAAATACTATTTGCCACAAAGTTTTGAAACATTATCTAAATACGATTAGACATTATTTTGACATAGGAGCAAAAACATTAACATACTGGAGAAAACTGGTCATTACAGAACATACCCTTTACTATATAAAAGTGAATGAACTGCTTCAGTGGATGAAAAACCACCAATGTATCTCAGATTCATACACTGCATTCAAAATGAATGGTCAATTCAATATAAACACCTCTTTTCAAACCTCCTTGGATACCTTCTTACCAAATGAAAACTCCCATAAATGTCATTAGAATCCAATGACTGCATGATGTGTGACTGCAAGAAAGGACTCTTCCCATTGGCTAACTGTGATGTAATTGCAAACATCTAATTACTTTCAAGGTGGCTGTTGTCAGGTGAACTACAACTCACGCCTTTATCTGTGCAGACAAGAGCCTGACACATTATGTGATAGTTTATCGTATCTGCTGCATACATCCAGCTTGTTATATGACAGTTATAAGGCATGCATGTTACCTTTTACAGCATGCAGACCAGCATAACTCATATTTTTGTGTAAATATGTGCGAAAAAGTGAGATGCTTGGCATCTTGTAATTGTCCCACACCATGTAGCACAATGTACAACGAGGAAATGAAAGTATAAAGACATAATTGAAGATACAGCAAGTAAAAACAACATATGTATTCTGCATTGATCAACAAGCATCCCAAACAATGAGCAAATATTGACCCCCTTGATTCTCTTTCATTTGTGTACTAATCTGGGTATGTTTTAAGTGAATTGGATGAATACAGTGTACAAGGTTGCATTTTATAGATTTGCTAATGTTGCTAAGCTTTGCTAATGCAAACCAGATTTTATTATTATTACTGGCTCACCACTGCTCCCATCTCTGCAGAGGACAACTTTTTGTATAGCATTCTACAGAAAAGCTATACAGACATTTTTCAAACATCCTCACATTTCATCCCACTTCCACCAAATGCACTGCTCCTGAGTCACCCAGATAAGCACACTTGTCACTCCATTTTTAGAAATAAATGAAACGGGCTAGGCTAGAAATGGATTATTCAGGGAATGAGTTTAGAAGAGGGACAAAAACATTTTCAAACTGGACTCAAACTCAACCAACTATAGACGTTTTCTTCAAACTTGGTTACTGTACGACTTGCAGACACTACAGTGCAATACACGTGTTACTTGTCCAACCAGTCTTTAAAAAAAAGAAAGCTGAACATGAACATAACATACACTACTAAAGTACCATTCATCAGCTCCCCGCTGGAACACTGCTGCTATACCCATGGGCAAGGCACTTAACCCACAATTGCCTCAGTAAATATCCAGCTGCATAAATAGATAACATTGTATAGAACTTTAACCTATATAAGTCGCTTTAAATAAAAGCGTCTGCAAATGAACAAATGTAACAACGCGATCATTCAAAGCCATTCAGCCTTAGCATTATTCATCTATTTTTCCTCGAAATTCTGTGCGCAACATGCTGTCAGTGGGATTTACATGTTATGATAAAGATGAGGTGTGTTTTTCAGGGTGTTAACGCTTTTAATAGCCACAAATCATGCAGGATTTAAAAACAGTTGAAGGCAAGTGTCTTGCTAATAATTGCGCTGGAACTGACCATTTCAATTCGACATTTGGACTTAGGGCGCCCTCTGTGATTACATCGAACATTGTTAGTGGTACTGTTCTCAGAGTGCGGAAGCACCCATTTAATAACACAAAATGGCCGTGCCAGAAAAAAATCCATTATCGAAATAAAAAGGAATACAAGCACAAAAACAGTTAATCTGATATGACTATATGCCAGTCACATGGTATCAAACTGTGTTATAAAAATTGTTACATTTGGGTATATACCTTTACACCATAACATACAACCGCCTCATTCAGAGCGATCGGAGATGGGTCTGTGTCACGTGATATGTCCTCGTGGGTCATATGATTGCAGGATATAAAACAAGAGCGCTTTACAACGCATACACATTCTTGGCGATGTCTGGAAATAATATCGAAGGAGTACGCAGTTCAGAACTGTTCTTGGGAATCAGTCTTCCCGAAGCGGAGGAGGTAATTCAGGACGGTATTATATGGCGCATATAGCTAGCTAGACTATGTGTGACTCTTCTGTGCAGCAGTAACTTATAGTATAACACTATAACGGGATTTGGGGTTCTAGTCGACAGTCTAGATAAGTCTTAATTCAGTGTTGGAAGCTAATGCAATAAACAATAATTGTACACAATCAGCCACTGCAATGTTAGCATTTGTGCGTGTTGTGTTGATCCGACTAGCAGCCCGTATCTCGGTACTATTTGAGTCGTTTAACCATAAAAAGTAAATGGGTAATCATTTATATATCCTTCTTACCTGTAATTGTAAATATTACAAAGTATGGACCACTTTAGGGGTGTGTGAAATCGTATTACAAGATTCTTCCAGACATGAATATGGGAAATATTTTTGTAATATTTTCACTCAGCGTTTTCTCAAGTCGGGTGCCCAAATGTACACGTGTAAGCAGAATTATCTTTTTGCTTAAACATCAAGGTGTTTCGGACTCTGTATATATCTCAAAGGTAGATATGTAGATATGTCTCTCATCATTCAAATTCGTGGGCTAACAATCAGTCCACTTGGAAAGCTCGATGGGTGATGATGTGGTAACCTGACATTGCTAGCTAGCTAGCTGGTTAGCTATGCTACCTAACGTTACACTGGCCTACACTCACTGATACCCTGTGGGTCTTATCCCTCTTGCTCGCCCTGACCAAACCGGCAATATGGCCCTCAAAACAACTACATTCCTCCACATGCCCTGATTTATAATGGTTTTCGTCCCGCTTAAAACTTCGGGTATCATCCTTAAAGAAAGAGGAGAATATGGCTAAGCGACACCATTGCTGCTAACGATGAGTGCTAAAGACGAGACCTTTTGATAGGACTGAACTCTAAACTGACTGAACACTTTTTAAAACTGTTTTTACACTTCTCTACAGTATAAAGTCAGAAGTGTTATGCCCAAGTTCATGTCCTGTGTTCAGTTACAGTATTGCCAAACATCTCTTCCACATCTTGCTAAGGGGATACATTTTTATATTTTCTTTGCTTTCACATCTCAGTTTTGAACAGCTGCAACAACAAGACAAAGTTGATTGATTTCTTGAGACCTGGACTGAATTTCCCCCTCCTATTAAAAATTTAATTTCCTGTGTCTGACTATTTACAGTAAGGTAGACATGAAGGAGGCAACTGCACTGTTCATGAGAAATTTCTGCAAGCCAACAAGAATTTAAAAGCAAATCTGTAAAAGCCTTCCTGCGTTACACTGTTCATGACTTCTCAGTGTTCTGCCCGGGCGCAAAGGAATTAATGGCTTGAAAGAACATGTTGCAGTATTTTGTTTTATCATGTAAAGTTAGACGGTGTCTCCAGTGAGATTCATTAGTAAGGGCCAGTCGTATAGGAATGCATATCCCTAACATATAGATGATATACTTTTTTTACTTACTCTTTACTTTCTTTGCTTAGTAGATAGTTCATAATCCTACATTGAACTCACTACCCATAGCGTAAGATATATATTACTGTTGTAATGAAGGGGAGCCATGTGGTAGCAGGCCATAACAAATCACAGAAGCGGTGCTGTTTCCATCTAACTGATTCAACTGAACGTTGCTTTGGTCCATCCTGGCAACTACCAGCTCTGAGAGTGTCCGTGGTTTAGAGGTGAGAATGCTAGTGTCAGTGCTTGTCAGTGAGGAAGTTGTATAGACCCCACTGCAGCCTTTGGGCATCTCAGCTAACATTTGGTTCTCTTTTCAGCTGGATGACCAGGAGTTTGATATTCCTCAGGTGGAGACTGCTCCTACCCTGGAGAGCATCTTAAATGAGGTACACCTGCAACCTCAGCTTCGTGTTTTACCGACAGGCCAGCACTGTTTTTGTTTTTATGTTTTTGGATTATACCTACACTGTGTCAGTCTACATTGTATGATGTACATAAGAACATAAGAACATATGATGACGAGAACAGGCCATTCGGCCCAACTAAGCTCTCAACTCAGGGAGAGTTGACTGTGGTAATCTGTTCTACACCTATTGCAGCATAATTGTCTGATATCACAGTGTAGTATTATACCCTTTTGGTCACTGTTTTCTTGTTTACCAGTCTGATATAACAACCAGTTTACTCTTCTCGCCCAAAGCCAAACAGAAAGTACATGTGACATTTTCATGACTAACAGTGCAGTACATGGATTGTCCTATTCTTGGCTGTTTATTTACAGTAAAAGAAAAAAAAGGTACTCAGCATTAAACTGAGTTTGAGCATGATCACATGCCTGAGATCACCATGGACCACAGTCAAACAGTTTGTGAGGCTGAAGATGGCCAGTGAACCCCAGCATGTCCTCTTCTCTCTCACATGCAGGACTCTCTCCTAGAGGCTGAGAACAGCTCCTTCCAGCCTGAGGACTTTACCATCTCCATGCTGGAGACCGAGGAGCTGGAGGACAGCGGTGGGGAGCAGCAGCAGCCTCTGCAAGAGGAGGATGAGGAGGAGGAGATGGTGGTGGAGGACCAGGAGGTGCAGGAGGTGACAGATGCATCTATTCCAACACTCCAATGGTAACACTTTTAATGGCAAAAGCAATATTTTGTCATTTGAAATAGATTCTCATTTTCATGTTGTGTGCTTTTCAGCATGCCTTTTAGCTGTCACGCAAGGAACGTGGTCTTTGATTCAGACTTTGGAAAAAAATGCAATTCAGTTCAATTCAGTTTTATTTGTATAACGCTTTTTACAACACAAGTTGTCACAAAGCAGCTTTACATTGTTCCCAGGCCAGAGACCCCCTGAGAGCAAGCCTAAGGCAACAGTGGCAAGGAAAAACTCCCTAATTTACAGGAAGAAACCTTGAGCAGAACCCGGCTCAGAGGGGGAGCCCATCTGCTTCTGGCTGGCACTGGGCAGATAGAATTACGTAGAATGCTTGAAATTGTACAATGTACTTTAAGACATTTGAGTTTTGATAGACAGTAGTAAATAACAGTAATTATAAAATGTATCCTAGAGAATGTCTGGTTCTTGGCACGCAGTTGGCTTGATAGGCAGGGCAGCGAGGTAGCAGGACTGGAGATCGGGCTGTGATGCTTGGACTACAGCTCCAGGCAGGAGCCCGGAGCAGGGACAGGAAACAAATAGAGAACAATGATTAGTGGATGGTAAGAATGACATAAATGTATAGCAGAGAGGCAGAAGAGGAGGGGCAGGGAAAAAGGTGCCAGTGTGCAACAGGGAAAAACCCCCGGCAGATTAACATTATGGCAGCATAACTAGGGGACGGGAGGCAAGGAACTGGCATAGTCATGAGGGCGGCCCTAAGGCAGTCAACACTAGTTCACGGCACAGAGTCCATGTCATGACAGCAATGACCACTTAGTCCACCAGAGACTCTATGAACCACGCCAGCACCAGGCCATGTCCCTCAGCTAAAGGATTTACTGTATAGATATGTTTTGACCCTAGACTTAAAGGTGGAGAGAGAGTCTGCTCCCCGAACCTCGGTAGGTAAGCTGTTCCACAGGAGAGGGGCTCGATAGGAAAAGGCTCTACCGCCTACAGTAGTTTTGCCCACTCTTGGGATGATGAGAAGCCCGGCATTTTGGGAAGGAAGGGCTCTTTGTGGAAGATATGGGTTAAGAAGGTCCTTAAGATAGGGAGGGGCAAGCCCATTTAAAGCCTTAAATGTCAGTAAGAGTATTTTAAAATCGATCCAGTATTTAATGGGTAACCAATGGAGAGAAGTTAGAATTGGGGTAATGTGCTCAAAACGTTTAGTTCTAGTTAAGATTCTGTAACGGAGCTGCTAGCACGTTACAGAATATTTCTGTAACTGGAACGATAAAGAAATAACGCCGTACATGACTCTAACCTACCCGTTTTATTATGCAAAAACAGTTCGCAGAATTACGGTGCAAGTTTGTTAGTTTGCAACTGAGCGCACTGCGCACGTTTAAAAACAAAGTTTTAAATTACTGTCAGGCGACACTGTTGTTGTTAGGGTGGCCAACTAACACGGCAGTGAAGCTACACGCTATCAAAAAAAAAGACATAGCTAAACAGTTTTAATTTTGTTTTAAATGTTTTATGGTACTGTGTGAGTGTGCTCGCATGCAAACGCCTTACCGCGTATCTGTCTATGTTTCAGTCCGCATCCACTGTTTCCAGGTCATCGGGGAGCAAAAGGGTGGTACATTGCGCTGGGACTGTATTTATAATTTAATATACTTTGGGTGGTATGGTCCAACTAACACCAGTTTTCATATGCGTTTATTTTTTGAACCTGGTAAATCAGAAACTGTGGGAAATGTGTTAAAATTGAAAGGCTATTTGTAATGTAAATTATTTTGGTGATTTATTACAGCATTAACAGTCTGGGATGGAAAAACATTAAAATTGTTTTGGATCATCCCAGCCAGCTCGGAGGGTATATAAGGCAGTCTTTGCCCTCATTTTGGGGTTGGTTGAATGGAGGAAGACTGGTCAGAGTCTCTGTGTGTGTACAGTTAGTGGGGAATTATTGGAACCCCTGTAAATAGTTTTGTTTGCCTGTTTTTTTTCTTTTGTTGCTTAAGTTCTGTTTTTGTTTATTTTGATACTTTATTGCCACCTGCACTGTGCATAGCTGTCACCTTTACCTGCACCTGGGAACCAATAAACACCCTTGCCACGCCATTTGTTGGTCGGCTCCATTTCGGAATCTTTTTGCCTGGCTACTGCGGTCATCCCACCACAATTCAAGCAGCTGCATTTTGTACCAGCTGAAGGGGTGTTAGTGAGACGAAAAAAGATTTTTGAATATTAACCAAGGGACTAATTAATGGCTATTTTTGTGGAAACTGACTTTGCTACTAACCGTACGTACTGGATGTGATTTATGCTTTTATGGTTATGACTTCTTGTTTCAGAAAATTGTAAAATCATTGAAGTTTAAAAGTTAGTAATATATTGTAATAGTAATATATAGTGTGAGAGATATGAGTTGTAATTATCTGATATTCTACATGTGTATTCTCATTTATGTCAACGTAGGATCAAAGACCCTCCTCTGCCAGTGGTTGAACAAGATGCAGTTTTGGATTGTGTAACCCTCAAAGGCATTTCGGCGCAAATCCTCTCTGCTGTGGTAGGATTACACATGCACTATAAAAAAACATTAAATTAGCCCTTCTGTTCTTTCCTGGTCATTGCTGATTCTGCTTCATTCAATGTGCTTTACCTCCTATTTAAAAGACATCCAATAGCTTTTGTCACCAACAAGACATTCATTGTTGGCACTTTGATATTGTATTTTTCCTTTCTTTTCACACATACTGTGCTCTCCTGTAATCCCATTTCTGGGCAAGTCATTTACACTTGCCCCAAATTTATGTAGCTAGTACCCTATCAATACCCCTTTTGCATTAAACATGTACTGGATGTGTCTTGAGAGGAAAAGAATTAACTCCATTTATTTGAGTGCAGGGCCGAGTTGAAGGCGGAGGTCCAACTGCAATGGTGAGTTTCAGTATTGTTTCAAATGGTAAAAGATGCTTGCACAGATTTAAGGCTGTTCTGTGAGAACATAAATACCAGGAAAGGTGTTTAGTTGGCCATACCCAACATTTAAATTTTTTTTAGGTCTGTAAGAGCAGTTGACTTGGTGTGTGCTTTGGGCACCCAACTTGACTTTTAGTGTTGTTCAGTGTTTATTGACTTTTACGAGAACATCTAATTTTAATTTCAAGTTCTAGTTGGATGTATGTGAAATGATAATGGTGAGGCAAACTTCTGATTTCAGGGCAAAACCGTAGGTAAAGGAGTACAGTTAAAGGAGGCTGGAGTCCTCCCATGGTCTTACATTTATCTGAGCCAGATTAGACTCATCTTTAATTACTGCTCGGTTTTACTTTCCTCTAATCTTAGCATTTTTCTACCACCTTTAATTCATGTCTGTGAATATTCATTTCTTGTAAGCCCAATGCTGATAACCTTTCCTGTATTAACTTGTGATAGCATATCCTTACAAAATTTACAATCATGCATGTAGTCAATGTTTGAAGTTTGGTACATCTCTCTGAAAACACATAGGCATTGCATCCAGAATACATGTTTAATGGGACTAAGAATGCACCATGTTAAGCAGTACTATAATTGTACATGTGCAGTGCTTATCTGGTTAGATACCACTTTCTTGCAAACAGGGTAACTTGATATTTTATGTCCTCAATCTCTCTTGGAAGAAAGCACAGTAAATATTCGATCTGAGATGGGGCTCAGTGTCAGTCAGCTGTGTTCTGCATACTCAACGGACAGATGTTAACCTGACGTCTTTCTCCTCTAGGCTGTCTGCGGCATCATTGCTGTGGGAACATCAACTGGACAGTTGCTTATTTTTGGTAAGAGAGGGCTTGTTTTGTTTTATTGATAGTCTGAGTCAGAGTACCAAAGGTAACCGCTGTATTGCTGCCTTTTAGTTAATGATTACACACAGTTACCCACATGTCACTCTGTTTGATTTATTGCCGAAGCCCCCTGCTAGTCCCATTCGAGCTCCTTCCAGATCAGTGTGGGCTTTACCAGCGTCTGCCTCAGTGAATCCCCTCTCAGCCCTCTCTTCCTGTATCCTGGCCTCAGACCCCAGCCAGGTGCTGAAGCTGTGTTTGGGGAGCCTCACCTTAGGGGCACAGTATGGACCCATATCTGCACTTGGGTTGAACAGTGACGGCACCTGCATCCTCTGCGGATTCTTGAGAGGACAGGTAACCCCGAATTCATTGCTCCTGTGGACAAATAGCATCCATGCATCCAAGTAAATATGCATTGTTTGTGTTGTTTTGAATACAAGATTTGCGTAAATAAGCATGTGCTAATAAAAATAGGTGTCTGAAATCAGCCTTGATTATATGAACAGTTCATTCCATGCGTTAGCGTTGTTACTGCAGGTGAGTATTTTGAAGGGCTGTGTGCATGATAGATGTGTACCAGCTAGTTGGTCCTCAAAAGGTCCTCATAGGACCTGTATGTGATCACCTAAATTAATGTAGCTGCGCTACATGAGTGACTGTGTCCAATGCTTAGATTCTTCAGTGGGATGTGGAATCGGGAAAACTGCTCCGTACCATTGCCAATGTCATTCCAGTGGGCAACAGTGTCGTCACTGTCAAGGTAGGATCCGTTGTTTCAATGGAGTGTCAACGGAAGAACGAACTGGACTTTCACAAATAACAGCTTTTCCAACTCACATGTGTACAGTGTCCTCATATTGCTGTAATGGTTCAGCACATCCATGCTAACCCTAATGGTTATACTGATTATATCTCTTGTGTCCAATTTTAAAATTCCTGTGTGAAGTGTGATGTACATTCATTTACAAATTCTTCTAGCCTCCTCATTTTTAGTGATCCAGGAGTCATCAACAGAATGGCAGACATTCAAAACAATTAAAATGAGAGTACTAGATGTTGAATAGGTATCTCAAGACCACAGTCTTTTCTCTGCTTGAGAAAATAAAACATTTTGGTGTTCAGAGTCAGACATTCCATCTGGGTGTAGATCTTTCATTCAGAGAGACTTCTAATACATTATCCAGCTATGGTAATCCCTTAGTTGGGAAAAAAAACAAAAATGAGACACATTGTCAACCATGCTTGTATAATAACTTCCACTGAAGCAGAAATTTAATGAAAAAAGCAAATCCATCTGATTCTTGATGTTTGCTTACACTAATTTAACTCAATATTTATAAAGCTATCATCAGGTCAGAGAAAGTTCCTCTTGTATGCAAAATATAGCATCTGATCAGTACATCTTTTTTCTAATCAACTTCAGACTGACATGCATAAGGGTTGCAGCTGCTGGATTAGCACAGTGTATATAAGGAGTGCTGGCTGTAAATTATTAGCTGTTGATAAGTTAGTGAGGACAAACTGTCAGATTTTTAACGATAAGCAAGCAACTATAAGCAAGAATCCTGTCCATGGTTCATGGTAATGACATCCTTGCTTCAAGATAATATAGATCCCTTAAGAGGCACACTTTAAACATTTTCATATTTGTTCAATGCAATGCTTTTGAGATCGCTTTTTTCACATGATGAATCTGTTGGGAGTGTACAGATATATTTTTAATGAAGCCATTTGCACTGAAATTGATGCCCAGTCTGTTTTATGCCTCCTGTCCACAGTTTACAGATGACCCAACAGTGGCTGTGTGCAACGACAGCGCAGGCTCTGTGTTTGAGCTTCACTTAAAGTGAGCGCAGAAATCCTGTCACAATGCCGATATTTACTAACTAGGACAACACAAACCTTACACTGATGCTGCAACCACAGTTTTGCATGCAAAGGTGAAAAGTGGTTGGTTTTTGCTCTTCACCAGCGAAGAGGGAGGGCAGTCATATGGCATTGTTACGTTGTCGCATTGTTGTGTGAAATTGTGCCAGTTAGCGGAAAACGGGTCGATGACGCCGCGTGCGTGTTGTGTGCTGCACAGGAGATCTCTGGGAGTGAAGACGTGGGACTCGCGCTGTCTCTTCAACAGCGAAAAGGGCCAGGTGCGCTGTGTGGAGCCCCTGCACCTCCGGGAAGAACTCTCTGGACACCCTGTGGCACAGCTCCTTCTGCTGGCCATGGTTTCACTGCGAAAGGTGGGAACCTCTCTTCTGTAACATATTCCCACACAAGGAATCAAACTCTAAGGCAGAGCTGGTGTCTTGAAACTACTTGCCATCGATCTGCTTTGTTTTGTCCACCTCCCTGCAGCTTCTGATCGTCTGTCAGAAACCTGAGCCTAGGGTAATCCACGCTTCGCCTCTAAAGGTGTGTGTCCTCCTTGGTATGCTTGGATTCGAACAGAACTTCAGCTGGTACTGAGAACTGCAGTAGAATGAATGTACAAAATTCATTTGCACAATGGAAATCAAACTTTCCACTTGAGGTGGAAGAGGACTGAGTAAAAAAGTGATGCAGGTGTAATAAGGATATCTGTTAATTAAAACTGCATTCTTACATTCTTTTGGGAAGAATTTACTGTAAATGTGATGGTGTGTAGTATTATAAAATGAGCACTTGTCCTTTGTAGTTAGCAATATCATATTGGAATTCTCAATGGATTTTATGTGGTGTCTGTATAGTAAAATAACAATGTAAAGGGCACATAGTGTCGTACAGAATGTGCTGAACAATCCAAGCAAGTGCATTTATGTGAGAATTGAGCATTTTTATATACATTCATTACATTCAATACATTCATTGTTTGAATGAGCAAGCCTGCCAGATAAATTCAATTCAATTCATTTATTTGTATAGCGCTTTTTACAACACAAGTTGTCACAAAGCAGCTTCACATTGTTCCCAGGCCTGAGACCCCCTGAGAGCAAGCCTAAGGCAACAGTGGCAAAGCAAAACCTAATTTACAGGAAGAAACCTTGAGCAGAACCGGGCTCAGAGGGGGAGCCCATCTGCTTCTGGCTGGCACTGGGCAGATAGAGTTAAAGACAAGTTATGCAATGTACTTTAAGACATTTACGATTGATAGACAATAGTAATTAACAGCAGAGCGATTATAAGAATGTCTCCTAGGATGTCCAGTTCTTGGAACGCAGCTGGTTTTGATGGGCAGGGCAGCGAGGTAGCAGGACTGGAAAACGGGATGAGACGCTTGGGCTACAGCTCCGGACAGGAGCCCGGAGCAGGGATAGGAAGCAAACAGTGGTTAGTGGATGATAAGAATGGCAGGGATGTAGAACAGAGAGGCAGGAGAGGAGGGGCAGTGAAAAAGGTGCCAGTGTGCAACAAGGAAAAAACCCTGGCAGGCTAACATTATGGCAGCATAACTAGGGGACGGGAGGCAAGGGACCGGCATAGTCATGAGGGCGACCCTAAGACAGTCAGCACCAGATCACGGCACAGAGTCCATGTAAGCGATGACCACTTAGTCCACCAGAGACTCTATGATCCACGCCAGCACCAGGCCATGTCCCTCAGCTGAAGGATTTACTATATAGATATGTTTTGAGCCTAGACTCAAAGGTGGAGAGAGAGTCAATAAATGTTTAAATATCAGAGGCTTTGATGCAAGTACTGTATCATACATTATTGAGAATGGTAAAGATACTTAATGACAGTAGAAACACACACACACACACACACACATGCATGCACATGCACACCCATACACATCATGCCTTAGTTTCACTTTGTTTGGTAGAAGTTGACATATGGGAATATGAAGAGTAATCCTGGAATGAAAATAGCAGACTGTATGTAACAGTCAGTAAGCTGCAGATTGTGTATTTATCTCGTATAAATTGCTGTATTGAAGTTGGTGCCGGATAGCAGTGATGCTGCTGACAGATGTGTGTTTACATCTCTCAGGCTCACGGTGCCTGTGTGCCCAGCCTCTCCTGGCACTTCCTGCGGTTTGGCGGCTCCACTGACCCTGTTCTGGCATGCTGCCAGGGCTCCTCCATGTGCCTCTACCACGTGAGAAACTTTTTCCAAAGTCTCACATTCCAACCGCACTGTCAAGCCCTCTGTTACACGTTTCCTTGCATTAAACAAGTACAGCAGTTTGGTATTGTGTTTCAGATCACAGGGAGGACTGTCATGAGCCATGAACTTAGCTTGAGCTTCTTTGGCAAAAATCCAATGTTTTTACCTTAAAGTATTTTTATAAACATCCATTGTTATAATTGGATAGTAATGGAAATATTCAGTGTTTTAACTGGACAATATGTCAAATATAAGTCCCTTTAGGTAATAGGGTCTGCTAAGCAGATAAAAAATGTAGCATTCTTATTGTAGCTTGTACTTATGACAGATTAACAGCAATCTTACAACTTGTCATAAGACCCAACTAAGCTTTATAAAGCCATGCTATCATTAATGAATGTATGAAGTTGTGACTTACAAAAGAATATAAAAGATAGAGCTTGCCATTTAAGACCCTATGCTTCTGTGGTCTAATCTTAAAGAGCTGTTCTTCATTGATGAATGGAGACCTGTGTATTTAAGGCTTCAGTTGAGACTATTTTTGAGATGTTTTTCAGCTTCCTCCTGATGTAAGCACACAAAAAGTTAGAAACACGTCACATACACGTGCACTGTAATTTCTAAAATATGAAATTGTTGTGACAGATTTATGGAAACACCTTTTTTTTTCCAACTGCAGGTCAAATTTGCAAACGAAATGCTCACAGTGATCAAACTGAAAGAATTCAATTTCCATTTTGAAATTGTTGACTGCAAGGTGAGTGTTAATATGAAAAGGACCATTCTCTCGAGAGTGGTCCACTTTTTCTTCAGAAACGAAGTCTGTATTTGTAACTTGAATGTTCATTCATCTTTTCTATGGTAATGGTAAAAGGCACAGCAAACATTTTCATTGAGTAGGCTAGTAACGTTATAAAGGCTTATAATTCTTCAAGTATGACCAGTGTCAGTAGCTACACTGGATGATTCTCATTCCTTTAAGTCACTTCATGAGTTTCAGAACAAATCAGTAGTCATATTTTGTGCATTCTTCCCTGCCCTTTCTCAGTGGCTAAGGTCCAGCACCCTGCTTCTGGTGGACAATGGAGAACGGCTGCATGCGGTGGACAGGCAGTCTGGGGAGGATCTACAGCAGATGGAGATGGAGAATATGCAGCTAGTCACCTTTGCCCACTCATCAAGTGATAAGGCCACAGGAGGTGACAGCACTGCAGTGCCGGTACGTCAGAGCCTGTGCACACAGGGAGGGAAGTCGTGAAATATAAAAATAATATTAATACACCTGTTTGTATGTATCTATTTTATCATAGTTTTATCATACACAGAACTGTCTGTACAAATTTGAATTTGTACAGACAGTACAAATATAATGTAGATGTCAGAATTTCCACATTATTCAGGTATAGATTTAGCTATATAAATTGGTTGGACACCAACCCCAGGAGACTTTGCTGTAGGGATACAAGTACTGCTAGGCAAGTTTAAAATGTTATTCATTTGTATTTTAACTTAAAATGGCATATTCAATTATATGATTTGGATTTAAAATTTTGATGTTAAATTTTGTTTGTGAACATCAGCCTGATAGCCAATCCTTGTCTTTTCAGGTGGATTATAAGAGGGTTGCTTACCAGTCAGTCTGTGCTTACGGTGGGCAGGTTACTTTTCTGGGGACCAAGGTAAACATCTTACGGCAGTGATGGCAGAAGATCAGTATGTGACTTCACAAGGTTAAGACCAACAAGGTCCACAGACAGACCTCTACTCTGGTTTTGTTGATGCGATTCATCACCTTTGCTGCTTTTCTTCTCAGTCTGTGCGAGTGGTGTCTTTGAAGACATGGGAAGAGGTATGGCTGTGTTGTGAATCCTAGGGCAAATTGTCAATCATTCCCTCTCCTCTCTGCACTGTTTTTCTTATTTCTTTGGTCTGTGTGCTCTCTCTTCAGAGGCTGGACTGCTTTGTGAGGGAGGAACGGTATGAGGAGGCTCTGGCACTTGCGTGGAAATTCTCAGAGGGCAGCGCCAGGGCAGCTGTGGGTACGTCACAATCACAGCATTGCTTTTGAGGGCAGCGTCAATGAGACTTCTAAGTTCTTATTATGTTGTCGTAATGTTGAGGGAAGGTTATGTATTAGCAGGGATGAAAAACTGCCACTGACATTTCAGTGGGTTAGTTTAGGCAGTTGTTATTGTTTTCTTCTTTGCATCAATGGTTTTGATTTTCATTGTTAAAGGTCTTCCTGGGAACAAGGAAATGAAGAAAGCAATGGTGGATAATAAGGTAATGAAATGTACTCTTCCCCAGTCATTGCTGTGGTTCATTTTTATTAACACTCATATATGTTTAAGTCTGTGCTGGAGTGCTCAGTGGCTGCGGAGAGAGTAAATACAGAGACTCATATAAAAGAAAATGTGGCTGAAACATGCTGCTTGATTCTTCAGGTGGTGGAGCTGTTGTTGGCCTATATAGACCTGTCACTGAGGAGGTGTCCAGAGCAAGGCAAACTGCAGGTTATGGAGGAGCACTTTCAGGTGCATCATGGGAAATCACCCGTTGTCTTTTGTTTAATTATTTGAGTCATTTTGTTGCATGTGTGGAATTTTAAGTAAAGATAATATTTTGAGGTTAAAGCTGTGTTGGTAAACCTCAACGCACCAGTCAGTTTGCATGTAGGACACAAGTCCACTCACTGCACCAAAAATGACGCCCATATATTCATTTCAGTATGCTTCGAACATAGGCCTGCTCAAAATGTAATGGAGAGATGATTTTTGCTTTTTCATTGAGAATCAATTTGTTTTGGAAAGTTTAGAACTGCCTTTCAAAATGTGGCTACTCTCTGATCAGGGGTAGTTCTGTATTTGGTCTGGTCTCTAACAAAATTTCTTCTTCGTCCCCAGAAAACAATTCCTCTTTGTGTGACGTGCTGTATTAAGTTCAACAAAATGTGAGTATTATACATTGGCTAAGTCCAAATCACCTGCTTGGGCACGGTGTACCAAGCAGGTGTAACTCCAATGTTTCTCAGTGCCCAGGTAATGTGACAGTAACTGAGTGCTGATGAATGTCTCATTTGTGTCATAAAGGAGGTTGTAACTGTGCTATACACCTGCTGTTGGGTAGATGCAAGGACAATGGAGACCATACATCTTGAGTGTAAGAGAGACCTGATGTTAACAAAGTTAAAGCTTTCTGTTCTCTCTTCATATACACAGAAAAGATCAGATTTCCCTTCATGACATATTTCAACCAAGCTTGATTAGAATTGTACAAAACATATAAATTTGATTTCATTCTGTGCACTTTCTGTAGAAGTTCAGCAAGAATAAGAATAAGAATAAGAAATACTTTATTAATCCCGAAGGAAATTTGCGTGTCACAACTGCACTGTCCGGCACACATCAAAAACAACAAAAGAATAAATTGAATAAAATAAATAAAGAGGTATAAAATACAACAAATAGAAAGAAGTTCTGCAATTATGCGTTGAGAAGTTATCGTGCATGTGCTATGATTATATACATAGTATAAAATGAATTATGAAGCAAGAATAAACAAGGGTACGGTTATTGCTATTATACAGTATGAAGTGCAGTAGAAAAACAGTTATTGTTGTACAAATATGCAAAACAATGATAACTGTATAGATGTACAACTGTACAACTGAATTCAACCATGAAAGGCATTGTACACAAAATAAATAATTGAAAAAATGATTGATTGATTGAAGAACAACATATAAACAACTCAAGCAAAATCATTCCAGGGAGGGACTTTGCTTTAGGTGTGGACTTCACAACAGACCTAAGTTCACTATGATGTCAGGGTAAATGTTAGCATGGACAGTCTGTTTGGTGAACTCCACCTGAGATTATTCACTTAGGGAGAGGGGAAGGTAGGTGATGAGGACCTGTCCAGCATGGATTTTCCCTTTGCCTTGGATGTGAGTGATTTTTTAAGTGTTGTCTTTATTGTGTGTATGATGCAATGGGGGTGTCTCTGTGTCCTTTCTCCTTACCACCACAGGGAGGTGCTGTTCACTGATGTGTATGAGAAGTTGATTCACCATGCAGTGGCACTCTGGGTGCTGTTTGAGTGTCTGCAGCCCCACATCTCTGCCAGCCGGCTGACCAGCATCCCCCCACCAGTCATGAAGGACATGGTGGGTCATTATGAGGACCAGGGCATGACGGAGCTCCTTGATGATCTTATACCCCACCTCGATGTCATGACCCTTGACTTTCACCAGGTGTGAGAGATGTCCTCTGGACACCATTATCTCATTGTGCCACCTCACTCCCATATGTAACTTAATATCTTTCATCTAGAACTGAATTTGTACTGGCGCCAGTATTGTGCTCATCATTTTTCTTTAAATTAAACTGGTAACATTTTAGAAAGTATTATTGCAGATGTTCTATTATGACCAAATAATCAGCTCCTTGATTCCTTTCATCCTCAATCTCGGAGGTTTCAGTTGGTAACAGGAGGTACCAGTGCCTGCTGCATTTCTACGCTGACGATGGATGCTTTGCTTTAGGCCACACCCCTTAAATAATATCTATAATGACACGGTAAATTAAAACACTTATAGCTTCAACAATTGCAGAGACTTGATTTTCAATGGGATGCACACTGAGCTGACTCTTTGGTCCATATATTAAGTATGTGGTATTGTTTTCAGCATTAAATGCTGACTGCACATCCACAGAGGCACACTGGAAGCCTTTTGAAAATATTGTATGAAAATGGCCACGGTAGGGTCAACCTAGTCTCTGCTACATTATCTTCATTAGTTTGGATTGACGCTGTTCACATGTCTGGTGTTGACAGGGTATGGTTTGTGTTTCTCAGGTTGTCAGTTTATCCAGACAGCACAAGCTGTGTGATGCTCTGATCTTTGTGTTTAACAAAGGAATGAACGATTATGTCACTCCCATTGAGGTAGGTCTCTGGTTTTCTAAAAATCACCTTATACACACATAAATATGTATGGCATGTCTATACGTGTGTGTGTGTGTGTGTGTGTGTCGGTGTGTGTGTGTGTGTGTAAACTGTACTACTACTAATGTAAAATATGCTAGCAACTAACTTCAAACTTACTGAGGGCCATGCTGAGGGTTGTGAATAAAATCAGGGGCCAGACATTTATTACAATGATTATTACAATGAATATTTTTTTATTGAAGAAATATAAGTAGGCTAGTAACTGCATTAAATAAAAAATATTGCATGGATGCACATTTCAAATATTATGGTTTTGTGTTTGTGGGTAATTCTTACCACCAAAACTGAGTAAAATGGTAATAATAGTATTTATCAAGTGCTGAACAATGTTTTTGTATAAAATGATAACTGCACAATTAAACAAACCACGTTAGCATCACAGTAGCCTACTTTTGTCTGTAACAAAATAACAAATAAGGTCTTTGTTACCAGCATTGATTAATAAAGCAAAATAGTATTTATCAAATGCTGAACATTTTTTTCTATAAATAACTGCACAATTACACAAAACACATTTGCATCACAGTACTTTTGTCTTTTACAAAACAAATAAGGTCTTTGCTACCAGCAAAACTGATTAATAAAGCAAAATAGTATTTGTGCTGAAAAGTTTTTTTTTGTATAAAATGGTAACTGTACAGTTAAACAAAACACATTTGGATCACAGTACTTTTGTCAAAATGAGAGGCTGATATTCACAAATGCCTGCTTCTTGTCGGGGCATACAACATCACATACCTTTTCAATACAGTTTTTTTAATAAACTCTCCCTCTGTGAACGGCTTGCATGATCTTGCTATTTCCTACGCTATTATAAAGCTTGCCTTCAGAGCTCCCTCTGACTGTTGATGCGAGTAAACATGTTTTGCTGTTGTTGAAGCTTGCGTTTTAATTCTTTGACTTTTTGCAGCCGCCGTTCGATGTCCGTGTTTCCATAATGCTCGTGCTTCATTTCAAAATGCCTCTGAAGGTTATAGTCTTTGAAAACTGCCAGTGACTCTTGACATATGAGACACACTTGCTTTTGTTTGAATTTGAATATTCTGTTTCCCATCTTTCTTGAAATTGTCGCTATTCATTGTCCAGTTTTCTTTTTTTTGGCCATTGTTTATGCTAGCTCCCTTCAGAAAGGCAGATAGCATTACGTAGTTTTTATTGTAGACTAATTCTCTTATTAAAGTGTGAGACTGGAGCGCGGCAGCACCTCCTGCGTTTCAGTGTTGTATTGTAACGGACGTAAATTTAAACACCCGAGCATGGGCCACATTAAATTTATTGTCAGAATTTATTGGCAGGCCTGATTAAAAGTCGTGGAGGACTGTGTCTGGCCCGCAGGCCTTGATATTGACATATGTGTACTAAAGCATACTATTCGGCTGACTGCTATGTGACAAGTCCAACATAAGGACAAAATACAGACATTGCTGTGGGGGAACCATTACAGAGAAGGGCAGTTGGTTTTCAAGCTTCTTTCAGGCTTCTGCAGCAGGAATGCTATTGTTGGGAATTTTCTCCCTTCGTGGGAACCAAGTCAGGACTGGCGAAGTAACACACTGATCACCACTTTTCAATTGAAAAAGATTTATTTCGATGGCCAAAGGGAGACTCGCGTGGGTGCAGTGTTCCAAACGAATCTCGGCATAACGGCCACAAGTGAGGGTTTAAGTACCTTGTCCACAATATACCAAATGGCTGGTATGAACATTCCCATTGGGAAGTGCATGTCACACCTGGATGACCTGGGGACACCCACTGGGTCAGCTACTGGGGACATCCCTTTGAACCCTATATGTGGCTGGCCGTCTCTAACAGTCAGAGGGCTATTACAGAGTGTGTGTGTGGTAATGTAAATACAAAATGTAGTTCAAATAAAATGCAGTTTAAATAGAATGGAACTGGTTCAAACCTATCACTCTCAACAAAATAGCTTGTGGTGTATAGACTGAGAGAGAGGTCTTGAAACAAGGAGAACCTGGAGGGGAGGTAAAGCATCTCAGTCTTAGCCAGGTTAAGCTTTAGGTGGTGGTCCACCATCCACTGTGAAATGTCCTTCTGGGAATCTGAGATGTGCACAGAGACCTGTGTGTCAGATAGCAGAAAAGACAGCAAATGTTGAGTGTCGTCAGCATAGAAGTGGTATGAAAAGCTATGGGTGGAGATGGTGGAGCCAAAAGATTGCATGAAAACAGAGAAGAGGAGGAGGCTGAATACAGAGCCCTGGGGTCTAGACAAACCACCATTCCAGGACACCCTGAATGAGCATCCAGAGAGGTAGGATTGAATCCAAAGAAGAGCAGTGTCAGAGATCCACAATGTAGCCAGGGTGGACAGAAGGAGAGTGTGGTCCACTGTATCAAAGGCTGCAGATAATGTCCAGAAGAATCAAGACTGAGGAGTAGGAGGTTGCTCTGGTTGATTGAAGAGCTTCAGTGATAGAGAAGAGGGTAGTCTCTGTTGAGCGACCAGCCGTGAAGCCAGGAAGGGGTAAAGAAGCATGTTCTGGGAGAGAAAGGAAGTTAGTTGGTTAGCCACTCTGTGTTCTAGTATGTTCTCTAGTTTTACAGAGAAAGAGAAGGAGAAAAGACCAGTCAATAACTGTGGGCATCAGAGCCCTCAACCACAGAAGGCGGGGTGAAACAACTTTTCTTGAGCAGAACACAGTAGCCAACTAACCCTCTCTCCCTCTGTCTTCTGTCAATTATTTGACAGGAAATGGTAGGCGGCATGGCCAGTGCTTCTCCTGGAGTGAAACCAGGTAGCAATTTAGTCTTGTTTTTTACCACATAAACCCGTTCTCCATATCCTCTGAGCTCCATTAATGTGCTGTTTTTAAAGTACTCTCTCAAAAACAGATCACAGCTCTCTCTCTCTCTCTCTCTCAAATACAGTGCCTTGAAAAAGTTTTCATCCCCAACCCTTTTTTCACACAAATGATTTCCACAACCTGAGATTTTGACTAGTTAAACTAAGATTTTATTTATTCATGAATCACTCAACTCTGCAACAGTGCAGCCCAAAAAATAAATAAATTATAAACCTTGATTTTTTTAATTCTTTAATGAACTGAAATGTCAACAGTTAATAAGTATTCATCTCCTTCTTTAGTACTTGGTTGAACCACCACCACACAGCTATTACAGGCAGCTTTCTTATTGGATAAGTCTCTAACTTTGCACAATGTGATGGAGCAATATTAGCCCATTCCTCCTTGCAAAATTGCACAAGTTGTACCAGGTTAGTTGGGGAGCAGCGAAGGACAGCAGTTTTGAGGTCTTTCCACAGACGTTCAATGCGGATAAGGTCAGGACTCTGACTGGGCCACTCAAGGATGTCAGTTTTCTTCATTTTAAGCCGATCCAGTGTTGCTCTGGCAGTGTGCTTTGGGCCGTTTTCCTGCTGAAACACAAACTCCCTCCATGTATCTCCATGTATTGTGCAGCGTTCATCTTCCCATCAATCTTGACTAGACTGGCAGTTCCCTGCTGCTGTGGGGATGGTGTGTCCTGGCTGATGTGCAGTGTCAGCTTTACACCACACATTCTGCTTAGTGTTTGAGCCAAAAAATTCCACTTTAGCCTCATCAGACAATGAGAGCTTCTGCCATATCTTTAGTGTCTTCCAAGTGACATCTTGCAAAGTCTTTACAGGCAAGCATGTCCTTTTTCCAGCAACTGCTTTTTCCTTGCCACTCTTCCATAAAGGCCTTTTTGTGCAACAGCTTGGAGATTGTTGACCCAAGGACATCATTTTCAGCTGCAGCCACTGACTTCTGTAGCTCGGTTAGAGTGACAGTTGGCATCACAGTAGCCTCTCTGACAAGCGCCATTCTTGTTTGGTAACTAAGTTTAGAGGGGAGGCATGTGTGGCAGCGTGGCTGTAGTTTCATATTTCATATGATGAACTGCACTGAGCTCCGAGGTATGTTCAACCATTGCAATGTTCTTGTATCATTCCCCAGATTTGTGCTTCTCCACGATTATATCCCTCACTTTTTTTGAATTCTTTTTTATCATTTTGGTTTGTTCAATGGAAAATCCAACCATACTGTTTGACCTTACAGAGGGGGAAGGTGTTTATGCTTATGAAGTAATTCAAAACAGGTGATCCATTAATTTCCTACTGAGGTGGCGACCACCAACTAATTGGATGAGTTTATAAGACAATATCTTGCACCTGAGCAAGGTTAGCCTTGTAATTACGAAGGGTATGAATACTTTTTAAATATCAAAGTTTTAGTTTTATTTTTTTTCCTAAACTTTTGAAAAGTTTTGGATATTTCTTTTGATTTATCAAGATGTAGAATACTATGTAGTCCAGTATATATGTTAAACTTACTTTAATATATTTTAAATTTGGAATCTGAGACAATAAAATAAATAAAACAGTACTGGAGGCTGAATACTTTTTCAAGGCACTGTGTATGTAATACACACACACACACACACACACACACACACACACACACGGGTTATTGTTCAGGTCTATTAAAAAGTAAGTGTCATTTGTTTTCTTATTATCCAGATAAACAAGTGATGGTCGGAAACAAAATGCTCGTCTACATAAGGTAAAAAGAAAAACATGCATACATTGTATTTAATACTTTATCTTATGAACAAATTGTCTGTGGCAAGTTATTATTGGTTTGCCATGCAGTGATTTTAGTAGCAACAAAAGTTTGCAGTCATGACCTTTCAGATCAGAATGCAAAATTGTACAGTAAATGGCAAAAGCTGATTCATAATTGTCTAGTACATAGAACAAAACACTTTCTATCTGTTGTATTTTGCCACAGGACCTGTTAAGGCATCTGTTGAAGAAGGAAAGCAGGGTTGACTGTATAGGAAACGTACCATGACCTAAACCAAATTTGCTCTTTTTCCTCATTTAGCTGCTGCTTGACTGGTCAAGCGTACCCTTTTGGTGTCCTCCCTGACAACATGGTGCAAACTGTGAAAACACAGGTGAGAGCTGAGGAGTAAATAAGACAGTAGTTGAGGTCCCAGGATGTGCGAGTGTAGCCAATGTGCCCGCCTTTTTTTCTCTGGAGCCACTTTAAAATCTTGGATCAATGTTAATTTCCCATCACTTAAAGCGGAAGTGCTATCCTGGGTCAGTAATTAGATTTTTTTTTTACACACCTTTTTGAACAGACCCAAGACACTGAGTTATTGACAATAACTCAAGAATTGACAACTTACATATTGTGCTGGTTTGTTACTCTAGGTGTTTACTTGCCTGACAAGTGTACAGGCAAAGGACATTGAGGGGAGCAAAGGACCTTATCCATTCATCCGCACCCTGCTCCAGTACAACACCAGAGAGTTCCTCAACGTGCTTGCTTTGGTAAAACTGAGTCATGGTCATCTATGTTCCAGAAGACCTTAATAAATTTTTCCTTCGCTTCAACAGTTCTTTAAACATGTTAAAAAATATACAGTCATGAGATTCCCTTTTACATTAGAATTTTAGGTATTTAGTACTTTAACAGACATTTTTTGTTGTTTGCTGTTGTGGAAACAAATCATATGTGAATTTGGAACATCCCTGCAAGCATCATGCACATATGATCTGAACTGTATTTAAGTAATTCAAAAATATCAATATATGTACACATTTATGGAAAAAGTACAGAAGACGTTTACATATTTAACAGACTTAATTGCATTGTCTAATCTGAAAAAGTATTCCTTCTGGACATCCATTCATGCATTTGTGCAATGCAATCTGTTACTTCAAAAGAGTACATTCAGTCCTAAATGGAATTATGCTGTTCACTGATACTGTACCTCTCCGCATGCATTTTATAGGCATTTGAAGATGTGGACCAGGACCAGCAAGCAATTGAATTTCGCCAAAGAATAATAGACATCCTGCTACAGGTGAGTCTTGCACAAAAACAAAAATTCAGCATTAACAGTTGGATACTGGTGCAAAAAGACTGTGGTATATATTAGCGGTGTCAAATTGATGCATATTTCCTATTGGAGTGCAATATCCATAAACGCTGGGGATATTGCCAAGTCAGTCTCTGTATTGGCCAACAGAAAATCTCTCATGGAAATTATTTTCTGTTTTGACTCAAGGTCTGCTGTGTAACTCCGTAATAGTGAATTAATTCTCTTTTCTATTTTGATGTGTCCAATATATATACCCAGAAAAGTGGTGAATGTCCCCATTACAAAAATGAAATGCAACCTACCTGAAGACAGTGGTTTGTCAGAAGTGCCACAGCACTTGATAGACATGCGTTTCATGTAAGCATCATTGTGTTATATTACCACAAATTCCAGAATCTCAGTCCAAGGCAGATCCCAAATGCCAACCACCTCCCTCCCCCACCACCACCACTCAGACAGAAGGTGGTGCTCCAGACATTGATTTGTATTCACATGATTAAGTCCCCATCCTTTAAAACATAATGATTTCTTTATTTTCTATCATTAGTTTGCATGAGTATTTGTATGTTATTTCACTCAGACATGCAAATACTCATGCAAACAAACTTAGGTGGGACATAAGTGTAGTTCCTCTTATTTAACTGAAAACTCACATATTCTGACAGAGGTTTTTTTTTTAGATGATTCCTCCAGTATGGGAGTGGAGTATAATCTCCTATAATATGGGAAGTGGTATATTGAAGATCTGTGCTTGCAGGTAATGCTCGAGAGCACAGACTTCAGTCCCTCCCAGATCGGTAGTCTCTTCACCTTCCTGGCCCGCCAGCTGGCCAAGGCTGAAGACACCCTGTTTGTCAACCAGCAGCTCTTTCACCAGGTCAGTGTCCTTGCTCTGGTCTCAGGATGTAGGGCTAAGGTGTTCTAATGCTGAAGGGGCCAAGTGTACTGTTCAGTATTGTTTAGAGGCCTCATTTATCAGCCATGTGTACAGGGGCGTCAGACCACGTGTAATGGTGGACCTGACTAACCAAAGCCCTGCCTGTATGGGGGGACCTCCAAAAGCCTCGGAAATGAATTGATTTTGGTTTCTAATTTTGATACATTTTGTTATTATAGAAATAAATAATAACTTCCATGATAAATTTTGCTTATCTGCCTGTTTCCTTTATCTGTTCATCCGCCTGCTTCCTGCCCCCACACCCCCCCCCCCCCCCTCCCCCGACCTCAGAAGCAACAGTGGTTTGATCCTCCAGTGCGCAAAGGGGGGGAGGGGGGGTGTCAGGAACACTACTGTGTCTGGGGCCCACAATTTGGTGCTATGCCTTTGCATGTGTACACAGAAAGAACTGCATGGATTTGCGCACACATACATTCTCGTGTGATTTATCAGAAGATGTAGTAATAGGTTGCACACGTTTTCACACACAATGCATAGTTTCTTCTGAGAGAGAATGAGAGATGCAAGGAAAGGATAATCCCACAATCTGACTTGCCATGCTCAACTATAGGTTTTGCTGTTGGTTGTAATATTTTGTTGTTACCAAAGTTCAGCAGAGAGATTTACTTGAAGGTAAAATCATGTGAACACTAGATGTCACTGTTACCATTCTTTTTCAATCCAGGCGCTCGACTTTTTGTGTAACCCAGAGGACACAACGCAACATGCAGAGAGGCAGCAGGTATTAATAGAACCTACACTTATGTTTTGATGCATGCATGGGAAAGTGACAGTACATTAATATATCAGTTGGGAAGGAGCAGCAATACTTGAGCAGGGAAACTGGTGTAATTTAGGCACATTACAGGACCTTTACAAAAGTGGCTAATTTTATATGTTGTGCATCTGTATGGGAAAATATGCTAACTATAAAAAAGAGGCATTGGCTATCTTTAACAAAGGAAAACTCAGTGCATGATCAAAGATGTTTTAAGTATGCAGTAAGATGTGTGATGCAGTCTGATAGAAAGAGGAAACAGATTGTGCAACAGACATAAATTGCACGGAAAACCAGTGAAGCTGAAACAAAGATCCCCTGTACTGTGAATGAACCAGCTGTGTCACCACACGAACACTGCCAGCAATTCAGAGGAATGCTCTTCAGTACTCTGTGGGGTAGATCTCTGAAAAGCTGGTAGTACTTGATCAAAGTGTTCAAAAGGTATAGGCCCAGAATTATGTAAATTAATAAATTTAGTACCAAGCCTTTAGTTTAGTTGTCAACAAATGTCTTGGATATTTCTCTGAAAAATGACCACCGGTTTACTCTGCTGGTTTCATTGTATATTTATGTGTTAATGGGAGCTCGTTAATAGTTTTGAAGTTCAGTGGAATAATTGATTGTATTTGCAAGTGAAATGCATGGAAGGTGACTGGATAGTAGCAAGAATGCATCAAGTAGAAGAGCCTTAAAAAGGCCCATCTATGGATGCACAACGCATTCCCTCAAACACCTCCCTTGGATTTCATCAATTCCGACATGATTTCTAGTTAGCCATTATCACCGCAGTAGCATGACCCTACACTATGTTCCCTTAATTCTGTCTTGATTAAGAAATGGGCATTTTTCTTGGCTGTTCAGATTGAATTTTACTGGATGCTCTTGTCTCTCTGCAGGCCTTGCTGGAGCTGTTGCAGGCTGGCGGGGCTGCATACTTTGAGGAGACCAAGCTGCTCTCCATGGCAGAGGCTGTGCAGTTGTAAGTGATAATATACAATAACATAGTGAGAGGAAATGGCAAACCCACCTTTGTTGACAGCTCATCGCTGCAGCATTCTGGTCCTCTTCCTTCATATATGAGCCTGAGCTTAGATTAAAAAATCTGACATATTCATAGATGTAATTTTTGTATTTTGTAGATTGTCGGCTGTCTGTATGCCCATTGATTCTTGTTAATTCCTGTATGTTACAGGATTACTCAACCAAGAACAGTTGTAGGGAATAGGACAGATTACAGTCAATCTGCTGCACAATATTTGAAACCATGTCACTCTGTAAATCTAAGGGTTTGCTACACATTATTCATATGGCAGATTGTCTTATCCAGAGGGTCTTTAAGTAACTTAAGTAAGTGGCCACATAGATACCGAATCATTAGTGTAATACATAATGTTGGAAACATTGCTACATTGAGTGCCAACAGACATGCACTACTGTCGCCATTTTTAACAGCCAAGTTTGTATTGCTACAAACTTCAGACATCACCATGTTTTGACCACAAATCATGAAATGACTAATTATATTTTCATCAATAATTGAAGAAAGGAGGAACCTAATTTAATTGAAAGGGGCACAGCAAAAGTGCCCAGAATTAACAGACAAATATAATGTACACTTGTACAGTGTGTGTACTCTGAAAGCAATTTACCTCACAAGGAGTTGGTGATGAAAGTTATGGGTTTTTGTTTCCTTCTTGGAATGAACACAGAGTATTCACACACCCTCTTACATTTCACCTTCTCCCTTCAGCTATCAGGTGTGTGAGTTTGTGTATAAGCAGAGGCGCTTATATCACAAGTTTGTGACATGTTACCTGAAGAATCCCACAAAAAAGGTACAGCACACCGCAACACACTGAAAAGGCAATGATTTAGTATTAGCAAAATACTGAATGAAAATATTACAGTCACACTCACATGTATAAAATGATGGACCGTAAATTTTTAAGCAATGCATGTATCATTGTTATATCAGTGGGTGAAAAAGCTACAGTTAGAAATCTTGAGCATCTGCTGAGAAAACAGATGATCATTATCTTGCGATTCCATGATATGAGGACATTTCTTTGCAGGGAAGCTGGTCTCGACAGTGGGATGTCCTCCACAGTACATTGTCTTGTTTTCTGTCTCCAGGATCAAGCTCTTGAATATCTGGACATCATTATCACTTCCTCTGATCTCACAGCGGAAGAAAGGTTTTTGTTCCAAAACGAAGTATTCTGTAATCTACAGGTACTGCTCAACACCCTGCGTAGCAATCCAAAATCTGTTGCTCCTAAAAGCAGTGTTCACAGAACTTAAACTTTGCAGTGTAACCTGACTTTAGTATTACAGTATTAGCAAATATTCACATTTTAATTTTTTGTTTTCTATTGTACTTTTCATAATATTGGTGCTTGTTTCATCTGATGAAAATCCTAATTGTAATCTAAATCTAAACTCATATTTACATTTACATTTACATTTACATTTATTTATTTAGCAGACGCTTTTATCCAAAGCGACATACAAAAGTGCATACAGTAAGTATTAGCGACAGTACGGGGACAGGGTGTGTACAGTTCCACAATGAGACAGTTCTCAGCTGAGAGCAAGGTCTGTCTGAGGACACAGTACTTTCTAATTTATACAGCTACAGGGTATAGGGCAGCTAATAAGATCCAACTTCAAACAGCGCAGTAAGTACCAGAGCAAAGGCGGTAACAAGAAAACAAAACACAAAAGCACACAGCAATTTATAACAGTACTGATCCGATTGTGTGACAGGTCAGTCCAGGTAGACTCTGAAGAGATGTGTCTTCAGACCAAACCTCCCGCATTGCCTGTGCAAGGAGCGAGACGACCAGTTGCTGCTGAGCACAGGGGCCGGGCAGGTGTGTAGGGCTGGATGAGGTCTTGGAGATAGGTCGGGGCTGTCCTGTTTATTGCAGACAAGGTGAGGGTCAGCGTCCTGAATCTGATCCTGGCAGCGACAGGAAGCCAGTGGAGGGATTTAAGCAGGGGAGTAACGTGGGAGAATTTGGGGAGGTTGAAGATTAGTCGAGCAGCTGCGTTCTGGATGAGCTGCAGAGGCTGGGTGGTGCAGGCTGGGAGGCCTGCAAGGAGGGCGTTGCAGTAGTCCAGGTGAGGGAGCACTGGCCTGGACAAGGAGCTGCGTGGCGTATGTTGTCAGGAACAGACAAATCCTCCTGATGTTGTGGAGGAGGAATCGGCAGCCCCGTGACGTGCGAGCAATGTGCTCCTTGAAGTCCAGGTTGCTGTCGAGGATGACGCCCAAGCTCTTTGCAGATCGGGAGGATGGTATTGTGGTGTCATCGACGGTGATGGAGAGGTCTTGCAGGGGGGAAGGGCCGGCTGGGATGCAGAGGAGTTCGGTTTTCTTGAGGTTCAGCTTCAGATGATAGGATGACATCCAATTGGAGATGTCAGCCAGGCATGAGGAAATTCTTTCGTTGACCTGGGGGGTAGAGGGAGGGAAAGAGAAAAACAGTTGGATGTCGTCAGCGTAACAGTGATAGGAGAAGCCGTGTGATTTGATAACTGAGCCAAGTGAGTTGATATAAATTGAGAAAAGTAGGGGTCCCAGTACTGAACCCTGTAGTGAGAGGGGTGGGTGCAGAGGTGGAACCTCTCCAGTAGATCTGGGAGGATCTACCAGTCAGGTAGGACTTGAACCAAGAGAGGGCGGTCCCAGAGATCTCTGACACCTTTGAGATTAGTGTTTGGTGGTTGACTGTGTCAAAAGTGGCGGAGAGATCGAGGAGGATGAGGACAGGTGACAGGTCGGAGGCTCTGGCAGTGAGGAGAGCCTCTGTTACTGCCAGGAGTGCGGTTTCCGTTGAGTGGCCAGCTCTGAAACCTGACTGGTGGGGGTCCAGGAGGTTGTTCCTGAGAAGAAAAAGGGACAGTTGGTTAAGTACTGCACATTCCAGGGTTTTGGATAGAAATGAGAGGAAAGATACTGGTCGGTAGTTCATAACATCTGATGGGTCAGTGGATGGTTTCTTCAGGAGTGGTGTAACCAGAGCATTCTTGAGGTCTGTGGGGACAATACTAGAGATTAGTGAGGGTTTGATATTTGAGCAAAGAAATGGGGCGATCTCACCGCATACAGATTGGAGCAGAGTAGAGGGGATGGTGTCCAGAAGGCAGGTTGTGGCGTGGTGTTGGTGGTGGAGATGAGTTGAAGCACTTCCAAGTCGTTGATCGGCGTGAAAGAGGATAGGTGGTTGGTGCAGATGGTCATGGTGTTCAAGGGTGTTGTTGAGGACAGGTGGTTGGTGCAGATGGTCGTGGTGGTCAAGGGACCATTTACATGGGTTAAAGATCTCCAACCCTACGCCGGAAATCCGGCGTGCAGAGATTTTAGATCAGGCATATTAATAGCGTATACGGGCTCTGCTATTACTAGAGATGCACCGATCCACTTTTTTTCAGTTCCGATCTGATTCCAATACCTGAATTTGGATATCTGCCGATACCGAAACAGATACCGATACCAGAGCTCTTTTTTCTTGAATATTATTAGTACCGTTATTATTGTTGTTGTTGTTGGTATTATGTGTGAGGTTACATGAAGCTGTAGTAAACCACACAGCACTTTTTATTAAAAGAACCAAAAATATACAAAAATGCATTAAATTTAAATGTATTCCAAAGCAATTTATTTTTAACTGTAGTTTAACCCTTTCGCACGTAACTTATTTTTTATGCTATGTAGTGCTAGCGTGCGTGTTAGGATGCATGGTTCGTTATGTTTTCATTAGCGTTATTCTCATAGTTTTCAGTTAGCATTTGCTATATTTTTTAATGTTAAATCGCTGTTTCCTCAAAGCTAAAATTAGCTAGAATTTTTCCAATCTAGTTTTCTAATTGCACTGGTTTTAGCATACACGCTATAAACAGCTGATCACACGGTGTGACTGTACGTGCGAAAGGGTGAAATGCTCAAAAATATGTTCCCACGACTCTGTTGCATTTGACTATGTTAATGTGGTTGAAATCATCACTTAAACTCATGCTAATATTGAACAGCCAAATCCGATTGAACTGACAAAATTCTGAGTCAGGTACAGCCCTAGGAGCCTATTATACGATGCAGCACAACTTCCACCTCTCGGAATCTTGGCTTTACACGCATTACAAGTTTCTGTCTTGCTTTTCTGTGTTTTGGGACTAAAATATCTCCAAACTTAGGACATATTGAGTTGATAGCCAACTGTTAACGTTACTAGCTCACTCATTTGCGCCCTAATGGTGCAGCCTGTACGTCTAACTCATAGAATCCTGGGAGACAAAAAAAAAAATATGCAGACTACTGGATATCTTTGTAGAACTGTTTAATTATTAATTAATTAATTTGTGCCACAGCATTTTTAGCTGTGGGCTTAAAATTGCATTATTAGGCTACATATTTTTAAATCATAAAAACATCAGACTATGGAATCTGGATCAGTATATGGATCGGTAACGTCAGTCCGATATCCGATGAGTGAATTACGGCAGTATCGATCTGACGTGGAGTTTAAACCAATGGTACCCTGTTTGGGTGATGTACTGGCAGGAGAGCACTGTTCTTATCCAATCTGGAACTAGTTTCAACTTTATGTGAGGCGGTGCCAGGAAGTATTTGTGAGGACTGTATCAGTTGATTACTGTACAATAGGCTAGCATGCATTGAAATAGATGGAGCCTGGAACCGACACAAGCACAATAGAACGGGGGGTGAAAAATAAATGGCGATAGGCTTGGTTAGATGAAAACGGTAATGACGGACAAATGTTCGGCGTATATTGTCACAAATTAAATGAGCCCGGGAGCTGCTTTGCACCGTGTGTTTGAAAAAATACAGTATGGGACAAGTGGCAAAAGGTATTGTCTCGGCATGACACAGGTCCCTCACACAAAGCAGCTGTTCAGGCTCTTATACATCAACGTTGCCGGGAGCTGTGGTCACTGTTGCTGTTGCCGCTTCATACATCCAAGACTACATGTGCAATCATAAAGTCTGCATTTATAGCAGAACTGACCTGTCTTTCAGGATAGCGCCAGCGCTAGTTGACCTGTGCAAAACATCACAGGACAGGACTGCACTCTCCAAACTTAGCATGTCAAATACACAGGCCAGCTACCTGTCCACTCACAACACTGTCTGTCACATTAGGCAATGTTTAGCGCACAAGCTGTCGAAACAAATGTTTTCACTGAATGTTGACGAGTCCACAAACCGCAACATGGACAGAATTTTCAATGTCTTGGTCTGATTCTATGTTGATGACTTGGACAAAGTTGCAACACAGCATCTTGCTACTTGACCAACTTTTATTGAAGTTGCACTTTCCATTTTTAATAGCATTTAAGAAAAAAAGGAAGCACTTTTAATTTTAGCACGGTAATACAAAATTGTATTAATGGCTTTTTTTTTTGTTTTACAATTTTGAATTAAAGCTGTTGTTACTCCACCATCAACAGAAAAAATTTCAGGCTCAGAAAAATTTGTTGCATTGAGCTCTGTATTTACAGATGTTAGTTTGGTTTTTTGTCAAAATCGTGAAAGGGGAGATAAACACCTGTATTAGCTGAAAATTCATGCCACACTTGCAGTGTCTGCTGGACCTCCATTGGTTTTTTTTCCAGCTTAATTACAACGGTAGCTTAATGAATAGTAAATATTGATGGATTTAGAATCAGAATTATTCCATGTGTCCATCAGTTGCTCATGTAAAAGGCATCTTTCCAACCCTCAGCACCATGGATAACCAACACTAGGAGTGGATAACAAAAAATATAGGACATTAGCATGGATCACATTAACTTTGAGTGAAACAGTACTTGAATGAGACTGTGGCATCTGTGTTCAGTTGAGGCAGAAAGTTGGCTGTCTCAGACCACTGCTTGAAGTGTGACCATACAAACTGCCCCCCCCCTCCCTCCCCAGTTCACATAAAACATTATGGAGAAGCTGGCCAAAACTTCTCACAAAAATGAACAGAAAGAACAGGTGTTCAAAAAGCCAGAAATTTATTTTAGAAACAACAACAAACAAAAGGAATCAGCCTGAGCACACATTCAGCTGAAAAAAGCGAGCCTCATGCTCTCCAGACACACCTATGTTTAATATGCCTTTAATAAGGCGGGTGTGGCCAATTAAACAGTGAGCTGGTTCAAGGCAATTAGAAGACAATTACAAAACAATGAGATTGAGTAGATACATATCTGTTATTTAGTTGGACGTAAAATGGAAGATGGAGGATCCTCAGAAACAAACACAAATGACAACTAAAAAAGTCCATTTCCTGAAGAAAATGCAGTGTGATTGCAACCCGGTGGCAAAAATGTGCTAACGTATATGAGACAATCGCTAGGATGTGGCTGAGTGGTTGCTAGGGTGTTGCTGGGTGGTCACTAGAGTGTTGCTAGGTGGTTGCTAGGGCGTTACTAGGTCATTGCTAGGCTGTTGCTGGGAGGTTGCTAAGGTATATGAGGTGGTTGCTACGGTGTTGTTGGGTGGTTGCCAGGGTGTTGCTAATTGGTTGCTAGGGTGTTGCTAGGTGATTGCTAGGGTGTGGCTAAGTGGTTGCTAGAGTAAACAATATGGTCACTGAGCATTGCCAGAGCGATGTTGGGTGGTCGCTAGGTGGTTGCTAGGGTGTTGCTAGATGGTTGCTAGGGTGTTGCTAGGCATTGGCTAGGTTGTTGCTAAGTGGTTGCTAGGTGGTTGGTAGGGTAAACAATATGGTTGCTAGGGATACACCTATCTTTGGTGAGTGTTGGGTTACATGACCCAAAGCAGCATGTCAGGTCCTGTGGCTATTGATCAAATGGTGACTGAGTGGTGAGACTTTGAAAAATGAACTGAGGTGAATGGGAGGATGGAGGGATGAGTGAACAACAAGATGTGTGCGGGCCAGTATGGCTTTCAGTGAGTATTGGGTGGCATGACCTGCGCCAGCATATGAGGTACTGTGACTGTAGGCCGAAAGGTGACCGCGCGGTAAGACTTTGAAAAATGAAGTCAATGTGAGGATGAAGGGATGAATGAACGACAAAAAGACGAGTGCGGGTCAGTATGGCTTTCAATTTCTGTTGGTTGGCATGACCTGAGCCAACAAATGAGGTCCTGTGACTGTCAGGCCAAAGGTGACCGCACGGTAAGACCTTAAAAATGAACTGAGGTGAATGGGAGGATGGAGGGATAAGTGAATGACAAAAAGACGAGTGTGGGTCAGAATGGCTTTCAATGAGGTTTGGATGGCATGACCTGAGCCAGCATATGAGGAACTATGACCATAGGCTGAAAGGTGACCAAGCGAAAAGACTTTGAAAAATGCATTGAAGGCAATAGGAGGATGAAGGGATGAATAAATGAGTAAAAGACGAATGCGGGTCAGTATGGATTTTAGTGAGTGTTGGGTGGCATGACCTGAGCCAGCATATGAGGTACATTTGCTGATGGCCTAAATGTGACCACGTGATAGGGCTTTGAAAAATGAATTGAAGTCAATGGCAGGATGGAGAGATGAATAAATGAGTAAAAGAACTGATGAAAAAAATGACAAAAAGACGAGTGTGGGTCAAGACTGTCATGGATGAGTGTTCGGTGATTTGTCCCGAGGCAACGTATGAGGTATGGTGGCTATGGGGTGAAAAGTGACCGAGTGGGAAGGCCATGAAGTGTGAGGGGGGTGATTTTGAAAATGAATGGGAGTCTATGGGAAAAATAGATGAAAAAACGACAGAAACAGGAGAACAAGTGCAGGTACGGCTTAGCTGTATACAAGCAACCCGATCGGGGTCAGAGTGGATGGGTTACAGTTGGTTTGGGGTCGATATCTCGAAAACTGTGGGAGGAGAAGCGGGACAAAATTTGGTGGAATAAGAAGATGAAGAAAAAGAAATAGCTGCAAGCGGCGATACAGGGGCCAAGCACAATGAAGGGCTGTTTTGCAATAAGGCAGACATTGAACCCATTAAGTGTGCTGAACTTGGCATGAATGAGGGAATCAGAAGAAGAAAGAATTATGATTTTAGGCTGTGCAATTGAAAAGATATGTTCAAATATAAGTATAATACAAATTTAGGAAAAAAAGAATTTTGAAAAAAAATTCCAACAGGGTCAGGAGTTAGGGCCAGAAATGTCAGCTGAACTTGGACCTAATGGTGGTGCTAGAGGACCTGATTGACTGAACCCAAAATTGGTGAGTGGACAGCTGGGACTGTCCTGTGAGTGTGCCAGATTTCATAAAAAGCATACAAACAGATCTGTGGGCTGCCATAGACTCCCATGGCAGATGTATAATAATAAGAAGAAAACTAAGAATTACAATAGGGTTCCAGCACCTTCGGTGCTTGGCCCCTACTGAAATTATCAGATGACAATAGTTGTGCTTGCAATGCTTCGCATTGCAATCACACTAATATAACTGTCGGAATTAAACAATCATGTTTTGGGGACAGGTGAAGGCTTCTCCTTCAAAGACGTGGTTGTCAGAGCATAATCAATGTATGTAACCGTTTACTGTCACAGGCTTTGTTTATTACTATATTACAGGAACTTTTGGCACTTGGAGCACGCCAGACTGCTGGCCTCATTCTGCATCATTTCCAAGACAGCATCCCCCTTGTCTTGGAAACCCTCCAGCAGGTGTTTTTCCCCCCTCCCACTTGTTGATTGCCTGCTAATGTTCGTACAATTGCATTAAATAAGTAAGGTGACTGTTTTAAGCTGCTTTTGCCTGTCTTTCCCCAGAATACCAAACTGCTTTTTGAATTTCTTCATGGAGTATTCAATCCTAGGTAAGAATATAAAATGATACCGTAGCAGGTCTTTAGTGTGCATTACAAGAGTGACTGTCAAAAACGACATGCTTTCACACCCAACCCAGACCACTGAAGTCTGCATTAGAGGGAAAAATCTCACCTGTGTGTAAAATGTAATGTAAACCACAAATACATGATCTAATCCTATTTCTATTTACACTGTTCTAGTTACACAGTCTGTTTTATGTTATTACTACATACATTGAATCACAGTAATTTTCTTGCTTGACCATTCATACATGTTTTGTCCATTTTAACCATTTGTGCAGCCAGGTCTGTTCTGACCCAGCTCAAGCCATAACTGTGTGTTACAGAATTTATCACCCTGATCAGCACAGCAAAGTGGCATAGTGATCATAAGTACCTCACAGTTATGATCCTAAGTCTAACAGATGCCAGCTCTCTGACACACATTGTGAGTCTATGAGTGTAGTGTGGATGGTCAACTGATAACACTCTGTGTGTGGTGCAGAGTGGAGCCCTGGCCTTTCAGAGAAGCAAGTTGCCTCAGCCATGACTGTCATGAGCGCTACTTGGAGCTGCTCTGCCAAAACCACCCATCCTTGGCACTGAACTTCCTCAAGCTGTCAGACATGTACAGGCTTGAAGAGGCAGTAGAGGTAACAAGTGACATGCTTACAATTGACATTATAAGAGTAGGCTTAGAAGTTAGTCCTTCCCGTATTATGCTAGAGAGATAGGGTCATGGAGATGCAGTATAATAGTGCCCCAAGTTCTGACTTGTTAAATGGATTCAGGCTTTCACAAATAATTGATGATTTCTCTGGAACATCAGATAGCTTTAAAAGTTGATATGTGTGTATGTATTGAGAATATTATTTACATTTACATTTATTTATTTAGCAGATTTTTTTTTATTATCATCTTTCCTTATAACTTGAGGCAAAACCCAAAATTAAGGATAATACATGTTTGAACTTCAGAATGAGCTTTGGTTGAACAAGACCCATGGTACTGAATACAGTGTTATATGTACTCAATTTTCAGGTGACTTAGGAATGAAATCACCTAATGAATATAAACTACCCTTCTTGATGACTTAGTGTTTAGTGTGACGGTACTTAGTATGACATTTCTTTATTTGGCAGAAACACTTTTCCAGAGCAGTTAATGGAATGATTCTAAATGTTGTTTACGGTACCAGGCAGTTACTATTTCTGATTGTTGTTCTTCTGTAGATAACACAAAGATGCCAGGTGCACGAAGCACTGGCCTACCTCCTGGAGAGCCAGGGAAACACGCAGGGGGCTTTTTCTGTGCTTATGGAGGTGGGTGGACAGAAGCTCAGAAACAGTAGGGTGGGGTAACAAATATTGATGAGTCTACACAACTGGGATGTGGCCCACACAAGGTGGAGATAACTCTCAAGGCACACCCATGTCACATCGTGCAGGTGCCAGTTACTATGACTGTGTTTTGTTTTGGTGGAGTATGGTGGTATTATTCTAACATTTTTGAGGCTTTGTCCTTGTAAAAACCAAACAGGACCAAAGTAGAAAACAATTATTTTAAGCATATGTGGCCAAATGCGTCATCAGATGCTCATTGCCCCCAAATTAAAATGACTGAAATGGATAGAGGTAGAAGTGTGACCAGATGCTCTTTGTTAAAAGTGAAAATGGTGTTTTTCCACCATAGGACTGTGGTTTTCAAGGTTGAGGAGGATGAGTCATAGCTTTTTATTTGTCCCCAGAGCCTCAAGTTGAGTCTACAGACCGCCTTGCTTCCCAGCAACGCTGCGGAAACTGAAGGTCAGTCAAGCTCACCATTCTCTAGCTGTTTGCATACTGAAGTCTTCCACATCCTGAAACCCACATGTTGCTAATGCAGCACTGAAGCCGCGGGCTTTACTGTTCGTTACTTACAGTACTGTCAGAGTCACGGTGCACTAAACTATGACGCTGTGCTTAGAGCCAAAGACCAGGAAAGTGTGGTTGACAAACCCTACCTGCACCTACCTCATAAAACACACCAAAGCACACTTTCTAGCAATGCATGCTGGTGAGCCTGTGACCCAACCAAGCAGTTTTTCAAAACTGTATTATAGAAGGTGCTCTAAATCAGGAGTTCAGTAGGCTTTGGCTGGATTGCTTAAACCTTAAACACAAAATTGTTTGTTGGTGGGAGTCTGATTAATGATACAATCTGGGTAATTTAAAAGAAAAAAAAAAACACTTTACCATCTAATGTAGTTTTCTATCCCTACAAAATTTTAATTTACATGTAGAGGAACTGAGGTCATTACTTGGGTGGTTCAGTAGACCATAGTTGTTTATTAGGTGGTTCAGTAGACCATGCTCTGCTAGACCCGTGTGACTGTATAGCCCCCTCTTCAGGGATCCCCTGTGAGGGGCATGACCTGCTGCAGACTGTCCACTCCCTGCTCCTGGAAATCATTGCCTTCTGCCAGCGAGTGTCAGGTACACTGGATTCCAGGCAGAGGGAGGTGAGTAATCATGCTACCTGCTGGTCTGTCTGCTCATGAGACTCACTCTTAGCAGGATGAGGTAAACCTCAGGACATTAGGACTGAAGGTTTGGAAACCTGTATAAATGTGTGATGCTTGAAATTATAATATATTTTGATAAAGGGTGTGGGGGTGATCATGGGTTGGTTGCTATGTCAACTCCCTAACGGTACTGGTGCTGGCGCCGGTGCCAGTTAAAATATAACTGATCATATTTCTATTTATCAACCAGTCATATTCATACACGTTTTACATGGATGAGGTGTAGCTTACCTTGCATGCCTTATGTGGAAGCCATAGATTGCTGATGGTACCACAAGTAAACCTAATAGTAAAACAAATGCAAATAAAAAACCGATGGCAAAAAAGAGAGAGGTTTGGCACAAAAAAAGAACATTTGGGCCTTGTTTTAGAAAAACCCTCATGGAAAATTGATTGCCTCAAAATATCTGAACCAAACTTTTTGTGAAAGTACTAAAATACTCCCTGGCTGATATGAAATGGGAAATAAAATATTAGTATGTAGTACAGAATAAGCAAAGTATAAAGCAGTAGTATTACAGTATGAAGCATTCATGAAAATTTTTACTACTTATTTGTGTACAGTATGTGAACATAATGAATGCCAGGAAATAATTGTAGTTTCTGCATCTCAGACTTCATCTGCCAAAAGCTTGCTTCGTGCCGAGCTTTGAACCATGTCTCTACAGTGTGTATTTTGATAGACTTTATACAAGACTAGTAAAAAAGGGATGTAAGTGGCCTTTTTGTGCATTTGTGTGTTCATCCCTTCTGCATAAGAAATTCAGTATGTTCATGTTTACTTCATTGTACTGTATTACACTCTATTACAGCCAGCACAGTAGCATTTTGACCTCTGTTGGCATGTAATTTTGGGGTGTTCTGTGTTTGTTTCCCCCAGGACTTGTGGTTTCCCCTTATGGATTTCCTGATGTCTCCATCAGCGCATTTACAGGGCTCGCTTTCAGATGAAGTAGAGAGAGGTGAGAGGGGGCTGGGGAATTCACTGCACAAAAGCAGTGTGTAACTCAACATCTGAACAGCACACTTATGACCACAAATTCTGCAGAAAAAAGGCTTGAAAAGGGGACGGTGCACATCCAATGCACATAATTACATTAGCTCAGCAGACCCGCTTATCCAGAGCAATTTATTATAGCTTTAAATTTTCACGTTACCCATTCGTACAGCTGGATAAGGTGGTCTGGGTTAAGCACCTTGCCAAAGGGTACAACCACAGTGTCCCAACAGGGAATTGTACCAGATACCTCTTTGTCCTCAGCACTGTGCCACACTGCCACCACAAAGTCACTGCATTCTGATTGAGGGGAGATCACAGTGTGGCTTTCACTCTTCATCTTCATCCTCTTCATCCTCCCTCAAAGGCATCAAAGATTTTGCCAAGGAGGTTTTGGAAAGAATGACCACCTACATCCCTCTGATGGATATCCTGCAAAGACTCATGCAGGTATGTCTTCCCACAGTCTTAGTGTTGTGTTACCCACTGGGGCGGAAGTGTTTACAGACAGAGCAAGCCTTACTCAGGCTGCTTTGAACAGCAGTCCTCTGAGCCACTCAACACATGAGTCCTACAGGTGTGTGATACTGTAGTCGTACTCCAGCTCCACCACCCCTCACTGTGTCATCTTTGAGGTTGTTGTTCTGAATTCCTATTTGGAATGAGTTAACTGTCAAACTGTATACTGGTGGTAGGTGAAGGGACAAATGCGGATGGTTTGATGTTGATCCCCTGGAAACGGTTTGGTGTGCGTGTGTTTTAACATGAGCTTCATCACAGACACAAATACACTTGCTGCAGTGTATGTACTCTGTTTCTTCCTGGTGCTGCTGTGAAGGTGTTTGAATTGTCTTCACTGAGTTTTCAGAACACAGCAAAACCTGGTCAGTGATATTGAATGATATCTTGTCAGCTGAACTAAGATTATTGCATTGTGAACACACAGGTGTTTTTACTCCTAGAGCACATGGTCCCCTAAATTAGTTTATCTTAGTTTAGCCAAATTGATCCAGTAAGAGGCTAAACCTCTGAAGCTTCTTCAGGAAGTAGGACCAGTGTTGCCTACCCCTGACTCTGTTAGGCATAACATGTGTTGCTATGATCAAATACATGTTGCTGCATTCTTTGCATTTCCTGGTTAGGATCCTGTTTACAGTGTCGGGAAATATGGAGACATAAAGACCCTCATCTCTGGGATACTTGATGCCTACATTTATGAAAAGGTACGTTGATTTCTCTTTGTGACTCACGGTTATCTTTCTATTTATCACTCACAGTTATAATACCTCCTTTATTTAGGTTGGTCTCTCTGAACTGGAGACCAAACAAATTAAAGGAAACTTGGGGTTGTCTGAACTGCAAACGGTACATGAACAGAACACCTTCAAACATATGCTTGGCACTTGGCGCTTTTAATTTGAAGTGATCTGTGAAAAACCCAGAAGTATTTGACAGTTAACCCCAGGGAAAGTGTTTACCTGGAGTTTACCTGGACCAGGCATATTCACATGGTTGGTTGATAGATGCAGGGTACGTTGAGGAAAGCAATCTCCCTGGATTTTATTCTGTTGCAGGACAGCTACAAGGCTGTTTGCTAGTGGAGGCATTATATTCAGCACTTCCTCTTTTGCCCTAGACTGTTATCTGACTTTGATGCTCAGCCAAGAGATACTCTCTCTGTTGAGCAACTTTTTTGCTTCTGTAAATGGCTCAGGCTGAGGGGATACCATCTGTTGCCACACCCTGTGTTTCATCTTGCACAAAAAGTAACTCTTTCTGTTACGGCTGTTTTGAGGTGTGTACCACATTACCACACCTCCATATGTGCCATCCCCCCATCCCATGGTGTATATCACACACTTGTCACATTGACTGCACTGAAATTGCAAAAGAACCGAATGGGCCATATTCACACCCGGTCAATTCACCCCATCTGGTCTAACCCCAGTTTTCTGCTCAACAGAAAAGCCCTTCCTCTTCCATTCCCAAAAAGAAAAAAATTACCAACTCACTCACACAACATACGGTATCTGATGCTCACAGTCAAAGCCTCTTGCAGTATCTTAAGTTAAAGGACTCCTTATAAACAAAAAAGAATGCTACCTACAACATTCTACATCTGTGCCCCATACTCATTATCGTAGGGGTACACTACAACACTCTTGCCCCCCCCCCCCCTTCATTGAATCATTAAACCCTCCATAGGGGTTAACGGTTCACTTTTCTCCACCAGTGCAATCCTTTTCACGCTGCACCTGGCACTTTTTGTACAGGCTATAAAGATAATTTATTGACAGTACATGCTGCTATTCCCCTCCAAATATACTGCAGAGATATGCTGCTATAAGGACTCAAAGACAATTTACAGTACACTCGTTGTTTGTACTGTGTGTATTGTATATAGATAGATGTTCTTCTAATTCTCTTAACTTATGTACACTGTTGGTACAGGAGATACGTTATTCATTCTTGATTGTATGCAAGTGCTTGATAAAATGACAATGAAGGAAATCTGAATCTGAATCTTATTCGAACACACTTGCAGACATGAGTATGAATCCATTTTGGGCTACAGCACTTCTCATTCTGCATCATCTGACCTTCTCCAGGACCTGTGGACTGTGTGCTGCATGACACAATGAATTTTAGTGTAACTTGAGTGAAGGATGAATGAACTCCCACTCTTGTATGATGACCCTTGACCTCCTCAGGCCCTCCTATGCGTGCTTTCCAGCAGTCACATGACTTGTGTGTTGACAGCCTTGGTCAGCATGGGTCAGTGTAGATAATAAACAGGTTTCCCTTATATTATCTAATATAAGATAAGTTGCACTGTCTAAGTTGGACAGTAATTGCATGAAAGAACCCATTATGATCAAATAACAAGTATGTTCTATCTCATTTTCACAAGCAACAAGTGGTGGTGCCATCTGACTGTTCACATTCACTTTATCAGATAAACTCTGTTTGTGGAAGATCACAAGAAGATCTTGCTGTTACTTCCTCCTTAGTCAGTTCCACAAAAGAATGTCTTCTGCCAAACATAGAAGAGCCATGCCTCAATGTGCAGCCAATGCAACTTCAGTGTCTGCAGGTCCGCACGCACCCTGGTCTAACAGGTTTCAGCAGTCTCCACTGTTGACTCACATTTGCGTACATTTGAGCCAACTTGTAGCAAATCCATAGCTTGAGTTTCCTTCCCAAATAATATAAGAAAGAGCAGAGTGAGCTTTTAGTCTGACTGTTTGTGTCCTCGCAGACGCTGCTAGAGACCACCAGCAGCCTGCTGAGCCAGGACCTCCACTGGTCCCTGTGCAGCCTGAGAGCTACAGTGACCCGCGGCCTGGCCCCCATCCACAAGCGCTGCGGGGTTTGTACGCAGCAGTACGGTCGGGCAGCAGGGATGGGGGCCAGGGTGGTCCTCTTCAGGTGAGACACTAAGTCCAGCCCACTGCTGGGCATGTCATCCACTGTCAGGTTGCCACAGAGAGGCTTGTGTAAATGCTTGCTGGCCATTCCTCGGCATTGCTACTGTATGTGCACATATTGATCGTTAGATGTGGAGGGAAAACCTTGTCAAACTGTTCCGTTTCCTTCTGATTGATCATTGTTAAAAATAGCTGTAGGGCAGTGTGACCATTCCTGGTGTCTATTAAGTATGCTGTAGAATAAAGCAGCGTTATTTTACAGGGCTCTTATTTCTTTATCTGGAGCTATGGTGGGTTTGTTATCATCTTTATATGTATACTGCTGGTATTTTGTCTAATAAGAGATATCATCATGTTAGTGTGTACTGCTTGTTCATTGTTAAGTGTGAGGTCCTAGTTCACAACAGTCTCATATCAGAGCAGGAGCTCTTCTGTACATTGCTTGATGTATCGGTTTCACATGTGGCTGACCTCCAGTTTACGTTTGTATGCAGGAAGGAAGCTATATGTGTTGTGAACTGTTGTAGGGCTGAGGTATCAGCAGTGAATGTGAAAACAGCAAACAGCGGGCTGGAGGATGGCCAGGAGCACTGTGTCCAGCCTGCCGCCATGTTGACCCATTTTTTGTACACAAACAGCTGTGGGCACATCTACCACTATACCTGCCTGCACAGCAGCCTGAGCCAGCAGGAGGGGCAGGTGGAGCAGTGGGCCTGCTACAAGTGCCAAGCCCCCAACAAGAACTGGACACCCATCACCCCTAAGCAAGCTGCTCAAGACCCTCAGGTAATTGTGCAGTTACACCGGAGTTGCAGTGGTAACTGTAGCCAGGTCATAGGTTGTTATGCTTTTTTTTTTTTTTTTACATTTTTACAACTTCATTTTGGTTTTGTAATGGTGGCAGGGTTGTAAATGATCATCAATCTGTTGCATTAATTGACATGCATCGTGAAAAATTAAGTTGGATTGATTTGAAGTGATTGTGAAATGAAATTTAAATGTTCTAATCATTACAAAAAACATTTTGTAGAACACAGAATGACTCCACAATCTCTTGATATTGGGTCTTGAAACCATTGCTTAGTTCTGTAGTTCTGTTTAGTGCTAATATGACTACAGCAGGCTAACATGACAATCTATAAATGAACACTAACAATCTAAATGAACTTTTTGCTTAATCATTTTATTTCATCAAGCTGCATTTTTGAAATGAGTGCCATTTCCTGTAAACAAGTCTGAAGTAGCAATTTTAAAGCAAATAGATGAACTTCTAATCTCACAGATGTGCAAAATTACTTTGAAGTAGTTCTTATCTGGATGTCTGCAGAGCACAAAGTGTAGCATTCATAAGCATCAAGAAGTAGTTATTGTGGTGGTGTCTCTATCATGCAGATCTTCAGGTGATACTCAAAAATCCCATGAGCCTTTGAAATATTGTTACAACAGGCTTGATGGCTTACCGTGGTATTAAGTGGAAAAATGATGGTCTTTTATGACACAGTATGTTCCTGAAAGTCTCAACATAACTGGATCATCAGAAATCAACTCTTGTTTTCTCACTGACACAATGTTACTAAGTGGGGGTTACATTCCTGAACATGGGCTAGCAATAGAATTTTTGCACAACTGACTTGATAAATACTAACATCTGTGCTTACTGTAGATACTACCATTTATGCATTCAAATATACTTACACATGATGGAGAGTATGAATATTCAGCGTTGTGATGCACGCTGCACAGTGGTGCAGGAATGACCTGAGATGAAGACCAGGAAGGCACAAATCACGGTCCTCAGAGAACTGTTTATTACAGGGAAAGTGAAAAAGCACTCATACTTAAAGCACAAAATGCATGAAGGTGCCCCCTCCACATAACAAAATCAAGATCCCTGAAGGGGACAATGTCTCCTTTCCTTTCTCAGACAATTTTTCCTTTACCTCCTTCAGTCTTATCTCATTCTCTCTCTTCCTTGTCCTAAATCAGGATTCTCTCCTCTCAAACAGTGCAGAACAACATTTTTATAAATACCATAATCTTGTTTTTCATACATCTTCATTTTTCCAGTGTTTGGAACTGGGTCAAGGGCAAATAGCTGCATCCGATTGCCTAATAAGAGCCTTCAAGAATCCGTCACGGGTAGGGCTTCTTGCCATTCTTTCTGCTTCATCCATATACATTAACATCCTATTTATAGTGCTTCACATATTGGTATGTAGTCTTAAAAAGGTACTCAGGTGATATTTTGTTTGCAAAATGGTGAATGCTTTGGTGAATTTTCATCTTTTGAGTCATTGCAAGGTGCTTGTTCCTTTCTTGCTCATTTTTTCCATTAAGTTTTGCATCTGCCCATGTTATGTTGTGGGGATATAAAAAAAATTGCCTTAATACACTTATTTATACGTTTACATATAACAGTGTTGGATAAAGCACACTGGATGTATTTAATATTCTGTGCATATTTTGAGGCATCACCTATCAGATTCTCCCACTCAGATGAGTGACTGGCATCATATTAATAAATTAATTTTTAGCAGCACATTACCCTCTTCCCCTTTGCCAGACTATAGAAAGTTGACACTGTCTGAAAATTCAGTGTTGACAAAATGAATCAGTGAATACTACATTTGCATCATTTGGCCGAAGTCATTTTCTCAGTTGGCTGTTCATTGTGGGCACCTCATCAAGTCAAAACGATTCAGTGATCCACTTGGAACAGTGTTAAATTATCACACTGGAAGAAGCGTGAAGGATCTCTCTGTGAAATAAATGTACTTGTTTTGGCAACAGATCTCAATCCTGATGGACGTCACCAGACAGCCATCCAGTGTGGACTCAAGTAATCTGGGAACTGACATCTTCAAGCACAGTGGAATCTTAGAGTCTGCAGAGTTTAAGCTAAACCTGGCCCCGCCACCTTTAATAGACTAGGCTTGCATCTAACCCCAGTATAATATAGGCTGCATATGCAATCAAAAATGTGTCACTTAAGTTGCACCGACACCTTGAAATATTCAATGTTTTATAACCAGGGCCGCACATTTTGGGCTACACAGCAATAAATGTATGAGGGCTTAAATCTTACAGGTTGAGCGGCTTATTTTGAAGAAATGAACTAACATTCAAAAGAGAGGGAGTGTTGCTAGCTAGTCAGTAATTGGTTAATTCACAAAGTTAAGTATACTGAGGTGATACTAAAAATGGGGTGGGTAGTGACTGGATGAGAGCAGGAAGGAGCTGAGGTGAACTTTGTATTACAAGTGATGCTTTTTGTACTTAGTAACCTCTGTTCATGCACATTCAGAATGTACAAATCAGCTACTTTAATTAGAAGCACTGTAATAATTTAAAAATATTTTTTATAGTAAATATGTCTGTATGAATTAATACAACTAACCATAGTGATGTTTTCTATTATTTCTTAAACATTTCTGACACAACATTTCAAACGAAATAAACAAAAATAAACACACAAAGAAATTATTTTTCCTTCATTCACCAATATCAGAATTCCATTGCCAACAAAATGACTACCATTACACACTGGGGAATGTTTTTCATGAGATCAACTGCAAATCATGGTCATGGTTTAAATCTTGGTTTTCATTATTTACTATCATTTAACTTTGTTTCATAAAAACACATTTCAAGAAATCCTAATGGTGAGAATATTACCCTATCATCTCAATCTCAATTTCTGAAATGCAGGATTTCAGAATCGCAAAACAAGCCCACAAGGTAATTGTCATGGGTTGCGTAACGTCAATGGCGTGCTTTATTTCTTCATTTTGTGCGCCCATTCTTGCTTACACCTAGTACTAATATTAGCTTTATAGATTGAGTTTAGGTAGATTTTTAATGTAAATACAAGAATGTAGAAGACAGAATAGGCAGGATGTCTCAGCTGTCATGTAAATGCCGTCATCATTAGTTTAAGATATATATATATATATATATATATATATATATACCGACCTGCACTGGAGATTGCTGTTTTAATTCTTTCTGAACTGTGTGTGCTTTTCAGTGTGTCATTCAAAAGGAAGTTTTAACGCTTCAGGATATGGCCAGGTCTGTGGCTTTATTATGGGCACAAATCTGAAAACAGCTCCCCCTTGGTAGCATCCAGTTAGCACAAGTTTATTTTACTTCTCCTCATTCCTCCAAGTCCAGTGCCATGGACAACCACTCAAATGGCCAAGAACGTGAGCAGGTCTAGACAGCAAAGTGTTGTTATGGACAGGTATATCTCGTTGTGCCACTGCAGGGCGCCTTTTTCTCCAACATGCTGCACGTAGTAGATCCGGAAGACATGGTAGGGCAGGAAGCACAGGATCATGATGATAAGAAAGCTCAGGTTCTTCAGCTGGGCTCGGAACTCCTGCCGGGAGAAGAGGTCGCCCTGGCTGGATCGGATTACCCTGTTCAGAACCATCACCTGGATAACCAGGATAACCACAGAGACCACTATGATCACGCTGGATATGGTGATGTTGATGGGCACCACATGGCCTGTGATCTCAGAATGGAACTTGAAGCACTCTTTTTCCGTGTAGTTTGCGGATTTTCCATACTCCAGCCAGAGCGGCGGGAAGATGCTGATGGTGAAGAGGACCCAGACAGCAGCGCTGGAGATGAAGGCGGTCTGTGGCCGGTAGAAGTCCCGGGTGGGCAGGGAAGGCAAGAGACGCACAGCAAGGATGGCCACGTAGAAGAAGAAAGAAATGTAGAGGTGCGTGTGGATAGCAATGCTGACCAGCTTGCAGAAGTCGAAGGGGTAGTGCCAGGTGTTGGAGATGTAGTAGTCAATGCGGAAGGGCAGGGTGAGCAGGAAGAGGCCGTGGGCCACCACCAGGTTGATGATGGAGGTGGTGGTGATGGACAGCTTGCTCTTGCTCCGCCTCAGGAAACGACTCATGAAAAAGACACCCAGGGTCCCACCCAGCAGTGACACGGCATAGATGACCACCAGCGAGATGCGGAAGGGCAGATAGGGCGCACTTTCCCTGTTTTCAGTTGTTGCCTTTGTGGCATTATTTTCAGGCACAGAATAATTCTCAGAGTCAGCCATCACAGTGCTATTTGATGAGCTGAAAGCTGTGAGTAAGATAAAAAAAAAAAAAACTTTCACACATAGCATTACACCAGTCTTGGCTATGAACTTGGTTTACGGTCAGTGATGAGTTTTCCAAGCAAACACTTCATTCTCTCTTTGCTGTTATCTTTAACTTCCACTTTTGGCATTCACTATAAAATTTGTTCATTCAAATGCTTTTCTGAATAGCACCTTCTCTTTAATATTTGCATTTTAACACATCTTTGAAAAATATAGGTTCTTGTTAATTTGCAAAATTTGTGCTCCTACAGTAAATTATCCTGAAAATTTGGTATGGATATTGGTAATCTACTCATTTCCTCTCCAGCACACGTGAACAAGTGAATAAACTGACAATAATCTGTTTCTGTATTCCTGTGTTCACAACTGCACTTTTTTCATTTTCTCATTCTGATGAATGATTTATCCTCACAAAGTCGAGTTGTGAGTAATGATACTAGGTCTGAATTAAGATACTTGCGCAGTTGTTGAGCAGGAAGTCTTAACTGAAAGTGCAGCGACAACCTTTAAGTGGTCACTATCCACAATTGGTCATTGAACTATAGAAAGAGAAAAAAGTAACAAGAGTTTACCTGGAAATTAGCCAACCTGAGGTTCTAGAGTGGGCTGGAGGACCACAGCGTAGGACAGTCGTATGGGAGGTACCTTCTCCGTGCCTGTACAACGGCACCAGACCACGGGGGAAGTGCTCCTATCACCTTCCTCACATCCGTGGCGCAGATGAAACCGCGAGAAGCAGGAGGGGTGCTGATCCACCTGTGGTCCAGCGGGTGAGTAGCCACCGTGTCCAAAAGAGAAACTCACAAAGCAGCACGACTGTGCTTGTGAGTCTTCTCGGAAGTACAAGTATCTGTCTGCGACTTCCTCTTCTTAACATCGCTGAGGGACACTGCTCAGGAGGGGTTGGTGAATTTTCGGGGGGGGGGGGGGGGGGGGGAGGGGGGAGTGTCGGGGGTGAAGCATGAAAGCCACCCCTCACCTTAAATGGTCTCACTGTGCAACATGTGCAGAACTACCGTGCAATCAAGATAGGCAGGTGCCAGTTCATTGTTCTTACATGCTGGCCTCTCCCCCCCCCCCGATACCTTTAGCTCTTTTTTGACTGGCTGGAGATGACCATGGATCAAACCAAACTTATAAATGCCAGTAAATGTAATTAATAATTTGAATTTGAATAATTCAGGTAATGATAATTGCAACAGAATTACACATCTGGTAATTTATCTTAAAAAAGAAGAAAACACATGATCATAGAGGTTTTGAAATCCAGTACTGGGATACGTTAACCTGCTAGCTATCTCAGTATGTGACCAACAGTTTTCACATCTCTTTTTAGTTGAAACCTTGTCTAATGAAACTTGGAATCTTGGACATCATACAGCAGCACACAAGCAGCAGTGCACTCAGTGAAAGAAATATTTATGAGGGATTTCCTGTGCCTTCTGCCTGCCTTACGAGGAGGCCAGTGGGGCTTTTTGAGAGATGGGAAAAGAAAGCTACACTTAATCATTGAAGTGTACTAAACATATGAGCTAACAACTCCTCTGTGATTTAATACTCAATGCTTTGAGCCAAGGCCCATGACAGGGGTTTTGAATCAATCTGTAGGTTATGTGAGAAATCACTTGTTAATCATAAAACCCACTGAATATTTAAATAATAAAATGATTTAGTCTGTGCCTCTTCAGCCTAATACCCTTATAATAATATTTCTGGAATCATGTAGTGGTCATGGAGTTTCGTTCAAAACAATTTACAGCTTTCCCTACATTTGCCTTTGTATTTTACAGTGAATCACTGCTGCCCCCTGTTGGTCAGAGGTTAGTAACCTGCTCCAGTCAGAACCAGGCTTATTGTAAAGAGGATTTGTCAGATTACTACTGAATGTGATCAAATACTTTGAGCCAGCCACAAGGACATATCTTTATGGCATCTTTCCAATAAGAGAAATGACACAAGTACAGGTGAGATCAGTAGTAATAGGTGACATCATTACCTTTGACATTTACCGGATGCAAGGTCACATGACATATCTTTCACCCAGCTCATTACGAATCAAGGCATTGTAAGCTTGATGGAAATGTAAAAATATATATTGGAGAACGAACTCAGTAGCACAGGGTCCATTAAAGGGGGAACTGTGCATTCTCAATGCTCCATAGCTTACACATGAGCAAAGTGCATGATTGTGCAAAAAAAAAAAAACATAGAATATGTTTTGTGGACAGTATGTGTGTTTTTACAGACTTCTCTAATCCCAAGTCAGTATTAACCACAAACAGGAAGAAATGCAGAAAGGCATGGGAAATAAGGGTTAACAGAAACACACATCAAGGATTCACAGAATCACACATCTATGGAAGTAAACTTTAATGGATGGTTAATCATGATCAGACACTTCTACCATTCTCTTTTTTAGAGAATAAGTACTCACTGAAGCACAAATAAAATGCAAGACACACAGTTTAGACCTCCCTTGTTATTTGGTTTTTATTGTAGATGTAATTCCCACAGTGTCAACAATACTGTTTGGTCTTTTTTCCCCCCCTCTACAATGGCAAGGTGCACAATGGAAGTCTGCTGCGTGTCAAAGCAAGTGGAAAGCAAAAGGAGAAAAAGCATCAAATGAAAAGTACTCCTACTTGGGTTAAACCTGGCCACATATGTCTATAGCAGAGATGAGCAAGGATATCAGGCTCCTGAGTTGTGAGTTTTCAAGGACAAGCTTTGACACAAATACACTTAGAAAAATGAAAGAACGGTCAAACGCACATCATTTTATACCTTTTGCTGGTCTTTGTGCTGTCCGAGAAGTGTCGAGCTGATGAAAATGGTAGGAAAAAAAGTATTTTGATATGTTGCGTATTAGAGATCACATACTCACATCCATGACAGAGCTGTTCCACTGTAAAGAACCTCCGGAATTTGAACTTAAAAATTTCAAAACCTGACGTTAGCTGGTCAGCAATTTGAAAGAGCAAAGCAGGGATACAGAGGCATGTCTGACATTAGGAGCATGTGTGACATGTTCTGTGTCTAGGCAGTGCACCTAAACCCTTGAGTGATTAGTTTAGGCCTACAATACATCAGACTCAGCACTCCCCTGGATGTAAGTATCACACATAACACACAATATAACATAAGGTTTCATCTTCCTCCATCAATCAATTTTCAGTCTCTCAATAAATCTACTGACCAGGACCACAGCCATGAGGTACTTTACACTAAGTGTCTCTATAGATGTCCATCAAAAAGAAGTCTTTTTTTCCTTTTTGTTTGGTAGATCAATATCTTAAACTTTGTTAATATAAATCAGTTAAATTTTTAAATATATATATTTATGTATATTTTATACACACACACACACACACACACACACACACACACACACACACACGCTCGCGGAGACATATACCATTCTTGAGGTATATGTACATGGTCCTACAAAACGATTCTTGGAATGCCATGTGACTTGTAGGGTGACATTTTTTTTGGGGCCTTTATTTATTGGTGGCATGCACCACACTAGTTTTCAAAATGAGAACAAATACATTTTATATGCAAGAGGCAAATAATAATAATAATAATAATGATAATTATTATAAAGACAGCAATAGTAATTTGCACCATGCCTTGTAAACTTGGAAACAGAAGTTAAGCAACAATCAGATCCTGTCCCCAGTATGTCATTAATTAAAAAGACAAGGTGGTCCGTTCCTCTGGCACAGGGGTTTTTCCGTCTCCGTGTGTTGTAAGAGTCCGGCACGGCAGCTGGAGCTTTTGCATAGCTAGTGCAGGAAGTCCTCCACAGCGGCGAAGGCGCAGGATCCGCTGCCGGAGCGGGCCATGATTGACAAGCACTGGGAGGCCTGGCCAAGGGCCTGGGCCAGGGGGGGCTGCTTCGGCAGGTTGTGAGTCTCTGTTGGAATTGGGGGAGGAGGGGCAGAGCATCAAACAAGGTTAACCCGTGTCGGTCGTACCTTTCCCAAACATGCAGTGCTGCGTGTCGCACTAGCCATCTTCCTAACAGGAATTACGTTCGTCGTGGCTGAGATTCAAATAAGCAAATGTTTTAGAAAATCAATCCAGGCATGCAATCAAAAAGACCACTACATCGATTTAATGAAGAAATCATCTCACTTGCATTCCTCAGAGAGAGAACACAATTAACATAATTATTATTTTCAGCTGTACTGTTACCATTTAAAACACCAACTTAAAATATCACATTTTAATATTTAATGTAGTATCTTAAAATATGATGATTACCAGTTTTAAATATTTGTATAACTCATTTGGTAGGTATATGAAAATATCAAGTAGTTTAATGTGTCATTAGCGTACGGTTATAAGCGTAAACATTTTACAATTTAAAGTTAACGTAACATTTCTTAATTTACATGTAAAAAATTCAAAATTGAGTACTGCTCTTGTTATCATTTCACAGCATTTGCTTTTACAGTTAGTCACTTGTAGACTCATCCAGAATGACTGACAAAGCAAAGGTACAGAAGAACATAAAATTAAATGCTTCTAATATGCTCATAGTATGTCGTATGTCGTAGTCACAGTTGTAGTATATTAACAACAGTGCATGCAGAAAATGACATACCACATCTGAGCATGAATCGATCCACTGCTCCACATCTGGTCACTAGGGCTGTGACGATAACCGCATCACCGCAATACCGCGGTCATGAGACGCCTACCATTATATCATTACTGCATCACCCCAATTATTTATTTATTTTAGGGCTGTCAACGTTAACGCGTTAACTCGTTTGCAATTAATCTGGAAACTTTTACCCGTTAATGTTGTAACGCAAATTAATCATATTATCAAGTCTGACCACAACTTCCTTCTGTAATTCCAGCGCAGATATTTACCTGGCTGAATTACTGAAAGGCGTGGCAAACGCAGATGTGCTGAACGGCAAATTTCGTTTTAACCCTTTCGCATGTAACTTATTTGTTATGCTATGTAGCACGCCTGTTACCTTATATGGTTCGTTATGTTTTCATTTGCGTTATTAAGTTTCTTATAGATTTCAGTTAGCATTTGCTATATTTTTAGAGTTAAATCGCTGTTTCCTCAAAGCCAAAATTAGCTAGAATTTCTCCTAAAATAAAGAATGAGTACATTTCAATTTTTTTGCACCACTTTATACAAGCAGTGATTGTAGTAGATAGCCTACCGACATCATGAATGTTCAATTATGTTGCATGTTTAAAAACCAGTAGCTTAATGTTCCCTTACCATCTTCTTATTTGTCATTTGATTTGAAAAATAATTAAAACTGTTTTAATGCGGCTACATATAGCCTACCTGTTCATGCTGCTTCAAACGCCATTATTGTATAGCCTAAAGATTTATATGACTTAAAATATAAAATATTAAAATGTTAAATGTAAAAATGTTAAAATGTAAAATAATTGTAAGTGTGCAATCACTTTCTAAGTTGTAATCAGCCTTCCCGAGAATTTTGCAGAAAAATAAGTTGTTCATGTGCAAACGTTATGGGTTGGCTTTTTGTGTTGCGCGGGGGTCGGAGGGCAGCGCGGGGGGGTCGGAGGGCAGCGCGGGGGGGTGGGTAAATCGCTAAATCATAGTAATTTGTTGCTTTATTACCGAGGGAAGAAAGAATCATTACCGTCACAGCCCTACTGGTCACTACACAAAAACTCCTGATTCATTTAATGTCCCCTGATGTATTTTACAAATTCCAGGCTTCTATAATTATGATGTACTCAAATGGATGATGGCATCATACATTCTCTCCAGTAAAAGTGCGTGGACTCAGTGCCGTACCTAGTATTGCACTGTTGAGGGTGGAACACACCGGCTCCCTCTGTATGGAGTCCAGCTGGTAACCGACTGGACTGCTCCACGGATCTGAGTATGCCAGTAAGCTGAACGCGTCCTAGAGAGACCGGAGACAGAGAGGACTTTCTGACAGATACACACGTTTCAATGAGCCTGCCCTACTGTCTGCACTCTCTCACTCGCTGTTCAAGTTTAATAAAAATTAATTTATTAAAAATATTTACTTATTAATTAAGTCAGTACATCAAGAATTTTACTTATATTGGTTTCAAATATTTAAACTTTCATTAGTCAATACAAATTTTGATTTTGATTTCTCTAAATTCCATTATTTTCTTCCCCTGGGTGCTGAGGTTCACCGATTTCTTTTTAATCTGAACAATTTTTATTCTGAAGAAATGACATTTATAGCATATTAACTGTACTTCAAATATAACATGTCATTAATGTATGAAAACATTTTTTTTCTGATTTTCTAAAAATTTCCACTAATTGCAGTGAATTTGTGGGTAAAATCAGACAGAGCTCTGTGCGGTGGGACCGCAGAGGGAGGCTAGGCACCTTCAGCATCTTCTTGTTGGCGGAGTTCTTGCCGCACTCCTGGCGCAGGTGCTCGCTCATGCTCTGCAGCTCCCGGCCGAAATGGATCATCCGCTCGATGGCCGCTTGGCTGCCACCGCACAGCTGCCGCCTCAGCTGGGATAGGTCCACCTCTGCTCGCCCCCAGAGCGAGGGAGGGGCAAGCGAAAAGTCAGGAGAGGATACTCTCACTCTTACACGCAACATGCAGGGTTCCCACCCATTTTCACTGACAAGATTTCAAAACTTTTCCATGACTTTTCAATGACCTTTAATGAAATTTCCATGACCTTTCACTACCTACAAGTACACAAAATTGCGTACTTTACTCCACAGGTCGGGCCTAATTATTAGACGACAATTAAACAACAACCTTTCCATTCACGTAATGTCAGTTATTTTCATATTCATTTCAAACATTCAAAATACAGACACTGCAATTATATTGCTCTTTATTAAATGAAAGAGCTTTACAAGCACTTTGGTATAACAAAGTATGGCAATGAAGGTCTGAATCAGTGTGCCATCTCTCACCATCCTCTCATACTGGACGTGCTTCATTCCCTTGGCATGACTAGTGAGGGCTGCCTTTCCCATATTGCTAACATCAAAGCTCTTCTGACAAAGCTTGCATCTAGCACGTGAAACATCTTTTTCAGCTTCGAGCCAAAGACTACACTGCTCATTACTGAGCCATAAAATATTAAAGGAACACTTGCCCGGCATTTCTAAAGGAGCACAGAGGAATCATGCTCAAACTGGCTAGCGAGACCACCAAATGCAAGTGTACGTCACTTTTACTTGCCTTGGCAGATATAAGCAACAATAACTATAATATAAATTTTGTTTTATTTATTCATTTTAAAATGTTTCATAATTTACAGCAGGCATCTGAGTTTCAATGAAACTAAATAATGTTACTATAATACTAAGTGAACATTTTATGCCCAACTGCCCATTGACTTTAAAGTTTTGTTGCTAACTAACCGTCCTGGTGTGCCCCCAGATTATTGGCATTTAGCAGACGCTCTTATCCAGAGCGGTTTACATCGGTTGCTTTTTACAATGTTATCCATTAATGCAGCTGGATATTTACTGAGGCAATTGTGGGTTAAGTACCTTGCCCAGGTGTACAACAGCAGTGCCCCAGTGGGGAAATCAAACCAGCAACCTTTTGGTCACAAGTCCTGCTCTTTAACCACTATGCTACACTGCCGCCCACGGATTAGCACAGATTAAAAAGCGCAAAGCTTTTTGCTAATAGGCTAAATGCATGGTTTACTTGCTAGCACAGCTCGTTTTGAAGCCATATATCTTGCATAAGCAATAACGTAGGGCCTTTCCCCATCTTTACTCAGCCTACAACTAATCAAGATTATTTTGAAAGCAATGGCACTACAAGACAAGTTAAATCCTAGGCTATAAATTGTATTTGTAAACATCAGTAAAACGATTGTTTAGGCAAACAGAACTTCTCCAGCAAAGTGAATTACTGGCCCTGTCTAAGATTGCTAGCATTTACTGTCAGTCACATTGTTATCAGACAAATCCTGAGAAGGCTTTGGCCACTGATGTTTTCGATAGAAGACGCCCGCATCGTAGAAATAGAAGAATTTGATCACCACGATGTCTGACAACCAAAATTAGATTTCCTATTCATTTACACTACTGAGAATGTGGTGAATGATTTGGAGGGCAGAGCTCAGACTGAAGCTTCACGGAGAACGAAACAGGACTGGATAAAATGTGTTTTCTCCCCTCACTCTCTGTCACCACACTGTTTAATGGGAGTAGTAAGCGATCGGATTTTGTGACTCCATAAAGTATATCTTATTGTATATTTTATCTCCTATGCCCCTGGCATGATAAAATAAAATTTCATGACTTTTCCAAAACTTTCAATGAATTCACTGAATTACATGACTTCTCCAGGCCTGGAAAATGGGATTTTAAAATTCCATGGCTTTTCCAGGATTTACATGACTGTGGGAACCCTGATCATGGGAAGGGTGCATCGATCAAAGATGAGTACTGCTTTCAGACACCGAAAATGGGAGCACGCTACCATTTTCGCACAGATTTGCACACTTCCTCTGTGAACAATACCACCCATTACCGAAGATAACATGGTGGAGGGAGCATACAGAGCAGAACATAGGCTGAGGGAGCCTTTGCTGCACCCTCATATTCACCAAGACATAACATACTGGGGAGGGCTGTCAGTCAAAAGTACTGTTCAAACCTCTCCCATTTTCTTGAGGTCTTCATGGCATTTCATCTGATATCTGCCCCTCCTGGATCAACTTCCTTACCCACATAGGTGTTGCTATGGCTGAAGGAAAGGGCTTTTAAGACGACCTTTCCCTGTGGAAACCTCAGGGAAACTAGCAGTGTGTTGACAGGAATAAAGACAGGCTCTGGCTACACAGAGCTCTCACGTACAAATTTTTGTTCTGAATTAGGCTCAATATGTTCCTTCCAGCAGCTGCCTGACTAGCAGTGTCTAGGGTCTCCTGGTTTTCATGAAAATTAAGGTCTAAATTGGTTTAAATGATGTTAAGGCTATAATTGACTTATACCAATGTTTTGAGGGGGACTGAAGTCATCTGATTGATGTTGATCAGCTCCTGAGAGAAACGTGCAGCATTTAAGAATATAGGCTGCCCATTCATGCATCATCACCACTGCAGACACAAGCAGAACTGAAAACGTTGCAAATTATATGACAAATGCTTTGATTGGTTGTGATGGCACATCTCGACTAACCACAGACCAGATTTTATTCTGATTGTAAATGAAATAGCCTCCATTTTCTATGGTGTGTTTTTTGTATGTCCTCTCTCACGATAAGCCATACACAGTCACCGATGTCATGCTTACAGACATGCTAAAGGCTACACTGTGGGAAAGCTTTCTGCTACCAGGGAAGACCTTACCCATCTCTGCCTCACAGTCCTCCAGTTCCGCTCCGTGTTTAGAGCTGCCATTCAAGAAGCCATTGGACGAGGACTCCGTCACGCCATTGCTATAGTGATCCATCTCCATATCCACATCACTGCTGGGCATCATACAACAAAGGAGCATTATGATCAGACATTATGCACAGACGTATTCTGGTAATGTGTAAATGTAACACTCTCACAACAATCACTCTCTGCTAGATCAGTGAACCTAACCGAGTGGTAATGCTGACTGTGGAAGTGTACTTGTGCCTTTAATCCTCCAGCTGAACACTACACTACTTCTTAGACAGGCTGTTCAAGTTACACCTCCCAACTACTCCCTTCAACTGTCAGAATTCAGTAACAAAGACTGGAAGTCATTAAGTGTAAAATGGAAAAACCAGAACCAAATTTTGTCTAAAAATGTTAATGCTGATCAGAAAAAGATTTTAAGCTTGTTTTTAAAACCTTTCAGTCTTTCACTTGCTTTAGTGACTGAGGGAGACTCTATACACTCCAGTACTTTGTGTGGTGCTCTGTGCATGACGCTGTGTCTCATAACCCTTTGTCCGAGTGGCCGAATTGTGCGCCCCACCCGGTCACCTGGGGCAGCTGTTGGCCTGCTGGCTCCTGGTGCAATTTAAACTGTTGAGCTCAGTCTTGGAGAGGGTGGGAGGGGACTGCTTGTGACAGTGGGGCTTGCTGGACATCACTCCGTTGCTGCAGCTGCTGTCAAAGCCTAGAGAGGAGGCAGTATGGCAAACTGAGAAAACGTACTACAAGGATGAGTGCCATTTCGCAGCAAGTCTCAGTGTCCCTTTTAGAGACTACAGAAATTATGTACCAATGTGTGCATGGCAAGAAATTGCTCAGTACGAACATATTTAAATACGATGCATAGGCAATGCACATGCAATGCCTATGTAATTGTTGCCAAACACTTCATTTCCTTGAGGCTGGTTTTCATTCCATCTTATTTCTCAAAGGCTCACGTTGCTGGCTAAATGCCCTGCAATGTTCCCCTCTATTTCTGTCTGATGACAATGCCCAAGAACTTTAGCTCACTATGGAAAGCAAGGATTGTTGCAAAACTGTATAACATAAAAACCCATCATATTTTTCACTGATAATGTAATAAAACCCGACAGTAGAATCACTTATTGAGTTACCAAGCAGTTATTACTTTATATGTTGAACACCGCTTTGCATTCAATAACAAAATCATTTTAACTGATAACATTATTACTACTCTCTAAAAATCATCCAAAATGATCTTTTCTGACATTTCTTAAATGATAATTTGGTAGTGATTTAATCATTTATGGTAATATCACATTGTCTGGGAATTTACTACATTATATGGATCTACAGTGTTATTAGTGGACAGTTAGAAAACTATTTCGGTTTTCACATTACTACACAGTTCTTAGTTGTGAAAGGCAGCAGTTGCACACTACACTACTTCATACATCACTTTGTTGCACCAGTGTTGTTTTTCTCATTATTCTCATCATAAACCCTTCATCAATCAGGTGATTTCAGCAGAAACATGCTCTCCCTGGTAGCATGCTATGTGGCCTGATGCTTCTCTTGGCAGTGCTCTGAGGAATGCTGAACAGGGAAAGGAGTGAAGCTACTCTGACAATGTACTAGAGCAGTGGTTCTCAACCAGTGTGCCGTGAGGCAAAGTGAAGTGTGCCGTGGAAATTTGAGGAACCCGATGCGTTTTTATACAGGTGTGTGTGTGTGTGTGTGTGTGTGTACTTATACTCTGTGAAAAGACTGATGTTTTATATTGTGTTATTAATCCTTTCGCACGTAACTTGGTTTTATGTTATGTAGCGCGCGTGTGTTACGTTACATGGATTGTTTTCATTAGCGTTACTAAGCTTCTCATAATTTTCAGTTAGCATTTGCTGTATTTTTTAAACGTTAAATCGCTGGTTCCTCAAAGCTAAAATTAGCTAGAATTTTTCCAATCTAGTTTTCTAATCGCACCGGTTTTAGCATACGCGCAACAGCGTTGCTGTTCATGATGCTGCACTATGTCGGACAAGTTCTTGCACCGATGCACTTTAGTGAATTTTTAATAAATTATACGATTGCTTGTCTGATTTAACTATCTGCTTGATAATTACTTGACAGTCTGCTGTAGTGCAATATAGGGTCAAATCTCACCAATGACATTATAGTCTATCATAATGTGTGTGACATTCTTCACCAACCTTTGACATTCTTCACTTTAAGTTGGTGTGCCTTGATGGTTGCCTTGAGGTTTGATCTTTGATGTGCCTTAGCCCCAAAAACGTTGAAAACCGCTGCTTTTGAGAGTAGCCAGCTGACAACAGCTGCCAGCCTGACTAATGCATACAAATCTGTCATCCTATGAGGAAGCTTTCTGGCTACATTGTGTCTCAATGCATTGGGGTCTCTGTAGGAGTGCTCATGAGAGTATGTCTGGAGGAGCATGTACATATGTGTATTTGCACATACATACTTATGTGACAGAATATGAATGTGTGCCTGTGTGTGCTCTTGTATATTTGTCCGTGTGCATGGATGCACGGATGTACATGTTGCTGCTGGGGTAAATTCCATTTCAATTTAGTTAATTTGATTGACTGAACCAAAATGGAACTGACCCCGATTCTGCATATGGAACTGACCCCACTTCTGTAGATCTATGTGCAGCGTTGTATCTTGTGGAATTGAGTAGGTGTGCATGTGTCCGACCCTCACTGTTGTTCCGTGTGACTTGCAGGCGGGTGACCCGCATGTCGCGGTGTGGAGAGGTACCTGGCTGGTAGGAGTGGGAGCTGCTGAGCTTGGCGGAAGAGGACAGGCTGTGGATGCTGGTGCTGTGGCTGGGGCTCAGGGTGGGGCTGCCGAAGGGCCGAGGGCTGCCAGGGTAGCTGTCCTGGGACTTCGGGCTGCGCCCGCCTAGGCACCGCACCTCGCTGTCTGTGCCATTCACCATCTCTATAAACTGTCGCACCCTGAGGAGAACGACGCAGTGGGCGCTTATATCGCTCTGCCCAGACACATCTTCTTCTCTGATAAAAGTAGCAATATCTGCAAGCCCTCCCCAGACACGGTTGCACATCTATAGACATTACCTGGTACAGTATACGTGTTTTATGTGGGAATCCAATATTGCTTGTCAGTGAGCATTTTGCTCCACTGTTCATGAATGAAAGGACTCCACAGGGAAAAGCAAGCTGTAAGGAGTGGTTCAGCAGACTGCAAGATAAGGACTCTTTGCAAAGCAGCACACAGTCAATTCAGAGGACCTGTAACCAACTATAGCTTCAGTAAACCCTGGAAACGGGCCTTCAAACAAGGTACTTACACTACTCCATTCACTAGAGGGCAATGACCTCTATTAACTGTTTTGTTAAGAGAGCTATTTTTATCTTCAAAACATGAAGGTTATGACTGAGTATTATTATTAGAGTCTGCATTTACAGTTGCTCAATACAGTCTCAGAAATGGAAGGGTTTTGAAGGATCAGCCGAGATGCATCTGGTAACCAGGGATCCTTTGTATCTTTGTAGGTGTTAAGCTCCTGGAAAATATGTACTGGGAAAATGTAAGGCTGACAAATTTGATTCCAAACAGCCCATTGCTTTTCTCCAGGCTACTTCAATATTGGTTAAAAGAGCACCACCCATTTCTTTTATAAAAGTGAGAGGAAATAAAATGCTCAAAGGAGTCTTTACAAAAGCAACATAAATGGAAACCGAGGCCAAGAAACTCACCTCTTAATAACACTGAAAGAAAAACAGGATCCAAGACTTTTACAGGGTTTTCCCTGTCTAACAAGCATTTTCTCAGCAAAACAGCATCTGAGTGCCATCTGAGCATTTCACTCAATTGTAGAGTGGTGTCTAAAAAAGGATTCAGTCCTGCAGCTGCCCCAAGTATGGCTCTCCAACCTCTAGATCACACTGCTGTGCAATAAATCAAGCTAGGCCTGTGTGGGAATTTCAGTAACTCCCTGCAGTGAAATGGGAGAGACCACATCCCTCCCACCCGCTTCAGATGCGGATATACCCGACTATGCCCCTTCCCCTTTCCCTTAACTGACAGGTGACTTACTTTAACATAAATAAGAGGTCAGGATTTCTTTCTAGTAGACTAGGGTAAAGCTGCTGTGTTGTCTCAATGGCTTCCCCCATTCTTCCAGCCAAGACCAGCTTCTGGATCTCTGCAGGCAAGACAAACAGAATGTCATGTGGAGGACAGCTGACAGGAGCATTCATCACGTGTGTTTTAAGAGATGCTAGAGGTAGCACCGTGACAGGGCAGAACACAACAAACATCTCTGTGTCATGGGTTAGAGTGAAACACGGAACAGAGATGAAGCCTGCCATCACATTGCTCTGTCCCTCACACACTTGCACGCCGTTCCCGCTCACTTTGTCTGTTTTTGATGGAAGCCAGCTCCTCGTGCACCGCCTGGTCTGTGGACTTAGCAAAAGCCTCGGCGGTGGCGCAGTAGCCGTGGTGGACCAGGTACGAGGCGACCATTCTGTTGGGAGGAAGGCGAGCACATGCCTTAGAGAAGGAATCATTTCCCCAGATAAGCAGCTCAACACTGAGTAACAGAACGGAGCTACGGTAAAAGCAATGGAACAGGTTGTATCTGCAGAAACAAGCATGCAACACATTTACACACACATGCCCTCTCCAGCCAATGCGAAAACAGAATCTGCGTAAGGATGCATTTGCATGAACACATTTAACAACATCAGTCTAAAACACCCTCATTTCAAGAGAAAGAAAAATTAAAATAAAATACATTTAAAAAAATATGTTATGCGCTGTACAATAGTCTATTTTGCAGCACCAAAAGCTTTTCTATAGATACTCATGACATCCGGGGGGGTTGAAATATGCAAATAATTTGTTGCTGCCCTCTTCCAAAAACACAGTTTAGTTACTGTTACACAACAACTGGGTCTCAGGGTTAACAGCTGAGCTGACTGTGATCGGGTACAGGAAGGTACACATTTTTTTAGACTAACACATAACAGCAATGCCATATTTCATTTTCAGCAACTATGCACCCCTTCTTATCAAGCCAACACAGAGTATTGATGTCCAGTACGTCTATGTGCGTGTTGACCAACCTTTGCATTCGTGAGCGCACAGATGATAGGACTTACTTCTGGATCATAGTTTGCCACTCGCCCTCACGTTCTCCGATGGGGAACCTGTCAATCTGCGCCTGGATCTTCGTCCGCCACTCGTGCATGTAGTCCTCGATGTCGAAGACAAACGGATGCTGGCCAAAATTGGCATCCACGACCTCTCCTGGTGTCTGCAGGCCCACAGTGGGGTAGAGGTTGGGCTGTCAAGAGATTGAGCAGCAGAGCAGTGAGAACATGTCTTTGCATTTTGGGACCTCTTCTTTGCTGGGGTAGGGGTTTTCGGAGAGGTAAACATCAGATGCACAGATCTCTGCAGAGTTCTGTCTTATGACAGGCAGCGGAACTTCTGACTCAATTCTTGGAAACACTTTACATTAAGTTGCACGTGTATCACTGTAACCAATCAACTGCTTCACTTAGCAGAGAGACTAATGTGCCTTTCAATCATTTGCTGTAGGCATGCCATTTAAAAGTAGCACTGCTTTGGACACATCATAAGCTAACGACATACACTCAATAGTTGGTCAAAAACCGTTGGTGGCCGAGTATCGCCTGTAATCACCGCAGTGTGTCGCCCACCGGTAATAGTCATTGGTCCAGCTTCAACATATAGAATTGGCATCAGTCATCAGTGAGAGCATTTGAGCCAATTACAGTGCAGGGGCCATCCACAAAAGAGTATGGAAATGAGAAACAAGGAGGGCCAGAAGACACTTTTTAACTGCAGTTATGGCCACAATTTCAGGACATTAGAATGAGAACAAACTGATCAGCTTAGTTGAGGAGATAGGAACAAATTCACGAAATTCAATCTCTGGAGGGATAGTGGGTACCACCTAGCTAGTGTGCTAAGCTAACTAAACTATTTGTCTTGTCTTATTAGCTGTGTCATTTAGCTAAACAAAATACAGACCAAGATTATTCTTTCTGCTAGAGATAGTAGCTAGCATGAAGTTTTTACAAGCTTGCTGGTCTAGTACAGAAGAGGTTAACAACAACTGTCCCCCTGCTCTTGAGTTTGTTCACTCAGAGATTCAAAACATGTGTAAATAAGCTACCAGCTGTCTTGAAAATAATAATGATTTTGTGATGGAAATTAGTGAGAACAGTGAGAACTGAAAATAAATGTAAAAGCTCCAGTTCTATATAAATGGTAAAAGATGAGTGTAAGGTAAACTACTGATAATATTTCACAGGTGCCCTTTATGTGGTGCTGAGTTGTGTAACTCAAGTACTTGCACCTACCACAGCTCAAAGCTCACATTATTGCTGTAATACACACGCTTTTGCAGCAAATGCATTCCTGTGCTTTCCAATGAAACAGAGCCGGTGCTGTAATCCCAGATTTAGCACAAGGACACGGTGACACACACTGGCAGTGAATCAAGCCAAAAACTTCAGTGGCATTTTCATTTGAGTAGATTATTCTTTTTTTGCCTAGTCATTTTGTTTTCCCACCAAGCAGCACTGGCTGATGGGATGACAACTAATGCATCAGTATGGCCCTGAGACGAAGGGAGCCTCTTCTTCCATTTCACACAAAATCAATTAAGAGTAAATGAAAGAATACGTGCACCTGGAGTGACTCGCTGCACTGTGCAAGTTTGACATTGGTGGTAGATGCTCGGCTGAGCCTGTGTTTTAAACAATGAACACATGATTCAAACAGCAGGATAGAAGGCAAGACTTACCGGTAAATCTGTAAAAGCAATACCTAGAACACAAGGGGAAAACAATGTGTCATTTTCCTTGTCTTAGAAAATTAATTGACTAATTAGTATGACTGATTATTTACAAATAAGATTCCAACAATTTCCAAGCTCAAAGCCCCCCTCTAGAAATAAACTCTTCTAGCTGTGGCCCCCTTGGCAATGTCAATCATGTCTACATTTAACCTGCTGTACGTGGAAGGTGACATGCAAGCCTTGTTTTTATCAAAACTACATGTAAACAAATTGATGAGAGTAACATTTTACAGTAAATTCTATTAGTGATAGCAGTCATTCTGACATTTTTCCTAAGAGAAATTCTGCTAGCCATTTGGATTTTGATAAGAAGTTGCGGATGTGTTGGTGATTCTGATACCATGATCATCGTTTGCAAATGTGTGCATATAACCCTGGCTGTGTATTTGACTGCCTGTATGTTTGTGGCCGTTTCCTAGACGTGACCGTGTGTGTGCAGAATTAGCAGACGTGGCTACACTACCTAGACTGTGACCATTCTTTGTGTAGAAGCAGGTGTTGTTGATGAGGTTGACGCAGCAGCCAATGACATCACCGGTGGTGAACGTGGGGCCGTAGGGCTGCCCGGTGCCTGAGGAGCAGAACGAGTGGCCGTCGTCTCCATGGTAACCATACGAGTGCTTGTCCCAACCTGGCGGGGTGACACATAATTTAGCACCTAGAAGTCCCAAGCAGCAAAGAATTATAAACTGAACTATAACTATATAACTAAACTGAATTATAAACCTGCCTCCTTTTTTGCTGGAGCAAATAGGATTCATGTTGCACTGCACTGATAACATGTCATGTACTTCACATGGTTTTGAAACCTGTAGTAAGTTACACGATGAAAGAATTTCAAATCAGCGACACACGTGTGCATGCACATTCAGATGAAAATGCTTTGTCAAACGAGTAGGCCTGATCTGAATGCTACCCTTAGGACCCTAGTGTGCTAATCAAGCAGTTTGATTAAGAATGTACACTGTCTGAGTAGTGGGGTGGGAAACTCATCCCCCAGGGTCACAGCGGCTCACAGGAGACTGGATTGTTAACCTGCTGTAATAAGGTTTACAATTCATAAAGCAGGGCTGTGTTAATAAACTGATAACGAGCCTTGACATACACAGACACTGAGGAGCCTTAGAAATGCTATTCAGATTACTAGATTCTGGACCTGAAAGGAGAAACAGTTTCCTATCCTAGGTGGGGCACTGCCTCTGTATTCTTCAGAGTTGTCACCTTGACAGCTCCAGCAAACAGATCACAGTAAGGCACACAGAAAGAGTAAGACGTACCCAGCAGAAGACAACGCGCTCAGAGAGCAGCCTTTCACAATGCAGTATTACCTGGGAGCCGGTTCATATTGACCCCTTGAGCCGAGAGGCCGATTCCCATATACCTGAAAATGACACAAAGAGAACTTTATTATCACAGATCACAACAGCTTTTGTTTGCTTGTGTCTAGCTGTCAATCACCAGATGTCCGCTTGATTGTTCTTGGAGAATGATGGGCTGTGTGCTGTATTAAATCACAGAAAAAGTTTGTCATTACAGTGTGAAATTTGCATGCTCAGATGTGGATAGATTGAGCCTGTAATTCAATTAATCATCTTCTAATCTGCCATGGTAAACCTGCTGAAATAGCTACAGCCCAACCCGATCCCGTTTCACCTTCCATTTTGTTCTCCCTTATAGTAGTAATTGCTGCAACTCCATGTGGCCAGATTGATATTGACATTGAGATTGATTTGTCATGAATACAACTATATCACAGACACACCTAGTTAGCAGTTTGTTTACAATTAGTTTAGCAGAATCTGTGTCTACCTCAGAAACTGCTTCTGTATAACACACATCTGAGATGAATGAAAAAACTGACACACGCCACCAGTGGTAACCGTTGAGGTGCCTAAGGCCGACCTCATGCTACAGGTTTCATTTTCAACACTTCCTCTAGTTTAATTTCTCAGTTTCATATTTTGAAGATTCTAACACATAAAACACATACTGCTACTTTTTCACATCTGAGTATCCACATTTTTTATCTTCTTAACACAATACATTTTACTGCATACTATAAACCATGTACTTAAGCACTGTATACTTAACTATAAACAGCAACTTCTTTAAATCTCCTTTCTTTCTTTCTGCTTCTAATTCTAACACTGTCAAGTAAATTGGTATATATATAATTGTATCCTGTATGAACCATGACGGAGGTTTGTCTCACCCATCCCTTCCTTTGCTAATAATCTTCACTTCAAAGTAGTAAACCCCACAGGCTGCTGGGATGGGGTGTGTTGCTCGTACTGAGGCGGCATCTTTTGGGGTCTTCCCGTGACCTGGGTGAAAGAGAATGGTGTGAGGTGCATACCGCTGGAATCCAATATTCCTGACCTCAAATTACATCCAGCTAGTATGACTGCCACGTACACATTTGCAAAAAAATAAAAGTTATATGTTACATAAACACACCGGTCTGATTCATGCAGATTATAAGCTGACATACATCCTATCAGCATGACAGAGGACCACGTGTACTTCAGGTCAAATGTGACTGAAGGGCTATTTTCAGGTCTGCAGGTGAAGTGGTTAAACATTTCACTCTGGCAGAGAAACACATGGAGAGCTTCAAAAGGTTTATACCACTTTAGGGAAAAAAAAGTATTTCCCCTCTTCTTTTTCCTAGGCAAGAGAGGAAAAACATACAGTAGGCCCCTCGTCCAATCAGTTGTCAAGATGCTCAGTGGCCTGGGCAAGCAATCAAAGCAGTGCAGTCCCTCAATATTAAAGTATTGTAACAATTATGGCTTCCTCTTGCTGTTTCATCAGGATGTGCAGAACAAATGAAATACATCACTGAGCAGAAAAACCAAGACAATTAAACAAACCACAAGGCTGATTAATCGTTTTGAATGATTTGTTGTTTTTTTTTTTTTTTTGTTTTGTTCTTCCCGATTTCCCTGGAAAAAAGTATTCAGAGTGTTGAATGGAGTGTTGAACCATTAATGAGGCATCTGCTCAGAGGAGCATACGCCTCTGGAAGCACACAGCCAACCTCAGATGGTATCCTTTTGGGTAAGTCATCATTCTACTGCTATCCGTGTCTGGAGCCATCATGTGGCAAAGTTCATAACACTCCATCATTGTCTGCCTATAGTCAGGGAAAAATGGAAAATGAACATGGGCAAGAGGGGAAAGCACAACCTGTACACAGTGAGACTGCAAGAGACTGGATTCCATTACAATACCTTCAACGTCACATACTAAAATTAGAGTTGGGACCGATCCGATCCAATATCGGTATCGGATGCCGATACTGACGTAATTCACTCACCGGATATCGGACTGACGTTACCGATCCACGTACCGATCCAGATTCCATAGTCTGATGTTTTTATGAATTATAAATATGTGATAATGCAATTTTAAGCCCATAGCCAAAATGCAGAAAAATTAATTAGGCTAGTAAATAAACAGTTCTACAAAGATATCCAGTAGTCCGCATATTTTTGTCTCCCAGCATTCTATGAGTTAGACGGGGAGAACGGTACACAAACACTTGTTGTTTTTCTTGTGTTTTTGTAAATACACTTATGGTTGAAATTATATTTCTTTTTTCACAGCGATGTTACCGTAATGTGCTCGTTTAACAGGTGCATATACTTTTTTCGTTATTTACGCGCAAAGAAGGCGTAGGCGATGCAATGCAACATGACCTCCTCTGTTTGTTGCTCGCGGCCTGTTCCTCATGCTGTAATAAATAATGTTCATAAAAAGGAACTGTGTAAAATACACCGTGCTGCACAGACTTGTATTTCGCTTCACGTTTCTTCAAACCGGGGCAAACTGTAACACAGCATTGCTATGTTCCCCCTCAGCGCAACTGGAATTTAAACCTAGCTAGTCACTTCTGCTTGCTACCATCTTGATATGGCAACAAATAAAAGAAGTATCGTCATACTACTGTGTTTGTAACTTTAGAAACTAGCAATGTTACAATGTGCCCCGCGTTAGTTTGTGCCCCGCTCTCTTTGGAATTCTCTTATTACTTTTGAACTCATGAATAGAAATCTACTTACTAGTAGTTGATAATATATTGCTGTGCACTTGATTTGTTCAAGTTTTTCGTAATATTAAAGGAGTTGCCACAGCAATTTGTATTCCTACACCTGTTTGTATGTGAAGCCTACTTAAACTACAGTTCAAACAAATTGCTTTGGAATACATTTAAATTTAATGCATTTTTGTATATTTTTTGCTCTTTTAATAAGAAGTGCTGTGTGGTTTACTACAGCCTCATGTAACCTTACACATAATACAAACAACAACAACAACAATAATAATAATAATAAATATAGCTGCAAGCAGCAATGAAGGGGCCAAGCACCACAGGACCACCGGGCAGACAACTAATCAGAATAACCCCTGAACAAGACACCAGTCCATCACAGGGTGAACAGACACATTGACATCCACTCTTACACTTACACCTATGGGCAATATAGCATGTCCAATTGACATTACCCAAATGTGTTTGGACTGTGGTCAGAATACCCAGAGGAAAGCCACATGAACACAGGGACAAGGTACAAACTGAACGCAGACACACCCCGAACTTGAAACCTCCATACTGTTAGGCAGTAGTGCTACCCATTTGCACCACCATACTGACCCCCACTACATATATGTCAAGCTTAAACATAAGCAGTGCCATAAAATGCAGTGTGCCTTCTTGGGACATTGCAATAAGAAGTGCCAACGCTGTTGGAGGAGTGCAATTTTTGGGTACTTGAAAAAATTCAAAATCGTAGGAGAAATGGCAGATAACATACCATATTAGCTGAATATAATAAAATGTCCCTAAGAGAAAGACTTTTTGAGGATCAAATCTTATTTATTTAAAGAAATCATTTCATTTGATACCACCAGGCATATAAACAGCCTTATACCCCAGGCTGTGAGGATCATGAACACTCCCCCCCACTGATTAATCCCAACATAGGACCAGACAGACACTTCTCTCCACTAGTGCAATCCTTTTCATGCTGCACCTAGCACTTTTTGTACAGAAAAAAAGATAATTTATTGTCAGTACATACTGCTATTCCTCTCCAAATGTTTACAAAATTGAGTGTATTGTATATAGATATATGTTGTTTTAATTCTCTTTCTAATTTATGAACACTGTTGGTATAGGAGAAATGGCATTTCACTCTTAATTGTATGCAAGTGCACGATAAACTGACAAAAAAGGAAATCTGAATCTGAGTCTGATATCAATTTAATAAAACACACTGAATAAAACAACATACGCTGATATATTTTCTACATCTTTTAGATGTAATTGCCACATTTAAATAAAAAATAAAATGTAATCACATTTTCAAAGGAATGAAATGAAAATAAAAATAGCCTACTGGGATTTCTAAAACCACTGAACAATCTCAGATAAATCTGCTGTTCTTAATGTATAATGACATTAAAAAGTCTCGTCCTCCCATGTAAGACAACCCCACTTTTCAGATATAATTTCTGAAGTAGAAAAAAAAAAACCCTGTCTTACATTCAGGCCAATATGGAAAGTCCAAGTGTTTCTTCAACACTAATTAGTGTATTAGTTGTGGCAGTAGGTCAAAAGATGCAGGAGATGTGCCTGTTTTAATTGCTACAATCTGATTGTATCTCAGCAGCCATGTCATTTGGACATTGGACTATGTGTTCACTTCCCAGTTAGGACCTGACATGTAATGATGTAATGATTTACAAAAAATTGGTCGCAATATCTGCTTTTCTTTGTGTGGTCTGTGCCTTGTGATGTCCATTGGAACAAAATGTCATTAAAATCTAAATACATACACGCATGGGTGTTTAAACCTGTTTTTCATTATAGCACCCCAAGGTGCTCAAATTTCACTCAACTTGATGTGTGTCACTCAAGTCACATGGTAAGCATGTGTACCGAGTTTTATACCAATGAACAAAAGCATTGCAGAGATATGGTCACTCTTCCTTTATGGCACCTTCAAGGGAAGATTTGTGGGTACACTGCAGCCATATTTTTCAACCTGGCAACTATCCTTTAACAACTCTTAAAGACAATGGTCCAAAACATCATTGTGCCATGACTCTAGGAGGAGATAGTTAAATTTGTTTTTGACAAAATCAAAGATGGATGAAACACAAAATGGATGATGTGGAGGTTTCATAAGTTCCCAGTTAGGATCCTTAACGTTGATGAAGCACAAGAAATTTAGTTGAAATATCTGCTTTCATGCCAGAATATTGGGTATTTAAATGTATTTTTTAATGGTATAGCGCCCCCAAGTGGCCTTTCATGAAACTTGGTGAATTCCCAGTATTGCAAATGCCAACAAAGTGTACCAAGTTTGGCATCACTCCAACAAAGCACTGCTGAGATATGACACACTTCCTGTTTTGGTGTCTTCACCATGGAATTTCATTGGACAACAGCGGTCGTATCGTTTGCCCTAGCGAAATTCTTTGAATAACTTTTGGTCAGGACCCTCTGTAGATGATACGGACCAAATTTGGTGATAGGATCCACGGTCTAGGGCTAGTTCGCAAAAGTAGGTTTTTTGAAAAATTCAAAATATGATTTTGAATTGGATGGGAAGACAAAAGGGAAATAGAGGATAAAAAAGGAGTTGGAAACAGGGAAAGAGGAGGAGCAGGAGGAGAATAAACGAAAGAGCAGAACATTTGGCAGAGCAAGCTGAAGAAAAACAGTAATGGACAAAAGAATGAAGAAAGTAGGCAGGAGTGAGGGTGAAAATGGTGGCGGAGCAGACACAAAACCACAATAAAGAAGGCAACGAGGAAGAGGTGATGGATGAGGTAAGACTGGGGAGGGGACGAGGAGCAGATGCCGCAGTATTTGGCTTCTTCAGCGAGTCTCAGATTCCAATCAGTCTGCCCAGGAAGGGAGGGAAGACTCAGCTTTGGTTAAGTGGTGCTCATGTATTATTACTGTCAGCCGAACACTGGCACAAGAATGAACTGCTTGTGCAGGACACTCCTGAGCCTAGAGACAACATAAACCTCTTCAGTGAGCAGGAGTTTCACAGTTAAACCTCCTCCACCTATCTGTCAAAGTACCAAACTTGGCCATGTTTGAACTCTGGAGCGTTTCTTTCATCACTGCAGTGATCCTGGATTAATACTGCAGATTGCAATGTTATTGAAGCATTTATTTGCATAAGAATGTACAGCCCTAATTGTTGACATGTGACAATGCCTGGGATATTGATGGGCTCTGAAGGTGAGGAGTTTGCATGTTCTCCCCGTGTTTGCGTGGGTTTCGGCTGGGTGCTCCGGTTTCCTCCCACCATCAAAACACATGCATATTTAGGGTTAATACTCCTGTCAGTGCCCTTGACCAAACCACTGGCAAAAGAACTGGAGTTGGTCTCCAGGCGCTGCACTGCGGCTGCCCACTGCACCTCGCTCCTGGTGTGTACGTGCCCCTGGTGGGCTCCTGGTGTGTGTGTGCTCACTGATCACTGTGTGTGTAGGATGGGTCAAATGCAGAGGATGAATTTCCCCATGGGGGATAAATAAGGTATACGATTATTATTATTATTATTGTGGCCCCCAAGTAAGCCCATGACTTCAGGAACCTGATTACCACATTTCAACTGCACTTCAGTGACAAGTTCATCGTTGTTATAACTCATCATAAGTGAACACTGTAAGATTTGAGAGATATGGAAACAATGTGCTGCAGATTTCTAAAAACTGAATTGAAAAAATGTATAGGGGTTACAAAATGATGACAATTGCAATTTTGGTTTCATGCAACTTCATGGTTTTGTATGATGCATATAGGTAATGTTCTTGAATTTGGCTATCTCTGAACTTCCATTGCTAAATATAATACATTTGCTAGTGTCAGTTTTACCACAGATCTGATTTAAAAACCAAACCCCCGTGTTTCAGAAAGTTAAAGAGCACCGCAAGACTGTAGAGCTTACATGGAAAAATGGAGATGATTTTGTTTACACAACTACAGGATAAAACGCTTACTTTTAAATGTGATTTCTGGATATGTCTTACATGTAATATTTGACATTCCAGTACAATCTGAATGACATTTATAGGCCAGCTCTGTATTACATGTGCCCATCCCTGACCTAGGGCTGCATTTTTAGTTAAATGAAATTTGATCACAAAATAAAAGCTGCATTTTTTACAGCCCTGCCAATACAATGCTAAGCACTTCCACTTAATTCCTTTAAAGGATTTATGTTGATAGCATATTTTGTATTGAAACAAAAAAGAAATAACACTGCTCAGATGAATGCTATATTATACACAAAAAAGCATGGGGAAAATAGTTGGGCTTGGCCTGAATGTCACTAATAATGTACATTGTGTTGTAAAAACAAATCATTTTGTGATAGTGCCCAATATAGGGTTACAAAAACTGGTGTAATATGTGTGGTGTATAACCCTGATAATAATCTAGCAAGTGATGATGACACATAGCCCAAAACCCACATTAGGCTACCTTTGTTAACATGTGGATTAAATGATTCATGGCAACCTGTTTAAACAAATGAGTCAGACCCATTCCTGAAGACACACCAAGACTTTTAGCTAAATATCTCAGCTACTTCAACAATTGAGTCACAAATAAAATAAAGTCACATTAACGGATGTTGAAGTGAATATTACCAGAATTGCTGAGTTTGCATCTTTGTGAGAGCAGGCTGTCTGCCATGACCATCTCAATTTTTTTTAACACTGATAGGCTACATGTCTTCCTTGTCAAGGTCACCACCTGCCATGAAAGTTAAACTGCTTTTAATATCCTTTTATTTTTAAGATATTATTTAACTTGCTACCTTTCTGTAAATCTCAAGGCTACCTTTGATTATAAGCTTAAAGATTAATAGTGTAACTTCACCCATACTTCAGAGGCATTTTAAATTTAAAAACCACTAAATTTGGTCAATGTAGCTAGACTCTGTTGTATCTTTTGGCTTAACTGCCTCCATTTCATGTTATTTTGTTGCCTTGACCATGGTCAAACAAAATTCATACTGAGAATAAGGACTGCACCTTCTGAAAAATCCGTGGTAAAATTGGAATAGCTTTAATGTGACAGCTAGCTTGTATGATACTACTTTGTTCCCACAGGTTTTAACACCTAAATAATCTATCTCAAAAAATTACCAATACTGAGATATTCTGCTGAAAAAGGCCATCTGTTTGACTTTTTAAAGTGACTGAGGAATCAAATGAGACTGCCCACCCGGACAATTTCTGAAATCACTTGATGAAGAAGTGCTGTGAAATGTTTAACGCTCAAGTTGCTATCATAGCTATGTAATCCCGTTTCAATATTTTACACAGTGCGCTTTCCTGCTGTACCGTACACAGCAAATCACAATAAGGTCCCCAGCTTGTAAATGGAGACACATTTTTCTCATATAACTCAAAGACATCAGAAGTCACAAATCCATTAACATGCCATCCATTACCACTTGAATTTCAGCTATGACATTATCTTCACACAAAATGACTCAGCAGTTAGACTCTCACAGTTAGAAAACTATTATTCCTATGAGAAATAGATTACTAAACTGGTGTTGCTCACACAGAAATATCATATTGAGTATTTTTTCTAACACTGGATACAGTATAATGGGAGTTGGTTATTATCTGTAATAGGGACAACTGTGTCTTATAAGGAATGGTCACTTGGCTGACATGTTTGTGAACAAGAGACAGAGAGGTAACAAAATCCCATATTCCCACAAGATGGGAAAATGAAACAGTTCAAGCACATAATAAAATACATCCAGAAACTGATAAAGGAATTGGTTGAAGTGCATGTGCAGCAAATGAGAAAAAATGTGTAACACTTAAGAAATGCAACAACAAATGGATTTTGGCTGTTTCAAAATACATACCCTATTACATGTGATACTAAGAAAAGTAGCATGCGTCTGGTGGTAGTTAAACCAGTCTAAAAATATCTAGGGTTGCCTGAAGGTGTTTTCCTACCTTAAAGAGAACTATTAATTATATTCACATCAGCTACATTTTACCAAATTACCCATGTAACCACATGCATTATTCAGGAATTATTTACATTTTAGGCACTGCCCTCCTAACTACCATAGTGTTCCCCGATTTGTTGACACAGTGACCTATACTGCTGAAATGATGTTTATGTTGAAGCAGTTCAATTAACAGATAAATGGATCGATCAAGGCCATTAAGTAGCGAATAGTACGTTTGAATGACAAGATTTACTTGAATGACAAAACACAAAGGCTTTACATCTCAGACAGAGGACATGAATAGATGTTTTTCAATTATCATCAGTAGTTAGCGAGTAACATCTTTCATTGCTTCAACTGATGAGAAACAACACCGGAGGAACTACCCACGGCTCATCTGGCCTACCGTTTTGCACTACACAAAGGGGTCCTCTCTGTTCTAATGTTACTGTAGTTTTTCACATGGCATCTGTATGACTCAATCCAGCCATTACTGTTCTTCCTGTTACCATTTCATCGCACCCTAAATTAACTACTTAGCTAGCGTTCTACCGACATCAGATCGCTAACTATCTATCGTTCAGTGGTTAGCTACTGTACCACTGCATAATCGCTATTTTCTTTTTGTAGCATGGGCTTTAAGCATAGCCTAACGTTAGCTATAACAGCAGTTGTTTATTTTTATCAATTTAACATTTATCGTAGCTACATCATCATCATCGTGTTAGTGAAATATATTTGTAAACATGAGTCTCTAATTTCATCGGGTACTTCGACATACATGCTAACGTTAACTCAGCAAGATAGCTACTCCCTTTGATGATTGCACCTAGACAACTAACTCGTTACGTTATTCCCAACATGACATCATTGAAACGCATTTTTCATCAGCCAAAAGACACGTGGAAACACTTTATCATATATTTTATTTTGGTTTTAAAAAGACCTCAATTAATAAGTGAGGTGCAGCCCTCTTGACTGTTCTGATGAACTGCGGCAAGCTTCCAAATTAGTCGACATGAGATCGTACGTGTGCTTTTGACTCTGCTTACACGGAGCAACGTCTTACAATATAGTTCTGAACTTAAGTTCAACACGAAAAATCAACACCTTCCTTGGTTCCTCTGTATTCATATTTAAAATTGTAACGTTAGTCTGTTATTCCCGAAAAAGTCAGTTGAACACTATTGGAAAGCTAGCCTAGTTCTCGTTCTTGTCGGCTTACCCTCCATCTCTTTATTTCTACCAACATAAGTCTGGCCCGCAGACAACCCGTTAAAATGTTTTAACATGCTAGCTAGATTCATTACTGCTAGCACGGTGGAACATTTTGATCACTAGCCAGCTAGGTAGTTATCTAACGAGCCAAAGGAACATTAACACACATAGCTGGCTTGATAGCTAGCTGGCTCAAAAACAACCCATGCGAAATATCACAGAGCTAGGTAGTTACCAGCTGCTACCAAATGTTATTTAGACCGTATGACTGTCTAAAACAAGTTAACACCGACACATCTCCGTTATTATTATTTCCGGACATTCACACAGAAACGGAGGTCAAACCCGACGTTAGCTAGATTCGTTTAATTTATGGAAAGGCCTCAATGGCAGAGGAAAGCCAGCTAGCTGGGTAGTTGGTTGGCTACCGCTTCCCTCTTTATCTTACTCAAAAAAAGAAAACAAGCTAGCTCAATTTAGCATGCTGGCAACCTAACTAGCTAGAACATATTTAAAAACCACGTCATATTTCCTCCTCGTACCTTTATAATGTACTCGAAGATTGTTCTGGGAGAGACCGATGTAACTGAACTTGTCCTTGGGGCTCCAGGATCGGGGGAGCGGGGTTTCCTGCTCATTTACAGCTGGGTAAAGCCGTCTGAGTCGTTGGTTCAGTTCTTTCTCCTGCTCGTTGAGAGCCGAGTCCCCGTGAACCACAACCGACATCAGAAACCCACAGCCTGAAGACTGCCCGGACATGGCGATCGGATTGTTTTTAGCTAGCTAGCTCGCTCTATATTAAAATCAAACTAGCAAGCTAGCTAGCTAGCCAACTAGCTTAAGAGAAAGACGACGTTATAAATAATCTATGACTAAAATGAATTCAATATATTCAGCAGCGTGAGGAAGAATATGTTTACAGTTTAAAAAAAAACAACTGATTTGACCGACACAATGAACTTGATTACTAGCTACAGCCTGACATCGGCCGATAGAGCTTTTGTTTGTTGTTAGCAAGTGCGTGATCCACTAATCTGATTGGAGCGAGGCTCCAGTCAAACTAGAACTCTACCCCACGGCTGATTCCGCGCACAGGCAGAACTAATCAATGCTAAGTCTGCTCGTTCCTTGTTTTCAGATCAAAAATACTCGCTAGGCAAAAGCGATAGATTTAAGCACAGTACTAAATTCCATCTGTGAGGTGCAAGCAGAAAGCATGCAGTCTGCACCAAAGAGAAAGTAACGATAATGTTCTATTTACATTAAATATATGATATTCAGAGACAAATATGGAAAACATCTTTTTATTCGGTGCTGTGCCATAGAGTAATGCAAACACCAAGGCCCACCATTTACAGAATTTACCACTGACCTAACAAACATTAGTATATATCCCACAGATAACCTTTAAAAACAATATCCATAATCACTGAATACTAAATTGGAATCATGAGTTTCACAGAAAGAAGACAAACTAATATACAAATACAGTCCTTACATTTGTATGCTGCATTTCATTGCATTCTTTGAAATTAAAAAGGAAAACAAAAACTTTAATAAGTAACCAGAATATAGTGGACCATTAGCAATAGGCTTTATCCGTTTGTAGAAATTACTCTTCCGATTAACAAAGATTTCTTATGCCATAAAGGTACACCTCACAAAAGGTAGCCCAGAAACCCAGTGTGTAGTAAAATCAGCTGCATACAGGATTGCTCACTGTGCTGGTGACGTAATCTCAAACCAGTTACTGCCCTTTACCAGCAGAGGGAAATTTTACTTTTGTTTCACAAACATGTTTACTGACCACACAATTTGATTTTCCTTTTATAACAATGAAATGTTGTGTTTCAAAAACGTAGAATAGCTAGTACTTTGAATTATTTTAAGTATTGTTTAAAGTATTTTTCTGTAATTATAACTCTGTAAAAGTACACAGGCAATTACCATCTATAACCAGAGTAAAATACTGCTGCTTTTTGTAGCATTATAGTGCTGATATTTAGATTAGGTGCTATTAGTTACCTTAGGATTATTTTGCAATGCTTTATTTAGTTAACTGTCTTGCTCAAGGGATATCCATTACAGTTCTGTGAACGGGGGTGGCATTTGCTGAATATGTTGCCTTAACAAATTCCTTGTTCTGAATGCAAAACAGGAATGACAGAGTATGCGCAGAGTATTTCACCTATAATGTAGAAATGTCAATACAGACAGCAACACATTTCACAAAATGTTCACTTCCTTTTCATTTCAGACTGCATGAAAAGAAGCTATAGAGGCTTTTATGAACACCAAAAATGACATTATTGGAAGGCACATGTTTTTAAGTTGATGCTGGTGCTGAGGGATCATTAGCAGATGATAATCTGCAATGAATCTCAGCTCCCACACAGGGTACATTTTGGCTGTGATCTACAGCCTTAAATGAGGTCTATCATCGCTGAAAGGAAATGGCAAGGCCACTGTCAACTGATATCACAGGCAGATTTATATTCAGCAAAGCACACAGTACTGGTGTCTGCACGTATTAAAAGAGTTTCATAGTTTTTATAGACTGCTTTGAATAATAAGCAATATTAGTTGACTCAGTAGGTTACAAAGCATCTAGAATTACTCTGTGACAAACCTTTTGGGACCCCCTGTCTGATTGCAGGGAAATGGTTTTTACTATGTATGGTCTAAGCAGAATAACAGACTAACACAGCAGGGTCCAGCACATAACTCTTGACTTCAGTTTGATATAACTTTTCTGAATGATTTGGAATGCAGAATTAGGGCAAGACAAGATGATCATAAGTGGTGGAGCTGACTAATGCTTTACAGAAGTGGAGCAAATTACCATCAGCCTTCACCCAGAAATTAGTAGACAATCTTCCAAAATGCACTGAAACAGCCATTAAAGCCAAAGGCGGGCCAACACACTATTAATTACTTAAAGACATATTTTATTCATAACTACTCCCATCCCATGGCTTTTGGCAGGCTGGTGTAAATTGAATAGGCAGAAATATTACTTAGCTTGGGCTCACTACATAGCGTTTATGATGAAGGTTGGAAGGTTATCTACAGAAAAAGCCCTTTAAGTACCCAGCTTTTTGCACAGAACAGAAAGTACTATTTTGCCACTGCTATTTAAAATAATGATCTTACAAACACTGAACTTTTGACCATGGGGTTATCAACTTCCACATTGGCAAAGGCATTAGTGTGTACGGTGTGCTTTGACACTATTTTGATGACCTCACATTGGAAACTCAAAGTATTTTGTGCTCCACATAAATATGAGGCTAGTAATACATGCATGCTACTGCTTGTCCCAGTCCAGTGTTAAACAAAGATACTGAAATGAATGACATTCAGAATTAATTACAATTACATTAAAATGTTCCCAACAAACAGATATACAACCTACAATGCACAGTAAATGTAAATATAATTCTGATGTTTAACATAATTTAAACCTGTTGTCCTTTCTAACATCAAGGTAATAGCTTTTAGAATACAGCAGTCATCTATTAACAAAATAAAACATGTTTCTGTTAACTTGCCCATAAAAGGAGCTAGATGGAGCTTTGTGCAGCAGGTTTGTGATGGGGACTTGACTCTTCCTCTCTGCTGCGATGGAGACTTGGGCTTTTTCCTCAGCTGTGATGGGGACTTGGGCCATTCTTTCAGTTAGGTAAACGTCTCTTGTTGGAGTTTGTGTGCTATAGGACTGCAGTGTTTGCTGGTTCCACAACCCCACCCCTCACACCACAGTGTTAAAATTATACATTTAATCACTTTACTCAATGACACTTTTTAACAATGTAGCACTTGTACCAACATTTTTGAGGAAGTAAAGAAAAGTGCATTGTCTTTACTTGTTTCTGTGCTATACATGATTGCACTCTAAAACTGCACTATCACGTAACATTCAAAACCATGGTCTGATAGCAGCCTGCATGTGTGGCATAAATAACATTTGTTATTACAGAAGTAATCACTCCATGCCAAGGCAATTGGACTTAAGGCAAACGGAAAATAATACATGTATTGAACCCCTTCTACCAATATATGCTGATAATAGCTATAGGCTGTGTTCTGTGGCTCTGAGAAAAATGGAAAGAATCTTCAACCTGTTCTAAAGGTTCAGAGTGAATAAACATAAAGCATTATTTATTATTTCTAGGCATGTCTGTAGCTACAAAACTGTCCCTTATGGACTGAAATGTTACTAGCATGAATAAGGAATAATGTATGTATCCTAATGTAGGGTGCTTTTCTGACAAAGTTTTATGATTTTATCCAGCTTTCATGATTTTACAGTTACATCTTAGAATGTGTCCTTACAATGTTTAATACACAAATGATTAACGCATTAAACTAAGATTTTTTCTTGGGTTTATACTTTTCAAAGAAAAAGAAAAAGTATGCTTATCCAGGGTGATTTCTGTAGCGTGCATTTTTTTCAAATTATCCATTTATATAGCAGCTGCTGAAGCAAGTCAGGTTCTGAGCCTTTTTCAAGGGTAACACAGCAATGCCCCAACAGGGATTTGAACTTTGAACCAGCTGGTCGAGCTCCCTCACCACTATATCACCCTACATAAAAATGATGTGATACCCTTTCACAGCAGTGCTGTTAAAATATATTAATAATAAAAAATATTTTAAAAATCCCTCAACCAAAATACCATTTTTTTGAACACTTATTTTAAAAATCCAAATTGACACTTAAATATTGAATCTACTACCTAATTCATTTTTGATCTAAAAATAACATCCCTACAGTTGCATCGTCTGTAGACTTTAGTAACTCAAATTTCTTATTGTGCCTCAACACAAACGTCAAAAAGATCAGGTATATTCCCTCTCACACACAGACAAACACAGACACATACAGACAAACACACACACTTACAAACTGTTTTGCACACAATTCCGTTCCATGGATAAATATGAACATTTCTAACACAGTACAGGTGAATGACTTGGTAAAAGCGAGGCATACTAGCTTTCTGGCTGACTTCAGAGCAGAACTGAAGCAGAGCACAAGCATGTGGAGGGAATGTCAGGCCGCCAAACATGTCATTTCTGCAAGTGACCTTGGCATGGAAATTAGAACCATGTTATTGAGAGCTTCTCTTTCACCTGGGTCTCAGCTGAAGTTCACAGCAAATGTCCACAGTGATTCTCACCTGCTGACTCTGTCAAATGGGAGACTCTGCATTAGGGTACACAGTTCTGGGCCTCAGGGGCCCATAGTGTATAAAAAGCTCTTTGGTAATTTCCTTTTTCAAGAGAAAGGACAATACAGTTGTGAATGACAGTTTGCTTGGGTGGGCAGAGGGTCCGAATGGAAAGACAACCAGGCACCTCTGGGGTGTCCTGTCACATCCAGATTCGGTAAAAGCCCAGAACCACTGTTAGACAGGTGAAGACTGAACCTGAAACGACAGAAAGAGAGCATAAATGGGACTGTTTTCCAAGTATCGTGGCCATCTTAAGCTTAACGCCTTATCTGCTACAATCAATAGGAAATCTCAAGCAGAGAAATGTCTCCCTAAGGATTTTAATTTAAGCATACAAATAAGGGATGATTCGGGGCTCCAGAGCAACTCATTGGTTAAGGTGCCTGAAAGGGCTGGGCATGTCAGCAGGGATTGATCGTCTCACTGCTTTTAGGCACCCTGCGAGTTTTCAGGTGCACTCACATGACGTCAGCAGATTCTTGCATAAATGCAAGAAAAGTGACAGCAAAACATTGTGAGGGCATTTTGTATTAAACACAGATTCAAAAACAGAAAATTTGAAGGACTATTTCTGATGCAAGACATAGAAATAAAGTAAATTATTTCATTTCATGTCCTGCAACTATTTACTAAAGAGGTCACTACATTTTTGTCAAAATGTGATCATTTTTAAACCAAAATTACAGTTTGAAACCAAGCAATAGTTTCACTTCATTTTTGCACAGAAACAAATATTGTGGTAGTTATGAAAAATAATGACTTTAATTTTTTTATGTTTAAATACACCAAGTGAATCAGGGCCTAAGCTGCATTACCTGCTAGGTATTTGATAGTGTCAAGTTTGTGGGACTCCAGCATAGTTTTCAGGCCTGCCACCTCAGTGTCTATTTTCATGTTGGTCTGGGTCATATGTCGATCCTGCTCAGCATTCTAGGGGTGAAAAGATACGCCAAAAGTTCAGGTGAAAACAGTTACACAATTAAAACACAACAACATCACAAAAAAACTGCTCAACACTCCAAAAAGTGTTTAATGAGCAATAAGACAACACTTGTACCACTGAGGTCTTATTATGATCTTCACATGCCATGTGCAAATGGGTCAAGATATGCATAAATTAAATATCAAGTAAGGTGCTGAATTTCAGCAATGAGTGATTATCAATGGAATCTGAACCAAAAATAAACACTGACCACAAGGGGGAGACACATGCCAGTGTTTATTGAATTTTATGCATTAATTTTTCATGCATGGGAAGTAATATAATAGGTTTAGTGATCCTGCCTCAAAGTCAGCTTAAAAGTTTATGATTATTTATAACAGAACAACAACAGTGGCTGCCACCGTATGTAGTGTCTGGTAGGATACTGGGATATCCAAGTTCTCAAATTATGGATCTTCATCCCCTGGCTACCCTGATCCAAATCCTAAATTGAAGGCAATTATATCTAAATTGTTTTGCATGTGGGTTTAAGATTATATTTAGTGTACTACATCTGCAGATATGGTAATAAGTAAAAAGTATTAGATGCGATAAACAGGTATTGAAGCAAGATTGCAATTATGATAAGGGGCAAATTAACGAGACTTCATGTAAAAAGTGACTTGTAAGTCCAGTATGACTGACACACTGACAGTGGTGTAGCTAGTACTAAGTGACAGTGTTCCTGTACACACGCACCATCTCCATCATTTCAGTCCGGGCCTCTAACAGCTTCCTCTCATGCTCGGCTTTCTGAAATAAAAGTTGACCATTTCAGAATTCAAAATAAAACATGCTTCATTTCAACGGTTTGCTTTGAGTATCAGTACTTAGTACTGATCAGAAAAATCAATATTATGCCTCAAAACATGGCATCAATCTATGTGATTCCCTCCCAAACAACTTTCGAGACATGGCAATCAATCATGATCATTGCATGAGTTGGTTTAAGATGACAAAATACCATCCCTGCTGTTTTTCACCATTATTAAAAAATGATGCATCAAAATAATAAATAAAAAGACAATCCATATACTTCTACAGCAATTTAATTGTGGATATTATGTGCACTCACACACGAAAGCATACTGCTTGCTCCAATATACTTTCATCTGTTTTATCATGATGGATTATGAAATTAATTAGCACAAAAAATGTATCTAATATTCTGTGGTTATATCTCTAAACCTTTTACATTAGCCTTTGAAGACTGGTATCGGGGCTAGAAACTAACTAGAAACTTGTTAATAAAAAAAAAAAAGTTCAATTCACTGAAAAGCACTCAAAATATAGCTTTGATGTGTCAACATGGGAAAATAAGCAAAAAGCCTGTTTCTCACAGAAAGACACTACAAACCAAAACAACCATTATGGTGTTAGTGTAAATATGCATACATTGTGCTACGTTTGACATTGTAGCTTTAGATTGGACAAGCATTACTGAAATGCTAGTTTTGATACTTTTTTAAAAACCTCAACCAGTGATATCTACAGTATATTTTCTATGGTAAACAGGCATTTACTCTTTACCATTTCCTTTATTCTGCTCTTCTCCAAATTCATGTCCAGGAGGTTGTCTGAACGCACTTTGTTCATCACATCCTGCAATTGACAGAGCCAGGGCAGTCATTTCTTGATTTCAGTTACTGAAGACAATTTATAAACTTTGACAGATGGCACATTAGCTATTTGCAAAATGTGGTGGTTTAGGGCTAAATTGAGGACTATGGTACTAAAAAGTATTAAGAGGAAATTCAAAGAACTCTGGACCATATCAGAGTGAGAGATTTTGAATCAAATCCTGCTGTGGGTATGCTTCATGTCCATGTTAATTGTGTTCTTCTCACTTATTTGAACCTCCAGCAACATTTTGTTTCAGCAGACCCAGATGAACAAGGAGTCACTGAAAAACTAAACCTACATTTTCCTTGTTTAAGCTGCAAAGAGAATTGAAAACCAATAAAACTGCAGCTAAAACAAAAAAACGTTTTTAACAACTACGGATACTTGGGGCCAAAATCATAAACAACTCCATACTCACAGCTAATTGCATCTTCAGTTGTAAAAGCTCAATCTTGACTTTCTAGAGGGGAGAAAGATGAGTATATTGACATGTTTTTCAGTCAGAGGCTGGTAGATTCTGCTGAAGGGTAAACGAAACTTCATGAATCCCTTCATATCTTAGATTACATGCATCAATGACTTGTTCGTTGAATCAGTATTTTAATCAGCTCAAATGTCATGATTTACAGGTAATGGCAGTTTTACACAATAAGTGATGGCTGAAGCTTGACTCACTGATCATTAGTGAGTTCTTACATGCACTGCTTAATAGTGAAGGTCTTGTTGTGCAACAGTCTGTTTCCGTAGAGGGCATGTTCTGCGAGATGGCCGGCTTAGTTAGCACACCTAACCTCATTCTCAGACAGCAACGCAGAAAACTCGCTCTTCTCCAGTATGATCATGTCCTTTTTCACAGCTGCAATCTGTGACATCACTCTTTGAAGCATTATTTCCTGTCAGCAAACAATGAGAGTCCTGGCATTTATTTTACTGACCATCAAGAGGAGCTGTGTTACATAGTTCCTGAGAGCTCCAGTATTCTACCTCTTTGTGGTACTTTTGGCTCATGTTTTGTAGTAGAATCTATCCAGCAAGCAATTCCAACAACATGTGAAATATCATGTTCAAGAGAGATATCTTCAAGTTACTTTTGCATTACGGATAATATATAAGATCTGAAAAAAAAAGTCCAAGCCATAGACTTTGACATCAAGAGCAAAGGGTGCAAGTGAGGTCTTTTACAAACCCTATAACAAGTATTGCACTGAAAGACATACATTTATCTGGTAAAAAAAATCTATGAAATTTAAACCTGCTGCACTTTGGTGACCATGTCCTTGTAGATAACATCCATGTTAGAATTGGTGATCCTCACCAGGGCAGTAACAATGACCTCTGCCTGCTGGGTGCTGAACCCTGGGGGAAGTAATATGACAGACTAGTGTCAATCACCACAGCTCCATATATCACATATTGCATCAAGAAATAAATTAGCTCAACATCTCTCGTCCATAAAGAGCAAGCCAACACCCCTAAGATGCAATGAAATCAAAAATTTACTCTTTATAAAAAAAAAAATGCTGCTTACCATTCTCTTCTAGAAGTTGAACCACAGCATGTGTGTCGAAGAAAAACTTTCGGTTCTCCGATTTTGTAGTATCCGCCCTTTTCAAATCATACTGCAAGACTTTAACTGAGGTGCTCAATTCTGCATTAAAACAAGACAATGAGGTTTTCACATTCAGTTACAGCTTCATTATGCAACAACTGGTTTTATCAAGTCACAGAAATTCACAGCTGAGTTTCAAGAACTTCTTAGAACAATTATGCCACTATGATCAAGTAGGAGGTTCTTCAAACTTCACAGCAGGGGATTTGGCAAAAAGAAAGAAAAACAAAGAAAATACACCAAGAAACCAAACTAAATCAATTTATGCTGCTGGACAGAAAATGCATACCCAATTTGGTTATGTATATCCTAAATTTGAAAGCCCTTTTTGTTATTTTCAAAATTTTAGACATCTATGCTTCTAAAAAACCAGGAGCCATAAACAATTACTTGATGCAAACAAACTCACACACATCTCTCAGCAGATTTTGTGTGTAAAGGTGTCCTATGCTAAACTGGAAATACAAGTAACTAGTTATACTTTGGTTGATGTAACTCTTCGGGGTGCATTGAAAATAACTGTTAATGTATATTAGGCATGCTGATGTAATCCATTCTTCCGACAGGTGTTAATTTGCAACTGGAGCGAGATACTACACATACTCAGAGGATAAAATAAGGACTAGAAAGGAAAGTTTGAGGCAAACTTTAAGTTGGCCTGAAAAATCCTAGCATGGTAATAGCTAGTAGTTACAAGCTTTGCTTGAGAGATGGTCTGCATCTGTAGCCACTGTAATTGGCCCTTTGCGACATCAGCTGCAGGTTAGAATGTAAAGATTCTGAACATTCTATCCATGTAAGTCAACTGGAAGGTTTTCAATTTAAAAATCAAAATCACTAACAAATGTACGATAACAATGCTGCCCCAATAATTACTTGATAAATTTCTCTGGAAGAAGTCATGGATATTATTTATTTACTGGTTTTACTACTAGTTAGGGGTGCAACGAATAATTGACGTAGTCGACTAAAATCGATGACCAAATTAGTTGCCAACGAATTTAATTGTCAATTAGTTGGTGTCATTGTGTGTATTTTTCGTGCTGACTCAGAATGCTCAGACATGTAGCCTAAGCTACATTGCTTTACTGGAGTGAACAATACAGATGGCAACACCTTCACGACCAACGACCTCAAAAGTGTGGCAGCATTTCACTCTTAACCCTTTCGCACACCACTTATTTTTTATGCTCTGTAGCCTGCATGTTATGTTACATAGTTTGTTATGTTTTCATTAGCGTTATTAAGCTTCTCATAGTTTTCAGTTAACATTTGCTATATTTTTTAATGTTAAATCGCTGTTTCCTCAAAGATAAAATTAGCTAGAATTTTTCCAATCTAGTTTTCTAATCGCACTGATTTTAGCATAAGCGCTAAACGGCTAATCACACTGGTGTGACCGTACGCGCGAAAGGGTTAACTCTGCCAAGAAGGTTGTGAACAGCAACATTTGCAAACCTGACCTTGCCTGGCATGGGAGCACATCAGTTATGCTCGAGCACGTTGGCTCTCTGGATGATGAAGACTGGTCTAGTTAAGTTAGTTAGCTAGCTAGCATAGCCAATGTTAATGTTAAAAGCCATATTACTTCATGTTATGAGCTGTAACGTTTTCTACGTTGAAATACATTTTCTCTTGATCAATAAATTATTAATGACATTGAACATACAGTGTAGCAAATAATAACCTCTTATTCACAACAATCCTGTTTACATTCCAAATGTGCCCTAATTTTACAATGTTAAACCAGAGCCCGTCTCTGCTTAAACGTTGCATCTTTGCCATGGTGACGTTTATGGCTGGAGATAGTGTTGCTGCCGAGTACACAAGTTTAGAGAACACCGGAGAATTTGATACTTCCTAAATCATGAAACATTTCTACAACTCATGTCTATGCGTGCGTGCCCAATGTGGGCTGCATTGGAATTAGTGATGTTACGTTTGCGACCCCTCCGAGCCTTTTGAACGGCTCTTTGGTACAAACGAAGGGATCCGAGTCGCACTTGAGAGCCGTTCTTTTTATCGTTGTGCCCAAATTTCACTGCCTGCCCCAAATTCATTCAGTGTAGCACAGTGGTTAAGGAGCAGGAGTTGTAACCAAACGGTTGCTGGTTTGACCTGAGAGAGAGAGGGAGGGAGAGAGAGAGAGAGAAAGAGATTTTTTCCCCAACCCCAATTGTTTTGTGGCGGTTATGTTGTAAAGCACAAATACACAATGACATCAGGTCTTAATTCGAATGAGTTATGGGTTTGTTGGACCTCCATGGATGGCTTTCTTCAAAGGAAGCAGACGTACTCCCCAGCAAGAAAATGCCCTCACTGAATTAGTCCAACCTCAAGCTAAATTTAAAAGGCGATACATAAATAAGAGCCATTGAGCGTGCTTTATAATCCGAATAGCCGATTATTTGTTTCAATAATCAATAGATTATTCGACTATCAAAATATTCGTTAGTTGCAGCCCTACTACTAGTACTTTATTCTATCATCATTCTATCTTTATTTCTATCATCATACCAAATATGTAAATAAACTGTTTCAAGTTTAGCACTTTTATTTTTAATACTATCTAAATGTGTAATACACCTTAAGATTGCCTACGGACACAAAAAACAAAGGAAATGATTATGCCAACATGTTGTAAACAACACTGCCTTTTTAACCCAACACATCAGCAATATCTTATCCATAAGTCTTACATGCAATGTATAAATACAGGGTGCGTCAAAAGTAAACTGCTGTTGATACTGGCAGTGAAAGTTATTTTTAGGTAAAAACTGCAAAGTTAGCAGATTTATATTTAAAATTTCTTCAATTATATTCTGTAACATTGGATATTTCAATACTTATTAATACTAGAATGTACAAGAGCAGCTATCTGATGCCAGCATCAACTGCACCACCTTAAAATGCATTTTTATTTCTCATGACATTTGATTGGACATGTACAGTAAGTAGGTACTGAATGCTTTTGGGTTGCAATGACAACGTAGATCCCAAAGGCATCAACATCAGACCCTTTGCCATTTTGACATCAGACTACCTTGACAGATAGTGTTTTCACAGAGACTTATAATATTTGATGTTCTCATGTAAGTGCTTTCAGATTCAGATAACGCTGCCTTACCCAGGACACGGATGTACTACTTTCTGGTTATGAGTGTGTTATGAGTAAATAACTCCTAAATCAGTTCAAGTATGGAATCATTAAAGAATTAGATTAGCCAATCTAATTTATTATATGGATCAGAGAATATACCCACCATCACAGCAGAACTGATCTATGTGATCACCCACTGGTTGCGTAATCGCGAACAGTTGTGGACAACGGCAACCCTTGAGGGGACTACTGCGCCGACGTCTGCCGTTTGAATCGGAAAGGCCAATTCGGTGGTTTCATAATGATCGAATTTTGACACTCAAATACCCTTCCCTTTGATTCAACAGCTAAAAGGGTTGCATAACGTTTATCCCGCGTGGCTGTAAAGCACAATAGCTTGTCTGCACTCTTGACTAATTATGAAAGAAATGTTTGCTCTAGAATGGAAGTCGCTCTATACGTCATCAAAATCGCTGAATTCTGCAAGTTAAGGACTTAACAATACTTGTTAGTTCGTGTTCACGTGCTTGTGCGTCGATAACGCCCGCAGACGCTGATCCTGGATCCGTTAAAGCTTAATGAAAAAAACAGCTGTTTTCATATTTGAGGTGGCTTAGCTGCTCCTGGATTATCATGGGGGCAGAATTTAACTATTTTTTTTAGGTAATTAACGTCGGCTTTTGTCAACCGTCTTAAAATTGAAGGCACACGTCCAGCAGTCAGTTACACCACGTGCACTGGCATTGAGTTTACAAACATATTGCTTTGTAATACCCACCTCTTACCAGTAGACGGGTGCGCTTTAAAAATGACAATGTAGTGTCCATTCCTGTGCATAAGACTCTCCGCCTTCCTCTTAAGCATAACATTGCACCAGGTCTAGCAGGCATTAGTCTGGACGATGTCGTGTCCTTTGGAGTGACAAGCGTAGGATTCTGCCAAAAAGAATGCCAAAAAAGTCGTCGGCTGAAGCTTTTCGAAGGTTGTGGAACATGACCGACTACCTTGACAAAGTATTTCCAGGACTGTAGAGAGACAAATGCGTCGAGCATATTGCGGCAGCGGTACATGTAAGGTTACTTTTTAGTTTTTTAGGTGCATCTCCTCCAAAACGAACGTTGAGATCCCTCAAGGACAGCTCTTTTCACCTTCAAAACACGTCTTCCAAAAATGCTCAAAAGCAACTTTCTTTCTTTTTCTCGAACTGTACTTCCTTACACTGACCTACATGATCGCTGCCTTAGCGCTGTCATCCTTGCTTTTCCTCCTTGGCGCACACTTTACGTAGTTGATCCTACGTCAACGCGCTGGGCTCGTTGAACGAATCACGAGCGAGAGTCTGAGCTGCGGTTTGTACACTTCCTGCAGGTCTACGGTACTCTGTCCTTGCGTACAAAAAGGCCAAACCGTCTTGTCAAATATTGATATTGCCTATTTATGGAAAAACAGTAAAATAATTTATACTTTTAAGTGTAATTTTACTAATATATGATATGCAATACAGATAACAATGTTCACATCATGTTAAGGGTTTTTGATGTTTCTGAATGGCTATAACCATTACGGTGCAAAACATAATATGTTCATTAATACAATGTTTATATGTAACTGAGGCTGGGAGCTAATTTGAAGATATCAGTGTATTTGAAAATAAACCACATGGGAGAAATGTTTGGTTGGACATGAAGTCGTGGGCTAGTATACGCGTTATCGGTATGGCCAACCGTGCGATTTGCATGCATGTCATATCGTCATGAAACCATGCCAAATGCCTTTGTGGTCTAAGTCCAGGCCAAGAAAGAGTCAGAGTGGGGGAGCAGGTCTTTCTTTTTCGTTTTTTTTTTTTTTTTAAATTGATGTAGGAGACTATTCAACAATAAGAGATATGTCAAGAATGAATAAAGGAAAACAGATATAAAATATTTGGCCATATACAGACTGATATTTTGGGGTAGATTACTGAGGTTACTTAATTATTTTAAAAAAAGTCCAGCACTACTCAGCCATCTGAGCAAACCTTATAAGCGTTCCTTGACAGGCTGGATGTCTATGAACCAGCTGCATTTATTTTTGACACACGTAGAACATATTCATAATTACCATTGCAAACTGCAGGTGAAATATTTTCGCTGTGCTAGGAGTAGCCAGGTAGGATGATACTCTTGTTGTGTACTCTTGCTGTTTGAACCCTCATGGTCATGGGCCAGTGGGACATGATAAACATTGGGTCACCATTTTGTGCAATTTGGAACTGCAGCCTTTGTTAGTAAAAATGTGTTGTACGTGAACAGTTACAACAACAACAGACACAGTAACAAATGTCTGAATTTGTCAGAGATGTTTATTTAGAAACAGAAAAAAATTCAGAAATGAAAATTAGAACACCATTTTTATATTGTCTACGCTGTACCATTTACATGCTCATATCCTACTCCCAACAAAAAAGACATGGAAATAGTTTGGCCATCTAATGCATGTGGCTTTCAGCAAAATTTACTGAAGAACCTCCATAAATATTTATTTGTCACAGCATATCCAACAGCTTTCTCAGCATGCCTGAATTCCAAATAATCAATTCATGCTAGGGTGCTATTTTGTATACATTTGGCTGTAAGTGGCTCACTTTGCACTACATATACAACTATTTGGAGCTGTTTATAGCTCGCTCGTCACTGACAGGAAAGGTTTGCATGTTACAGGGGGATATGCACAAGCTGCCCTCAACATGAAATTTAACTGGAATGAAATGAGAAGGGCTCATTTCCTATGTACTCAGTTTACAGTAATTTTAAGTATTAGCATTGAAAATGGCATCAAATCACAGACAAATTAATTGAAGATAACAATAACATCCAGCAGTCAGATAAGATCTGATGTATATTTTTTCCCTTTGATTTATTGTTACTTTATTCTCCACAGGTTCCACAGTTATAGGAACTTCAGTAACTACGCTCTGCAATTTACCATTAATGTAGCTAAAACCAAGATATGTTGGGCACAATATGGTCAGATTGATCTGGTCAGGTCAGCCTCCTGTTAGTGGTTTTCTGCAATGACAATCCATCACTGTAACCACAACTTCAGCATCAAGTTCTCAAAGGCTCCTCTGTGTCCAACTTGCACCAGAATGGAGAAGAAAAAAAGAAATGCATGGCTTATAGAGTCCTTCCTGGGGTTCTCCAAAGCTGCCCTGGGTGGACACTGGCTTCCTTGGTGTCTGATAAATGGAAGGAGACAGGCCTCGGTGGAAGCTGAGGGTGGAGCTTATGCCAAGTAGACCACACAGACGGACAGTGCCACAGCCACGGCTGCCACCCCACACAGCAGCAGGGTCACAAACATCTGGCTGCGGTCACAGCAGCGACTCGGGTCCTCCTCGTTCCCGGACAGCAGGGCTAGCGAAGCGCTGTCGGTGCTGGCTGGGTCAGCGTATTGTGGCCCCCGGGCTTCCACCGTCCACCGCAGCACGCTGACCTTCTGCTCCATTTCCTCAATCATCTGGTCCACCCGAGCGATCTCTACCTCCAGATCAGTCTGCTCCAGCCGCTCCACGCTGGCTGGGGTCTCATCGCGGTTCAGGTCTGGCAGACTCAGGGCCCGGGCAGCCACCTCTGTGGTCTCCCCTGTGCACAGGCAGAGGCATGGTTAAGCACATTTGTATTTTTGAGTCTGTGTGTGTGTGTGTGTGTGGTAGTAGCATTGGGGGCTCCCTCTGTGTTTCACTTTGGAGATATGCATCATTTTTTGACTTTTAGTCATACGTTGTTTAACTGAATATGATATGTTTCAAGGGGACATCTGCTCTGAAGTGTAGATAGATTAGAATTGAATATTGATAGAAATTTAGATTGAGGACAAACTATAGCTGTGCATGGTTACATGTGTTAAAAACAGGGTCTGAAAGAGGGCCTACCTTGAATGCCTGTCTGCACAAAGGCACTGGCCTTGGAGAGAGAAAAGCTGTGACCCATGTCAAAGACCTTGCACATGTCGGCGTGGAAGAGCTCTAGACTGGAGGAGAAGGCCACCCACAGTAGCTCCATCTCCAGCCTCTCCTCTGTGGGCAGGGACTTGTCCCGCAGACTGGTGGTCAGGCGCTGCCGGTTTGCCAGGGCCAGCTCCTGTGCCCGCTCCCGCGTTCGGCGCAGCTCATCCCGCAGGTTTGCGCCATCTGTACAGCCACCCACGCATGCGGCCAGGTGCCGGTAGCACGCCACTACCTGGAAGACACAGGTGACACAGGTGACACAAGCAGGTGAGTTATTTCTAAATTATTTCTGGAGTGACAGTGTCTTTATACATTATTATATACAGTATGATGTATATTACATTATTATAAATTATATATTGCTGTACCCTTAATTTAAGTCATGTTTTTACAGATACTAAACAGAATATTTAGTAAATAGAACAGCACAAACTGGAAACAGGAAATGGTTGTGTGGTGACAACCCTGACCCTCACCTTCTCTGCAATCAACAGGACAGCCCCTACCTACCTCCAAGAACTCATCCAGCCCTACACACCAGCCCGACCCCTGCGCTCAGCAGCAACTGGACGCCTCGCTCCTTGCATGGTCAAGGCAGGAGGTGTTCGTTCTGCCAGACATTGGCGTTTCACCTACATCGCTCCCCAGTGGGGGAACGAACTCCCTGTCCTGCTATGGACAGTTCCATCACCCCATTCCTTCAGATAGGGTCTGAAGACGCAACTCTTCAGACTCTACCTGGACTGACCCAGCACACAATTGCTCCCCCCCCCCCAGTCAGTACTGTTGTAAATTGCTGTGTGCTTTTTGAATTGTTTCTTGTTGCCACCTTTACTCTGACACTCATTGTGCTGTTTGAAGTTGTTGAAGTTTGCTGTTTGAAGTTTGAAGGTGTATCGTATTAGTTGCCCTATACGCTGTAGTTGTACAAATCAGATAGTACTGTGTCCTCAAATAGACCTTGCTCTCAGCTGAGAACTACTGTCTCATTATGGAACTGTACACATCCTGTCCCCGTACTGTCGCTATACTTACTGTATGCACTTTTGTATGTCGCTTTGGATAAAAGCATCTGCTAAATAAATAAATGTAAATGTAAATGTAAACGATTCTGTGGGGGTCAGGAAGATCTGTGCTTGTATTGAGTGAACTTAAATGTACACAGATACACAGGAGAGGAGGAGAGACCAGCCAATAATTCTTATTCTCTCTGATCCTTGCTTATGGAAAGAACACTATTTTTGTTGGATACATTACTGCTTTGCAAACCATTTCAGTGAGATGTTTGTATAATATCTCAGCATGTACATAATACATCAAGGGTTCAAACACAAAGGTATTTGACCCAGAGAGACATTTCTCATTCCTTATCCTCATACCAGTCTTATAAAAGGTAAGCATTGAGAGCATTTAATTAAAAATGTAAAGAGTATAATGTTAACACAAACATGAACTGTGAAGCAAATACTGTATGTAACAGCTTTGCTAATGTCAGTTTGTGTTTAGTTTTTACCCATCAATGATCTCACAATTGTGACTGAGTTAAATTAACCCATACAGAAATGATGCATATTGTAGTACACTGAGAAATGTGTTGATCAGCTCAAGAATACATTGAAAATATAATTAAATATATTAATACAATCCTGAAATCTATTGCAATATACTAAAATTAGAATAATTTACAATTATTGAGCTAAAATATATTCTCTAAAATATAGTGTCAATATATATATTTTGTATGGGAAATAATATAGAATCATACTGTTAAGTTTAGAAAAAATTATATAGAACTGTAGAGTTACAATTATTAAAATATATGGGGGAAAAAAGTAACATCAGGTTATATCACAGGCAATGAAGTAGGAATGAAATGTTATCGGAAGGAGTCACAGCTCTTGTCAAGTAAGATAACTGTGTTAGTTCAAAGGCCATTATGATAGTCTGATAAAAAGGAGCTGTCACAAAACAAAAGAATTAAAATATGTCCAGCAAGATGTCCGGCATACAGTCACCCCACAACATCCAAAAAATCTTAAAAGTCAACATAACTTTTGTACACATGAACTCAATGCCTTTGTTGAACCTGACACAAAATGCCCCCCTCAAGGGAAATTACACAAACACAGAGGCCCTGTATCTTAGCAATACCATGCTTGGTGAATGCTGTCTGTGGTGGCCTAGGCGCCTATGGAGGTAAAATTTAACATGGGATGTTCCTTTAAAAATTATAAATATTTTAGAATCATCATTTAATATGTATATCTAGTTAGAATTTTTAATTTGTCTTAAACTTTATGAAAAAAATCAGTATTTGAAAATGAACATCAGGGATTTTTTTAGATGAATATACAAAGCACACTTTAGAAGTACTGATCAACAAAACTTCAACTAAAAAAGTTGTTTTATTTTCTCATAGAACATCCATTTGTGCTTTGCACATAAAACTAGCTTTTTGTCAACATTGCATATGTGCAGTGTAATATTTAAAATGTCAAATATTGAAACATGTTGATCATGTAATCTTGCAAATTACATTTGTTTTTGGGCTAGTGCCTCAGATAAAAAGTAAATGACATTAGAAAACTACAAAGCCTTCCCTGCATCCTGGACTCATTGGGTAATCCTGAATTGGGTAAATGAACAAAATAAACCAAGGCCAATCCAGATATCTCATTGATGTTCTGATAACCTATTCACACCAGATAAGGTGTGGTAATACTACAATGCTATGCTAAGTAATCTATCTGACCCTTGAAGTAGTGATTGGCATTCTGACTCTTTTTACTGAATTGAGGTATTTCGTTCAGTTCAGTACAATGATTTGTTCATTGAGTCACTGATTAGTTGAGTATCCCACCCCCACCACTCCAGCAAACCCCCCCACCCAAGAGATGGAGTGCTGAAATTGACAAATGCAGTTTATAATTCTTTGATGTTTAATATCCAATGATTTAAAAATGTGTTCAGAATATAATTTTGTCTGTATTATACTATATTTTTATATAGTATAAAAATATAGTTCTTTCAGTACACCTTGTTCAGTGAATCGCGTTCAGTTCATTCAGTGTTTTCTTCTCTGGCCATAGGAAGGCGACTTGAAAATACTCTGTCTTTTGATTTAAGGGACAAATTGTGTCATCATGCAGCAGGACTGATGGCATGTCATTTAAGTTTACCCAGACATTCAGGCGTAAAAAATAAAAATATAGTCATTAACAGTATAATATCCTCAAATGCCCCGCCTTCCATAATTCTACCAAATGTATGAAGTGGTGGTAGTTTTTAATGAAAGAGCAAAGACAACGGCATTAGCACATTGTGAAAACGTGTAGGCTGTTGTTCGGATGTTGTGTTTAGCTATTAGTGAGTTCACTACAATATTGATAGGTTACACTTCTCCTATGCATGTGAAATACTGAAAAAAAAAAACACACGTCACACAGTAGATTTTTTCTGCACCCTTGCCCCCCAACACTCCCCGTCCCCAAGTGTTCAAGCAAAATTACTGAACAATAAACAGATACTGACTGGCTTATCATATAAAAATGTGACTACAGCATTCATTACAAAAAGTACAACAGTCCATACATCTACTATCATTATCAGGTAGGCTAATTTATATCTAGGTATTAATGAAGAAAAATATCTTTCATCACTTTATTATTAACTATTTGGATCAATTACAATAGATACAATATTAAACTGTGTTTTAATTCACTGTATTGACTTTGTCCTGTTCAGCCTGAAAGTCCACCACACTAACAAAGTTAGATAAGGGAGAAGAAGGCCTGCTCAGTAAAGATAATGCTCTATGGCTAGCAGCTGATGACTGTGCAATGGCAGTTTGTTGGAAAACCCACACACTGTCTAGCCTACATGACAGAGCAATATAAATAGCCTAATCAAAAAAAAGTTTTCCTGCTGCAACATGGTGCTCATTTTAGCTCATTCATCTCATTTTAGATTGTTCACATTTTTCATAGGCTAATATGATGTCATGAAACAACTGACAAACTACACATTACTTACTGAAATGTCTAGATATAGTTATAGAATAGAAGTACATTACACTGCCAAAAATAAAGTTGGCTATTAATTGTATAACAACCTAAACTTAGTAACTACCTTCATTAGTAATTAGCTTAAAATGACAGTAGAGACTTGTTTTTTATTGTATTGCAATCTCAAGTATAATATTTGTCCATAATAGATCAATTTTTTGGCTAGGCTATGTTTTAAACTTCACAGACTAGTATGACGAGAAATGGAGTCACTGTGGTTGGAGAGGGAAACACACTGAATGAATTGAACAAGATTCAATAAACGAGAAGTTTTGAAAGAACTGAACAAGATTCACTGAACAAAATGTCCTAAGAGAATGAAAGAACTGAATGATTCAGTGAATTTAAAGAACTGGATGAATGAACAAATTATTTGACTATGATTCATTCTGTGATTGGAGGCATTTACTGTCAATGACTCTACTAGTTGTGATATGCTGCCTGGACACCAGTCCACCTCAATTTAATGTTTTCTCCACTCACAGTCATTGTTGTTGCTCAAAGCATATTGGGGAGGTTGCCTGACAGGTGAGTCAAATGAATGAATGTTAGAATTGTGAACCAGTACATACAGTATACTGAAATGATTCAAAAAGATTTGTTCAAAAAGATTTACTCGTTCACGAACTGCACAACACCATCTTGAAGGTAAAAAGTCTAATCTGGTAGTATGCATATTCAAAGGTATACTAGTAGGAGTGTTACAATTTGGTGGAATAATATGTATGTACAAGGAAGTAGCCTAGGAAAAAAACTGTTCCTACTGTTGGTTTCATGTAATAGATGCCTGTTATGATAAAATGTGCACGTGAATTGAATGGAATAATATGCAGGAACTATTATTCTGTATTTCAGCAAATCCCAGGCATATATTTGCTCTGAGCTGCTTAACTTCATATGGGAGCAGCAGGAGAATTAAACGAAGCGTCAGACAGAATTTAGACATCATTGGATCATCACCACATTTCTATAAATACAAACAACAAGAGAATTTTCATTGAAACATCCTTTGGGCCTCACTTTGTGTGTGTCATGCTGCATGACGTACGTGGCAGTTATTGTTAATAATCTGCTCCATATTAAAGATCTATTCTTAGATAAGCTCTAGGGCTTTGGGTGATTGACCCTCTTCCATCATAGGCATGTTACTCTTTCAAGGGATAATAGAAACAAGTATTGGTATGCAAAGCAGCTTGAACCACTTCTTCAGGTTAGTCTGGTCTGGAATGCTGGTTTCTTGGTCAGATTACTTCCTCCCAAACATCTTAGAAATGTCTGGGAACAATGTGTCCATCATTCAATCAGCATTTGCTTCTCTATGGAGCACTGTAGTCGCTCATAGTGTGGAAAACAGTTGCAGCTTTTTCTAGTATTGTATTTGCTATCTCCAGTGTTCCTGCAGAGTTGAGACAGGCCTAATATGCCTATTCCATGATGGGGGTACAAAAAAGAAAAGAAAAGAATGAAAAAATATGTTAATTTGTGAAAGAAAATGTAGATTTCTAGAATCTTGGTAACGTGTGGATTTTTATTACCCTGAACCATTAATAAGAAAGGAAGAAGGTCTATACTTCTATAGTGTGCTAGCATACAGCTGATAACATTCACACTGGCCTACATGTGAAGCAGAGCATCCCTATAGTATGATTTGGCTGAAATTCCTCTTCCTATGTTTTGATGGTCCTGTTTTTTTTTACATTAATTATGTAGTTCTGAGCAGCACATTTGTAGGCTGGGAACTGTAATTCACAACACAAACAACATCACATATCTCAAAGGTAGACAGATACGATGGTATTTAACCAGTTTGAATCCCATCAAATTTCTCACACCTAATTTCGCATCTAAGTGATATATCAGGGAGCCATAAGGTATAATTCAAATGACATATTTAAGGGTGCTCCAAATCTCAGTCCAACAATGGGGCATAGTAACGTAGCACAGGGTCTTGACTTTGCCCTTTTAAGGAAAGGCTCCTGGATTTGGTCATTTGTTTGAGGTAACAGTTTCAGAAAATATGTCTTCTGGGAGCTATGGTAGCTGCAGTCCCTGTACTGATAACAACTCCATGATGTCCAGCAAAATGCACTGCATTTAAAATGAAAGTTCTTTGTTAAGAAGCCATTGAGAATTATAATAATGATATCATGACCAGATAATTATTCTAATGCAACTTGTGTGTCGAATTCTATGCAGTTAGTTCCAAAAGCATTCTCTCTTTGATTCACACAACTGGGGCCATTGTTCAGCGTAGTGTGGAACAACTGTAACATTTTTTTTATCACTGGATATAGTAGGAGTCTACAATGGGCTCTTTCTATTGAGGTAAAGTGCTTTTTCACCCACAGGGAAAAAGCCCATTTGCATTCTCTTTTTTTGGAGTTTGCTTTTACATCCTGGAGCAGCAATGCAGATGTGACAAGCGGCAGGAGCTGGAGCTGGATCTCACTAAATGGCATATTAGAGGGGTTACCCCTGCTCTTTAGCTATGCCAGTGCACTGCAGTGGGACCACCACTTGTTTTACCACAAGCTTACTCTGCATTACCGTGGACACACAGCAGTCTGCTTTGAAGTATTTATAGAAACTAGCAGAAGCAAAGTACAGAAACTGAACTTGTGAAATAAGTTTTTGTGCCTCCAAAATATCCGTCCTGCCCTAAACTGTATAAATAACTGCAGGTAGTGTTTAAAACCCAGGCATACTCCTGAATATATTCTTTGATATAAATATGGAAACGCATATACTGTATCACATTATATCAGTGTTATCTTTTGAATGTTATGTGTATGCATTCAAATATATTTCATTTATCCATGGTTGTTGTAATATATTCTTGTATATTCTCCCAATGAGCTCATTGCCAGTTATGTGTCAGCATCAAATGGATAAGGTGACTAATCCCTATGCAGTTGGGTCGTGTAAAACATCAATTAAATGAAATGTAGGGTATGCCACAATCACTGTATGCCAATTAGTCATCATAGAAATCATGGTAGTACTCATGAATTTAAGTGTCTTGAAACTCTATAACCGCATCCCACTTCTCATAAGCTAAGCATAGCCTCTCACCTTGTTCAGCGCATCTACAAGAGCCTTTGCCTCCTCCACTGCCTTTGATGAGCTGGCATTGTCATCGTTGGCCACCTTGTTGTTTGAGAGGGTCATGAGGGCTCCTTCAAGGGGGAGTAGTGGTCCTCTCCCTGGTCACAGTGATGGAGAGGGTCTGGGGGAGGGAGGAGGTGCGCCGAAAGTGTAGTGGCAAGACGCACCTCGCTGAGGGGAGCTCACGCCAGGCACCCAGGCTGGAACGGGGAGAATCCCATAGCCAGTCGAGCTAGATGTTGCCCAGGTGGACAGGAGCATTCAAAGAATTTCCCAGTGTGGAAAAACACAAGCTTTCCAATGCAACAGATGAATAGGCAAAGAGTAGTACCATGAAATTCCCGTGGGCTCCCAAATCTGCTGACAAAAATCTAGGTAGGAAAAAAAACACAGGTGTGCACGCTGAATTCCACAGCCTTCTCGGTGCTGAGCTGGCGATGTAATCCGTGTGACTGACCCCTGTGCACTGACGCAGGCCAGACTGTGCAACTAATCTTATTATCCATTATGCGAGGGTACGCCTGCGCCCCATTGTGTGGGAGCATGCCATCTCCTCTGAGACTTCACTTTCACTGACTGATGGATAAATGTAAGTGGTGGTGGTGAATTGAGGTCGACCACTGTATATCATTCAAACCTCTACCCTCCAGCTGCCTTAATGGGCCTGGGCAGTCACACAATACTCCAAGAGATACTGGGACACTTAAGTTCCTTTTCCGCTTCTCTGCATCTGTCTTCTTCATCTGAACCAAGCTCACTAATGCTGGCATAATCACAAGCAGGCCACAGCCAAGGTTTGAAAACTGCACTTGGTCTGTCACCACCAAAGTGTCAGAAAGAGCTATAGCAAGATATTTAGGTACTGAAATATTGCTTGTCCAAAATGTTCTATCATGTGTTTACTCATTATAGAACGAGTAAACTATCAAATGTTTACCAAATATACACTCTTGTTTTCTTTTGTAATATAGGTGTGATAGCTGTTTATAGTTGTGGTAAATCAAAATGAACATTCATCACATAAAGCACAAGTAGCTAAGTAGTTACCTTACTAATCTAACAAAGATTAATTTAATGCAGCTAACAGGAGTTTTTTTCTGGTGTGAAGTTCCTTGAGCTAATTTTATTATTGATTATTGATTGAATGAACCATATAGTATACATAATCCATATAGTAAAACATACACAAATAATGATGCTAGAGGGCATTTTAAAGAGAAAAACACTGGGGTGTATGCATGAAAGATTGCTAGGATGGTAAAGTTTGCCTTCGGTTTGAGACATCAGGGTCATCTTCTTAAATGTATCACAGATTACGCTCAGCATTACCTGCCTATGGTGTCCCTTGAGGAACAGAGTAATAAACACAGCTCAGTTCATACAAGATTTTGCTCTGTAGTGTGTGTGACTGTCTGACAGGAAATGACAGGCATTGAAAAGGACACAGTGAAGTACAACATTGTCAATGTTTGTAAAACCCCAATCATCAAACAGTTTGCTTCCGAATATGCCACAGAATACTATGAGGTACAATACAAAACAAACGCCAAATTAAAACTGCAGTCAGTGTCCCGTAGTAAAAAATCGGTACAATTACCATTATAATTATACACCTAGCTATAACTGAACAACTTTCGAGGACACAATTATAGTAGAAACAAAAGCATGCCAGCAACAAAATTTTGATTTTAAAGAACATAACAGAAATTAAATTCAGTAATGACCAGTAGTCATGTCACTCACCACTCAATGTTTTTGTTTTACTGTTTATGTGGTTAGGATAGAGGAATTCTGACCAAAATTAAGTAGTGTCGCGTTCATGTGTAAAGAGAAACTGCTTTTGTCTTGCTCATGAAACTCGGTGGTAATAGTAAATGGTAATAGTAAAAATACATGTTTGTTACAGCTAACAATAATCAGGTGGTGTAATGCAATAATGGCCAAACATACAATGTAGACAAAACTATCACTTCAAATGCATTACTTAGCTAGGCAGCTAGCTAGATGGAAAACTTAGACTAACAAACAGGATATATAGCTAGCAAAACAGCAAACATTATAGCTTTTAAAAGCAAGAGGTAGCAACAAAAATGCTTGCAATTTTTGCTTATTATTAAGAAGCCAACCTTAGCAATTTTACTGGCAGACAGAAGGACAGAAGGATGCTCTCTGGACACTTGTCTCTTCAAAATATTATATTCTACTCCATTGTGATAGAAGAGAAGAGAACAGAATTACATTCTTCTGTTGCGGATTCCTGGTTATCGTTTAGTACTGACAGAGGGGCTGATTCAGACTTGAGATCGGGGTATGTAAAGTGCTTAAATGCTTCTGCAGAGAGTTGTGCACCTCTATCACTACTAAGCAAATTAAAACATGGGCCTCTTAAGCTCCTTTGTGAAAGATGCGTATTTGGGGTGGAGTTTCCCCAACATGAGGGTGTGTTGCTTGAAATAAGGGTGTGCCTCATTATTTTCCAAGATACACATGTTCTAACTTGACACTTAAGTCTCCTTTCCATCCAGAAACCAGCTGCTCAGAAAAAGATGGAACAAGCCATGCACCCACGGTGGCCATGTGGTTTTGCATCACAGTTTACATTTGTTTACAGCACGAGGCTTTGCACCACCCACTTTAAGATAGACGCAGGTGCATAAGTCAAGTCTGAATCCCAAAAATGGAAACTTATCCTAAATGAGGCACACAAAAACCACTCAGTTCCCTGAAGTCTGAATCGGCTCCATAACCCAGACTCAGATTTGCAATATCTTGGCTTGCATTTGGAAACAGCACCTAGTCTGACTGAGTAGAATTTCTCACAGTTCCTTTTGGATCTCACTGTTGGCTTGCATAGTGTTCTAGGAGACCTAACTATAAACTGCTGAAAATCTAATTAGTCTTTGTTCTTTAAGGGGCCAATTCAGGCTTATGGGCACTGCGGGTTGATAACTTATTCAACCTTTTCTTGTGCAAAAGGGTTTGCGGTGAGAGAAGAGACTAAAGCGTCAAGTCAGAATAGGTGCATCTTGGAAAATAATGAGGCACACCCTTATTTTGAGCAACATGCCCTCATTATGGACAAAGCCCCAAATGCACATGTCCCACATACAAGCTTAAGTGGTCCATGTCTGAATGTGCTTACAGTAACAGAAGCAGGCAACTCTCCACAGATGCACTTAAGCGAGGTTTACGCGCACAATACTGAAGACTGAATTGGCCCCTAATAGTTGTATTGCTTTACTAAAAGAATGATATCAATACTGCCAATGATATATCGAAAGCTTGCAAAATAATTTGATTGGAAGATTCCCAACAAGGATTACTGTACACGCACAACAATTTACCACTGCAGTAGTCAGTATAAGCCATAAAATAGACTGTAGGGCTCATTAAAGCATCTGCATTTGGTTAAATCAGTCCTATCTGGCACCGGTGACAAATTGTTTATTGTTTATTATATTTTGTATAGGATGGTAAATATAGGCTGCAGTCATTTGTGGTAGAGTCATTTTTATTTGACTCTCCCACAAATGACAGCAGATGCCACACAGCAACCTTAGGGCTTCAGCTAAAATACAGCTTCACACAAGAGACCTCTCAGCCCACAAAAAAAAAAAAAAATAAAATACAAAGAAATTTTGAACCCCCCCCCCCCCCCCCCCGTCCTTGCGTGTCGTCGGGGAGGCGGGTCAAGACAGTGTCAATCATGGCTACAGAAGTGCTATTTGTGTTCTTGCTGTCGAGTTCACGCATTAACGTTACACCGGAGAATTTGCTATCAGCTCATAAATCGCAGGTACAGAATGTGCCTCGTTGTCTCTAGTACGATTTCTACAACTATTCAGAGCTTTACAGTGCGACGTGAAAATTGGTCTGTGCGATGAATGAATGAACTGTAGTAGCACCGGTGGGATGAGAGACAGAGCCGTGTGTGTGTGTGTGTGTGAGAGAGAGAGAGAGAGAGAGTGAGTGAAGACGTGAATCAATGCCACCTCGCCTGCCTATCCAACACCAATTCCCACAATTCCTATGCTTTCGGCGCCATTTCTCGAACGCGTTTGGCTGGGCTGGCTCAGATCGATGCACAGGAGACGACAAGATGAAGAAATACTTTCCAGTTTGAAATAAAACCGGTTCCAAGGAGGAAACAGACGTAACTCAAGAAACACAAACTGACAACGAAGAAGCAAGTGGAAGTAACGTAACGTCAAATGAGAACGCAAAAAGGAAAATATACAAATACAACCCGAAATGGAAAAAGGATTTCCCCTGGCTCATTTTCGGTGAAAAAGCTCAATTGTTGTTCTGTAGATGGTGCAGGCTCAGGAAAAAATCAGGAGTGATAATCCGTATGTTATAGGAAACAAAATTTTTAAGAGAGATAACGTTAACAAATATTAGAACATTATTGTTATTATTAGGGAATATTAGAATATTCATGAGAATTTACAGTCATGTCTACTCTCCTGAATAAGTAAGAGTTTTACTCATGGTTACTTTGATTTCAGAATTTACTGCACTTGGCTGAAATCCTGGTTCTGCCAGTCTCTTCTGCTCAATGTGGGCGGGGATTCTGTGGTCAAAATAGGATGAAAAACTCAACCCGCAGCAGCCTCCATGTCTCCACTACAGAGGACTTGATTCGTATCAGCACGGATGGCTGTCTTTTAGAGCAATTTAACCCCAGTCAGGTAGCAGCAAGATGGTTGTCCTCTTCCAAGAGGGCCAGGAGGCCACTGTTAAAGAGGCGGTCAGAGGACATGCCAGCTCTGTGACTACACACACAATGTATTTACACTGTTCATTTGTAGTCTATGTTGATATGTTTGTCCTTAAGTGCTTGAATTAAAAATATATATTTTTCCAAGACCTTGAATGTATTTTAATTTACAAAGAGATTCTTAATATTTCATCTGTTTTTAAATGATAAACGGCACTACTTGTGGTCGGTTTTAGAGATGTAACACGTTTTTATCGTGCTACCAGTTTTTGTCTTGTGCTACAAGACTATGAACACCTGTAGCACCAGTGCGATGAGCAAAAAAGTTAACGTAAAGCCCTGCTAGTGTAAATGTAGTTAGTAAGTTTAACAAAGATGATAATAATACTGATTACACTGATTAAACTGACTAGTTACCATTCAAAAAACAAGAGAGCTAGCTAGCTAAGTTGTTTAGACGAGCTGTCATTGTTGAGGATCTGTGTTTTCATTCGATTTGTTGTAGAAAAAAAGTCTTTCAACACTTTAGGACGTCATAGGGAGAGTTACGATAGCCCTTAACAGACATTTTATGTTGGAAAATATCTAAAGGGAAAGTATTTTGATTACTGAAGGGTGGCTCCTATGTTCAACATCCATTTTGCGTCTTATCTTTTGAATGAAAATGGTGAATTCTGCATCCCTTTTCTGCATTGAAATTCCATACAGCTCGCAAGAGGCTCTCAACAGTTATTTAAAGCCTAAGTGTAGGACCCGAGCAAAAAGGACACCAAGCTTACATGATCCCATTGGTCCTCTTGAAATCTGCAGTTTAACTCGGCTATCTGACTTTTGAGACTACTTTTCGACATTTCCTTAATATAAATGTTGCTCTTAATGCCGGATGTTTTCCCAATGTGGTTGTAACTACAGAATCACACAATTAGATGGTTGTCATTCCCTTAATGCAGTGACACCCCAACTCCTCTGTTAATTGAAAAAAAGGGCTAGCTAGCTTCCCACGACAATCAGCTAGCCAGTTGCTATCTTAGGTGACCGAAACAACACCACTTGGCGCTCGTGTTATTTTTCAAGCTAACGTAACCTAATGCAAGAGAGGAGGTTCTGACAGACACATATTGAATTATAGCTTTACTATTCATTAATATTAGGCTATAGGACTGACCCTCATGAGGACAAAACACACACAGAATTTTTAAAAGTAGCCTATTATTTTCTATATATTGTTTTTCCTGTGGATTTGAATGGGTGGGCCAGCTGTCAATTTGGGTGTCCTTGGCCCATCCGGGCCCACCTGTAGCTACGCCAGTGTGCGTAACCACAATTAAAATAATATTACCGACGTTTAACAACAATATACTGTTACTATTCCTAATTTCCATGTTTGCAGAGAGCACTCTGTCATCCTATTGGTCAACTTCGGAACACATCGTAGGAGATTCTTAAAAAATTCTGACATGCTAGACTTTTCGTCGGGGTGTCGTGGGGCGTCCCAGACGCCACATTGCTGTTCGTCGATTAGCCTGTCACATTACAAGACCCGTTCGCTGTTCGATGTTCATTTTCGGGCCCGACGCTGGAAATTTGTCGGCTACGTCAAAATCGGGCTGGAATCGTGTAGTCTGAACCCGGCATTAATGTAGGCCTACTCCCAAGCCAAGACTGACAAAAATTTTCAAATATGTGTCAGGAGTTTAAAGGGACGCACTGTACTCCCCGGGAGAGCGAGGGGGCTCGGGCGTGCGGTAGGGCTAATGCGTTGGTTGAATTGTTGGGTTTTGGACGGGATTCGCTGCCTGGTGCCCCGGCGTGGAAAAGAGCGGTTCTCCTCGTGCCCGGGTGGCGGGGGCGCCAGATCACGGAGTGTATTGCAGTGGGGCATGTGTGCGGAAGGAAATTGCGTGGTGTGTGGGGATGCACGGCTGCTCATCTGGGTCCGAGAAGGGGAGGGCAGGGCGGGGGAGGGAGAACAGCTGCGAGTGGGAACGTAATAGCGTCTCTTTGTTTTTATGAATTTGCATGTAAACTTTTTTCGTTAATTTGTAAAATAAAGAGCGTGTTATCCTACACACCTTGTCCTGGTGTCCTTGTGGCGGGTGGATCCCTAGGAGGGAGTGAACCAGTTGGGGCGGGGCTGGGCATACTGTCCACTCCCGACATATGCAACATAAGCAAGTCACTTAAACCAACATTTTCTTAGCATAATTAGAAAAAAATCACTTGGTTGTTAGGCAGTGGTAAGCACCTTATCTGTACTGTGACTTTCCAATAGTTTAGGCTATGGTGGCGTATTTGAATCTGCCAAGTGAAGAGTGAGATGTATTATACTTGCTGTATTTGCCAGAGCCAAATCCACCCCATTTTGCCTTTTAGTGTCACTTTACACGAGATTGGCAACCACTCTACCAAACCCCAACCCTTATTTCACTGCCAAGGAATTGTACCACTGTATCTCTCTATCAGTGCATTTCCCCCTGAAGGATGGTTTCAAAGGGCAAAACTTAAACCTCTTATTGCAAGGTATTTTAACTGTGTTTGTAACCTTAAAGTCACAGGTCAAATAGATAATGTTAGTGAGGAGAGAAGTCGTCATTGATTAGTGTGATGCAATAAAGTAGTTGAAAGTGTAAAATATTATGCACATAATGTATATGCTACCTGGACAAGGCAAAATTATTGTGTGTGTGGAAGTGCCAGTCTCTTCTGGGTTTCCGAGAGCAAACAAAGGGATTGACGCCGTTTATACCATATTAATTTATTTTTTATCTGCCTGTTCAACAGTAACAATTAACTGCATCTTTATTTTGGTGGTATTATTGTGCCCAGTGTCCTGCTACAATCTTTCCATATTGACTACTGCAAAGCCTGCTCAAGCACATGCAGATGCCCTCTCACTCAGGTCAAACTAGATTATGGGCAGGTTAATATAATCCCTGTGCACCATTTGCAATACTGCTGGTGGATCGCCATGGATTTCAACGCTGGAGCCAATTGCCTGGACCAGTCACTTACTGTTCCTTACACTTGTCATTGTATTTAGTGTATTAATTGACCACCCAGGATCTAGGGCTAATGTGTCAGAAGAATGTGTGTTCAAATGTTCCCCCCTGTCATTCCATAGCATTGAGCACAGCTCAAGGCAGCATGGAGATAATCTTTATTTAGATTCCCCCAATCAATTGTGAAAGGGCAATGCACGGCATTTAACTTTGCTTTACTAGAGCGAATGGGCAAGGGACTCCTGTGGGCTTTCAGCATATTTAGGCAAAAAATATTTCCACTATCCTCTCTGGAATACTAGAAAATTTGATCACCAAAATAAATTATAATTTCTATCAGGCCCTACGCAGTGAATGCATATTAGCAGAGTATTTCTTCATCGTCAGAGAGCAGAGACAGATCTTGAGATCCTTGAGACCACACCCCAGCAATTGATTAGCAAGTGCAACTTTAGTTAATTGAATGTATAGTGACCACGATCAGTAGACAGAGTAGCATCCTTATGTTAGCTTCTGTAGTCACTGCCAGGAAAGATTTAGATTTTAAGATGCTAGGTTTATATTACTCATACATGGCCTCAAACCAAAAGAACACAGTTATGCCAGGTTGAGTTCCTGGATTACCTAACATTTGTATAATTCATTTGGTGCTCATAACTGAAATGGTTGCAACTGATATTGCTCAAGTATCAACCCAAGTGGCAATGACCACCTTTTAGGGTAGAAAGTGCCGATTTGCTCCCTGCAAGTTTCAGAGTAGATAGAACACTGCAATGTAAGGTGTTAAAAATGTAATATGGGGACCAAGACAGTATCAGTTATTTCAATAATTTGTCTACTGCCAAAGCATTGAAACCATCAAGGATCAGTCATAGCCAAATTGATCTCTTTATTGGAAATGCTATAAAGACACAAATCAAAACACAATGTCATACTAGAACCTACCTCACTGGTAGCTATGCACTTAACATGACCACCCACAAGATGCAAGATATGACAACCAGCTATCAGGGAACTGCAGACTTTCCCTGTTAGCAAGTTAACATGCTTGCATTGCAAAGCAATGAGTTTTTTTGAGTTAAATTTGAGTTCAAGTGTAACTTGAAATAGACTTCTCTATACTACTACTTTCATAATTCCTGGCTACATTGCAAAAAGGCATCTTTCCAGCCTAGTAGACGGTAAACTTGTGACCAGTTCTGAAGTTGTGAATTGTATTAATTATTAGTTACAGGCAAATACATGACCTTCAGAAATCACATCAAATTGTCATTGTCTCACTGCAAGTGCTATACATCCTAACTTCAATTAATCAGCTTAAACCAAAATCCGATACATAGGTATCCATTTGTGCTAAGAAGCTAAGTACATTTTTGAAAGCAAGCAGTCAAATACAAATGTCTGTGAGTAATGTGTAATTGAAGCAACTTCAAGCATGTCAAGGCTAAATAATGAGGATGGGACAAATGATTATTCGCATTTAGTTCTTATATAAAAATATCATGCCTGTACAGATGGCCATGCATACTATTGCATGTCAAAGTAGCAGCAGCACATCTTAAATAAGCATTTTTGTTTTCTTCTGCATTGCATCAGTAGTGTGGGTATAGATGTTTTCCTTATTTCTCAATAATACAATCATTTACTTCATGCCATGTACTGCACGTTACTTTAAAGGACTGATGTACATGTCCAGACGTAAGGGAGGCGTTGATAAGATTTAGTAGTGGTGTGCCAATTGCAGGTAGTAGCTGTTTTAGGAAGCCGGTTGGTATGGGGTCTAGTTGGCTGGTAGAGTTTTTAGATGAATTGATTAAAGAAAAAAGTCACTAAATTCAATGGGTATAAAAGAGTCAAAGCACGCAGTAAGTCTAATGGACATACACTACCTACGTTGTCTGGGACGGAACTGGCCAGGCAGGAGGGAGAAGTCGATGGAAATTGTATTGTGTCTCGTATCTTTATGATTTTACTATCAAAGACGTTCATGAAGTCATCGCAACTATAAATTGCTGGCAAGTTAGGGTTAATTGATGCAGGACTCTTAGTTAATCTGGCGATAGTGCTAAACAGATACCTAGGATCACGGGTGCCTGCAGGTGTACGACTGTATGCATTGTGCGTACCATGAGATTTCCGATTTGTGAGCGCTCCACAAGAGAGAGAGAGAGAGATAATTGTGAGACAATTGTGTCTGACAGAATTAAAGCATAGACCATTTTTGGATTGTATGATCATAATAGCATGAGCATTTATTAACATTTGGAATTTATTGTGCTTTATTCAATTTCTAATGAAATAGAAATTAGCTTGCTAACTAGGTGTAGCATACTGAAAAAGTAGCTATAAAACAAACAACAAACTTGTGATGCACCGACTTTATTAAGTACAGGGCATAAGGAAAAGGCTTAGCGTAAGATAACAACCATATTCCTTGGATTTTGGTTTAGATTTTTTGATATGTGTGTTTATGATAAGTGTTTATGACAAGAGATGTGTGAGAGAAATTTGGTCTTCTTTGATCCATGTTTAGGTACATTAAGCCACATTAAGCTTGTTTCTTATAATGGCAGAAAAGCCTTAATGTTCCTTATTGCAACAGAAGGCCTACACATTGCTGATTATACACATTGCTGATCACCACCCCAGTGTAGGCTGTAGCTCAAGTGATGTCGTAAGAGGTTAACCATGAATATTTGCGTTAAGCTATTCCCAATAGGCCAACTGTAGGCCAGCCGCAAGCAGTGTCTTTATAATGGGTTCCTATGGGGAAAACGTCAGTGAAAACATCAGTGTTTATATTAAACCCATGAGGTTGTCGTATTAGTTCAGAAAGGTGTTAGAGAAGTGTAGTCCTGATACGTCGCTATTTTGGTCCATAATGCTAAGTTAAGCTTTTTCCTTATAATGGAGGTCAATGGAGAAGAAACGGCTTAACGCAAGATAGTTAGGCTACCCCTTTCATTGGATTTCAGTTTTGCTTTTTTGTCAGGAGATAGTGTTTATGACATGTGAGATGTCAGACAACTTTGGTGATCACTGATCGCTGTTTTGGGACATTTAGCCACGTTAAGCTTTTTCCTTATAATGGGCGTCAATGGAGAGGAAAGTGCTTAACGTGAGATAACGACCATACTCCTAGGATTTCAGCTTTGATTTTTTGACAGGAGGAGGTGTTTCTGACAAGAGATGTCCGAGAGAAATTTGGTGATCTTTGATCGCAGTTTTGGAACATTAAGCCACGTTAAGCTTTTTAAAATGTCCCGAGAGACAAGAGCTAAACGCTCTTCAATTAGGCTATGTGATCAAAGGTCTGTGAGGAAGTGTTCAAACAATTCAATGGGACCAGGAGAAGGAGGGTAAACTTCAAATAGGTAGGCCATATTTAATTATTCATTAATCAGTCAGTGGCGTTTCTCTCTCTCAGCTCTGTCTCGATGTGTGTACCTGGGACCCATGGTGCTACATTCAGCCAGTGAATGCATACACAAGATAAGAAATAGATAAAATATCAAGACAATAAATAGACAAAATATCAAGACATGAAATGGAAAAGGTGGCAGGCAGAAGTGTGCAAGTAAATTGTAAAGTTACACCTTCCATAAAGTGGCTATGTGCATTTAAGTGGAATTTCGGAAGTACTGTCTTTAAATTTGTGTTGCTGAAGTCCCCAGTGACGATGAAGAAGCCATTGGGGTGAGCCATCTGTAGCTTGCTGATTTTCCCATAGAGTTCACCCAGGGCCCCGCTAGCATTAGCATTAGCGCTAGGGGGGATGTAAACAGTAACGATGATCACTGTTGTGAACTCTCTTGGGAGGTAGAAAGGTCTACATCTGACTGCCAGGACCTCTATGGGTGCTTTTTATACTAATAAATACAAATTATACTAATAAATACAATTTCATTGAGTAAGAGCTCACTGGGGAAACCATGTTTCCCATAATTCCATGTTTAGATGGCAAAACCCTCACACAGTGACTTCTGTGGAAAATCTGAGCATTAGCTACATCTGTTCTCTTTCACTGATATCTAGCTTACCCACTGAGATTCGGGGAACAGACTCTCTTTCCACCTTTAAGTCTAGGCTCAAAACATATCTATATAGTAAATCCTTCAGCTGAGGGACATGGCCTGGTGCTGGCGTGGATCATAGAGTCTCTGGCGGACTAAGTGGTCATTGCTTTAATGGACTCTGTGCCGTGATCTGGTGTTGACTGTCTTAGGGTCGTCCTCATGACTATGCCGGTCCCTTGCCTCCCGTCCAATAGGTATGCTGCCATAATGGTAGCCTGCCGGGGTTTTTTCCTTGTTGCACACTGGCACCTTTTTCACTGCCCCTCCTCTCCTGCCTCTCTGTTCTACATCCCTGCCATTCTTATCATCCACTAACCACTGTTTTCTGTTCGCTTCCTATCCCTGCTCCGGACTCCTGTCCGGAGCTGTAGCCCAAGTGTCTCATCCCGTTTTCCAGTCCTGCTACCTCGCTGCCCTGCCCATCAAAACCAACTGCGTTCCAAGAACCGGACATCCTAGGAGACATTCTTATAATCGCTCTGCTGTTAATTACTATTGTCTATCAATCGTAAATGTCTTAAAGTACATTGTATAACTTGTCTTTAACTCTATCTGCTCAGTGCCGGCCAGAAGCAGATGGGCTCCCCCTCTGAGCCCGGTTCTGCTCAAGGTTTCTTCCTGATAGGGAGTTTTTCCTTGCCACTGTTGCCTTAGGCTTGCTCTCAGGGCGTCTCAGGCCTGGGAACAATGTGAAGCTGCTTTGTGACAACTTGTGTTGTAAAAAGCGCTGTACAAATAAAAATGAATTGAATTGAATTGAATCTATCACTTCTCACATAGCTGATGCAAAGAGAGTCTTCCCAAATTTGTACAACGAACAATAAAGCATATCCCACACAGAATTGTGGCTCTTTTGCTAAATAACTGTGCCAATGGAAGTAAGTTCACAAGCTAAATGCCATATGACTGCAATAAACCCCATTGTCAGCCTCTGTATAAAGGTGATGCTTTCACGGCCTTACATTGAAAGTGCCTATGGGGGAAAAGCTGGCATGAATGGAAGAATTACAGACATTAATGTTAGTGGGCTGTTTCAGAGGAGAATATGGACTCTGCTTTTGTCTAATAAAAGTTATAATTTTCTATTGTGCAGTTGATGGGGCTTTAATGTTTGACTGGTTTGAACAAGTCAGAAATCTGTCATGGATGTATCATTTGTAAATGAAGCAAATCACATGGCTGCACCTTAAATTTGGCTCTAGATACAATGACTAAGGATGGTGCATAAACAAAATAAACCAATCACATTTTTAACAGCAGCAGATCCACTGAGGAAAAAGAGGAGAACACTCTTGCAAAAACGGACCAGAAGAGCAACTAAGTCTCAAGCTCTTATTTAAACATTTTGCACTGACCAGGGCCATGGCAACATTGCAGGTAGGCTTGATCGTTAGCTCTGTCTAGGAGCGCTTGTTGTTAGGCAAAATTCTCCTCAGAATGTGCTTCTCAGGAGCACATCCTTTCAGTTAATGTATTTATTTTGTCCAAGATGTCCTACACAGGCTGCAGGAGACCAAGGTCTACATCACATCCTACTTTGGATGGATCCTGAAAATTGATTTGACCAAGAAGGTGGTGAGGAAGCTGGTGTGTCACAGCTTTGGAACTGCTGCCTGGGCCACAAACATCGACAATGAGTACAGGCATCACGTCCGTACTCACAGCGAGTTCGGACTTCAGTCTGGGACCTATGATTGAGCGCATTCTGAAGGGGTACCAGGATGCCAAGATGCCACCTCCTGAGGTCCTGCATGTGGACAGAGACTGCTATGGGTCCACCCTGCTCAGGAGGATGCTCGAGGCTTAGCAGGACATAGGGATCAGGCAGGACATCTGGGACTGATGGAGACAGAGGAGGTGAAACAAAGGATATTTTTTTTCCTAAAAAATTTTTACTTTAGAACTTAGTCAAACCTGACAATACTGAAGGCTATAGAGCTTTCCAGGAGCTGGTGGACTACTTGGTCTCCCTCAAGAACTGCAGTCTTGCCTTGTCCAGGGAGGAGTCCAGCCACATTGTAGCCCTGTGGGAGGCTCTATGGAACTATAATAAGGAACGGACTGTGTATACTCCATGCCACCAATCCACCTTCAACAAGGGATGGTTCAAGGCTACTAACAGAATTGTGGCAATGGGCATGGAGAGCATGACATAGTATTTTGAAAAGAACAAGCATGATGATCACTTTGCCACATTCTGCCATTTCATTTGTTCTTGATTGACACTAATATCAGCCATCTTTTTGCGGGTGCTTTGTGGGAGCTCACAGTCCTGCTCAGCGACCTGACTGCAACAGGGTTATGGAGGCCATTTTCATCAAGCTCTGCACAGCCTTCCCCAACACAAGATTTTATGAAGGAGTCACATCAGGGAGTAAATCCTCAGCAATGCATGTGATGCGGGAGACCACCATCCAACTCCCTGAGGTCAATGGCACTACCATGACACAGTGGGGAGTCGGGAAAGACCTATCTAAGCGAAATCACTTTTTAGATGATATACTTATGCATTACAAACACTAATTTTATGTATTGTATGCACGACTGTTCCCAGGAGAGTGGGGATTTTACATCAGGGCATTCCTGCTCCACAGCCACCAATGTCAGGTCCTGAGCAGATAACCAGCCAGAGGGTCAGTCCTTACCTCCTGCAGTGATCTCTTTCATTCTCCCTGCCATCCCTCACCCTGTTGCAACTTACCGTGTTGCACTCCCGCAAGAAAACACATAGAGAAAATAGATGTGATCATCTGCAGGAAGTACCAAAGGGAGAGGAAACCAACAGCCCATCAGCAGTACTTTGGGAACTGGTACTGTGAGAAGATGGCCACCATCTTGCTGGCAGAGTGGAGGGCTACACTGGAGGCCTGGGGATATGGAAAAGGAAGCCCGGGTACAGTAAAACACCAAGCCAACTAATTCAGTCACAGCTGATGCAAATGCATGTTTTAACATTAGATTTTTTTTGGTCTTTTCTCTTTTGAGCATCCTTGCATAATTCATGTTCTGCATTGGTATCCTAAAACAACAATCTCCATTAGTAGAAGAGAATTACAGTTACTTACTTTATACTACATCTGAATAATAAACTGAAATAGTGTAGTGTAATAGCAGAACTATGATTAAAAAATGTCAAATCACAATGTGCTCAGTCTCAACAATATTAAGCAAGTATTCTTTTTTTTATTACTTATTTTTATTAATTCAGTAAAGATATAATGGCCCTCAATAAAAAAATATTTTAATAGTGCTGTCGAAATTAACGCGTTAATTTTTGCGATTAATTTGAAATATTTAACGCGTTAAAAAAAATGAACACAGCTGCGCTTTGTTTACTTCCTGAGGCGGCTGACCTATGACCTGTGACGACATGTGCCGCCAAACCGACCCATCCTGGCTAAAGATGGATGAGGACAAGGATGGAGTTTTAGGCGGAAAGTTTCACTTTAAAAAGCTTTCAACTAATACAGGCACCACTTCGGTCGAAATTGCATGAAGTTACACCATCTTCACCAGTAGGTGGAGGTGTACAATTTCCATGAACATGTCTCACAAAATGCACTCGGGAATGAGCAGCATCAGTGTGCAGGTTGAAGTACTTGCGTTTATGTTTGGTTTTGCATTTTGTGAGCTGAACGTGTCACAAAGCACACGAGAAATCAAGAAATCCAATAGATATTACAAAGGCATGCGGTTTAGATACTGTCCAAACATGAAGCTGATGTTTTCTCTCCTTAAGAACAATAGCAGAATTGTGCATTTTTGTTTAGAATATCCACACACAAAATGCTGTACTGCAAGAGCAGTAAAATATTTTTGTATATTTTATAGTACATTTCAAATAAAATGTAATGCACACAACAAACACTTTTGGGGCCATAGGTCATCTAAAGCCAGGTTCCTCACACCTAGTTGGAAAGATTTCTCAAACAATGTGTCATTACTGGGAAAGATGGTATTAAACAGTAGTATTTGAATTTAAATATACTTCCTTTGTGTTGATTCTACATTAATTTTGTGATTTAAAATTTTCAAATTAGATTTAAATAAATATCCATTATTACAAGCTTAGTCTTAAGAAGAAAAAAAGTGATTAATTGTGATTAATCACAGCAAATTGTGCGATTAACTAGTCAATTTTTTAAATTGATCGACAGCCCTAATTTTTAATGAATTTTTACCAATGTGATAGTACATAACTGTAAGCAGTCAGTACTTTTATATGTTTTTTAATGTTGTTTTACTGATTTCCTGAATGTAAAAGCACTTACAAATGGCATAGGCATACTCTTACTGCTTTCACATAGTCATGCTAAAAAACAAACAGGCTCTCACAGCTTTCTTTTTTTGACAGTGGTGTTGGTCAACAAGAGTCTGTGTTGAAAAAAGTCCTTGAATTACCTTGTGATGCATGCAGTGACAGAAGGACATTCGATTACACCAAAATTTACATCCAATCTCGGTAATGATGTTAAACAATTAGTCTTACTACTAGGTAGCTCCTTGTCATTTACTAGCAATTAACTAGTATGTGGAACGTCATCCAACTTGACAGATTTGAATATTTTCTAAGATCAGTTGGTACATAATATAACAGGTAGTTGGTAGTTTGATTTTAACGCATTTTGCTATTTTCATTCACTTGTAGCCTAGTAAGGGCACTGTGAGTAAAACTACAAATGTGCCATGCAGCAAAAACTCCATTTGCCTGGAAACATTCAATGTTTTCTTTAGAAATTATGTATTTAGATGGGCAATATACCTTCTGCTGTGCCAGGTAGGTATGCTAGGCAAATAGCTAGTTCAGGAAAAATAAAAAAAAAAATAATCTAGCTATCTATCTAAAAATGTACCCAGCTAATCTTCATTATTTTGCTTTAATACACTTTCAGGGAGAGGAATAATAAAATAAAACGATCTCAGATGTGCTTTATAATATCTTTCAACAGTTTCAATCATAAAGGCATCTGCGATATAAAAAGATTTACAAAGATTTAACCATGCTCTGGCCACAGTGAGTAATACTCCACATACAGTGCCATGCAAAAGTTTAGGCACCCCTGGTCAAAATTTCTGTTACTGTGAATAGCTAAGCGAGTAAAAGATGACAAGATTTCCAAAAGACATAAAGTTAAAGATGACACATTTCTTTATTTCTATATTTTAAGCAAGATTACTTTTTATTTCCATCTTTTACAGTTTCAAAATAACAAAAAAGGAAAAGGGCCCGAAGCAAAAGTTTGGGCACCCTGCATGGTCAGTACTTAGTAACACCCCCTTTGGCAAGTATCACAGCTTGTAAACACTTTTTGTAGCTTTTGAGTCTTTCAATTCTTGTTTGGGGGATTTTCACCCATTCTTCCTTGCAAAAGGCTTCTAGTTCTGTGAGATTCTTGGGCTGTCTTGCATGCACTGCTCTTTTGAGGTCTATCCACAGATTTTCGATGATGTTTAGGTCAGGGGACTGTGAGAGCCATGGCAAAACCTTCAGCTTGTGCCTCTTGAGGTAGTCCATTGTGGATTTTGAGGTGTGTTTAGGATGATTATCCTATTGTAGAAGCCATCCTCTTTTCATCTTCACGGTGTGATGTTTGCTTCCAGAATTTGCTGGTATTTAATTGAATCCATTCTTCCCTCTACCAGTGAAATGTTCCCCATGCCATTGGCCGCAACACAAGCCCAAAGCATGATCGATCCACCCCCGTGCTTAACAGTTAGAGAGGTGTTCTTTTCATGAAATTCTGCACCCTTTTTCCTCCAAACATACCTTAGCTCACTGCGGCCAAAACGTTTTATTTTAACTTCATCAGTCCACAGGACTTGTTTCCAAAATGCATCAGACTTGTTTAGATGTTCCTTTGCAAACTTCTGACACTGAATTTTGTGGTGAGGTCGCAGGAAAGGTTTTCTTCTGATCACTCTTCCATGAAGGTCATTTTTGTGCAAGTGCAGCTGCACAGTAGAGCAGTGTACAACCACTCCAGAGTCCGCTAAATCTTCCTGAAGGTCTTTTGCAGTCAAACGTGGTTTTGAGAAAAGTTATCTGAGAGCTCAAATCTCTTGGGGTGCCCAAACATTTGCATGGTGCTCCTTTGCTTTTTTCCACTCTAAAATTGTACAAAACAAAAATAATACACTAATCTTGCTTAAAATGTTGAAAAGAATGTTTCATCTTTAACTTTATGCCTTTTGGAGATCAGTTCATCTTCTACTCACTTTACTATTCACAGTAACAGAAATTTTGACCAGGGGTGTCCAAACTTTTGCATGGCACTGTATAGCTGAATGCGGCCAATACAAATGAGCCAGTGAGTGGCAGTGAAGTGCCCTGCAACATCAGTCCAACTCTACTGCCACAATCTTGGAGATGTGATAGACATAAGTACTTCCAAGAAAAAAAAAAATGGATTTCTATCATACGTTAAGAGCTCTTGGTTTTTCTCCGCTTGTTTTCTTGCATGCACTTCAGTCCTCCCACTTGTTGAACAACTATCTGATCACACCTCCTGAATGTTTTAAACTGATAAATTAAATACCAACAATGAAGCACAAATGACATACATGTTTACGTTCAAAACGGTCACGTGTTACATTCAGTCGGACAATTTAGAACCATGGACAATGCTGATGTGTGTGAAAACTTGCGCAGGGGCATGTTGGCAACAAGCTTTGGAGGATATCATTATATACTGTTAATTTGGAATTACTATCACTACCAACAACTTTTTCAAAAGGAATCAAAGTCTCCGCTAGGATAATTTCTCATTTGCTACAATGAGAGAGGGTTGACAATTTGCATTGGCATAAAATTTTGTCCATCATCATTTTCAGGTAAACAATTCATTGATTATTTAAAGTATCATCACAAGGACAGAACGATACAGATATATTTACAAACCCTTGGCAATTACACTAAACTGACATTCTGCACAATAAATTTTTGTTAGGCTGTGGTTGTAACATTCATTTCAATTTCGCAATGAGTTCAGCAAGTGCACACCACAACAGGGCTTTGAAATGCATAAAACAATAATCCAACAACGATAAATTAATTCAAAACTTCATTTATTATCTATTCAATCTGTCATAGGCTTCTTGACATAGACTTGGTCAAGGTGTAAGCTGAAAAAGTCATTGTCCTCCATACACCTGCAGTTTTTGTAATCTGCTTGTCCATGTTGTGGACTGTCTGTAATAATGACAGACTCTTTACAGTAAATAGGTAGCCTTTCATTCCAAACACAGGCATTGAGGCATCTCTAGCAGAGAGTGGTGTTGTGTGATTGTAAATGGTTGCTGTGACATAAACAAAAGGGTGAATTTGATCAGAGGACCAAAATAAAACCTTTTATTGGGCAGAGCAATGCAGACAGCATTCTCTATCACATTATAAGGGTTTTTGTCTGTTAAAATGACAAATGTGATCAAACATCCATCACAGCATACAAAGGTCATTAAATGAGGGTAAATGGCTGTTAACATAAACCGTTGTAAGATATCTGCACGTAGGACTGTTGTCAAATCATGATTAACTGTTGCTCTCTTTTGCTCAAAGATATGGCCTTTGTTGTGGACATTCTTGATGTTCCATCCACGGCTCCTTTCCTTTCCTCCTCCCTTATATAGTATAGTAGTGTTTAGACAGTGTTTAAATAAAAGAATATGCATCCACAGATACTTTCAAATACAAAAAAAAAAAAAAAAACACCTGATTGATTGTAACCCCCCTAGAACCATTTGTGTAACTAGCAGACACTATTTCAAAGGCAGGAGGTATTTTTTATGTGTACTTTTGCTGCCTGTTTTTGCTTAGTTTGCTTGCATTTGCATGTATCTGTTTTTTATATAAGTTTGAAATGAGCTACATTGTAAAATATTTTAGTAGACTCAAGCATTGGCCAGATTCGTGAACAAATCCCACTTAATTTAATTAATTGATACTACAGATAAATACTTTTGTTAGAATAGACTTGGCCTGTAAAAGAATTACATACTACTGCAAAAAAAATGAGCACAAGGGATTTTCTGAATACTGAGTAAATAACCAGAGCAGAATATATGTGGTGAGACAAATGGTTCAGCATCATCTTACAAAAATATTTTTATGATATATACAATCTTACTTTCAAAACATTGCCAGTAAAATGTGTTGCACCATTATCAGAATGAAATAATACAGTCTTTTAACATGAAACAAAGCATTTTAAAGTGACCCTCCAATAACATAACATAATACATAACAAAGCAGATAATTTCCCATATGCATATGGCTACACACCTCAGAAAATAATCCTGCTGACTGGCATGGATCAGATTTTTTTGTTTAGAGTGAGGATGTTAATTTGGACTCATTGTTTATCCATTCCTGTCCAGGCTGAGGTTCCTGTGATCAAACTCCAAAATTAATCTTTTTTTTTTTTTTCAGGGGAGCATCACAGCTTCTGCTGTCACATTCCAACACAGAGAGAACTTACTCAGGACACAAGTCAAGATGCCAGCAGCATCATAAAATATGTTTCAGGGGACAATTTCACTGTTACCACCTCCATTATATTATGTACATTAGCCTTATATTTGTAATATTATCCATTTATTTACTGAAGTAATTCAGGCCATCACCACTGCTCCATTGCTTCACACTTCCTCCATCACAGTATATATACTAATTTAATTTGAAAACATTCTTTGGTAAGCTTTAGCATCCCGTGCAAATTTTGCACTGTTAAGATAAGCAGTATGCATAGATTAGTAAACAAATTTTAACCAAGCCTTTTTTAAGGCTTTTTAAACAATTTTCTCCTGTGGAAGAATCTGTCTATATCAAGTCACGTGAAAAAAAGATACCTGCAAAAATATTTCAATTCAAGGTGTTTGTCATCATCACGTAAACAGCATCTGGAATAGAGGTAGTCTCTTAATCAAGCAGTTATATAAAGAAGTTATAGATGCCATGACATGTGGTAGGACTAATAGACACAGAGGTCTGGGAACTTCATCTTGTAGACAGGGACAGACTCGGACTGGGCGTGGCCCGATATGATCGTCACAGCACCTGATGGCCTAGGTGGAGGTCTGGAGTGAAGAAAAGACGACAACACACTCAAGAATGTGAGGAGAACATGAGTAAGGTGATACTACCATAACCACTTAACATTCATACTTTGATGCTTCTATAGCTGCTATCTGGTTTGCTTTATACATGCATGCAGCCGTTGTAAGATTTATGACAGACAGACTTATGATGACTGACACTGTGATAAAACTGTAACAGATTTTACTGAAGACAGATCTACTTGGGACTTGATTGTTCCATTTACCACAGGGGTTGGCCTCATTTGAAAAACACAAACAACAGTGTACAGGATGCTGGTAATGTGAGTACAAGAGAGTTGAAACTTAAACCTGAAAAGCATCTGAGAAACCTACCGGACTGCAAGCTCAAAGATCTTTTGCAGTTGGTTGTGCAATGATTTTGTCTGTAGGAAAAAAATATATAAAATGTTTAAGTGCTGAGACATGGAAATATCTAGATTAACAGTCTTGGAGAAATGATCTACAGTACCAGTCAAAAGTTCGGACACATCTGATTAAAATAATGGGAACCATGCATTCAAAGACATTTTAATCTAAAGACTTATGATTAAATGCCTGAAATGTTTTTTCTAATTATTTTCAAAATTATTAAAATATGTATATATATTTTTTTTTGGTTACTTCGGAGAATGTAAAACATAAAATAGTTTTGATATGTTTAACACTTTCTTGGTCACTGCATAATTCAGTTTGTGTTTTTTCATAATGTTGATGTCTTTACTACTATTCTAAAATGTGAAAAATGGTACAAATAAAGAAAAAGCCTTCTATGAATTGGTGTGTCCAAAATTCTTAACAGTACTGTTTTTAATACTGACTATAATATTCAGTATTTGGTGGAATACATTACAAGACTATCACCAAACGTTAAATGTTTACTGTTCTAGCACAAATTGTTTGTCAAAAAGAATTACTACAAGACGTATTTTGCATGGATCCCTTTGTATAGTTGTGGAACTTTTAAAGGATGAAATTCAAAAAAGACACAAATTCCATTTTTATGCATATCTTTTAGCACAATATATTCAATGCAAAATATAACAACGCAATTGTGTTATCATTACTGTTTTTTGATCATTATGAATTCATGTTCAATTTAATGATAAATTAACATCATATTAAATAACTACACAGACTGAAATAATACAGAATATAATTTTAACCTTTGATTCACACTGAGCAGCAATCTCCTCAAAAGGAGCTTTCTGAAACTTCTCAATCACCTGCCGTCTCCTCTCCTGTTCTTCTGTGGCAGACGTGTCTGCAGAGGAACACAGAACTCAGATATGCAGATATGCAGATGGATAAACATATATATACAGACACAAACACAGATTCACCAGTTAACAGTTCTCAAGTTATTAACATGATTTGCAATGATATAAAGCTCCACATATCTGGTTGTGATTTACTGTATCTTCTGGGTTCTGATCTGAAAATGTCATTGGAGCACGTGTGTCCACAGATCCTGTGACTCTGAAAAGTGCTCCTTCATTTGACAAAATTCAATAGCTTCTGTGGATAATTTGACTAAGCACAAGCATTCTGGCCATTCTGTGGAATCCCAGCAGTCAACTGTAACTCTCTTTGAACAAGTCTTGCGCACTGCTTTGAAATCACTCACACAAGGAACAGTAACTATTGTGACCTGTTATGTGCAATAATTGACAAACATGTTTTACCAGTTTTTGCAATAGTATTAGCTATATTTCAAGAAAAGGAGAAAAATAAACAGTATTATTATGTGTACACAAATAGCATGTCTGCTAAAGAAAACTAATAGTGCAAGTTAGTTACTGTAAGTTTACATAACCCATCATGATTGTTGAAATATATTACTATAGTTCAGTGTCCTAGTTTTCATGTCACAAAACTAGCTGTCTGGCTTCTAATTATGCTCCTACAACCCCTGGTAGAAATTATGGAATCACCAAACTTATGGAATCTACTTGATTTGGAAAAATATATGCCATTAATTAAAATAATTTAATTTGTTTGAGGTATGTTTCACAAAGCCATAATGTTCAGCTATTCAACAAAAATTGTCTGTGATTTGTTTATTTGCTACGAAGTAAAAAAGCTGGGTGAACATCTTCTAAGTGTGGTGATTCCACAATTTTTGCCAGAGGTTGTGATTCAGCTTTCTTTTGAAAGACAAGGAATATCACTGTTTAATGTTCATGTTAAAATTTGTCAACTCTGCTTCCTCACACTGTAAAAAGATGGACTGGACATATGACTTTCAGTATTTATGCCTATTTGCAGACATGTGGATGTCCTTACGTAGCCTATTGAGGAGAACAATACTGGAGTGACACTGACAAATGGAGAAAAAAACAGAGGATGTCAAATAACTCCACCCACCGATGGCTTTCTTCAGAGACTCGAAGGTGATCTCCTCGGCCATCTGGGGCTGCAGAGGGTAGAGTAGGAGAGTGAACAAGAGAGGAGGACAGGAACACTGAGTGATAAAATGGAATCAAATTTGGTATTGAATTATCGAATGATTGAATCAGGCTGTTTTGGACTGTCTTTAGATGAGAGAAAACTATGCATCATCTTAAGACATAGACATAGACACAATGAATACCTAAAACACAGATGTCAGCTGTACTTGTTATGAAGCTCTACCAATGAATTGTATTATTTAAACATAATGCCAATAAGTTATGGTGGGTAGAGTTGGGCTTAACAAATCGGTTATCATTGCCTCACTAATAATTTCTTCACTAATAATGCTTCACTAATAATTTCTAATTTCAGTGCCAAGAAATGAAGTGTTTCATTTTATTTGAACACTGAAATGAAGATACCTTATCGTACAAAAGGTTGACCAAAGCACGCGGGCGCCTGCAGGTGTATGGCTGTACGCACTGTGCGTACCACGAGATTTCCGATTTGTGAGCGCTCCCCGAGAGAGAGAGAGAGAGAGAGAGAGAGAGAGAGAGAGAGAGAGAGAGAGAGATGTGTATGTGTATATGTGTCATGCCAATAAAGCTCTTTGGAATTGAAATTTGAAATTGAAAATTGAGAGTGAGAGAGAGAGAGAGAGGGGTGTGTCGGAGACAGACCACTCGTTGAAATATGAATGGCATTGGCCGTAACGCTCAGTGTGCATTAAGGGAAGTCCCGCTTTTACATCAAACGACCAATCGCTTTGTTGGTAAAGGCGTAACCCCGAAAAAGGCATCATATTCTTAAGGCGAAAATGAACGCCCACAGCCCACTCTACTGTCACAATTATAGCTATGCGGCACACAAACGGGGCAAAGCTACACAATGAGTAATATTAGGTACCAAGCTAACGTCCTATATAATGTCTCTGATGGAGGTTGGCGCATTATTGCGCCAGCTTTTCCGTCAAATATTACATGTAAAAGACGACACAATTGTGTCTGACAGAATTAAAGCATAGACCATTTTCATCATAATAGCATGAGCATTTAACAACATTTGGAATTTATTGTGCTTTATTCAATTTCTAATTAAGTAGAAATTAGCTTGCTAACTAGGTGTAGCACACTGAAAAAGTAGCTGTAAAACAAACAAACTTGTGACACACCGACTTTATTAAGTACCGGGCATAAGGGAAAGGCTTAACGTAAGATAACGACCATATTCCTTGGATTTCGGTTTTGATTTTTTGATATGTGAAAGTGTTTATGGCAAGAGATATGTGAGAGAAATTTGGTCTTCTTTGATCGATGTTTAGGTACATTAAGCCACATTAAGCTTGTTTCTTATAATGGCAGAAAAGCCTTAATGTTCCTTATTGCAACAGAAGGCCTACACATTGCTGATCACCACCCCAGTGTAGGCTCAAGTGATGTCGTAAGAGGTTAACCATGAATATTTGCGTTAAGCTATTCCCAATAGGCCAGCTGTAGGCCAGCCGCAAGCAATGTCTTTATAATGAGTTCCTATGGGGAAAACTTCAGTGAAAACGTCAGTGTTTATATTAAACCCATGAGGTCGTCATATTGGTTCTTGAATGTGGTCATGAAATGTGTTAGAGAAGTCTAGTCCTGATATGTCGCTATTTTGGTCCATAATGCTATGTTAAGCTTTTTCCTTATAATGGAGGTCAATGGAGAAGAAACGGCTTAACGCAAGATAGTTAGGCTACCCCTTTCATTGAATTTCAGTTTTGCTTTTTTGTCAGGAGATAGTGTTTATGACATGTGAGATGTCAGACAAATTTGGTGATCACTGATGGCTGTTTTGGGACATTTAGCCACGTTAAGCTTTTTCCTTATAATGGGCGTCAATGGAGAGGAAAACGTTAAGCCACGTTAAGCATTTTAAAATGTCCCAAAATATTTCTCTTCCAGCAAAACGCTCTTCAGTTAAGCTATGTGATCAAAGGTCTGTGAGAAAGTGCTCAAACAATTCGAATCGACCGGGAGAGAGAGAGTAAACTTCAAATAGGTAGGCCATATTTAATTATTCATTAATCAATCAGTGGCGTTTCTCTCTCTCAGCTCTGTCTCGATGTGTGTATGCACACGCATGCGTGGTCAAGTTTCTGTGCGTACCCTAAGATGAAATCCTGCAGGCGCCCCTAGACCATAAGGTTAAGCCTTTGGTTAAGAATGCCCGTAGGCCAAATTCAAATTCAAATTCTTAAATGTTATACACTGGGTGAAAACCAATATAAGCACTTGGTTTAGGGTGATTAAACATTGCCACAATGAACAATGACAAAATGATTTACTGTTTTTAAATTTCAGATTTGTTCACCTTTTCTGGCACAAAAATGTAAATGGAAAATGGAATGTAATTGCTTTAAATACAGTCAACATAAAAGTTCTACATACTCAATATGTGTAGAAATATTCAATATTCACATACACTACAAAGGAGGAGGACTGACCTTGTCAGACTGGCTACTGGACAGGAGGTCCACTTGGATGGAGATAATGTCCACAACACTCTTTCTCTTTGAGAGACTATCTTCATCTTTCGGAGGTGTTGGAGAAATATCACAGGGAGGATTTTCAGTCACACACACACGTGCACAAACACACTGCATGTGTGCAAACACACACATGCACATCTACATCCACACTAGGGATGTACCCGAATCCGAATACCTTATTCTGGAAAGCACAAATAATGCGATGGAAGAAATATTTCTTCTACCCGAAGTTGCTCGTTATTATTCGGAAAAAGCCATGATTGACAAGTCTGTGCATCAGCCATTATGTTTCTTCATATCGATTCATATCATTGTGGATGGCCACAAGATACCCATTCTGTTTGCAACAGAAAACTTTGAATTTCACCAACTAGTCGTTTAATTTACTACACATTATTGAAAAGTGATCGCTATTTTTCTGTAGTCCCCCCCACCGAGTCAGGTGCAGGAGCTAGCGAGACAAAAGCCTGGTGTGGTAGCTGGATTACCCCCGCAACCTGTACATCAAAATGAATCTTAGAACCTGTAGTTTTTAGCTGTACGTGTTAATTTGCTTCATTAAAAAAAACAGTCGAAAGTCGTTTCATTCACTATACATTACTGAAAAGTGTTCGCTATATTCTGTAATCGCCCCCAGGGCAACGCAGGCAGCGGGCTGAGAGGTGACCGTTCCCGGCTATCATTCAGAGAAGCTCTCGCATCGAGGAGGCGTCATGTGCGAGAGCTAATCAAAATGTTGCATCGTTTGTTTCAGCAATGTGTGTCACTGCTGCCTTCACTCCTATTGGTAGTTGCCGTGTCGCATCGCTCAGTATTTGCATAAAAACTTCTAGTCTATTTTAGCCCCGCCTAGTTGGCTTTGCAACGGCCGTTTATCGCCAACTCTCATTGAAAATGAATGGCAGCCGGTCGCTTTGTCTCCCTCCTGTGTCGTCCACGTGACTGTAGGGTTAGCGAGAAACTCCCGCAACCTATACATCAAAATGAAGCTTAGAACCTGTAGTTTTTAGCTGTATGTGTTAATTTCCTCCAGTCCGCAGTCAAAATATTGGGGGGGAAAAAAACAAAACGACGAAAAATACATTTGCCCGATATAACATGACTTCCTATGTAAACCACACCCACTTCTGGTCTACTATACAGATACAGATACAGAAACAGATAATTTTGTTAGTTGAACAGATACAGATACAGGTAACGACATCTCTGTACACCTCTAATCCACACATACCTGTACATACTACACACATAATGCATACAGGCACAGAATTGCTTTAATTGCTATTGAATGAAACTCATGACTGTATCATAGGACCGCAACAGCATTCAGTATGCAACATGTAATAACCAGAAGGAATTGAAAAAAGTAGGATAATATTACAATATAATACCATGACCCATACTGCAAATTTAATACAAATCACTGATGTTTATAGCTAAAATGTTCGATGGCACTATTCAAATCTGCATGGGTCAAATTCTCATTGAATTGCAGCTGTTCTAAACAACTGTGTGGCATATCTAGTTGTTAAATGATAAAATTGCCAAATATGCACAATAAACATATGGATAAAACCAAGAAAGCAGCAGGCACTATTCAGTAAGCATGCCAATTTTACTGATCCTGCTCCCCAGTGGTAGAACGTTGTTATTGCCAATCACTGTGGACTGTTACACAGTGTTACTCAGTGGGCGAATGACGCAACCATTTTGAGGACAGGCTCTGCCTTTTACAGCTAAAAATACATTTGCTGCCTGAATTCTAATGTGGGATTCCTGGATACAGAGATAAAAAATAAAACAAATACAAAATGTAATCGACCCACTGCCAAACTCCCCATTATTCTTCAAGTTGTTTCTTTCTGATGTCCAATATGGGGCGCCAAATGTAACAGACCTTTTTTCGTGGACAGAATGCCTTCTGTGCTACGAAGCGCATAAATTCATTACGAAACCATATAACACTGTAACGTGGACAGAAGGCATTCCGAGAGTTACTGTCTACCCTACGAGAGATTCTCAGAAATCAAATTCATGGAACTCATTTTGTAGCCTTGTTTTTTGAATCGCCAATTGCATGAGTTGATGAAATCCTCTCTACAGTCACATGCCAATCTTGACTATTTTTCATAATACAAGTCACTCAGCATGCTACATTGAGCTAGGGGTTAATTGCAGAATATGTATGACTTTACTAACATCATCCAAGCAACCTGCAGGTGCCTAATGGGTGGACAGACAATGCTGAGATGAACAATTTCTGCTGACATACTACTGACCTATCCTTGGCGGATTAAAGCCAATTTCTTACATGGCTGTGTACTCCCAGTCATGTTCAGCTGATGACACTACTGGAGAACTCAGTATGTGCCTGAACCACTGAGCTATTCAGGACTGACTCAACTGTTTTTTCACTTAAAGAGCAATATCAGATTATGATTTTTTGGTGCTGTTACTTTCAAATGTGAACTTGCACAACACATGATCAAACCTTTTCTGAGCAAAAAACAATTGAACTGAACAAATAATTGTGTCACTGCTCTAATGCATGCAGAGTTTATCTGTGTCTTTTGGTGTCTGACTCGGTCAGCCCCCGTACCTGACTCGTGTGGGACATACGGCACTGACAACCGATCGACACTGTAACCAAGGCCTGCCAGCGATTCTGAAATCTCACTGGTCAGGAAGTACAGGCTCTTGTTTCCCTTTTCCAGGGTGCTGGGCAACCTGCAGGAAAAGATAGCAGACAAAGGTGGAGAAGACATTTAGAGGTCTGATGCCCTGCCTTAGTTTAACCATGGTATTTTGGGATGACCAAGTGTGCAAACTCACAAGCACTTATCCTTGAAGATATGCTCTGGCAGGAGATACAGTGCATCCTGGTTTCTTGTCTCCAGAACCTTCCAGGAGAGGAAAAAGCTATTTATTTCAGGTAGTGCACTATCCCACACCCAGTACACCTATATAAGCAAAAACTAAAATTCCCCTTGAAAATAACAATGCTCTTTATGCACACAAGTACAAGAGGAAGATTTTTCTGGTCCAAATTAATGATGTGACCTTAGGTGACTCCAAAATATTAAATCTGTTTAAAATAGCTTGGCATGAAAACCGTGGAAAGAGACATTTGAACACAGGAACTCAGGCCAGCAAGTCTGATTTCTCTCTGGACATTTGCTTAGAAATCAAATTTATGGAGCTCTTTACTTGTGCATATCATTGTCACTCCTTCACCAAAAGACTTCATATTATAATGGTCATGGTTAGGCTTAGATAATTAATACAAGGTACCCTTAAGCTGACAGGTCACCCAACGCATGAGGATTCATGATAGATGTATTCCGATGTGTTCACACATTCTGTAGCTGCTTACTTCAAAGGGAACTTTAATTGGTCTCTTTCAATCTTGGTACACGTCAACAACAATCACTATTCACTTCAAAGAGGGAAGTGAAGCAATTTTCTTTGAAGCAAAAGGTGGCTTACAAAGCCACAGTAACATCCATGTCTCCTTACTGTTGACATAAAGCACTGAGGACACATGTTATGAGAAGGTGAGCTGTGTATTTACTGAACGAGGTTAATGAAGGCAGTAAAATTTCTAAAAAAATCACTTCAGTCTATAAGCAGTATGCCTTCTTGGGCTACACAATACATTTTATTTAACATTAATTAATAAATATTGGATATCATCTTTTCCTAAGCTACGTTCTTTTGGGAGTATTCCAGGTTTCACTTCACATGCAAGAAAGTATAATGACAAATATTGTATAAAGAACACGCACACAATGATCAAATTCAAGTTTTCCAGTACCAAGGTTCTTCAATTCAATTCAAAGACTGAATACAACCTTATGAATACAAATGTCCTTAGTGGGTGATTACTTCAGACTGGAGAACCACACTCATACGGTATGTTGCTAGAATTTTCACCTTACCTTGGTCACATGCTGACAGAAAGATGGAATGGCAATCATCTGGCTGAGGAAGTTTAAGTAGCTCGCTACCAGAGCCATGATGCCACACCGCATGAACATGGAGATATTCACATCATTGAACAAGGCTAAATCCTGAAACAACAAGACAGTAGCATGCTTACAATTCACATCATGTGTACTCACATAGTCCTTTATTAAACTACTGCAAGTGGTGTGGCCATTGACACAGACTTGCTAAGTGGTACCTCAGAAAGAATAATCAAAGAATAATCAAACATTGCCTAAATGGGATATAAATCTTCAGTTGATTTGTATATCACTTTGTAATTGTAAACTGGCCCACAATATGCCAGACTATGTCCTGCAAAACAGCAACCCTATCTTTGAACATACACATACACTCACACACACCACCTTTAACACAGGTAATACTGCTTCAGCAGCTCCCCATATGAAATTGCATCCAGAAATGCAAGAAAAAGCATCTTGCGTAATCACTTTTTAACCAACATTTTTAGCAACCCTTCTAGCAAAAATTGACATGAATGCATATCATTTCACAAATTCACTGCCAGATTTTTTATTTTAAGAAACACTAAATTCTAACCTTGAAAGTGAGGTCAAGTAATCCCCATTCTGAGGATTATTCTGCAGAACCCCTTATTACACGTCACCAAATTTAAAAAAAACAATCTTGATTTGATCTTTTTAAAAAACTGATTGAGAACTGAATCTGCCAAAATAACCATTGTTATATTCAAAAGATTTCTGTAGGGGTCACAGCATCTCAATATATGATCTCTGAGAGATTTTCATGGTATATAAATAGCAGCGACATGAACTTCCTGGATGCAGAGACAATTACCTTCTATTCTGTGAAACCCTTACATGGACAAGAACATTAACAATCCCTCTGATCAGGGCCATGGTGATCTGAGACCACAGGGTACACTGGGGTTTGCCACTGAAGGCCATTGAATCTAGGTGCAAAAGATAAATCAAACTGCTGGGATTCTGACAGTACCCCACCTTAAATCTGTGTCCATGGAAACTGTTCTCTTACAGGCAGTGTGAGAATTATTGGCTTCATTCTTGGCCGGACTTTGATCAAGCAGACTACCTTTTTCTTTCCAAATTTTACTATTTACTACCAGATTTCTGTTTGGAGAAAATTGCTTCCTATCATTATCCCAGATCCCTCTCAGATGTAGATACTGTACATGACATGGTCAGGGCATGGAGAACACCATATTCTATAAATTTTTTGGACCTGTATGTGGTAATTAGTGGTAGCCGTATATTCTTCGGAAAATGACGAGCTCCATACAAAGCACTCCATTCCTAGATTGGGGAATGAGTTTCAGGTGTGATTGAGTGTGTGCGTGGTTGTGTGGGAAGTCAGAAGGTATAAACCTTGATTTCACAGCCGGGGCACTTTCTCTTCTGTTGCTGCTGCTGGGGCCGACTATAGTGGGGTAATTTTCCCCACAAGGCATGCGTTTTAAAGTCTGCTGCTGCTCATATTGTGCCTTTTTTAATCGGGTATGTAATCCAGTTAATTCATTTGTTTTAAAGGTTACATGGGTGGACTGCGCAACACGTAGAACTCGACACAGGTGGTAATTACTTTTCAACTCCATGTATTCTCACATAAGTGAACAAACTGGTTTGTTTAAAATTGTAATGTTTGCTTGCAGATTTCGCACAGCGGTCATTGTGTGCAAGTGTGAAGCCAGTAGGCGGTGAAACTTTTTACAAATTAAGGAGCTTTGTGTGTGTAATCCCTCATCTAGAACAGGAAGTATGTAATGTGAATTTGAGCTTTTTAAAGGGTTAATTCAGTTTAATTCATTTTATTTAATTGGTAAAGTTTAATCAGTTAATTGCTAACGGTGTTATTTATTTCTGGTCTCTGTTAGGTTGAAATGATACCAAACACCGTTTCCTTTTAGTAGTTTTTGTTTGTTTCCCTTTAGTGCAGCAGCACATTTAAAATGGCATGAAATTGTCAGAGGGTGATTATATTGTTGAATATGCTCCAAGCCTATTGCTGCCTGAACCGAGTGTAATGTCCACTGGTGACCTTGTAGCTCTGTGTCTCCATAGCGGGGGGGTTTTCTCCCAGTGGCAGGTTGCCGGTCCATCATGGAGGGGGGAGGCCTCTTGGATGCAGTTCCCCTCCTTGCTGTAGCCACTTCTTCAGTGGGTTGGTTTGGGGAGACTTTCTTGCACAAGGTGTCTTAAAGCTAAGTGAATGTGCACTTATCTTTGGCTTGGTTGCAGTGGCTTATTCACAATTATATAGGTGTGTAGTGGCTTGGATATTTGCTTTCTCTCTCTCCCTCTCTGCTGTTCACTTCAGTTTCTCCAGCTGGAACCTGGCGTGAGTGGCGGGGTGGAGCTGGAGCTGGCACTGAAGAAGCCCCCTTCCAGTGGGAGTTTTTAGCCTTTTAACTAATGTATACATACTGATTACAATAAATTGTTACATATCCTTTTCTACAACTCATCTCTCATTTGGTGATTTATTATCTGTATGCGGGGTTAGCTTATTTATTAGCTCACGGGATGGGTTGAGGTCCTTCTCCTCTGTAAACTGAAGGTGGCATAGTCTAGTTGATCGTGGGCCAGGTATTAGGGCACCTCATATAGTCTTATGTGTTCATTTAAGAGCTGTCAAACTGTCAGTTTCATGAGCACTTTAGAACTGAACAACTGATCACATCACAGCAAACAGACTTTTTATTGCTGACTTTTGATCACAGTAGCTTGAATCTGCATACTTTACCCTGCTGCTCTCTGATGCTAGTTTTACCTGCAGTGCAATGACCAAACTGATGAGATCGATGACCACCTCCTCGTTGGCCAGCTCGATGGTTATCAGGGCCAGGGTGATAAAGAGCAACTCATAGTTCTTGTGGACATTGTCTTCCTCCCTGCAGCCCAGGTAAATGTGTCTGTACAGCTGTTGCCCATGCTGCCAAGAGAACAAACCTGATTAGCCACACGACAGAATTTAACAAGACTGTTCAGTAGAATTTCAAAAGCTCAGTTTCAGACAGCACAGTTCCATTATTACTATCACGTTTGCTTAGCAGACACCAGGCTAATGTACATAGTTTACAAGTTTTAGTTTAGCTGGATGTGGTGGTTTGAAAACATCTCTTCTTGATCATCATATGAAATCAAAATTATATAGCATAGGGAAGCTTCAACAGTCTTGTTAATACTTTTTAGTTTCTTCTATTTAGTGCTTGAAGGTAAGGCCATCAAATTTTGACAAGGGAAAAAGTCATGACTAAATTTTGTGTTTTCAGGCTTTTCATGAGCTGAGGGTGACCTTTTCAAGACAAGTCATGTTAACCTTTTTTCAATATCACGTTATCTGAACAAACTGGACATTCAGCCAATGCAGAATTTTTCAAATAATTTGCTTAGCTCAAGTAATTAGGTGGATCTATGAATTAGCCAGTGAGTTAGCATGCTAGTTAGCTAATGGAAAACTGGCTGAAATTAAATCATCTTATGATAATTACGTTGTCAATAAGTTAGATAGTGAGCCCATTTCCCAAAATTAGTTAGGCAGCAATCTAGGTACCCCACTGGTTGGCTAGCTAGCCTGCAGACTGGCTACAGTTTTTAGCATGGAAATGGAAGGTTGTATCTGGTTGTGACTAAAAAATTTAGGTTGGTGATATTAAGTTCTTACCTTTTAACCTTGGTACTTCTTTTGATTTAACAACAATGTGGTGTTTTTAAATTGGACATCACATGGAAAGTATTTTGGAAATGTTTTTGAGGCCTGTTAAGGTTATGTTTCCACACTACCATTACCATTATTATTAATCTTTTGGCTAAGAGCTTAGCTAGCTAATGCTAGCTAGCTAGTTGTCATGCACAAATAAGACTGCTGTCGTCTATTCCACGCCCCCCCAAAGACCTAAATCTGAGCTGTCTGTTTCAGGTATGGGGCATATCCTGCCAACTCAGTAGTATTTTGCTATTTCAACTGTTTTCCAGACAACAGAGCATGATGTAATCTATATTGGCAACTGCTTCTGTTAATCAGCTGTTTTACATGAGTTAAAATTACTGAAACTAACAAAAAATGTGGAAGGAGAGAAAAATAATGCTTGCATAAATTTATATCTCAAAGCTATGTACAGCTAAGTACAGTTATCACATTTAAACTGGGCTTTATCATGTTTAATTGCTTTTCAGATAATACCTTGCTTTGAGAGTAAAGCCAAATAGATGAGAATACCTTCACAAGTAGTTAAGAGGTGAGTTTGTTTTAATGACTGATACCATCATCACCAAAGTGTCTTTGACATGTTTAATTATCTGCAATTCAGCAAATACAATTGTCTGTTATTAACAAATGTTTTGTGTACATTAGTTATTATTGGGCTGATGTTTAAACTGATGGGGTTTCTGCATGTTACTTCAAAATTGGCCTTTTCAACATCTGTATTGTAAGTCACACAGATACACTATATGGACAAAAGTATTCAGATGCCTGACCATTACATTGTAATGACATACATATACTTTAATATGGAGTTGGTCCCCCTATACAGCTTCCACTCTTCTTGGAAGGCTTTCCACAAGATTCGAGTGTTTCTGTGGGAATTTGTGCTCATTCATTCTGTAGAACATTTATGAGGTCAGGCACTGATGTTGGACGAGAAGGCCTGGCTCGCAATCTCCGTTGCACTTCATCCCAAAGGTGCTCGATGGGGTTGAGGTCAGGGCTCTGTGCGGGCTAGTCAAGTTCTTCCACACCCAACTCATCAAACCATGTCTTTATAGTCCTTGCTTTGTGCACTGGATGCATGTTGGAATAGAAAAGGGCCTTCCCCAAACTGTTGCCAAAAAGTTGGAGGCATAGCATTGTCCAAAATGTTTTGGTATGCTGAAGCATTAAGATTGCCCTTCACTGGAGATAAGGGGCCTAGCCCAAACCCTGAAAGACAGGTGTGGCCAAATACTTTTGTCCATATAGTGTATAATCTGCCCTCCACTGTGGTCACTGTATTCAAGGCACAAGGTGAGACCCTCTCACTTTAACTCAAGATGTGAGCAACAAAAAAGACAAAAAAAAGAGGCAAAACATTTAGTACTGTTGCATTATTACCATTTTCATGAAGCTGATATCTTGCTTGGAAATTTTTTCTCTTTTTATCTTCAAAGCTGCCACATCTGGAATGATTCTAAAATAAAAAAGAACACATTCTTAAAATGACTCTACTTCAGACCATGAAATAAAATTATAGTCTGGAGAATTGTCTGATGTCAGTCACTTAATTGCCCACCCTCTTCTCTAGGGCAGCAATGTGGTGTGCAGGGCTCATAACCAAAATGTTGCTGGCTTGATTCCACACTGTTGTACTCTTAAGCAAAGTACTAAACCAACAACTACCTCAGTAAATATCTAGTTGGACAAAAATTAAGTCACTCTGGGTAAGAGCATCTGTTGAATGACAATGTAATTTTAAGGAGTAGTCTTTTACAAGGAATTCATTTTTCAAAACAGAGAAAAATGCAAAGAATGGGTAACCATTGCTTCCTTTACCTAAATTTGCATCAGTTAATATATTTTTGGACATATATTTTAAGAATTGATTTTTGCCATTTATTGTGGCAAATCTCTCAGGATTCATGACTATTTCTCTACACCATTATTTCACTTACAGTATAAAAACCCCATTAGTGTTACTGAAAAATCCTCCATCCATTTCCTCCTACTTCCTCTTGTGTAAAAACTGCTATCGTGCTATTAGAAAAAAACAAAGCACCACCATGTCCCACATTCACGTTACACGTCACAGGGAGCAAAAACTGGTCAGTCATATGGGCAACAACTATCACCTGATGCCCCGCAGCTTGGCCCTGTTGTCATGGCGATCAATGATGTTGTGCAGGATCTCCAGGGCCAGCTGTCTGAGTTCACTGTCCTCCATCAGGGAGATAGAAAAGAGAGGATCTAGGAGGGGTGCAGGGAGGGCTGCTGACATTGTCTTGGCCTTGAAACCGGAGGTCACCTGACATGAAAGGTCAAAGTCAGTGTGCCTTACATCAAAGAAAAGAGGTATCCTTTTTATTATATTAAGTAATAGTAATATTACTGATAGTGATCAGTACTTAGTCATTTTGCAGATACGCAGGAGCACCTGTGAACACACAATAATTTCCACCCAAGGTGCAAAGGACCTGTAGCGGAGCGAGTGGGGGGGCAGAGGATGCAGCTGCCCCGGGCCCACAGTTCTTCCAGTTACAAAGGGGCCCACCTTGGGCCCAATCTGCCTGACTGAACATGCATTTTTGTTGTTTAGTTGAATATTTTGAATAAAGTTTGTTTGTGTGTCTTGATTGCAGAAAAAAAAAGTCAGACTGAGGGTGTAAAGGTTTCGACCAACCCCTAGCTGAGTTTCTCGCCACAATATTTATTTTGAATGAGCAGAGACACAATAGAGTTACAGACAACTTCATTCACTGTCCAGTTTCCTTGTGTATGTGTAGAAACAGAAAAATTAAGCCTTCTGTTCAAGTCCCAAAGTATAGAAACTAGGCGATCGCCGGCTGTCTTATTTTATTCCCCCCCTCATCACTGTCACTGCTGATGGAGCCGCAGTATTTAAAAAAGGTCTCACGCAATGAGGTGTGCTGAAATAGCACACCTCATTGAAATCCACATTTTTCTCCATTCCACCCTTCCGTCTCCGTAAGTTTCCCCTTGGATCTGTCTTGCATCTCCATACTACCTATAATAGGCTGTATAAGGGCCCACTACAGGTCCTCGCCCCCTCTACAATGAGCCATCGGCTCCGTTCCTGCTAAGGGAGGATGAATCAAACCCACAGTATCAGACTAAACCAAGAATAGCTAAGGCATTACATTACATTAATTACACAAGTTGGACACGCTTGAGGGTTGATTATGTATGAGTACACATATTTTGCACATTTTTCTCATTTATGCTAACAGAACTGAGAGATGACTGGAATAAAATGCATTTAGCTCTCCTTGTGTTTTAGACACTTGGCAGGGTGGTACTTCAAACATTTAGTGTTGCAATAAATGGAATTTCAGTCAAAATTAGAAATTACTTCCTCATATGCAGAAAGGAAAAAATATCCTCAACCATGCAATAGCAGAAAATAAAGAAATACTGTATAAGATGCTAAATGATATGAGGATGTGAAAGTAAATGACATCATAAGAAAGCAGAACGGTACTGAGGTCTGTGCTGCTTTTTACATTATAGCAGAATTGGGCACACAGACTAATTTAAGAAAATCTGAACCTTGATATGCTAATCATGAGGAAAAAAAACAGTAAAAATCAGTAGCTCACAATACTACTTTTATCCAGGACTACTATTCTATGAACACTACTCTTAACTTCTAAACTCTTAAACTTTTAAGTTAAAGTTAAGTTTAAAATATAGCTCATTTAAATAATTGAAAATAAAAATAACATTTTCTATTTATTTCCATAGCATTCCCCCTAACAGAGCATTCTTATTTAGTTGAACAAATTATAGTAGTATAGCGAATAAGGGACAATTCAAACTGAAAATTCAGTCATGTAATTGCTATACACTGTCCTCTGTTTGTAAGAATTATTGATATATGATTCAACTGAAAATAATGATCAAAATAATCTAGGACAGAATCATTCCTATACTTGTTTAAACACTCTGCTTCTATGCTCACAATATGTAATATGAGTCTCAACTATACTAAAGCCTCTTGACATGGAGCGGCAGTGTAGCATAGTGGTTAAGGAGCAGCGCTCGTAACTGAAAAGTTGCTGGTTTGATTCCCCACTGGGGCACTGCTGCTGTACCCTTGGGTAAGGTACTTAACCCACAATTGCCTCAGTAAATATCTAGCTGTCTAAATGGATAACATTGTAAAAACCTATGAATGATGTAAGTCGCTCTGAATAAGAGCATCTGCTAATAATGTAATGTAAACATTTTGCCTTATGATGGCATTTTTGACTGCTTCTGAGGAAGAGTGCCTGCAGACAACAGGGTGGCAGCATTGCCCTCAATCACATCTGCAGCCACAGTGCTAGTGGTACACCTTGGCACCAAAGAAAGTCAAAAATAGTTTAAGCTTTCCACACTTCCAGCAGTAGGGAAGCAGGAGGGAAGAGATTACAGAATAAATCACCCTGCAGCATGGTGAATGGTGCCTTAGTTTTCGGGTTTTGGGGTTGGACACGCAAACCAGGCTGTGAGTGGGGCCGAGTCCCTCACAGTGCCATTGCCACAGTGGTATCACCATGGTGCTGTCACTGTGGTGCTGGTTTTGCTATCCAAGCCTTGCTCAAATAAGATTGTTGGTGTGCTCAGAGCCCAGATATACACTGGTGTACTTGTGTGATTACAGTTTGAGCATTGCAGCATTTCTATAATGGCAACGTTCATTGTCTACTTTCGTTTGTTGCCTTATGACTAATTCACAGACACCAGTTATATAAGTAGCCTGCAGAGTACTTGCCATAATGAGGGAGCGCAGCAGCATGATCTGAATGCATCTGGTGCTTTGATCCCTGTAGAAAACAATGAGAAACTTCAGCAGGACAATCCTGTATGTGTTGCAGACACATGCTGATCCCAGAGTGATCCAAATAGAAAAAAAATGTGGGCAAAAGATATCAAAAGAACAGCTTGTGCCTTGAGAAGGAACAGCAATGTTCATTCTTTGTCTTAACACAGCTTTAAGAGCCTTAGGTAATATTACAAGCACCTTAAAAGTAAAGATTAGGGACAACATTGGAGCCGATAGTCTCTCTCTTGCAGCAAACAACAAACATATTAAGAGATTTAGAAAACGGAAGAATCCTGAAAACAACTGCAATGTTTAAAATGAAATCACTGTGCAATCTGAGTTTTATCTAATACCAGATTTATCATACTTGGACTTGCAGACAAGAGACACACTGTTCTTGAATAGGTTTTGATGTTCAGCATTGAACTCAAAAGACAGGGAGAATAAGATTGTAAATTCCACAGTTGTGCAGAGAGTTGCCTGAATTTTGGAAAAACAAAAATTTCAGACAAGAACCTAGAACTAGCGTTGTCATGTTCACTTTCTTCAAAAGGAACTGTCCATAAGAGAGAAAAAGAAAGAATTTATCTTTGGGATGCAAGGATGCAAGTTTTATTATCAACTGTATATCAACAATTCCCACCTGGGGCACTGCTGCTGTATCCTTGGGTAAGGTGCTTAACTCAAAATTGTCTCAGTAAATATCCAGCTGTGTAAATGGATAACATTGTAAAAAAAAATCTGTAACTAATGTAAATCGCTCTGGATAAGAGCATCTGCTAAATGCCTGTAATGTAATGAGTATAGAGCATCCCTTCAGTCTTGACTTGAAAGAGCTGGCATTAAAATGATGAAGTTGAAAGTTATAGTATTGTCAAAGTCTAGTAACAACAAACAAAACCGGCTGCATTTGTCCCCTGATGTTTACACACATATTACTCACAGATGGCTCAACACAAAGTGGTCACCTTCTCTCACATTCCCCTAGCTAGTACAGGAGACAGAAGTGGTGCTAGTGCTGTTGCCATGGAGACATACCCAATCTGCACCATGTGTGGGGTGTGGCAGAGGGCCCCACAGACTGGAAACTTGCCCATAATGAACATCATCACCTCTGCTCGCTGATAGTCTGGCAGATTTCCACCAAAAAACCCTGCACAGTATCATTACAAACACATGGTAAAACACAGTTATTTTCCCTGATTAATGTCCTATAGATATGACAAATAGGGGCTTATGATAGGGAAACTAATTGATGGCTTCTTTGGAATTAAAGAGGTATATTGTCATACACTATATGTAATATTTCACTGACAAGAGTACTATGCTTTGAAAAAAATGGAAAACATGACAAGAACAGTTTCCAACCATCATTCAACATTGTCATTATATTCACCAACAATGACATTGTTTAGATGCATTTAAACTGTATTTTAGTATACAGGATTGGATTCCCAATCACATGGATTCCCAGGCAAAGATGAGTTAAGTCTTCACTGACCAATAGTCTGGACGATGGCATTCTGGACAATTTTCTCCTCACTCTCCTTGGTCTTGGAGGTGGTACTGCTTTCAGAGTTGTGTCTGGAGCCAACCCCATTCTCCAGTTCCACACTCATGTGTAGATGCTTCAGAAGGGTGTCGAACACCTCCAGCACTGTTGGACCTGTGACTCAAAACACAGCCCTCTCAAGAAGTTTGGAAATATGAAGGCTATAATCCAGCAGTCCTCCATGAGTCAAATATCTAATGTTCTTAGGTTTAGACAGTCAATCGATTTTGTAGATTCTTATACATTGTTTAATTTTGATAGTCCATAGAAAACTCATAATGATATAATAATTCTGATACATAATAATTCATAACTTATAGTCATAATATAAAATAGAAAGCTTGCTTCAATTCATTAATCAATTTTAAGTACAAATCCCATTGCTCTAGAATAAACATAGAAGTTTGAAGTTGTTTAACAAAGGTTGATACACATCTACGACATTAGAAGTTCTAACCAAACTGAAACTGTAGTGGCTAGACATTGCCCTCAAGAGACTAAGAATACAAGAATGCATCCTATTCATAGGTCCCAGCCTCAATTCAACTCTCAAAACTGAATGCTTGATCGGACGTTGTAGACTATTCTTCCATTTTCACGTCACTAAATGTCACCAAAAAAGATCACACAACACCCTTTAAACAACACTGATTGTAGTGTAACTACCAAACATTCTCTGTTCCCCATGTCAAATGTAGAGCCTCGGAGGTGGAATGTTTTAGCCCGGAGCTGGCTCCCTGCTGGACATACAGCCAATGTGTGGGTCAATGTTAGGTCAGCCGTGCATCTTTCCTCACCGATGGACCCCTTTGCTGCAATTTCTACTGCCTCCTGCAGGACCTGCACCATGCCCGCTCGGACCTTCGGCGTGGCCCTGTTGTGGGCATCTAAATGGCCTAGAACTTGCTGGATCACATGGTGGGAATACTGGGCCTAAGACCAGCAAGAAAAGAGAGCATTAGGGGTATGTAAATGTAAATGTAAATGTATGGTATTCATGTTCTCATGCCTTTTTGAACTGGCAATAGTACAAAATGTTAATGACTTTCTCCTAAATCAAACTCTTGACGACTTGACTGTTCACAAGTACAATTGGTTATTTGTGCTTCAAATGGGTCCTTTAGTAATCCAGCACAATTTACATTTTATATCTGTTACTGGGGTTTGAAATATCAAATGAGGTTATATCATGAACAAGAGGACTTTATACCATCACTTTATTATTTTAAAATCTGTCGATTGATTTATCAGAAGTCCAGTTTTCCACTGACTGTATGAACGGTGCTTAGTGTAATATTTCTCACATAATAGGGGTTCTCTCCAAAATTACAGTGGAATTAGGCAAACTATAAAGCTGTCATGCAGTCTATAATTTGAAGCCTTATGACTGTCCTTATAACTGTATCTTTGTAGGCCCAATGCATTGCAAGGTAAAAAAAAACAAATATAAACAAAGGGATACAAACAAAAAGACAACAGAGACTAGGTATGTGTGCACATGGGTGAAGGTGTGTGTGTGTGGGAGGGAAGTGTGCCAAGTTGCCTGCCAAAAACACTAGAACCATCTGGAACTGAGAACCATCTAGGTAACCTTCATGCATGTGTGACATAAATAGTCATCTCACTCTGCTGTTTGCTTGAAGATGGTCATGCAATTTCTAGGGTACAAGCACAAAAATGAACAGAAGATTCTAATATCTGTGTATGTTGCAGAGGTTGAAACTTTAAGATGGATTTCCTGAGAAATGCAAATAGGCTGACAAATGCGACATTCGACAAATGCGACATTCTTGACTGGTTTTATCAGACAGTGTTGCTGCAGTTGTATCAGAATACCCCAAAAGCCTGATTTCAGCTCACTCAAAACCCTTAAAAAACAGAAAAGACTGCCAGAGTAAATTGATTATCTTGAAGAGACGGCACTGGCCACCTGGGGACCTGTGACAAAATGAACAATTAAAAAAAAGAAACAAAGCATGTCTAAGGCTGCATTTCATGCAATTTGATTGCAGGGGGGCACTATAATGACACTGAAACAAGTTGTATACTGCTAGATGCTTCGTGATGAGTGTAATGTTTTTTTTTTTAAAGACCCACCACCACCCCCCCTCTTCGGAGGACAACTTTATTTTTAATAAGGCAATACATTTGTAATAATATACTTATGGATATTCATAAAAAGGGGGGATTGTGTATAGCACAACATACAGAATGTGAAATAAAGAAAACACAAGACAAAACAAAGTGACGAGTAAGACGGGACGAGTAGGACAGGACAATAGCACAGGACTAGACAAGACAGTTGACGAACATGAAGAGGCAAGTTATTAGAGATTGAGTAAAGTAAGCTATGATTCACATTGGGTGGTCACGGTTTAGGGATGCTGAAGGAGGTTGTCAGATATATTCTGCAAGAGTGTAAGTGACATGTGTCTATGTGTATGTGTAATTGTGGTAACTGATAGGCAAAATAAGTAAATAAAATAAAAAAGGGGGGGGGACCCAGAGTAGGAAAGTTAGGGGTCAGGGGGTGAGGTGGGGTGGAGGGAGGGGGGCGCCAGAAAATGGGGAGAAGGGGGGTATGTGTCTGGTAATATACACGGCTTGTAGTTATGTTTGGATTGAATTTAGAAAAATTAGAAATGGGTACCAAATGTCTTCAAAGGCTGATATTTGGTTCTTTTTGTGAGCATTACTTTTTTCCATTGAAATGTATTCTGAAATTAGATTAGTCCAGTGAGTGATGTGACAGGATTTCCTTGATTTCCAGTTTTGGAGGACTACTTTCTTAGCGACAGTTAGAGAAATGAGCAACGGATTCCTGACTTTTGATGGGATGTGAACTTTGGAGATATCACCAAGGAGACAGAGTGTTGAGGATGGTGGGATTCTGTAGCTCAGGATGGTGGAGAGTGTCTCAGTAACCGTGATCCAGAAAGACTGAACTGGTTGACAGAGCCAGATGGCGTGAAGATAGTTGTGCTACCTGAAGTGCATTGTGAACAGATATCTGTGTCCCATTCTTAACTTTTTACTTTGAGTGATGTGAGTTCTGTGAATGACTTTATATTGTATGAGCTGCAGGTTTGTGTTAGTGGTCATGGAGAAGGTATTCTTCCAGATTTGTTCCCAGAAATCAGGGTTGGGAGAGAGGGCTAGGTCAGCTTCCCACTTGGTTGTTGGTATTGTTATTGTATTATTTGAGTTGGAGATCAGTGTATATAGTTTGGAGGTTAATTTTTTAGAGTTATTGATTTTCATTAGTTCATCAACTAATTGAGAGGGTTGTAATGTGTTGTTGGTTAAACTGGTTTTGAATTCTGAATCTAAGTTGTTGATATTGAAGGAACTGGTCTCTCCCAACCCCATATTTCTGTATGAGTGTGTTGAATGATATGAGTTGATGATTCTCAAACAGGTGGTGAAGGTGTGTGATTCCCTTTTGTGCCCATGTGGAGAAGTAAATAGGTTTGTTCTGCAACATGAAGACTGGGTTGTGCCAGAGTGGGGTGAACTTATTTAGAGCTAGTGATGATTTAGTGATTTGATTTGTTTTCCACCAGGCTGTCAGAATTGTAGAGATAGTAATGAGTTTACAGTAGTTAGATTTTTTGATTGATTGTGGGAGAAAGGGGAGGTCTGCAATTGAGATGTTTGTACATTGGTTTTGTTCTAGTTCCAGCTAGGGGTAATTGTATTTGTGTATTTGGATCCATTTGACTAAGTACTGTAATTGATTTGCGAGGAAGTAGTGAAGGAAGTTTGGTGCCTCGAGCCCGCCATATGATTTTTTATTTTGTAGTGTTGAGAGTGAAATTCTGGGTTTTTGGTTTTTCCAGTAAAATTGTGTTGTTAATGAATTGAGTGTTTTAAACCATTTATCTGTAGGGGTAGTGGGGATCATAGAAAATAGGTAGTTAATCTGGGGTAGGGTTTTCATTTTGACTGCGGCAATTCTTCCAATGAGTGTGAGAGGGAGTTTGGTCCAGCATTTGTAGTCGTCTTCAATTTTTCTGAGGAGGGGAGTATAATTGAGGTTAAAGAGCTCTGACAGCCTGGGGGAGATATTAACCCCTAGGTACTTGATGTTGCCAGTGTGAAGAGAGAGGGGAGAGTCCTGAGCTCCAGAATCCCAGGCATCCTCTGAGAGGGGTAATACTACTGATTTATTCCAGTTTATAGTGTAATGTGAAATTTTTGAGAATTTATTGATGATATTGAAAGTTTCTTGAAGTGATACGTATGGGTTCTGTAAGTACAGTAGTAGATCATCTGCATATATACTGATTTTATGTTGTATGTTAGCTACCTGAATTCCTTGGATTTTGCTGTTCTGTCGTATTGCTGCTGTGAGAGGTTCAATGAAAATAGCAAAGAGAGAAGGCGAGAGTGGGCATCCCTGTCTGGTGCCCTGGTGCAGTGTGAAACTTGGTGAAGTGATTCCGTTAGTGTTAATGGTGGCTCTGGGTGATGTGTACAGTGTTGTAATCCAGTGCATGAACGACTCTCCAAAACCAAACTTGTGTAATGGGTTGAATAAAAAGGACCAATTTACCTTGTCAAATGCTTTTTCTGCATCAAGTGAAATGATAATGGTTTTCTGTTGGGTTGGTTGTGATATATTGATTAGGTTGAATATTGCGTATATTATCTGTGGCGTGTCTATTTTTTATGAAGCCTGTCTGATCTGGGTGAATGAGCGTGGGGATGACTGTTTCTATTCTGGATGCTAGCGCTTTGGTGATAACTTTCAAGTCGGTATTCATTAGTGAAAGAGGTCGGTAGCTAGAGGGGTGACTTGGATCTTTGTTGGGTTTTAATAGTCATGTCATAGCAGCAGTATTCATGTGTGTGGGTATGGTGGAGGAAGTTTTTATTTCTGTAATTACTCTGTTGAATAGCGGTGATATGTCCCGAAAGTGTCTGTAGAATTCGGCTGGTAATCCATTTGGTCTGGGAGATTTGTTACTTGGCACGTTGTTGAGAGCTGTGGTGAGTTCACTGAGGTTAAGGGGTGCATCTAGAAAATTAATTTGTTCAGCAGTTAGTTTCAGTAAGGTCAGATTGCTAAAGAAAGCATCAATTTCAGATTATGCGGGTTGGTGAGCAGAGGATTGCTGTAAAAGTTTTGAAATACGTTGTTTATATCTTGCGGGTTCTGAGTGATGGTTCCTATAGAGTCCAAGATGGATGGGATGATTGATTTCTCTTTTGCCAAATATTTACTGTTTGCTTTATTACTGTATTGAAAACCATTATATTTCAGGTGATGAATTAGAAACTGTATTTTTTTCTGTGTGATATCTTAAATTTGTGTTTGGAGTTCTTTTAATTCATTTTGATTTGGTTCAGTGGGATTGCAGGATATTTCGTTTGTTAAGTGTTTGATTCTTTGTTCTACTGTATTTTCCAATTGTTGTTGCTGTTTTTTCCTATGTGAAGAGTATGATATGATTTTTCCTCTGATTACGGCTTTCCCAGTTTCCCATAGCAGTGAGGGTGAGGTGTCTGGAGTTAATGTTAATACTTCATCATAAGCCTCATAAGTCTTTAATACATCTTGGTTTATTAACCAGTGTCCATGTTTATTTTGATTTTACATAGATGATTTTATATGTGTATCTGTTGCTACTTTCCTTTTTAAAATTAGTTTTCGTTGTTTGCATTTGTCAATGCCAGATTGATTCATGGCTCTCTTTGGCAAGACTTGTGTGGGTGTATCAAGACTTTAGAACACATTTGTATTAACATTTTAGAAAGACAGACAGGCAATCACACACACACATACACATATTTCATATACAAGAACCAATATCACAATGAATCTGCACAGCAGAAACAGGCACAGTGTAACAGGAAACCAACTTCATTATAACAGTAGATGAAATGAGTGCCAATGACTTACAGATGGATGGACATTGAATGTTTGCTGAAGATAATGTGTGTTGGAAATTACACTAGCAACACGAAGCTGGCAATGCCAGCAAATGCAAACAGGCACAGTAATGGTAAGTTTCTCCTCCATTTTCTGGAAATCAATATATATTTCTCTGTTTCTCACTGACTGGCTTCATATACCAAGACAGTTGCAGTGCTATACCAGCACTGCAACTGTCAAATCAACAATACTGCCAATTTCCAACATGCAACAGTTATGACGTAAAAAGTGGAAATGAGCTTGTGCCAACCAGGACTCTTTCAGACTGCAGTGGGACGCCTGTCCTTGATGGAACTCAGATAGCCAAACACAAACGTAAGACCATGGGTGCTTTCCCCAAGTAGTCTTTAGCAGAGCAGCTTTTTGAATTAACAGTGCAACAGAGACTCTTCCCTTCTGGAGGAAGCCACTCGGGAGAAGTAATGCAAAGGATCCAAACCCACATGCTACTGTCTCTGTCATTAACATCAGCTGTGAGCTAGCCTGTGACTGTAGCATGAGAAGATAGAGTATATTATGAGGTACATGGAATATTGGACCTGGTGGGTAATAGCTGTTTTTTTAAGTAAGGAAGGTCCACATGCAACAAAGTCTCCAGTCTTTTCCTTTCTTTGTTTTGTACTGGACATATAAGCTGCAGGATGACTGAAAAACTGAAGAAATGTTAGCATGGTAATTTGAATGGGGTGAGCTACACCATCAAGTGAATTTAAAGATATTTTATATATATATTGTATATATATAAACAGAGGTGCAAAATACTACTGCATGAACATGAAAGATTTGAGAAAGAAATTTTATGTAAAGTATGAAAAGTATGTATATCTATGTATCATTAGGTTTTCCACATGCTGTGGAAAAACTGAACTGGATCATCATTTGATTTTTTGTGTGAACAAGCAATTGAATTGCGTTTCATTTCACAGTCTCTAACTCACTTATGTGACCTCTGCAACAGCAGACCTTCTTTAGTTAATCTAAACAGATGCATTTATAGTTGTTGTACATATTTAAGGCATTTAAAGTTGAGTTTTTTTTTTTTATATATTGAAATCTTTCAAGCCCAATTATTATGATCATATGTCTTTACACTATATCTGTTCACCTAATTTATTTATGTTGACTTGCAAATTTGCTATTATAAACTGTCAGTGCTGAGTCTGAATAGATTATTTATTGCAATTTATTGTTGTTTTTACAATTCTGATACTGCAATGGTTCACAGACTAAATAAAATTACATTCTTATTAATGATGAGAATAATGTCAAACATAAGTAAGCATTAACAGTGCACAGTGGGCTAATGTTATGGAAACAGTCATGGTGTATGGTTTCATTTTAGCACTGTTTTGAGCCTCAAAATAGAGCAAGCTGTGGTGTCAGTTACTGGACCAAGACTTTCTGTTTAAATAATGCTAAATGGTTTTTCTGTTGTAGTTAACAGGGCAGACAGTACTAATGGTCTTGTGGAATTCAGTGAAGTTTTTTTTTTCTCCAAGACTTCAATCTGACCAAACATGTCTTCTGCCTCTGCACTGAGCCCACAAAGGGCAGAGTTCTGAAAGATCATTCTGTGTGAGACATCAAATATGTCACATTTGGTTCTCCTGGGTCCTCATACCACACCTTCAAACACAAAGCAAAGGCTGCCATTCTTTGAGGGAGATAAGGATGAAACTAATTTCCTCCCTCACTGATGCTGAATCAAGATACAGAACTTTATTACTTTGCACAAGAATGAAAAGAAGCAGATGATGGAGAAACATACTGACTTCAGCTCCTCTGGCTGTTACAGACTGCCAGTCATATACATTACCGTACTGCATGTGTTTATCTCTGAGAAGCCATTCAAAGGAATTACTCACATTTCAGCTTCGATTTTTTGTAGAGAACAATCAGAAGGAAATGCAGAAGGAAAGACCAATGCAAACTGGAATGTAACAAAGTTTGTCAAACACTTTGTTTGCATGTAAGAGCATAACGTAGTGAACACGTGATTGTGATAGCCCACCTGATCACTCCTGTGCGACAATGTCAAATATGCAACATTGGAGTAGCTATAAAATGTATCTGGTATACTAGCACAGCATAGGATGCACCAGTAAAGTCAATTGCTCACAAGTTCAATTTAAGGCCCATTTTGTGGCATTATCCTCCACACTGTGTTTCAGCGTACCCCTTTCATGCATGAATTATGAGAAAAATGGTCCAAATTTTTTAAAGATTTTAATTTTTTACAAAATTCTGATTTATTTAAAAGTTATTTAACTGTCCACGCATGTGGACACCATGCAACAAAGGAGTAAAAAAGGGTATAAAGCCACAGCTGACAATAAGGAATGTCATTTCTTTTTTAGGTTATATTATGTTATGTATATAAGCTCAATCATTAAAAAACAACAACACATATTTTAGAAACAACAGAGGAAAAAACTCAAAGTGATATTAACAATTGTGGTTAAATGTACTGTATGTGGAAACCTTGCAACAGTGTAGTAAATATAAGAATACATCCACCCCTAATGAAAAAAAAAACTAATTTCTCACTTTTTAAGATCATTTTCAGTTCATGTTGAATCGTCTCAGTTATAAAAATATCAACATCCAATATGTAACAAGCAACAGAGTACAAATAACTCTTTATAGTTGTAGGAAAATTATATTAATTATATTAATTATAATATAAGCTAATTTAAATCATAGTTGAACAAATACAATAGATATAATAGCAAGTTACACAAACAGGACTTAATGTAATCTGAGTCCACTGTTGCATGACGTCCACATATGTGGGCAGTTGGTTTTTGAGGTATAAAGACTACATTTAACTCAAAATTTAGGTTTACAAAACACAGACATGTTCATCAGTTTCCTGTGCATACTAGTATTTATTTTTACCTGAGTTGACCTCTTTGAATAGAAGTTTTTCACAGATATGCCTGAAGCATTTTGTGCATGGCTACCACTGTCACCCATCTTGGATTGAGGGTGTCAGCAATCAAATAATTTTTGGAATACAAGATAGTAACTACTGTTACACTATTGCTATGAATCTACTGAAACTACCCCCAAGTGGTCTGGAGAACTCCATCATGATAAACTAACCCAAAATGGAGTTAAATGAACTGTCCACAAATTTTAACACCATGCATGAAAGGGGCACACTTTTGTATACTATGACAGTCCATCACATAATCAGTACAAAAAAAGCTACTGTAGGAAAATAGAAAAATAGTGCAGTTCAGCATAACTCTTTGAAGACTTATTTTAAGTAAACTACAAATTCAGAATCTTTACTGAGAACAGCTGAACATATCAAGTCAACACAGATGATCCACACATGGTTCACTGAATTTGGAATGCATTATAAATGCTGTGTAGATCAGTGAATACAAATTCATAGCTAGGCATGAGCAACAGTGATAGGTATGCAAGGTATGTTCTGGAGCATAATTTAATTACCATGCATTAAACACTGTTACAGTAATAAACTTCATATACCATCATCAGAAAGGACTGTTGGGCAACTACCCCCCCTCCCCTCTCTCTCTCTCTCTCTCACACACACACACACACTGATTTAGGTCTTTCTGAGAGGGCTTTGGCCTTCTGGCATTGTGAGGAGAACACTAATCCAAGTCCCTACATTGACAGAATATGCTCTAGATGATGCCCTTCTCTATTAGACAATATAGAAACCCTTAACTCATTTTTGCCATTGGACATATTTAATTGCTGTTTTCTGCCTCTTGGATAAGTCAACAAATATTTTAAAAGGAAACTTATGAAAAGGTTCTTGGCTCAATGTGAAAACCACATAGCAAATAAATGGCCCTACCAGACGGATATATGACTGCTTGTTTCATCCCTTTATTTTTCAGAGAATAACCATCAACGCCCTTCAATCCATGACCTTACCTGAATGGAATACATGATGATCCTGAAGCATGAACCAGCAAACTCATTTGGTTCCCATAGGTTATGGTTGTCCAGATGTCTAAAATAGACATAGACAATATTGTTAGAACTGAATAATGTTGGGACTCAAGCTTAGTTCCTGCTAATTTTAATTATATTATATCATATTATTATACTCATGTTTTATGCAGTTGCTCAGAAGATTATTTTATCAGGCATAATTAACATTTTACATAAAATCTCAAAACACATTTCATGTAATTTTTACTGAGGCAACCCAGACCTTCTTCAAGGGTGCAACAGTGCTGACAAAATCAGAATTTGGTTTGAAGTCCAGTTTCCTACTTGCAGCTCCTACTTTGAATGGAACTTTTCACAATGGCTCGAGGCATTTTCAATTCAACCAAACACAACACAGAATATCTATAATATAAGTGTACATTGAGAGCAGCCAAACTTTTTGTGTGGATTAATTGATTGTACTGGTGGCTTGAGTGTGTGAAATTGTGTTATCATTATTATGGTATGACCTCAACATATATCAGAAGATTCTGACCTAAATTTGATTGACCTAATTTCTGGCATCTTGAACTATCCCTCTGAAGTGGACCTGAACCCATTTAATTTGTACAGCTAGGTGTTGTTATTGCTAGGCTCTAGGCCTGTCGCACCTCCACCGGTGCCCGCTTTGTTAGCTGCAGGGTCATCAGCCGGGAACCACCGCTCATAGATGTTTCGCCCCTTATCCCGGAACATCTCCTGGTGGCGGGGCAGTGAACAGGGACATCTCCCTGACACCCCCTGCAGCTAACCTTCTTCAGGAGTTGGTTGCTCCCCTGCCTTGTCCCGTCTTCTCAGCCAGAGCCAAAAGCATGCCTTCTCTGCCTCCTCCGATACTTCCCTGGTTGTCTTATACAGTCTGGCTCCCCGTAGCCCCAGGTCCTTGAGCAGAAGTGTCATTGAGTCTCCCACAAAGCCTCTAGCACCCACCTCCACCGGGCAGAGCCGGACGCAAGCAAGCACTCTGCGACCAGGTCTACATATTTTGCCCTCTTCCTTTCGTGGGCTGCCTCCAACCCCTCTTCCCAAGGCACTGTCAGTTCAACCACCAGTGCTGATTTTCTGGCTGTGGTCTACAGCACCATGTCTGGCTGCAGTGTGGTGCTGCAGATTTCCCCTGGAAAATGGAGCTGCCTGCCCAGGTCCACCTCCATTCTCCGCTCTAACCCTGATGTCAGGAGCTTAGGTGCTGGTCTCCTATTGGTGTTAGCTGCAGGCTCCCCCTGCCTAAGAAGGTGGATCCTCTGTTGGCTCCCTGCTGGACTCTCGTTGCTTGCCTCTTACCTTCTTTTCTCCACTACCTCTGCCAGCTTCCTGAGCACTTGGTCATGTCGCCATCTGAACCGACCCTGTGTCAGTGCTGTTTTGCAACCTGACAGCACATGCTGGAGAAAGGCATTGATGGTACCGCAGAGGTCACAGGTTTTCTCTGTCCCAAACCACTGATGGAGGTTGCAAGGGCAGGGTAGGGTGTCATAGGTTGCCCTGATGAGAAAGCTGAGTTGAGCCTGTGGCAGTTTCCAAAAGTCTGCCCAATTGATCGCTCGACTCGCAGCACCCTCCCACGTTGTCCAGCGCCCCTGCTGCCCCTGTGCCACAGCCTTCACTCTGTACTCCTCCTGCTCCATCCTGGTAACCTCAGAGATGACAAGGTCCTTCCTCTCCCTTGATCTGGACCATAGGCTGGATGGGTCACCCCATCCGAGGCCTGCCCGCCATGTCTGGACCCTGTCCACCACCTCCTGGTGTTGCAGTCTGCTCACCGCCTTCTTTACTTCTTCCTCAGCCCACCATTTCCTTCCAGTCACCACTCGGGCATGCATACATTTCACCACCTTGTCGGAGGAGTCCCTTAACTCCATCATCAACCTTGCCTTCTCTTGCCTGTACCCGAGGGTGATAGATTTCAGGGGTAGATGGAGTGAATTCCACCCATACAGGCTTTCTGCTGAAAAGCACCGTGGGAGCCCTAGCCATTTACAGATGAAGGAGTTGGCTTTGGCATCCATCCTGCTTACAGCTGATGAGGTGACTTCACACAGTTTTAGGGGCCACATTACCCTTGGGTACAGAGTGATGTGATAACACCACACCTTGTACTTTCCGGGTAGTTGGCTTGAGTCGATCTTTGACGGGTCTGCTAAAAGCTGCTGAAGGATGATTTTTCCCACTTCCTTGTCTGAAAGACTGGATGTAGGCTATATTGCCTTCCTAGACTTTGGATGGGCTGGTCTGCAATGTGGGGGATGTTTTCCCCGCCAATGGTGAAGGTGGCTCTATCATTCCGCTCCCTTTCACTCTTCGACTTATGTGGCTTGAATTTCATCCTTGCCCAAATGATCAGCTCGTCCAGCCTCTTCAAGAGCCTGGATACGCATGGTGCAGTGAAGGAGGACGAAAAATGACATAAGCCTAAATAAATGAATAACTAAATAAATGCAGAAATAAATAAATACATAAATAAATTAAAAATAAATACATTTTGGAAATGAAAAAGGCTATTTCTGTATTTTTACATTTATTTATGTATTTATGCATTTCTACATTTATTTATTTCTGTATTTCTACATTTATTTATTTATGCATCCACATTTATTTATTTATTTCTGTATTTCTACATTTATTCATTTATTTATTTATGCATTTCTACTTTTATTTATTTACTTCTGTTTTTCTACATCTCTACATTTATTTATTTCTGTATTTCTACATTTCCACATTTATTAGGGGCCAAGCACTGAAGGTGCTAGGCACCTATTGTAGTTAGAATTTTTCACTATTATTATTATACTTTCTCCTCTGGGAGTCTATGGCAGCCCATAGAACCCCTTGGTGGATTTTTATGAAATTTAGCACATTGACAGAGGACAGTCCAAAGTATCCATGCCTCGAATTTGGGATCAATCTATCCATCTTTGTAGCGCCACCAACAGGCCAAACTTCAAGGTACATTTTTGCTTATAACTTTTGAACCGTTTGTCCTAGAGTTGTGATCTTTTTTCCCCTAAATCCTTGAGTCATGACGATTCGAATGCACCCATTGGCTGCCATATTGGATTTTCCTCCATTTTGAATTTTTCTAAAAACATACTTTTGCGAACTATGTCCTAGGCCGTTGATCCTAACACCACTGGTACGTATCATCTACAGATGGATACCCACCAAGTTTCATGAAATTTGGCCATATGGGGGCGCTATACCAAAAGAACAGAGAAAAAAAAATTCAAATTCCCATAGCTTTGGAACAAAAGCAGATGTTTCAACCAAATTTCTTGTGCATCATCACAGTAAAGGACCCTAGCTGGGAAAGCATGAATTCTGTGTGTTGGCCATTTTGTTTTTGCCATCATAGTATTATCAGTTTTTCAATGGTTTTCTATGGCAGGCCATAGAAGCCCTAGGTGGATGTTGGTGGAATCTGGCACCATCATAGAGCACAGTCCAACGTATCCAGGCACCAGTCAATCCCTGTAGCGCCACCAACAGGCCAAATTTCAGAATACATTTTTGCTTATTACTTTTGAACCGTTCTGTCCAAGAGTAGTGATCCTTATTTCCGCTGAATCCCTGGGTCATGATGAATTGAATAGACTCATCCACTGTAATGGATTTTGTATTGGAAAAAAAAATCATATTTTGAATTTTTTGAAAAACCTACTTTTGTGAACTAGTCCTAGACTGTTGATCCTATCACCACCAAATTTGGTCCGTATCATCTACAGAGGGTTCTGACCAAACGTTATTCAAAGAATTTTGCTAGGGCAAACGATACAGCCACTGTCGTCCAATGAAATTCCATGGTGAAGACACCAAAACAGAAAGTGAGTCATGTCTCAGCAGTGCTTTGTTGGAGTGATGCCAAACTTGGTACACTTTGTTGCTATTAGCAACACTGGGTATGCACCAAGTTTCGTGAAATTTGGCCACTTGGGGGCGCTATATCATTAAAAATTATTAAAATACCCATTACTCTGGCAGAAAAGCAGATATCTCAACTAAATTTCTTGTGCTTCATCAAAGTTAAGGATCGTATCTGGGAACTTATCAAATCTCCACATCAGCCATTTTGTGTTTCATCCATCTTTGATTTTGTCAAAAACACATTTAACCACCTCCTCCTAGAGTTATGGCACAATGAGGTTTTGTGTATTACCTCTTTGGACCACTGTCTTTAACAGTTGTGAAAGGATAGTTGCCAGGTTGAACAATGTGGCCGCAGTGTACCCACAAATTCACCCGTGAAGTCGCCATAAAGGAAGAGTGACCATATCTCTGCAATGCTTTTATTCATTGGCATAAATGTCAATACACATGCTTACAATTAGGCCTGGGTGCCACACAGCAAGTTTAGTGAAATTTGGCCACTTTGGGGTGCTATACTGAAAAACAGGTTTAAACACCCATGTGTCCATGTACTTACATTTTAATGACATTTTGTTGTAATGGACATCACAAGGCACAGAATCAGAATCAGAAACAGAATTTCTTTATGTACAATGAACATGTACAACAAAATTTGAGTGCAATCCTCAACAATGCAAAATATCAATTGAAAAATTGCACAGATCAGAAAGATTGCAGAGATCCCTTGTTGCAGAGTGAAGAACCCTGAGCATTAATTGCATTAATTAATTCCTTATTGCACAGTGGACGTGAACATTATGTTTTGTGGCATTTAAAGCTTGTACAGCTGTGGGATAAAAAATGTTTTTGATTTGATTTGTCCTTGTTCTAATAGCTCTATACCGTCTGCCTGACGGAAGCAGTTCAAACAGAGAGTGACCGGGGTGGGATGTGTCCTTTATGATGTTATGGGCTTTCCTGAGGCAGCGGGAACTGTGTAGGTCCTCCAGAGTGGGGAGAGGGCACCCGATGATTACCTCAGCAGTCTTGACGACCCTGCCAAGCTCTTTTTTGTGTGCCACGGTGCAGCTGGAAAACCACACACAGAGGCAGTAAGTGAGAATGCTCTCTATGGTGGAGCGGTAGAAGGACACCAGCAGTCTCTGGGCGATGGTGTTCTTCCTGAGGACCCTCAGAGACAAAGGAGTAGAGTCTCTGCTGTGCCTTCTTTGCCAGTTCTGTGGTGTTCATACCCCAGGTCAGGTCGTTCTCAATGTCGACTCTCAGAAAACGGAAGTCCGTGACCCTCTCCACACAGTCCCCGCCGATGATTATGGGTTGAATGTCCGTTTTTTCCTTCCTGAAATCGATGACTAACTCCTTTGTCTTTGACATGGTCAGGAGCAGGTTGTTGTCTCTGCACCACACTGACAGCCACTCCACCTCGTCCCGGTAGGTGGACTCATCGCCCCCCTGAGATGAGCCCCACCACTGTGGTGTCGTCGGCAAATTTGACAAAGGTGTTGCTGGAGTGGACAGGGGTGCAGTCATGTGTATAGAGGGTATAGAGCAGGGGGCTCAGCACACAGCCCTGAGGGGAGCCGGTGCTGAGGCTGAGAGCTCTGGAGATGTGGGGGCCTACTCTAACCCTCTGTGTGCGTCCTGTCAGGAAGTCTTTAATCCAAAGACATGTGGAGTAAGGCAGACCCAGGTCAATTTACACACCAGTCTGGGGAGGAAGATGGTGTTGAACGCCGAACTGTAGTCCACAAAGAGGAGCTGAACGTAGCTCCCCTGCTGCTCCAGGTGGGTCAGCGCAGCGTGAAGGGCTGTGGCTACAGCGTCCTCCTTAGACCTGTTAGCCCTGTATGCAAACTGATGTAGGTCAAAGGTGGGGGGTAGGAATGATATGATGTGACTCCATACCAGTTTTTTGAAGCACTCCATCACCACAGGGGTGAGTGCTACTGGCTGGTAGTCGTTGAGGCTGGTGATGGAGAGTTTTTTGGGCAGAGATGGAGACTATGGTGGAGGACTTCAGGCAGGATGGAACGGCAGACTGGGATAGGGACCTGAAGGCCGGACCTGAAGTTGGTGAGGTGCTGGACTGCCTGCCACACCTGCCTGCTGTTGTTGCTGTCCAGGTGGTCATCAATCCTCCTCCAGTAGTCCACCTTAGCCTTTCTGAAGCCTCTCTTCAGGTTGGCTCGGGCTGTGATGTAGAGAGCCCTGTTGCCAGACCTGAAGCGGTGTTCCTCTCCTTTAGCAGCCGCTGGACCTCCCTGCTCATCCAGGGCTTCCGATTGGGATAGACTCGGATGCGTTTATCCACTTTGACAATATCTGTGCTGTTCTTTATGTAACAAAAGACAGTGTCTGTAAACACCTCCAGGTCCTGGTGTTCAAAAATGTCCCAGCTGGTTCTGTTAAAGCAGTCCTGCAGCTGCTGAGAGGCTCCATCAGGCCAGATTTTAACAGTCCTAGTGGTGGTAAGAGCAGTTTTCCTGAGGGGGTGTATGCTGAGATTAAGAGCAGGGACATGTGGTCAGACTGGCCCAGGTGTGGTAGTGGCCTAGTCCTGTAGCCCAGCTTGATGTTGGTGTAGACGCTGTCCAGTGTGTTAGCTCCTCTGGTAGCACATTTTACATGCTGGTGGAATTTAGGGAGCACTGCTTTTGAATCCCCGGCTATTATATGCATGATGTCAGGATACATGCTCTGCTGTAAGATAATGCTGCTATGCAAATGTCCGAGAGCCGAGTTAGCATTAGCATCCGGTGAAATGTACACGGCAGTTATCATGACCACAGTAACCTCCCTGGTCACACTGAAAGCAGATTCTCAAAGCTAGCGACAAATTGCTAGTGGACATCAATAACGCAAGAGCCGAGTTTCAGCGCCAGTGATCAGAGAAGCGCAAACTTGTTACTAGCCGGAGACAAAGGTGCGACCGGATCCACCTCAACGTGTCTCCCAGAAAGTAACCCTCATCCAAACCGAACCAGACCAGCCCTGGCTCCCCGACGACGGAAGCGCCAGCAAAACTGGCGGACTTTGCATAGCTATGCAATGTACAGCATTGATAAATGTTGTACATCTGTGTGTTTCAGATCATTACGAGTAATGTAACTAGCCATGGTTTGTTGTTCCTAACTGATTTGTCACACATTATTCACCGCGCAGCGTTAGTTAAGATATGACACAGACATAGGGTCTTTGCATGCGTATCGTCTTACTAACCCCAGTACCTTCTTTTATCCCAGAGTAACCCCGCGGTTATCAATCGTCCGAACATATACTGTGAAAGACAGAGGTTATGTTCGCTCACACATGCACATAAGCAACTCAAACTCGCCGCCACATGCATGATCCTTTGTTCTCTTTGAACACGTGTGCTCAGCGAGCACGCGCAGCACACGTGCAATTCAGGGAGCACACACTAGTGCAAGACACTCACTCCAACCTACATACAAGAGTAAATACATACAAATACACCTTCGCTTCACTTACTGTACATAAATGTATTGCATTACTACTTTGGTTTTTATATTTCAATAAATGCATTATTTTTCCAAGGTTGTGTTGTAATATTACACATGAAATGAATATCGCCAACCTCTGCTGATCAGAATTCTAAATGCCTTCACCTCTTAGTTGAATCAACAGTGTTATTTTAGTTAGCTAAATAGATAATATTGTGATTTGATTAAGATTAACTATTGATGTGATAATTTCAATTACGATTATTAATTTAATTATTAATTGAGACTGATATTTTATTTTAACCACTATGGTAGACACCATATTCTGTATGGCGCCTCCATGTGTTTAATTTAATTATCACCAACATAATTGGTACCTCATGTAAGGACATTCCTTACACGGAAGTGGTACCCCTCTCTAATCGTAGGCATTGTCCCTACATAATTGGCATTGCCCCTGTGAGGAAGAAATGTTCAAAACAGTAACCTGGTACAGCGTCTGGAGTAAAGGCAATTGTATGAAACATGTTAAATATGCGTACTCCGGCTATGATGAAGGCTAGGCTGTTTCTTTCATATTAGTAGGCTAGCTAACATTTCACAAAACGCCATTGATTAAAAAACAGCTTATGTAGGCGACGGTATCAATAATAGTAGGCCTACGAAACATTTCAAAGCCAAATTTGGAAATGAATATAAGTGTATAATGATGTTAGATTGTAATGGTGTTACTCTCAAGCATTTTTCTTTTATTTTTATAGCTAGCTAAGGTTACAAATAACCTTAGCTTAATTATCATACTTCATACCATTGACCTATGTATTTTGATACTCTGTATTTTGAATATACACTATATGGATAAAAGTATTCGGATGCCTGACCATTACACCAATAGGGACTGTAATGACATTGTATTCAAATACATATACTTTAATATGGAGTTGGTCCCCCTTTTGCAGCTATAACAGCTTCCACTCTTCTTGGAAGGCTTTCCACAAGATTTTGGAGTGTTTCTGTGGGAATTTGTACCTATTCATTCTGTAGAGCATTTATGAGGTCAGGCACTGATGTTGGACGAGAAGGCCTGGCTCGCAATCTCCGTTCCACTTCATCCCAAAGGTGCTCGATGGGGTTGAGGTCAGGGCTCTGTGCGGGCAGTCAAGTTCTTCCACACCCAACTCATCAAACCATGTCTTTATAGTCCTTGCTTTGTGCACTGGGGCACAGTCATGTTGGAATAGAAAAGGGCATTCCCCAAACTGTTGCCACAAAGTTGGAAGCATAGCATTGTCCAAAATGTCTTGGTACACTGAAGCATTAAGATTTCCCTTCACTGGAGATAAGGGGCCTAGCCCATACCCTGAAAAACAGGTGTGGCCAAATACTTTTGTCCATATAGTGTACCTTTGATGCAGATGAACACTGCCAAGATAAAAGGGCCAGTTCCATCAAGCCAAGACTGCAGTCATTCAAAAGTGAAGCATGTGGTCTGTTTGCAGTACTACCACAGGAAGTTATTTAAGTGTAAAAATGACTGAGGGATAACAGTGATACGGGACCCTCTTGTGAATATGGCAAAATCTTAAGAGGGAGACAAAAACAAGGAAGATGTCAACTTTTCCCATGGGGAGGCAAAGGCCTGAGGGTTCAGATCCAGGCACAGTACTGATTTACAACATCTCTTCAAAAAGAGTTTCTTTTTCTGTGTGAGCACCATGAAGGCCTGCTTGGAGGTTCACAGTGAGGTGCTGCTGAAATTTTTCTGCACCACTTGCACTGAGTCATTCCTTTCTCTTGTGCACTGAGATGAGAAACATCTTCATGTCAACTGGATGCTTGGCAGTACTGAGGTAATGACTATAAGTCACTTTTTATATTGCAGCTCATCTCCTTCATTATTCCAGAAATGTTTCACAGCCATTGACATTACCACTATCTGAGACCTTCTCTCCACGCTCAACAAAATTAATGACTGCATTAAATAATAACATTGTTGTTAAGTAACTAAAAAATTTAATTATATTTTCTTGAAATATGTAGGGTCTATCAACAATCCTCTCATTGCCACTGCCAATTGTGTACAATAAAACTAAAACCAAGATAATATGTTACTGGTCGCAAGTCAGGATTGCACATAAACTGCCACTTGAGATACAGTGGTACTCAGGTTGTTTATCTCCCCTTCCCACATGGATATCCCTGTTCTGAATGGGCTGAGGTTGAATATTGAATGGAGTATGCTGTCCCCCTTTTTCCTGTGGCTTTTCTAAGGACTTCTGCTAAAACAGGACAATTGTCACGGGAGTTCGCTGGTTTAGTTCTTGTTTGTGTATGTTTCTGTTCCCTCCCTTGTTCCTCGTATCTGCTGCTAATTGTTTCAGGCGTGAGAATGTGCCAAGGTGCCAGCTGATTGGAAGAACAGAACATAAAGCAGTAGCCAAGAATGTCAGGGCAGTGTGGAGATGACAGACAGACACGGGTGATGGTGGTAGCTGCCTGCCTGCCTGCCTAACTAACCTGAGGTTTGGAACCACGGTTTGGAACCGTGGATACCAGCTGAAGCTCGGATCCATGAATGGTGGTGGTTATCTCTTTTGTTTTTTAATTGTGTCTAGAGAGGGCTGGTCGGGACCTTGTAAACTCTGTTCCTCAAGGTTTAGAGTGTGTATTGGGATTTCCACTTGTGTAACACTTGCCTTTAGCTAGTGCATTGTTTGTACTGTAACTGGGGAACATTGCTTAAATTATCCATCTTAAACCTAATCTTGAGACTTTTGGACCTACCAGTGCCTATTTTACTTTTTTTGTGACATATTTGTAAAGAAGTCCTACTTCACTGTTTGCTGTGAGCTGTCTGGGATCCTTAATGACTGGGGAGGGGGGTGGCTGGGGATACTATTTACATTGACACTGAGGGGATTTGACCAAGGCACTCCCCCCCCCCCTCCCTCCCTGTGACAATATTATTTCAAAACAAGACTTACTATACACAGTTATCTAAACCTGCCTTTTATTTTAGCTGCTAACCAATCCATCACAGCAGAGTAGTGAATAGGCCATTTTGTACTATTAAGTGCTGAGAAGAGACTTTTACTTGAGCAGTTCAGTTAGTCCTTGCATGGTCAAATGGCTTTTTAAAAAGCTGCCGGTGTTCGCTTCCCATCTCCGCGCACAGTATGCCAAACAGGCGCGACTGCAGTGGGCAACTTTTGATGAAATTTACAGTCTTCACAGCTTCATCCAAAACCATCTTCAAATCTGCAGGCATAGTCTTTGTGGTCAGTGCCTCTTGGTGGATGCTGCAGTGGACAGCTGTAACCAGTGGGGCCGCATCATTGACACGCTTCACAACTCCAGTCAGTTTTCCCTCCATGGCCCTGGCTCCGTCGGTGCTCAGTCCCACACATTTTGTCCACTCTATTTCACTGGAAACCATAAATTCATTCAGAGTTTCAAAAATGGCTTCTCTCGTAGTGTGTGATGGTAGAGGCTTGCAAAACAGAAAATCTTCATGTATTTCTCCGTTATATTCCTATCTGACAAAAGCAAGCAAATTTGCAAAGCTTGTGATGTCTGTGGACTCAATCTGGAGAGCATAAAAACGGCTCACTTGTATTCTGCTCACTAGCTGTTTAACACATCTTTAGCCATGTCATAAATATGGCGCTTCACTGTCTTATCAGACAAAGAGATCACATTTAGTTGTTTGGCTGCTTTTTTGCCAACCATCACACTAACCATCTCTTTGGCAGCAGGTAAAATCAAATCCTCCCCGATGGTGTGTGGCTTTCCAGTCTCTGCTATTAGCTTTGCCACCCTGTAAGATGCCTGGGCACTATTTGCACATCAGTTCTTCTATGTGGAGTTGAAAAAATTATTATTATTATTAAGCACTTTATAGGCAAAAGCCTGTGCTGTTTGTTATGTTTTTTGAATAAACTTTTCAGGGAAATACTTGACTTAGTCTTGTATTTTGATTAGAGTGAAGATTTAAGATTGGGCGGGCCGCACGGGATTTTCTGATTTTTAAGTGGGCCGCAGCACTCTTGAGTTTGGGAGTGGCTGCTCTACTGGAACATCTTTAGACCTTCATGAAGAATGTTTTAGCTCTCCTGTGCAGATCAGCCACAGTGTACCAAAGTACTTATTAATATTAATTTTACAATACCATTACATGCAGTGGCAGCGGAGCTGACCATCTTAGGTTTCATTTAGTACATTGATAATTTGGTAATCTCTATTGTTTAATTTGATCACATTCACACCATCAAAACAAACATCATTCTGTACTGAGTTACATGTTTTTTCACTCACTACAACTCTGCACAGTTACAGTATGTAGAGGTTTTCTTATAAAGACCTTTGATTGCTGTGAAAAATCAATGAAATGGAATGGATGATTTCCAGGAAAATAACCACACCATAATCTAATATGGCAGACAACCTATGTGACCTATCAATACAAAATTTGCTGATTAGGTACTTCTCTTAGCACTTTACAAACATTTTAAATTTCACTCCATAAAAATGTAGGACTTGTACCATTGTAACTATACAAGCACTTTGTGAGTCTGGTGGCCATATTTTATATGCATACATTACCATTATGCACAAGGGAATGCTTTAGGCTTGATTATGAGTGAAATAATGTCTACACTCTATCACACTTTGACAAACGTCAGTCATATTCTGTTTCAAATTGACACTTGTCCCTACATTATATTATGATTTGTTTTTAGAACTTTTGATTCACAAAAGCAACTACAAAAATTAGAAGGATGTACATATTTTTCTCACAGTGATTTTAAATATGCATCTCAAAAGGTTAACCCATGTCAGCCAGTTGTTTGATACACCTTACTCTACATGATAATGCACTTTGATTGGTTCATCACATTAATCACCATGAATGCAGTCAACTCATCAGTCAGTACATTGTAAAACTGGTAAAACCTGATAACTCTCACTAATTTACTCTATAACAGTGACTCAAAGGATGTTAACAACCATAAACACAGAATATGGCTACATTATACCCTGAATAATTATCAGAGTACAGCTGTTAACTAGTAAGCATATTTTAATTGCTGTGCAAACATCAAGAAATGGGCATGATATCTGAGTTTAAATGACTTTTGAGACTGAGCATGTACTCTTACTGTTTGTGCACACTACTTCATAGGTATTATAAAGCGTAATAATTAAGTGTTTATTAGAAGCTAATTAATAAACAATTATTTGATCATGCATTTGCCCATAATAATGAGGCACTGCAAACTGCAAACAGCTTCCAGTGCTATGGCAGTACAAAGAAATTAATAGTACATGTTCATGCACATACAAGGATGCAGGAGAAACAATATCAGGAAATGAAATGTCGTTATTCCAACAGCAGGTGTCCAAGAGTGCATTGGCAATGAATTCAATACAAAAGTGAAGTAGGTTGACAACAGCTCTAACACACTCCTCAATTCCATAGTGCTGCAGGGGTAGCACACAGGGATATCATGCTAATTAAAAACATCTTAACCATGTCCTGGGTTGTTTCCCAGTCCTGATGCACCACATAGTGCTTCAGGACAGCTGCATATTTCATCTCCATATTTCTTTTTGGACAGAGATTGTTTACGGATGTCATAGGCAACAAAAACTTGAAACTTTGAAACTTGCCATTGTGATTGAACATGAAAGGATGACAGAGGTAAGTCCATGCAGGCCACAGCTGATTTAATAATTTGTGATTTTTGTTATGGACATAAAATAGCAATGACAGTCATAAATTTAATTTGGCTTTGATGATATCCTAAGATTTGGATGATGATTTATCTTATTTAACAGAAGTAAATCATTAAATTGCTGTGTAAAGATTCCAACTCCATCTTGGCTCCTATCTAGTGGAATGAGCCTCCTACTGTGGTCAGACCAGAAGAATCACCAGCCATATTCCATCACAGACTGGGGACCTGCTTCTTCAGATTGTACCTCATTTCCATTAACCTAGTATGACATCTTAATCCCCTTTTATTTAATTTTTTAATATATTATAGTTTTGCTAAATCGTATGCAGTAGCTCTCTGTTTTGGAAAACTATAATCATTATGTAAAACAAAGTTATTTCAAAAACATAATAATGGGTACAATGTATTTCATTTACATGTTGAAACATGTAACTTGTACCATGCACTTGTAATCGCAGCACTGTGTTTGGCACCTGCTGTGTCCTTCTTTGTACAACTTTTCATGCTATTTTCTTTAAATGGAGTTTGAACTAGTACTTCGGAATTCACTGCTAAAAAAAGAAAATGTAACTATGTAAATGTAAATGTAAAGAATGCTTTAAGGAGCTGATTCAGATTCAAGGGTGCTGAGCATTTTTGGGGATTCAAATTGTAGCCAATGTTACTATGACTGAACTGACACCTTGCTCACCCCTATAAAACTCAAGTGTCAAAATGTAATATTACAATAAAATTAATATAATTTGTATTTATTTGCTAGCTACCTAGTTACTGCATTCCCAGATAAAATGAGCTGGCTGTCTTCATGGAAGACTAAATCATGCCTTCTATAAGCTAGGTCAGAGAACCACAGTGAAGATTTAGAAAAAAACAGGAACAAATGTTAAAATGCTTGAGGGACAAAATGTAGATCACACAGCACAATAAGACAACTATCACAGGTAGGAAAGTGTTGTTGAACCACTGATCAATCTACCAGCTAGCTACACAAAATGGTAAAAGGTAAGAGGTAAACAGATGTACAATAATTGACAGCATGTAAAAAAAATCAAGGCATGTTAAGTTCAGTTTTACTTCATGAAAATTCAAGCCTCTAAGAAAAGGAAAGCAAAGCTTTTAAAGTCTGTTTTATTTGTCTTGAAGGATATGTTTCAGTTGATGGTAAAGAGAATAAAAGGTGCAGAGGGAAAGAGCAAACTGTGTTAAAACCTATCAATTCCCATAAATTCCCATTAATTTCCATGGAAAATTTCTCATTTTAAAAATTCCTGGAATTTTCCAACCTTAGTCTTAGCACATCCGTGTGTGCATGATGAAAAGATTTGTAATAATGTAATGAACAATAAATGAATAAAGACTAAAATGTGACTTAAAACTAGCCTAAAACTGTGGCTAAAACTAGACTAAATGTCCTGTGTTTTCATCAACTAAACTAAAACTATGAAAGGAGAAATGACTAAAATGTGACTAAAACCTAAAGTAAAACTAACAGAACTGCATGTACACCTTTGTGACCAAATATTGACAAAGATTGTACGTCCTGAGCTTCACAAAGCTGTTATTTGTGGTGGGACTGCCATTTTGAAAGTATTTGCAGTGAAGGGCAATGCACAACAACAAACAGCCTGACATAAGCGCAGAACTGGCATTCCTGTGCAGCTGCAGAAAGTAATATGGCCACATGAGTCGTTTTTTACTTTGTTCCTACATCTGATTGGTTTACGTTACAAGCCACAGGAAACCTTCAACCCTCACTGTCTGTTTCAAGCTGTTCAGCACAATGGTTGATCTATTATGGTATGGGCAGCCATCTTGTAGTAGTCACTTGGACCAATTATTACTCTGCATGGTAGCATCAAGGACAATAGTCAAGGAATATGAAGCCATTTTAGGTGACAGAATATATCTATAGCACAAACATTGTTTCCTCAAGATGTTCCCATATTCCCCAACAAATCTATCCTTTTCCAGATTGAACGCTCAATAGCCACCACAAATAAAGCCCACATAGTATTAAATCTTGGTACAAATGTTCACCATACATTCTCCAACATACCTGGCTTATGAGCTCCTTTGCAGCAACTGCTGTATATGGCGTATTATTATTCATTCCACCATTCCAGTATAAAACAAATTATTTATAGACTACCTAGTACCATGTCAAAGGGAATGAATGAGTAGCCCAAGGGTTTGTAAAGCACTGAACAGAAATTCAATACTAAATTCCAGTGAGACATTCTTTTACAGTATATTGCTATCATAATATAAAATGCCATAACTTGTACTTCACATTGATCCACTGCTTGATATTGTGTAATTGCAGGCTACAGTAACATCTTCCTTGAATGCACTCACAGCAACAAAGTCTTTCAGTGAGAATTTTACAATTCAGAGAAATGAAATGATTAGTCCACCAGGTCCTTTGTGCTGTAGGATTGTTTGCCTTTCTCTAGAATTGTCTAATTAATTTCACTCACCCAGTGTCAGATGTTCTAGGGCTGGGTTCTGAGGTCACAGGGGTAAGTTACCTGGACCATCACTGATGAAGTGATAAAAAAATCGCAGCCAAATTGATTTTAAATGAACTAGTTTAATGAACGTGTCTGTAAAATGGTAATAATCATCACCAGGATATTAATTAATTCTCCTCTTGTGTAATGAAAACAATGTCATACAACCATTTTAATGCGCTTTTTCAGTTACCATTGGAAGTGTAGCTGATGAAATGTTGCTTTTTACTGCCTCATCAAATTTCACATGCTAATATAAAATTATCACATGCTGATATTCATGTGATCAACTATTGAATCTAAAATACTACAGAGTATTATGCAGGCCTAATTCTGACTGTGGTGGTGCTGGTCTGTGTGAACACATGCTTGATAGCATTAACTGATGTGTGCCAAATGGGTACCAGTAAAAGTCAAGTTCCCTTCCCCTGTATTTACATTTCATTACATTCATGCTGTTGCTCAGCAAATCAGTTTGTTTCAGTCGGTGTGTATGTATGTCTGTATGTCCGTGTGTCTGGTTGGGGTACTCACACCAGCACAGCGTGGATGGCGTTGTTCATGTTACCATAGGCAGCACACCCCAGGAGCTCTCTTAAGCAGTTCTCTGCTAACATGGCTGGGTTTTCATCCCCATCTTGAACTGCAGAAGGAGTGCTGGCATGCCCTACTCTGTAGAGACAGGAAACCATGCAGGGGGAGAGAGTCAACTGCAAAATCTAGACAAAATACAGAAAAAATCTCCATCTGGTTTAACATGTGGACCATGTTGGCACATTTCTCAGTTGCCTCTCCAGTACAGTGCCATTAATCAATTAGTCATGTAAGTACCCACGATAAAGGCTAAAGAAAAGACCTTTTGCCATTTGATAGCAGAGAGAAGAAGCTGGGAAGACAACATCAAAGCATAAGCTAGTTAATCCTGTTTTCAATTATTTTTTTATTAAAAATTTCTGAAAAGGAAGAAAAAGAGGAGTTTGAGTTTGAATTCTCAATTTTCTGTATCAGCTGCAGAAGAAGGTCCTGGTTATCAGAGCCCCTAACAATCTAACCTCTTCTGAATGACTCACAGGCACTTTTGAATTTCAGGGTGCCTGACAGTGGTGAGATGAAGAAACCCTGGCTGACCTACCCACCCGTAACCCCAGCAGTATGAAGCCAATTTGGGCTGTGGGGTCCTGGTTGTTGTCAGTGGAAGACATGACAAGGACTGAACCTGGCCTGTAGGGCTCAGACTGTCTTTTAGATGAGTGGTTTGCCATTATGTTTTTATTAAGGTCTTTTAAAGTGCCATAGCAAACGGATACACACAGTAAAGTAAGTGATTATGTGCCACTGGTCATTTTCTCATCAAATTTAATTGAAATCTTTTGGCTATAACTTTATGAAAGAAATATATTTGAATTCACACTTTTCAGCACACCTTCAATGAGTACAAGTTAGCACTGACACTTCCCAACAAGGGAGGAATTACAGTACAGCTAATTCAAGGACAGCTGGTCCAGATGGGCATTTGAAGCTTTGCCCTGCCTCACCACTCAAATGGTAACAGAAGAAATGCACAACAAACCAAAAGAGTGCACTAGTGTGTCATTTAAATTCTAAACAGAAGCGTCTCTAAACAGAGGGCAACACTATACTTGTCTCTTCAGAATCCAAAGGGTTGACCTCTTGGTAAAATCAGCTGATAATCACATCCGCATATCACTGAATGAAAACAGAAACTATAATCATATTCTGAGTGCTGTAATCCAGTCACCGTACCCCATAAAGGTATCGCATATTTATTTTACCATGAGTTAAGCATTCACATTTCCAGTCTTTACCAGCTTAGTATTTCATCATTCTAATACAATCAATGGCCATCCAGCAGTCTGATCAGGTGTGTGATTATAGCCCTTGGTTTTCTTCACAATGTGACAGATATAGCTAGAAAGCAATGCAAGAGAGGGTACACTCTTGAGCTGCCCATGAGCAGAGATCTTAAGCTTCATGCATTGGGTATGTTTCTTATGCTTATGCTCAGGCCTGATATTCTCATACTTTTGAACATGGATTTCCTTATTCATGTTTATCATTGTGCTGATGTGTCTTTTATCTGATGCAAATTTAATTCATTGCTGTTTTTGTCATATATGAAATGTGTGAAACATTAGTCAAATGTGTCTTGAGAAGTGAAGTTTGATACACTGTATATTTTGCATTTATTCACAGGGAGCTGATGGCTTTTAATGGCTACTTCATTACTGCAGATAATTGCAGAACGTAAGTTGAGCAACACATGTCAGACCAGGCTAATGACACTCCCATTCCCAACACTTGAACACTATTCAAGCCCTATATATCTCTACCAGCTAGTTTGTACCTTGTCTGGCGAACTGTTGAAACTTGATCATGTAGCGCTTTTAATATTGTTGATTCCTTATACTGTATGGCTTTTTGCTTGTGTTGTACTCTGCCTTGTAAGTCACTCGGATAAAAGCATCTGTTAAATGAATGAATGTAACTGTAAGTGTTCCATGAGTTAACTTGTGCATTCTGACTAGGCAACAGAAGCCAAGTATACTACCATACATTAGTCACTAGAATACAGATTTCAAAATACATCACAATACTACATGTAAAATAAACAGGGAGTACTAGAGGTAGCAGGTGTTGGGGCAGGGATTGAGCTGATGCAGTCTGAAGAGGTGGGTCTTCAGTCTGCATTGGAAGATGGCCAGTGATTCTACTGTCCTACCTCCATGGGGAGTTCATTCCACCACTGAGGGACCAGTACAGACAGGGATCATGCCTGAGAGAGGCAACCCAGTTGTGTGAGGCTTGGTTTTATTTGTGTCAAGCTGTGAGAAAAATCTGGCTCTCCTGCAGCACAGTGTCCTATCACTGGCCTGAGGTATTGGTATTCTTCCTGATTATGAGGCAAGTCTGCTCTTTTACTGGCTTGCCAACACCACTTTCAACAGAATTCTGGTTTTCCTTTGAGGTCTCCCATCCAAATAATAATCAATTGGTGTCGGTGACCATGAAAACCTTTCTTCTATGTAGATACTGTATCATCATCCCACAATTCCCCCCTTTTCAGTCATATGCTCTTTCTTAAATAATAAAAAGTTAAAACATCAAACATCCATATTGACTTTTCACACATATTGAGAGGTATTGGCAATATTAGCAGAAACAACACAGATAGTGACTAGAGTGTTGTTTAGTGCTGCCTCTGATGCATTTAGATCAGAATTTAAGCATTATTTCTGGTTTCTAAAGTTCATCAAGCTCTTATCAAACAGTCAGGGGTAGTGAACCACAGATAAGCACATAATGCAAATTTGTTAACATTTGGATTTGGAGGTAACATTCAAGTCAACTGTGAGATCATCAGCATCACTGCTGTATGTGAAGTCATATATGGAATTAAGAGCCCTTTTAACAAAGTGGAAAGAGCAACAAGGCAGAAGGAACTAAATGACAGACTTTTGACTGAAGCTTTTGAATATGGGCCAAATCTGCTGCTGAGATCAATCATTGCTACACATATTATTACATTCTACAACATCACACCCCTGATTTACTCTATTTACAAGCACTACACTGATTCATGTCACGTACGCCTTCCACAGAAGCAATTAAAGAAATCAAACATCCTTGACCAGATATTATAAGTCCATTTCACCATCATCTTGAATACATTTCTGCCTGGCTGCTCTTCACACTTTGTCAAAAAGGCAAGCGGTTTAAAACAAAAGGTTACGGCATGTGAGGCAGAGGTGAGGGTGGTGCAACTGCAGTAAAAGAAGAAGAAGAAAGAGTGAGCAAAATCCGAATATTATTAAGCAGACAGAGCAGGATAAGTACAACCAAACAGAAAATAGCATTTAATGCTCATCCTTCCCATTCATCTCCCACAATACACCTGCTCTTCCTCATACAGCTCTGTAATATAACTGTGCTATTGCAATCTTCTACCACTACAAGCACTAATAGATTGTAAACACTAAAACATTTGTAATTCTCTGAAATGCAAAAACTTTAACAGATTAGATTGAAAACAACCCTATGAATAATACCCGCAGGAGAAATAAAAATGGGTTATTTGAAAAGTATTACCATGGCATTAAAGATAAATACTGTACATAGTTAGATGAAGTAAATATGTAAATGTATGAACACTACAACGGGGAATTTCAGATTATGAGACTAATACACACTAATAGATACCGCTGATAGCAAGCACTCATATATCATGCCAGAAGATACATTTTAAAACAAGAACATCTTAAACTTTGAATGTTGTTGCTTCACACTAGCCAAACAAGAGAGACACTATTCAGTTCAAGTGAAGGAGTAGTGTGGTATTATCATGTGTGATAACAGCACACACTGTAATAGTGCAATAGAGTTTAAGCATAATGTGTGTGCGTAAAGTGGCCTATTACATATTTGGGCTACAGCTCAGAGGGGTGATGGTTGGTGACATTTCCTGCCTCAGCCATAGTGTGCCTCAAGCCTCCCTCCTGTGGAGGGGAATGGCACAGGCATATAGCCCACAGGAGACACCAGTGAGACAGACAGAGAAGAGCAAAAATGAGGGCAATTGTATGGATAAAAATGAGGACAATAGTATGGATAAGCTGATGATTGATATGTAGAAATTGACTCTGGCTGGCGGATGAGGTTTTAACTCAAACAACATAGTAACTGCACAGGTTGCAGTGACAAGAGGTCATGATGCAAATAATTCTTAATAAAGAAGGGAGAACAGTAAAAAGACATAAATAGCACAACATAGCAGAAGATGACAAGAAAAAAATGAATTTTCCTTCAATGTTCTGCATTTGTTAGTGGATCGAGGGTGCAATAAACACTTATCCACTAAAGGGAACATGATCCATGCCTGCTCTGTTTGCTGTTTCAAGAAGCTGCCTTTTCTGTCTTCTAGATTTGTGTTTTACTCTTCCTTCTTCTATACTGAAATGTCTTCCAGTAAATCACCAATCAGAAAGACAATTGTTATAAAAGGAAACTGATATCTTATCAAGCCCTGGCTGGGAGAGGAATTATTATTGCTGTTTATTTGCTTAGCTTACATCTATACCGCACTGCTGCCCAGCTGAGCTGATGTCTGTTCTAGAGGGGGTTGGTTACTGGCAGTCATTCAGGCCTAGGCAGAGAGAGAGCTTCAACTGTTTAAAGTTACAGGCAGGAACCAAGAAAAGCCTTGAACTCATCAGGCTTCCGACACACTGAAAACACCCCAGCACACCATCGCTGGAGATAAAAGACTGAAGGTGAGGGAGGCGAATGACTCTCAATATCACTGAACAGGGAAAAAAAGGTCAAGCTTTGTACTTTCATGTTGTAGATGGTGCACAGTTACTGCACTTGCAGTACACAAGAGACATTAAATGCATTAACTAAAATATGTATGTTGTTTTTTTCAACCTTTGCATTATTCTGAAATTCTGATCCTGTATTATAAACATATACAAAGCATCTCTTATGTGTTGAGATGGCGGCCTTGGCACTCAGTACCTGCACCATCTCAGATCCTCCCTCAATGAGCTAAGGGATGTCAAGGGAACTGTAGAAAGCAACTTATAGTAAATGTCTGGCCTTTTTTGGGTTGAAAAGGAGTGCTTTTCATTTTGAATTGATACCTTGCTTGATTCAGAATGAGCTGTCCTACAGAGCCAGCTAGGTCTCACCAAGTCTTCTCACTAATTGCGGTATAACATGATATGTTCAGTTAAAGGAAAGATAATCACTAAACTAGAAAAGTGCATTTCCTGAAGAAAATGCAAAATGTGATTGCGACCCATCAGCGAAAACATGCTAACATGTATGAGATGACAGCTAGGATGTGGCTAAGTGGATGCTAGGGTGTTGCTAGGTGGTTGCTAGGCTGTTGGTAGGTGGTTGCTAAGGTGTATAAGGTGGTTGCTAGGGTCTTGCTAGGTGGTTGCTAGGGTGTTGCTAGATGGTTACTAAGGTATAGGAGGTGGTTGCTAGGGCATTGTTGGGTGGTTGCCAGGGTGTTGCTAAGTGGCTGCAAGGTGGTTGTTAGGGTAAACGATATGGTCACTGAGGCATCGCTAGGGGTCGATATCTCGAAAACTGTGGGAAGAGAAGTGGGACAAAATTTGGTGGAATAATAAGAAGAATAATAATAATAAAAATCAGATAACAATAGTTTGCTACACTAATAAAACTATCGGATAACAATAGTTGTGCTTGCAATGCTTTGCATCAAAGCATCGCAATCACACTAATGAAGGGGCCCAGCACCACAGGGCCAAAAGGTAGACAATTAATCAGAACAACCCCTGAACAAGACACCATCACTGGGTGAACAGACGCATTGACACCCACTCTTACACTCACGCCTATGGGCAATATAGCATGTCCAATTGACATTACATTGAATGTGTTTGGACTGTGGTAAAAAACCAGAATACCCAGAGGAAAGCCACATGAACACAGGGGCAAGGTACAAACTGAATGCAGACGCACCCCGAACTTGAAACCTCCATATTGTTTCTACATCTTTTAGATGAAATTGCCCCATTTAAATAAAAATAAAATGTAATCACAATTTAAAGTGAATAAGTTATTTAAATAAAAATAAAAATAAACTAGTCTACTGGGATTTATAATATCACTCAACAATATCAGATAAATGGCGCCATCTGCTGTTCTTAATGTATAATGACATTAAAAAAATCTAGTCCTCCCATGTAAGACAACCCCACTTTTCAAATGTAATTTCTGAAGTAGAAAAAAACAACCCTGTCTTACATTCAGGCCAATATGGAAAGTCCAAGTGTTTCTTCAACACTATTTAGTGTATTAGTTGTGGCAGTATGTCAGAAGGTGCAGGAGATATGCCTATTTAAAGTGCTACAAACTAATTGTATCTTAGCAGCCATGCCATTTGGACACTGAACAGTGTGTTCATTTCCCAGTCAGGACCTGACATGTAATGATGTAATGATCTACAAAAAATTGGTCGCAATATCTGCTTTTCTTTGTGTGGTCTGTGCCATGTGATGTCCGTTGGAACAAAATGTCATTAAAATCTAAGTACATGGACATCTGGGTGTTTAAACCTGTTTTTCAGTATAGCACCCCAAGGTGCTCAAATTTCACTAAACTTGGTGTGTGCCACCCAGGCCCATGGTAAGCATGTGTACCAACTTTCATGCCAATGAACAAAAGCATTGCAGAGATATGGCCACTCTTCCTTTATGGCGCCTTCAAGGGCGAATTTGTGAGTACACTGCAGCCATATTGTTCAACCTGGCAACTATCCTTTAACAACTCTTAAAGACAATGGTCCAAAACATCATTGTGCCATGACTCTAGGAGGAGATGGTTAAATGTGTTTTTGACAAAATTTTGAAAAAAAAAATGGTTGGAACACAAAATGGCTGACGTGGAGGTTTCATAAGTTCCCGGTTAGGATCCTTAACCTTGATGAAGCAAAAGAAGTTTAGTTGAAATATCTGCTTTCGTGCATTGTGTGCATCACTGAAGGTTGTGTTTCTTCTTCAGAGCAGGATCTAGGTTAGACTGTTTGTTAATTTGCTTAGGGTAGCCGTGCGTTCTGTTTACTCTGTTAACGCTGCTGTTTGGTTAGGGTTCAGTGTCAATTTATAACCGTGTGTCCTGTTTGGTAGCGTTGCTAGTTTATGTTACTTGGTAGTCTTAGTTACTGTCGCGTTAGCTGTTGAGCTGCTAATTTGTGTTTGTTTGTTAGTTTGGTAGTTTTTTGCCACGGCCGATTTCTGGTTTGTTCTGGTTCCTGAGGGGGCAGGACTGTAGCCAGCCTGTAAGCCGTGAGTGTGTGAGCCACTAGGCTCTAGTCTAGTCTTCCTTGTCTCATTGTACAAAGACTCGGTCAAATTACAACAAGGGAGTCTACCTGCAGGAGTCCACCGTGGAAGGACAACAAGGGGCACTACTGCGGTCTGCTCGCTAGCTACCTTGTGGTTGGTTTCTCTCTCAGTCTTTGTGCTCTAGTTGTTGTGTTGCTGTTCTGGTTCATTCTGGTTCATTCATCCATTTTGTTTATCTCTGTTGTTGTCGTCTCTGAGTTTGTGCTAATAATACCTGTTGTTCTGCATTGTCTTGTCCCTCTCCCACACATACACTAATCATGTGCCATCTACCCATTCCTGTCCGTATCTCTCCTCCCAATCTTTGCAGACGGCAACCTCACAGTCGTAACCTGTCTAACCTTATTCATCCACCTCGTTCTACTCATATTGCTGTTGTCGTTTCCGGTGGCCTCTGGAACTGCCAGTCGGCAGTACAGAAGGCTGTCTTCATCTCTGCTCCGTTTTCCATGCTGTCCCTTCACTTCCTAGCCCTCACTGGACTGGACACCCTCCTCAGCTCCTTCCCTGAGGACGGCACTCCCATCCTGCTGCTTGGGGACTTCAATCTTCCTCTGAACTCCACTCAGTCTGCTGGTCTCCTCCCCCTCCTCCAGTCCTTTGACTTCACCCTAGTGGAGTCCCCACCACCACACAAGGCTGGCAACCAGCTGGACCTTATCTTCACAAGAGGCTGCCCTGCTCCCACCCTGTTAGTGTCAACTCGATGCAACCTTCGCACCCTCTCCCCAGGCACCTTCTCTTCTGCTGTGTGCTCTGCTCTCCCTTCTGCTGAATCCTTCTCACTTCTCTCTGTTGAGGAGAAATCCTCTACTGTCCTCTCTGCACTGTCCTCCTCCCTGGACATCCTCTGTCCCCGTTACCAAACCAGCTCGCCTGTCCTCTCCCAGTCCCTGGCTGACAGACTGCATTCATGCAGCTGAAAGGAGATGGCGGCAATAAAAATCTCCAGATGACCTACCCCATTTTCACTCTCTTCTCATTTCCTTCTCATCTACCCTATCCTCCGCTAAGTCTGCCTTCTTTCATTCTAGGATCCACTCTGCTTCCTCTAATCCTCGCAAACATTTCTCTACATTCTCCTCCCCCCCCCCCCCCCCCCATCCCTTTCTGCTGATGACTTTGTCTCCTTCTTCGAGGAGAAGGTGAAAGACATCTGCAACTCTTTCCCCTCATCTCCTCCCATTTCGGATCCTGCACCCGCTGTCACTCCCACTACCTTCTCCTCCTTCTCCTCCCTGACTCTGATGTTCTACAACTAATAAAATCCCACTGTCCCACTACCTGTCCTCTTGATCCTATCCCTTCTTCTCTCTTTCAGTCCATCTCTGAGGACATTCTACCCTTTATTTCTTCCTTAATCAACAGCTCCCTGTCTACTGGTGTAGTTCCCTCTGCTCTGAACAGTGTCATGTGGCACATGTCATGCCACTGCTAAAAAGTCCACTTTAAATCCAGCTGATGTCAGAAGGCCCTGTCCAGTATCTCTTCTACCATTTCTCTCCCAAACCCTAGAACGCGCAGTCTATAACCAACTTTCTCCCTATCTCCTCCACAATAACCTCCTGGATCTGAACCAGTCGGGATTCAAAGCTGGCCACTCCACTGAGACTGCCCTCCTTGCAGTCACAGAAGCGCTTCACTTACATTTACATTTATTCATTTGGCAGACGCTTTTATCCAAAGCGACTTACATAGGTTACAGTTGTTTTGTTATGCATTTATACAGCTGGATATTTACTGAGGCAACTGTGGGTTAAGTACCTTGCCCAAGGGTACAGCAGCAGTGTCCCAGCGGGGATTGAACCGGCAACCTTTCGGTTACGAGCCCTGCTCCTTAACCACTATGCTACACTGCCGCCCGCACTTGGCTAGAGCGAAGTCACTCAGCTCTGTCCTCATATTACTTGACCTCTCCGCGGCATTCGACACTGTGAACCACCAGATTCTTCTCTCGTCCCTTGCTGGGATGGGCTTCTCAGGATCTGACATGGTTCGAGTCCTACCTTTCTGACCGCTCCTATCAGGTATCTTGGAGGGAATTAGTCTCCTGCCCCCGCCCTTTCTGGACTGGGGTCCCACAAGGTTCCGTACTTGGCCCACTCCTCTTCTCCCATTACACTAAATCACTTGGACAGGTAATCTCTGGCTACGGTCTTTCCTAACACTGCTACGTAGATGACAGATAGTTGTGTGTCACTCATGTCACTCCGCTACTCACTGCACTTCACTGGCTTCTGGTAGCAGCCCGCATCCAGTTTAAGACACTGGCACTGGCTTACCAGGCCACAAGAGGCTCTGCCCCATCCTACCTTCGGTCTCTGATCACTCCATACACTCCAACTAGATCTCTCCGCTCAACCTCCTCTGGGCAGCTGGCGGTCCCCTCACTTCGGGAACCTGGCAGCCGTTCCACTTGGCCACGTCTTTTTTCTGCCCTCGTTCCGTGGTGGTGGAATGACCTTCCTCACCCAATCAGAACTGCGGAATCACTCGCCATCCTCCACAGGAGCCTGAAAACCCACCTTTTCAGAATCCACCTGTCCCCTATTGTGTAACCTTTCTGTTAGGTTTCTATAAAAAAAAGAAAAAAAAACCTTCTGTACTAACCCTGTCTCTATGTTGCAGATTTTGTTTGCAGATTTCTGTTTTATTGTTGCAGGATATACAGGAGCATGGTACTGTAAATAATTATTTTGCATTCCTACTGTGATCTTTTGCCTATGAGGAAGTCAGCTAAACCTGTTTGATGCACTAATTGTAAATTGCTTCGGTTTAAAAGCGTCTACAAAATGCCAAATCGTAAATTGTAAATTGTAAGAGTAATGGGGATTGAAATGTTTTTTTTTAACGGTATAGCACCCCAAGTGGCCAAATTTCATGAAACTTGGTGCATACCCAGTATTCTTAATACCAACAAAGTGTACCAAGTTTGGCATCACTCCAACAAAGCACCGCTGAGATATGACTCACTTCCTGTTTTGGTGTCTTCACCATGGAATTTCATTGGACAACAGCGGCCATATCATTTGCCCTAGCAAAATTCTAGGACAGGGATTAATTCGCAAAAGTAGGTTTTTCAAAAAATTCAAAATATGATTTTTTTTTTAATATCCTATACAGTGGATGAGTCTATTCAATATATCGTGACCCAAGGATTCAGGGGAAAAAAGGATCACAACTGTAGGACAAACGGTTCAAAAGTAATAAGCAAAAATGTACTCTGAAATTTGGCCCGTTGGTGATGCTACAGGGAATGATGGAATGACCCCAAATTTGGTGCCTGGACACGTTGGACTGTGCTCTGTGAGCGCGCCAAAATCCACCAAAATCCACCTAGGGCTTCTATGGCCTGCCAGAGAAAATCATTGAAAAAATGATAATAGCAAGATGGCTGAAAAACAAAACGGCGGACACAGAGGATTCATAATTTCCCAGCTAGGGTCCTTTACTGCGATGATGCACAAGAAATTTTGTTGAAACATCTGCTTTGGTTCCAAAGTGATAGGCATTTGAATTTTTTTTCTCTGTTTTTCTGGTATAGCGCCAAATTTCATGAAACTTGGTGCATACCCAGTGTTGCTAATAGCAACAAAGTGTACCAAGTTTGGCATCACTCCAACCAAGCATTGCTGACATATGGCTCACTTTCTGTTTTGGTGTCTTTGCCATGGAATTTCATTGGATGACAGCGGCCACATCGTTTGCCCTAGCAAAATTCTTTGAATAACTTTTGATCAGACCCCTTTTGGCTTCGCTTCACAATCACACTAATTAATGATAATGCACCAGGAAGTCAGATTTTTGTTTATCTATGCAACAAACTGAGAAATTTAAGAAACATGGCATGACATGAAACACCCACTAGTGAGATGAACACATTATCCTTGTAGACCTCCTAAACCCAAAACTTGGAGCATGAGACCAGAAGAGATTCCTTCAGAAATACAAAGTGAATGCAGAGTGAAAATGTTTTGTGCAGTTTGGCTGTGCCTTGTGAAAAATGACAGCATGTACATCAAAGAGTGAGACTGGGACTGACCAATGGCTACAACTGACAAGGTTGAAAGCCCCCTAGACTGACCAACCACCCACTCAGTAGCCCTCTCTGGACCTGCCCCCCTACCTATAAACATCCTCAGCTTCCTGCATGTTGAAGAGTAGTGATGGAATGAGCTTGTCCATGTGCTGGGGCTCCCAGATGATGGCCTGCAGCTCATCGTTGACTGTCTTTCGCACAACTCCCTGCAGGCCTTTGATTCCAGCCACTCGGATCCTGTGTGGAACACACAGGATGGGACATGGAGTGCATAATAGTAGAGGCAAAGGAAAAAACTCATTCAGCATTTGGGGCATTCTTTCTAATTTGTTCTTGAAAGTATATCTCATTTGTTCCTGATTGGGTGTCACTGTATTTTTGCACACTAACAAGATTAAGGTACAGATTGTTTGAATCCAATAGCAGAGTCTGCATGAGTTTTTTTTTTTTTAACAGCTCAAGCTTTCTTTGAGTGAATGTTTTCACTGACATGTCTTCAAATGCTGTGGCTTAAGCTGAGAAGCTATGATAGACACTTGGCCAAAGTTCCCGAGGGCCCTCCACTAGAGGGAGAGAACACATGGCAGCAATATTGGACAACAGTGTCTTACTCCAGCTTGCTGTATGAAATGCAGGGTGCAAAAATTAGACTTTACACTAGACACTTCATCATCCATATATCCCTTAGGGGCCTCCTCCTCATCCCTGGAGGAAATGTGAGGTTGCACCTGAGCACCAGCTGCCCCATGAATACCTCCTGCTTAACTGAAACACATCACTGCTGGTAGAAGATCCACCTTCTGTTCATAGCTGTGACCTCATAAAGGGACTGCAGTGCAGGGACACACAAGGATGCAAAAAGCCCTGCAGCCACTCTTATCTGGAATGGCTTACATATGACCCATCTGAGATGGAATATTTTCGTAAAGCATTCTGGGCATTAGCCATACATGCAACAGCAGTGCCCCACCAGAAAATTAAAGCAGTGACCTTTGGGTTACAAGGATTGCTCCTTAGCATTACACTACATTGGTTGACACAAGGCGTGACTTACTGCATTCCAATATCAAAAAGAAGTGTATTCAGATCTTTTTAATGAATCCTAACCATTAGAATTCTAAGTGTGTCATTGAAGGCTGAAATGTTCATATGAATTCATCAAATCGCTCTAGTCATGTGTGCTTTCATCTATTATGATCACAGCTGTGGCAAACTGACATTCTGAATATAAACTTTTTTCAGAGGTTTTTTTCAACTTTTTTAAAGTTGAAGCACAATATAGCTTAAGCCATTTAACTTTTCCACAAATACATTATGTGGTCTAAGATAGGCCATAAAGGGGTTCAGGTTGCCCCGAAAACACAAAACTGGCCTCGACGCAAATAGAACTTTAGGGCAAGGCGTTTTATTTACAGTGCAAAAAACCACAATCCCAACCAAAGTCCGAAAATAGTAAAAAGAAATGCTGTCAAATTGTATTACATATACAGTGCAATAAGTACCTATAAAAAGTACAAATGAAAATTAGGGGTCGACCGACCATCTGGCCATTAGATAATCGGGCCGATATTTGAAAATTTTTGATGATCGGTTATCGGTATATTTTTATCTAAATTCCCAATTTAAAAAAAAGCAATGCGTACCTGCCAGTGCCTGCCACTCAGTAAATCTTTCTGCCACTCAGTGGGTGTAACCCGCAGGTGACTCCGCCTACTATGATGTCACGTGTATAACCTCTAAATGTAGCTCATCAGCTCATTGCCCTGCCCCCCAACCCCCACCCATTTTTTTTTACGGATCTGCATGATTCACGTGGGTCGGAAAATCTGGAATTCCGGATTAATCCAGAAAAATCACATCCCTGTGGAATGTATGAGAAACGTATAAGTAACTGAGCACAAACAAGCACTGTACACCTAATGTATACAGCTTTATATTTACTGAGACAATTGTGGTTTAAGTACCTTATCCAAGGGTACAGCAGCAGTGTCCGAGTGAAGAATTAAACTAGCAACCTTTTGGTTACAAGCCTTGCTCCTTACCACTATTACGGTACGCTTCCACTGCAGCAAATTTCGCTTCGCTCTCTTTCAGTTTGTATGGGGGCGAAATTCGCTCTGGCTGGGCGAAATCGGGACGAATTCGCCGAGGCAAGCGAAATTGAGATGGCGAAATCTCAACTTTATGCAAATGAGAACCACGTGAGAACCAATCAGTTCAGTGTTTGATGTGTTTGGTACGTGACGTTAAAAAGAGAAGCGGGAGTAACAAAAAAAGTCTGACCAAGATGGCGGAGGCTAAAGGCTACATGTAGCATGAAAACATGTATATGATTAAAAGATGTATGGGCAACCATTTGTGTCTACATCAACACGGGATGTTGTTTCTATGTTACTTAGCTCTTAAACACTCTAAGCTAGGTGACAGGCTAACCACAAGGGGGGGGGGGACACATTGCCGGATATTGGGGGCAGGATCTAGTAGCTCATTGGCTACTGAACGACACAGCACTTTACATCAGTGTCAGCGCTAGTAATGGCGAACCAGCAAGGGCGGGTAAGTTGTTTATATGTGTGTCCCTTTATCATATATTCTCAGTTTGGCACACAATATAACCGGCAGATATTAGGTTCACAAGATGAACTCCTTCGGTAATAAGAAAATTGTATTTCACTTAAATGAGCTAGCAAGATGGTTAAGCGAGCTGGCAAAACTAGCGCCGACCCAAATGCATTAAGGTTAAAGAAACATATCCTACTTGCTTTACATACTTTGTTGATTTTTCTTGTTACTGAAGGAGTTCATCTTGTGAACCTAATATCTGCCAGTTATTTATATATATATATATAACTGAGAAGCTGAGCCAAACTGAGAATATATGATAAAGAAGGGACACATATAAACAACTTACCTGACCTTGCGGGTATATATTAGATACTGGTCGCATGGGAACTGGTGCCAATATGTTTTGGTACCTATCCCTAATCGTGTGGTGTTGACATGAAAAGTTACTGCACGGTCGGTGTCTCTTCATCTTTTCTCTCCATACCCTTGTAAATGCATAATCTATGAGCTTGTTCTGTATATTAATAATTAAAAAATTTAAATGAATGAATGAAAATGAAATTCTATTAAATATGTCTTATCATTAAAAATGAAAATTAAAATGACAGGTAATAATAGATTATGACAGAATTTTTACGACCCTGTCTGTCAAAATGACGGACAAGGAGAAAGTCTAACGCAACCTCTGGTGGGGGCTACAGCTGGACCAAGTACTTAGCTGCCATTGTCATTATATGTATACATGAGCTTGTCTTGAAACCAGATAGTTATCGATATCTAAGAAGAAATGTGTATATGGACACAAATACTAAACCATGATTAAACAGTTTTCGACCTAAATATAGGTCCTAGGTACTACTCACCTGGTCCTGGTTTTGGGGTTCTCATGTGTTGAATGGCACATGGCACTAAACTGTGACACAAAGAAGTCATAGCGACGATGGTAAGAAGGGGTGTCCTCCTCAATGCTGGAAAACTTCACAAACTGCAGAGAATTAAGATCCAGTCTCAGATTACAGTAGTCAGAATTTCCAGTTTGATTTGCTTGGTTTTCTATACACAAACTCATCACTGCTCGCTGTTGCTGTCTTTTCTCACTTGGTTTCTCTACAGGTTAGATGGGTATGGTGAGAAAATCCCTCATGCACTGTGGACAAAAATCAAGAGAACTCCAAGCATTTGTCCTTGACATTATAATTGTCTGCACCTTTCCCATGACATTTACTGGAAGTTACCATGCTAACATTTTAGCCGTAGCCATAATCAGAAACAGACTGAATCCCAGCCTTAATAAGAAACCAGTTTGTTCTTGTATCTAATGAAAAAGTATTACTTTTAATTTTGTTATTCACAATGTAGGATAAACTGCATCATGGTTAACTTAAATCTGTGCACATACGAATTACTGTGGATTGGGCCCCCCAATGGATGAGATTGTAAAGACACCTTTCTTTTGCTGACAATGTCTGGGAGTATGTGGCACCTAGGGCTGCCCCCTAATAGTCGATCAAACGTTAGTTGATGAGAAGAGTCTTAGTCGACCAAGTTTTCATTGGTCGGTTAGTCGCAGAAAAAAAAAACCCTCAAACTCCATTTGAGAGCTACACCTTGTCGTTAAAAAGTTATTAGAGTATGTCGGGCAGGAAATCATCCAAAGTATGGGATCATTTTGAGCGTGTAAAGGACGACCCCAAGACGGTGACATGCAAACTCTGAGGTTGACAAATGATAGGCGAATCTTTGCATGCAAACATGACTTATCATCTGAAACATGTAGGGGAGAGCCGGGACGAAAGTAACATGGGATGAAAGTAACACTGCAATTTTCTCCGAGCCCATACAAGTCTGATATGCCTGACTGCATCAGTATGTACAGCATGCAACACTTACCAGAACCCCAAAAAATCACGTGGATACATCATACTTTTGCGGAGTTATACCCAAGAAGTTGTTTTCGATCACAGGAAGTAAATTCACTCAAGCGGTGATTTTTTTGAATGACAAGTTGTGTCTATTGTTTCATGTGTCATAGTCAAGATCATTTGACAGATTAATTAGTACTTTAACACATACTGAAGTTTGCCATGTCAGAGTTTCTCAGTATAGAAGCAAGTCAGGTTTAACTGTCAGGAGTCATTGTCGGGACAATTGTGACAGTTTCGTCCCTCTACAATAACAACTATACTTATTATATTATTATACCGAAGTTGTTCCACATTTGTACAAAATAGCACCTGGTATTGATAGAACACACACATTTCTGTCTGTAACGTTATGTTTTAAAATGACGTTTATCTGAAAAGTTTTACTTTCGTCCCGGCTCTCCCCTAAGTAGCCCAATGTTATTGTCCCTTTCGTACGCAACTTATTTTTATGCAATGTGGCGCTGTTACGTTACATGGCTCGTTATGTTTTCATTAGCGTTATTAAGCTTTTCATAGTTTTCAGTTAGGATTTATATTTTTTAACATTAAATCACTGTTTCCTCGAAGCTAAAATTAGCTAGAATTTTCCAATCTATAGTGTTCTAATCGCACAGGTTTTAGCATACGTGCTAAATGGCTAATCACACCGGTGTGACCATATGCACGAAAGGGTTGTTCCATTATGCTAAATAATTAATGGCCTAATTAACATTAACGAATTGCAAAGTTAAGGTTGCATGTTTAACTTCATGTTATGTTTATTTATCGTTTGTTTTATAAGTGTGTTGGTGTTACAAGTTCATAAGTTGTATTATGTTATACTGTGTTGAAATAAATGAACAAAATCCTTGCTGGTTGTTCCGACACATTCAGAATCATTACCGCTTTTGCCGTTAGCATTGTCATTAACAGGCGGCTCGCTTCGTGCATGCACTTGTAAAATTTATATTTTAAAGGCTCATTATAGAGAACGCGAAGTTGACGTCACACTGTGTTGAATTTTGTTTACGTGCCATATTTTGAGGATTCTGCTACCTTTCTGTTCATGAATTGGAGGCTGTGTTTTGATTTTCTATCGTGATTTTGAAAAATGTCACCATGGTAGGTCAGTGTTGCTGCATCAAGAACTGCCATGGCAGGTCACACTATCGTTCAGGGAGAAAACTGGACAATGGAATATGTTTTTCACCTTTCCTACGTGGAAAAAACACGAAGGGAAGCAGGTTGAGGAGGTGACAAGACGACGCCGGATGGCGTGGGTAGCTGCAGCAAGAAGGAGGTCCAAGAATATAGCAAATCTTTTCTATTAATGATGCGACTGATCAAAACCACTGCCTATGACTCAATAAAACAATAAATGTATGTTACAATTCTAACATTCAGTCAGTGCATGGAGTGCCTGTGGCCGAGCAGTGTGGCAAAAAGATCATCCTATTATTCTGTCTTAATTAATTAACAACAACAACAACAACAACAAAAAAATGAAATCGGCTCTCAGATGGGAGCCGGCTCATAGAGCCGACTCGTTCGCGACCGACACATCACTACTGTAATCCAGTCTTGGGCTGGCAAGTCATATGGATGTATGTTATTTATCGTTGTTAGTTAAATACCGTTGCTTGGCACTGTGATTTAATTTCTCCCGGTAGGGTCAGTTTTCTTTCTCTTTGCCCTTCTCCATCTCGTCCCTTCTCCGTCAGATATAAACGATTTAAACAACTTTTTAGCCAAACAAAAAGTATGCACGTAACCACCGTGGCAGGCACAGGTAACAGAGCGCATTCCTCACAACATGGCGCCCCCGTCCCAACATGCAACACGGTGCAACGTATGTTCACATTCTAGTGTTCAAAACGATTCTTCTTAGTGACTTTCGTTCAGTTCAATAAAATGATTCGAATCTTTGACTCACTGCTTCGTTCATTTCCATATCCGGTCGGGCGGCATACACAAATCTGTAAATAGTTTTATTGCATTTTAAAAGTTACTCTACATTGTTCCAAATGTCATGTCCATTATTAGCCTGCTCTGTGGCAAAACAGCACATGTCAAACCAAATGTCAATGAAATTAATAATAATTAAATCGTAATATTCATTACGTGAAACTGCACCATAATATTCAAACAATCATGCAGCCGCAAAGTATACTTCGTCTTTAGGAAGGTAATAGAGCCCCACATTTTATATAATAGCCTAAATACATGTCATTTGCTAAAACTAAAAAAAGCACTGAGGAAAAAAGAGCCACGCTTATATCTGAAGCGAATAACTTTGTTTTACAAGTTTTGAACTAACCCAGCCCAGACATTTTAATATACTTATAGGCCTAGTCAGTGATGTTGTATTTTTATTTGTTGTTAATGTAGACACAGTACGCTACAAATTCTGTTTTGTTTTGTAGCCCACTATGTTGATTTGTCAGTATTTATTAATAAGGACTTTATTCACGTTAAAAGGAAAAGGAAATGTGATGTCAGCATTAACTACATCGTAGCCTATGTAAAATTTCAGTTGTGATAAACAAGAACTGCGATAAATTGTGCCCACCTAAAATATGCTACTGCCAAAAATATAAATATAAAATAATATTGCAGGTAGATGTGCCCCAACTAGCTACTCCTCTCCAGCTATACACTCCTCCATCGCTCCAGCTACCAACTGTCTCCTTCTACAAGCCTGGCAGAAGTCTACTGCTTCCGTGAGAGTTGTAGGGATCTGACTAAGTCCCACCAACCAGACGACACAGCTGTTCTCTCAGGTATAAAACGTGTCCAAGGTGGACCACAGAAAAGCCGGTCCAACTGCGGTGGTTTAAAAAATTCCATTGGATAACACTGTGTCAAACGCAAGCAAAAATGTTCTGCACTCAGTGTCGCCTTTGGACTATTAAACAACTGAGTTCAGGCTTAAGCAAAACTAACAAACACACTTTCTCTGTGTTTGGATTCCAAAACTGGAAAAATGCTTTGTGCTCTTTTCGGAAACATGAAAGCAGTAAATATCACAGAGAGGCCGTGGCTTACTACAATGTGTATTTATCACAGCAACCTACTGCGTCCCAGCGTGACGCCCTGCTGAAAGTTATACAACAGCACAGACGTGAAATGCTGATTAAGGAGATAACCTCCATCATTTATCTCATGGGTCAGGGCATGGCCTTAGATGGCAATGATCCGAAGAACAGTAATCTTTACAAGTTGCTGGAATTACAGGCTCAGGATCGTCCTGAAATTTACCAATGGTTAACTGACAGAAACTACATGTGCCGTGACATAATCAATGAACTGATTCATTTAATTTCTCGTTCAGTACTATGCCAGGTTATTTCGCCTATTCGTGGGGAGTTCTATGCAACATTAGCAGACGAGACCAGAGAAAGTTCAAATAAAGAACAGCTAGTGGTTCTATTCCGCTGGGTTGACGACAGCTGCGTCCCTCACGAGGATTTCATTGGCTTATTTGACTTACCCCAGGCTGACGCTTCGACCATTCTCACTGCACTAAATGACATTCTCATCCGCTGCAATGTTTTGCCCAGTATTTGCAATAGATAGGCATACGATGGGGCTGCAAGTATGTCCGGTCATTTGAATAGACTTGCAGCAAGCTTTAAATGGGACAATCCTGTGGCCATTTATGTCCATTGCTTTGCACATTGTCTTAATTTATGTTTGCAAGACATTGGGAAAAATACAAAGTCATTAGAGATGCGTCGGATTTCGTGCAAGAGGTGGTACATGTTGTGAAGCAGTCCCCTAAACAAAACCACAAGTTCCAAATCTTAAAAAATGAAATGGCCCGGGGCACTAATAACTTACGTACTCTCTGTCCAATGAGATGGACGGTGCACACAGGTGCAGTGAAATCTGTCCTTGACAATTACACTGTACTTTCCTCTCTGATGACAGAAATTAATGAAGAATCATACAGTGATGCCAGTAGGAAAGCTGGGGGAATTTTGGCAGTCCTTGACAAATTCAGCACATTCTTTGTCCTCTACCTCACGTTGATGTGTTTTTCTCCCACTGAACAGCTGTCAAGGACCTTACAGACTGTAAACATATCATTACAGGATGCGCAGAAAGCCGTGGCTTTTAATCAAAGCTTTATTCAACGAAAGAGGTCAGATCATGCCTTTGATGAGTTCTACAAGAAAGTGGTAGAGGACTCGAAAGACCTTAGAGATGCCCCGTGTTGCCGAGGCAACAGAAACGCCATGCAAAATTGGATGCTGGAGTGCCTGCACATACATTCCACAGCCCAGCGGATCATTACACGAGACTGTACTTTGAAGTTCTGGATCTACTTGATGGTGAATTGGAACGGCGTTTTGAGCAGAGAGACTTGCATGTGGCGGCTGACCTGGAGCGCCTGATTGTATCTGCAGCTGAAAGGGAGACGGTTGGTTTCCTGTCTTCCGTAGTGGCACTCTACGAGAGGGATTTTGACTTTGACAGTCTATGCACACAGCTTGATATGCTGCCAGACGCAATTCAGAGTTCCGGGATTGAAGTAGGTCTAACAGTATCATCAGTATCATCATCGACAATGAATGCAACTCCTGTGACAAAAGCTCTATTGCCAGAGGTGCACAAGCTGTTGAAGCTGTTCTACACCATCCCTTATATCAACTGGCAGTGCTGAGAGGTCTTTCTTGTCCTTCCGTTGTTTAAAAACATATTTGAGGTCAACAATGACCCAAGTTTGATAGTTTGATGTGCGTCCACATACACAGGGATTTTTTGGCAACAGTGGATGTTTCGGACTTCACGTAGCACAACGACAGACGGAGACAGTTCTTTGGCAATAAAGAGCAGTGGTGAGTTTGACGTTTTTGGGGGGGGTGATGGGCCTGACCAATTCGAAATGTGTTCCATAGTCCATGCTATCTCATATTCTCTGTACTGATTCTGTCAGTGCGTCTCCCTCTTTGTATCCCTATCTCCCACTCTTCCAACCTCTTTCTGTCTTTTCTTCCCATGCCAATATTGGCAGAATGCAGAGTTAAGATACAGTCTGCCAACTCGCTGACTGTGTCTGTGGAAACAGGTTCTGTCAGAAAGAATTTCACTACCCATCTCTCAACCACTTCGTATGAACTGAATAGGAGGGCAAAATGTCACAGCAGCCTGTGCTAATCATTCTAGGTCCTAATCAGTCTTTAAGTCAATCAGACCTTGTCTGATCTAATTCCAGTGATTTTGTCATTGTTGGTTAGAGATCAAAATGTTTTGACATCTTTTCCATGCAAAAGGAAAGATACACATAAACTCTTCAAATACAGTTACAGAAAGATGCAGGCTTTAGTCCTCTGAAATGGTCCGTGCTATCTGAACATATGAGTGTATTTGAAGCACATCATTTAACACTGCAACACACAATTTCTAAGCCCTTTAAAGCTACAATTCCCTATTACAATATAACATTACAATATGTTTGTTGAAAGCATGTCTAGAACATTTTTTTCAACATCTTACTGATTGGTAACATCTTACTGATTGGTAAGGGGAAACAGAAACTGCCACAAAATGGAGCAACAAAAGGCCTATCCAAAAGGCCTATCCTTGAGAACCACCTCTTACTGTACATTTTACATGTTATCCATTTATCCATTTGAATGTCTCATTGAAACAATGAGACATTCTTGCTGAAGGATGCATTTGGGGTGTCCCATCAGGGAATCAAACCTGAAATCTTCTGGTTACAAGTCCAAATTCTTCACTAGTAAGTTCCTCTTAGATTTATCAATGAGAGTGGGGCAGCTGAAGGGGGGAGGCCAGTGTTTCATGGACTGTGGGTGGGATCAGGAACTTACCGAGTTGGTCCCAAGGACCTGCAGATCTGGTTCTGGGGACTCAAGCAGCATGGCCACCATGTGGAGGAAGCTCTCCACGAAGGGCTTGATGCTCTGGGAGCGGCAGGCCATGAGGAGCTGGTCCAAAGCTTCCATAGCGATGACTACATATCTGTGTGCAAGAGTGGAAGTGGGCTTTTATGTGGCTATTCTCTGATCTGATCTGGTGGAACTGTACTGAGCGAAGGTGTGGTATTAGCATGAGGTTTACACCTCATGTGTCTGGAATAACCACTCCCTTTTCAGATACTAGGGTAACTGATGGGACTACAAAGTTTTTTATAATAATATATTTTTTTGTCCTGTCATGTAAATCACTACACTATAGAGTGATATTGATTCTGTCAACGGGGATACTGTTCTGACCTCTAAATCTCAATTGTTTTGATTTAAATTCAGCATGATTTGAATCTTAATTAACACCCTTAAGGCACTGCTGAACAATCAACTAAAGATAGATGTCTACAGATGCAGTTGGGAGTACCGTACAAAACTTATACTGACAATTATACTATTATACTAATAATATCATACTATTATACTCTTCAGTAGCGCTAGACTGTGAGAAGCGCTAGACTGTGACAGGGCTTTGAGGAGATGCCACAGCACCCAACTTTGGCGGGGACCACTCACCCGTAGCGGTGCCTAACAACATCTCTGCTAAGCTTTTCTGCCAGGTATGCCCCGATTCGGTCAAGCTTTTCTGGGGCTGATACCACATAGAAGGTGAGCTTCTCCATCTCCGACTTCACCAGACCATCCTGGGGGGGAAGCAAACACATGAATTTAAAGCTTACACTGCAAATGGTACATTCTGTGTTCTTGTAACTACTTTGTTGTTGATGGGAGGCATTTTAAGTTAGAAATATTCAGGATTAATGAAAATACACCTGCATTTCGCATTTCTGTTATACTTAAAAAGGTAAGTAGGTTTGGTTTAATAAAAGTATTTTTTTAAAAATTCCAAATTACAAAACAAGATTGCTTACAAAAATACCAAGTGAACATAAAGATACAACTATAAAACTTTCACCTTTTTTCAGGTTAAATCCAGGTGCCTCAGAACCCTCAAGTGACACAGAAAAGAAGTGCAGCAATAAAGAAGAGAAATTGCCTGTGACAGGGGCTGACCTGAGAGTCTTTACAGTGAAGACACAGCAACTCCCTGACTGAAGGAGAACTCATCTATCATCGCCAGAAGGTCACCTGGAAGCTATCGCTAGGAGTCTTTCTCCGTCCCAGCCATGGGCATACCATGAGCTGTTCAGAAGTTTGACACAACAAATCCCGGTTTCGTTCCAGGGAGCCACACTTCAGATGGCAAAATGAGCCCCCGTTCACCCCATATTTAATCAACTGCAGATGTGGAAAGATGTGAGTGAGTGAGAAATCATCAGTGGGAACAAGGTGTCCAGATGCTCTTTACTCCACGAATCTCACAACAGACGCAGTGTGTAAACGGCAGAAAGCAATGAGCCAAACTTTTCTTTTCTTTTTTTGATAGATAAACATGTATAACACAAAATTATTGATAAACATACAAACATAAACAACATACAACACAAAACATCACTGGGTCTAATAATCTTCAGCCATCAATCATAATATTAATGATAATAATGATAACAGCAATAATAATAATGATAACAATAGCAATAATAATAATAACAATAATACTAGTTGTAGTATTAACAGTAAATAATCATACATGATGACAGTAATAATAATAACAGTAAGAGTAATAATAATCATCATCATTATCATCAACATCAATAATAATAATAATAATAATTGTAGTGATTGTGAATAATAAGTGATAACCGTAACAACAATACTAAGAAGAGAAATATCAATAATAATAATAATAATAATGACAGCCAATGAATAGTGGTAATGGATAACAAAAAAAAGTTAATAAATAAGGAAGGAAGGAAAGAAAGGAATGCCGGTTTTTGCAAGTTGAGGCTAACAAGGATGGGTTCCCAGGTATCACTGAATTGTTTGGATTGTTTATTGTTTTTAGCTGAGATTCGTTCCATTGAGATATAGCCTATTAACAGATTAAGCCATTGTGACATTGAGAGTTTGTGCCTGTATTTCCAGTTAAGGAGTATTGTTTTTTGGCTATGGTCAACGTGATAAGTATGGTTTTGTGATATTTGTGAAGGTGACTGATGGGTGTGAGATCTCCTAGAAGGCAAAGAGATGGGGATAGTGGAATGCTGTGGCCTAGAAATTTGGAGAGTTCAACTGTTACAGTTTGCCAGAAATTTTGGGTTGGTGTGCATTGCCAAAAAGAGTGATAATAACAATCTGTTGTGTTGAGGGTGCATTGTGGGCAGATATCTGTATCAGTGAAGCCCATGAGATGCATTCTGCGATTGGTGACGTGTGTTCTGTGCATAATCTTATACTGGATTAGCTGTAGTCGGGAGTTGTTAGACATGGAGTAGATGTTGCTACATATTTGTTTCCAGAAATTGAGATCAGTCTTGATTGTTAAATCTTTTTCCCAGTCTGTAATTGGAATGGATAGTGTTTTTTCTTTTGATGATGATATGAGTTTATATAGTTTAGATAAAGTTCAGATGTTGAAATGGATGCTATGTTTTCTACTAATGGCAGTGGTTGCAAATTATTGTTGGATAGTTGTATTTTATTTTTAAGTGCATTCTTAAGTTGGAGATACTGTAAAAGGTTTTCTTGGGTGATGTCATATTTCTGTGTTAGTTCATGGATCGTCAAACATTTATCATTTTCAAATAGGTGGTGTATGTGGGTGATTCCTTTACTTTTCCATGAGTTAAATATGAAAGTGGTCTTATTGATTAAGAAATCTGGGTTGTTCCAAATTGGTGTGAGTTTCCACGGATTAAGTGGGTGGTTGGTGATCTTACTGATTTTCCACCAAGCCTCCAGCGTTGTTGAAATGGTGATGGTCTTATAGCAATTATGTTTTTTGATTGATTGGGACAAGAATGGTAGGTCTTTAATGGTGAGTTCTTCACATGTTGACTGTTCTATTTCAAGCCAGGGGTCTTGTTGCATGTCTGAATATATCCATTTCATTATGTACTGTAACTGATGAGCTAAGAAGTAATGAACAAAGTTTGGGGCATTTAAGCCACCAAGCAGCTTGCTTTCTTGAAGTACTGAGATTTTAATTTTTGGTTGTTTATTTTTCCAGTAAAATTTTGTGATTATTGAATTTAGAGTAGAAAACCAATTGGATGTTGGAAAGACAGGAGTCACTGAAAAAAGATGATTCTTGGTAGGATTGACATTTTTACTGCAGCTATGCAGCCAGAGAGTGAGAGTGGTAAGTTATTCCATTGGTTTAACTTATTCCCAATGGTTTTAAGAATTGGCATGAAGTTCAGTTCAAACAACTCTGAAAGGCTGGAGGAAATATCAATGTCATGATATCGAATGCTACCTGTACGGATATTAAGTGAGAGATTGGCGGACACAGCATTCCACTGGTCCTGGTTGATTGGGAGAATAACGGATTTTGACCAGTTGATTGAATATTCTGAGATGGTGGAAAATGTCCCAATCAGACTGAAAATAGCTGGAAGTGATGTTAGAGGATTTTGTGTATATAGTAATAGGTCATCTGCATATAGACTGACCTTATGGGTTGTGTTCATGGTGGTGATACGAGTGATTTTGGTGTCTTGGCGGATGGCAGCTGCTAGGGGTTCAATAAACAGGGCAAATAGTAGGGGTGAGAGTGGACATCCTTGTCTTGTACCCCTGTGAATTGTAAAACGTTATGGAATTATACCATTTGTGATTACTGATACTGTGGGTGAGTTGTACAAAACTTTGATCCATTGAATAAATGACTCCCCAAAACCAAATCTTTCTAATGTGGAGAACAAAAATGTCCAATTAACCCGGTCAAATGCTTTTTCGGTATCTAATGACAAGATAATTGTGTTGGTTTTTTTGTTTTTGACTATACTGATTAGATTGAATAGGCGGCGCATGTTACTTGATGAATGCCTGCCTTTAATGAAGCCCATTTGACCGGGGTGTATTATAGAAGGTATGACTGTTTCTAATCTTATGGCTAGTGCCTTCCTGATGATTTTTATATCTGTGTTAATGAGAGATAATGGACGTTAGCTTTAGAGAGTTGGGTCTTTATTAGATTTAAGGTGGAGTGATATAAGTGCTGTGTTCATATGGAGTGGAATGACAGGAATTTCTAATTTCAGTGGTTATTTTAATAAATAATGGTGATATTGTTGGCCAGAAATGTTTATAAAATTCTGCTGGGAAACCATCGGCTCCAGGTGCTTTATTATTTGGCATTGAAAGCAGTGCTTTTTTAAAGTCGTCTGGTGAAAGTGGTCGATCTAGATTTATTACTTGATTTTTATTTAGCCTGGGGAGTTTGATATTGTCAATTCAATTCATTTTTTATTTGTATAGCGCTTTTTACAATACAAGTTGTCACAAAGCAGCTTTACATGGCAACAGTGGCAAGGAAAAACTCCCTATCAGGAAGAAACCTTGAGCAGAACCGGGCTCAAAGGGGGAGCCCATCTGCTTCTGGCCGGCACTGGGCAGATAGAGTTAAAGACAAGTTATACAATGTACTTTAAGGCATTTAAGATTGATAGACAATAGTAATTGACAGCAGAGTGATTATAAGAATGTCTCCTAGGATGTCCGGTTCTTGGGACGCAGTTGGCTTTGATGGGCAGGGCAGCGAGGTAGCAGGACTGGAAAACGGGATAAGACGTCAAAAAAGGTTTGAATTGCAGACGGATCACATGTACAGTTGGATTTGTAAAGGTTATTATAAAAGGATTGGAAAGTTGCTGAGATATCATTTGGAGCTGACATGGTATTCCCTTCAGTTTTTAATGACTGGTATGATTTTCTTGTTTTCTTGTTTTTTTCTTGTTGTCTTTTTAGTTGATTTGCCAGATACTGTCCAGATTTGTCATTTTGTTCAAAATGGTAATGTCTGAGTCTCTGTATAAGGAATTGGGTTTTCTAATTTATGATGGTATCAAGTTATATTTGGCTTCAATGAGTTCTTTATGAAGGTCATCTGATGGATTATCGGCTCCTAGCAGAGTAAGCATACCAACTCTCTGCTCAAGCTTTTTTTTCCAAGTCTTGTTCTTTCTTTTTCCTGTGGGTGGAATATGAGATGATTTTTCCTCTTAATACTGCCTTAGCTGTTTCCCATAACAATGTAGATGAGCTTGTTGGGGAGTCTTTCAGTTCAATGAAGGATGTGAAGAATCAGGTATTTATTGAATTCTGAGTCTGTCAGTAATGATGTATTAAAGTGCCATCTAGTATGTGGTTTTATAGTGATTTTGTTTATGAGATTGAAGCTGATTGGGGTGTGGTCAGAAATAATAATTGGGTGAATCTTTGCATTTTATCTGAGGTATAACAGAATTACTTATTAAGAAGTCATCAATCCGGGACAGTGAATTGTGGTGTGGAGAGTAATAAGTATATTCTCTGCTAGTGAGGTTATGTAGTTGCCAGTTATTACTGAGACCAAAGTCATTTATGTATTGTTGTAATGTTTCTGTGGATTTCATTGGCGTGTAGAATTTTGTAGTGGTTGAGTGGTTAACATTCAAGTCCATAATTGTATTGAAATCACCTCCAAGGATGATAGTTGTATCAGAGAAGTTCATAAGCTGGAAAAAAAGAAAGAACTATGGAAAAATGTGGGGTTGTCCTCATTGGTGCATACATATTTGCTATTGTTAACTTGATATCTCCAATCACTGATTATTATGTAACGTCCTTCAGGGTCTGGTGTGACTGAATTGTTAGTATAAGGTGTGTTTTTGATAATTAACATTGCCACACCTCTTTTCTTAGAGGTATAAGGCAAATACCTGGTTAACCCATTGATTTTTTAAATTTTTCATGGTCTAAATTAATGAGGTGTGTTTCTTGCAATAGACAGATGTCTCCCTTAAGGTTCTGAAGGTAAGTGACTGTTTTGACTCTCTCTTTGACGCACCCCTGACATTCCAACTTATAAACTTTGTTGAAAACATTACATAGGTTTACAGTGTATCATTGGTAGTAGAATCAATAAAGACACAGATTGAATAATTAACATTACCATGTTTAGAACTAATATTTGTAAAATGTTATTGTCATTACCATCATACTCACAATCAGTATCACCATTAACATCAATCATAATTTTATAAGCATCATCATGTATCATTAATTGCAGAAATGCCAAGATGTAACAGAGTATAAGAAAGAAAGCAGGGGAGAAAGATGGAGTGGGAAAAGAGGAAAAGTTTAAGCTAAAGGGGAAAAAAGAGAACACTGGTTTTTACAGGTAATGTGCATTTCGGGTGTAATGTTTTTTTTCCATTAGAAAAGCCACAGAGTAATCTTGAGATCGCGGAATAGTTGGCAATGTACAATTTATCCACAGTGATTGAGGCTCTTTTCCTTTCTGCTTGATGCGGTTTTAGAATGGGATAAAGCCAAACTTTTCAGACGTTGGAAACATGCAGTTTCACCAGAATATCAGATCAGTGTCAGGGGTTCAAACATTGCTTCCTGGAACAACCAGCAGGCATCCTCGTAACAGTCTGTCTGGTTCTGTTGCCTGCTGCTTCCCCGAACTTCCACCAGAGGGCCTGTCTTCCCGTTTGTGCCATATCTTATCAAGTTAATCATTTTCACGCTGCGGCGGGTGCCTTATTTAAGCCCTGCCTCCTGGTTGGTTCACTGCTCACTCTTGAGCTGCCCTGCCTCATGTGTGTTCGTGTGTACAAAGCTTGGTGTTTGAGTCTCCAGTAAAATTACTTTGTTTCTTTACCATCAATCTGTGTTACTTTGTGGTCCCTGCAACTGGATCCCACTGCTCACCCCTTACAGTCAGGGCCTGAGAGATGTAGAATAATGTGGAATGTTGACTTTCTCACTTCCTTTCCCAACAATGGAAAACACTTTTATAATGTGGATGCATATGCACTAAAAGATTAAAACCCAGAGGAACTAAACCTGTATAACTTGTGAAATCATTTGCTGTCTTAGAAATAAAGGTCAAGGCTGGAGTCTGATGAGGTCAGGATTTCACAATGCATAATAGACCTACCTGACTTGTGGTAATGGTTTGTACATATTATTCTGTGAATTTGGGAGCTAATGTAGCTTTTTTGATGTTTTGGAATATATTAAACATAGTCCAAGCATATACCACTTAATGTGATAAAGATTTGGACAAACATTTTGACAAACCTTTGGCCCCAGATATTAGTTAAATATCCTCTTATCTGGATTTAGCTGCTGTCAGTATGGGCATCCAAATGAACTCAGGTTCAGTCTCCATTTACTGAATTTAATGACAGTATATTAAAGCGTTCAGCTAATTTTTCCACTGTTCTACTGTATTATATAAAGCTAAATTAATAATTATGATACTATCATCAAATGTTTAGCATAGTTTGAGAAAACACTGACAGGATACAGGTTTGTCAGTACAATATAAGTAATATGACAAAATCTTAACTACTCATCAATTCATCAGTCTCATCCAAAAAATTGTGAGATTTGTGGGCAAGTCCATTAGACCTGTATCTTAAAGTTTACCAGTGGTTGAATGGCACATAAGGGAGATCAACTGTGATCATCTTTGGAAACTAAATTTCCATTTTGGACAGCAGAAGATTCATTGTCTCAAGAGTCATTGCCTTCAATCTTTAATCTGCATCAGGTTATTTGGGGCCCAATAGTGTGTTGGTTATCAATGAGGGATTTGCTTCCCACTGCTGGTTATGGATTCAGAACAGAGTGCATCTGTTATTGTGAAGAGCCTCCCATTCCAGAGCAAGTGGTGAGTTTAGGATGTGGGTGCATGAGTTATCAGGTAGTGCCCCTCCCTCCCCTCCCTGTAAGGTTTGGTACATGTATATGTGGTGCGTGATGATGGCCATACATGCTACTTGATTAGCTACCCAACAATTTAGTACGATTGAATAGGTAAATTGTTGCCAGTTAGCCAGTGAACAGTTACATGAATGATCAAATTAGCTTAACTCACATTACTTAGCTAGCCAAATATATCCTTTGATGGTTTCTATGCATTGTGGGGTGGTTGAACTGTAGACATTGGATGTATTTTAATTACTTTAATTGCCATGTTGGCAGGTCTGCATACAGCCATGTACTAAAGGAACTGGATAAAATGACTGAGTAAGACTGTATAGAAACTGAATCAATCAGTGTCCTGAAGTGTACTGGCAATTCATTCAATCAGATATGCCTGTATAGCAGCCCATTCAAATGTAATGTTTTTCTCAGCTGACCTGTCATTTTTGGTTTTAAAGCGTTCTGTATGAACAAGTATGAACCAGTATGAACAAATATGTTATAATAGTGACAGTAACAGTATATACAGTATACTGGAAATATTTGTCCAAAAAGATTTGTTTATATGTGAACTGCATGCCTTTAATTGACACAGCAAGCTTAACATCAATTTTTTAGACCTAAACTTCCATAGGAATTACTACTTTGACCACTTCTTACAAGTTTCACTCTCATTCTAATGTTCCACACTTTGCAAGCAGTAATGTTTTTAATAAAGAGAAATTGTATGGGTAGCAAGCTGAAATAGCTAGGTAGCTCAGTCAACCAACAAAAATAGCCTGCTACCTAGCTGACCTTCGAGCATATTTGTGCATATGACCATATATAGCTGAATTTGTAGCTGAGATAATTAATAAATTAGCTGATTAATATCAACACTTTGGAAATGGTGATGCATTCATCTGTGTTAGCAAGCTACCTATCCAGACACATACAGCCCAGACACTGTAGCAAATCCCTGTCCAAAACTCCAACATTTCAATTTTATCTGGTTCAAATGTAAGGGACATTTAGCCAATATATTTACTAAGGAAGAAAAAGAAGTAGAAAAGGAATTTCAAAAGGATCATGCTGTATCCATATGTTGACATGAACTCATAGAATTTAATTTAATTTAATTTAACTCATGACATGATGATAGAGCAGTAAATGCTCATAAATATTCAGACCTCTAGGCCTATTTCTATATGAGACCTACAAAAGGGCTTTACTTATGGGACTGTGTAAGTATAGGTGGTATGATGCCATCCTACAGACTGGCTGGCTGCCAGTTCAATAGATTCAGCAAATGGGAAACCATTTTTACTCTCACCAAAGTTTACTACCTATTTGAGATGAAAAGTATTTGCTGCGTAAAATAATTGTGCCTGCACAAGCCATAGCTAAGTAGACAGATGTGCTTTTAATTCATTAGATAAGATTTCAAAGGCTGATCACTCTTAAAAAGACCACTTGCAATGCTAAAAACCAACTGCACATACCCTTATGTCTTCGGGGAAAATGTTGTCCACTAGGCGCTTGTAGCGAGGTCTTAGGGAACCACAACATCCACATATTCCTAAAAGACAGAAGCATGCAAGGTTAACACACCTTGTTCATTTTCAACCTCTAATACATGTTTGTTTTTTATAAGCTGGTTAAAAAGTACACTCTCGATTTGATGTCAGTTAAAGCTATTTAAAGGTAATGTCCCAAGTTAAAGTTATGTTGACATTGTTAACCCACTCTCTGTTTCTTAATTACCATTTAGTCCAAGATAGAAAATGATTTGCATTGTCGTACAAACAATGGGTTAGCAGAGCATATATTGCTACCACTGACACCGATTTGGATGTGAACATAACAAATTGTGCTGTATTGTTGTGTTTTGTTTACAGAAGTATTTTAATTGTTTTTCCTATCTGCTATGCACAATATGTACATCCCACCTCCAGTGAGGGGGAAGGGAGGAGGCATTTGCTATATATACTGTGTGCACATGGAGTATGCATATCATTCTATGATTACATGCAAAACTCTGAGACTCTGACAGAATACCATTTTCTCTGATGGGAAACAGCAAAAGTTAAATCCCACTACCAGCATGCCCTACGATTACATTTTGATTTAGCAGACACTCTCATCCAGAGTGGATTACATACAGGTTACAATTATCACGTTATCCATTTATACCGCTTGATATTTACATAGGCAATTCTAGGTTACGTACCTTGCCTACGCGTACAGTAACAGTGCCCCAGCAGGGAACTGAACCAGCAACTTTTCGTTTACAATCTTACTCCTTACTACACTGCCACCATGATTAGTCAGCATCACTGTCTATAAATGAGGTTTAGAAAATAATAAATGTATCCTCCTCGACTGCCTCGAAAACCTGGTTGGCATTAGTGGACAGGCTCTATCCTGGTTTAGGTCCTATGTATCAGAACGATATCAGTTTGTCTCCATTAACAATGAATCTTCTGCTCATTCCAGAGTAAGATATGGTATACCTCAAGGATCTGTGCTTGAGCCTCTGCTCTTCTCGTTATACATGTTGCCTCTTGGCAATATCATCCGTAAACATGACATTAGCTTCCACTGTTAATCGGATGACACTCAGTTATACATATCAGTCAAACCTGATGACCCTCTGAATATATCAAACATGGAGGCCTGCCTAACAGATGTAAAGAACTGGATGGCCTGAAATTTTCTCCTCCTTAACTCAAAATTCAATCAGGAGCAAATTCACTCATTTTACACTGGACCTTGATGGTGTCTCCCTCTCCTTGAGTGCAGCTATCAAAGACCTTGGTGTCGTCATTGATCCTTAGCTCTCTTTTGAAACTCGCATAACTAACACCTCTAGGACAGCTTTCTTCCATTTGAGAAATGTAGCCAAAATCAGGAAAATTGTATCAATTAATGATGCTGAAAAGTTAATCCATGCCTTTGTAACATCCAGATTAGACTACTGTAATGCCCTCTTGTCAGGATGTGCAAATGTCTCACTAAAACCCCTTCAGCTGGTACAAAATGCAGCTGCTTGAATCTAAACTAGAACAAAATGTTTTGAGCACATTACCCCAATTCTAGCTTCTGTCCATTGGTTACCCATTAAATACCGGATCGATTTTAAAATACTCTTACATTTAAGGCTTTACATGGGCTTGCCTCTCCCTATCTTATGGACCTTCTTCATCCATACCTTCCACAAATCCATACCTTCATTCCCAAAATGGCGGGTTTCTCATCGTCCCAAGAGTGGGCAGAACTACTATAGGTGGTAGAGCCTTTTCCTATCGAGCCCCTCTCCTGTGGAACAGCTTACCTACCGAGGTTCGGGGAGCAGACTCTCTCTCTACCTTTAAGTCTAGGCTAAAAACATATCTATACAGTAAATCCTTTAGCTGAGGGACATGGCCTGGTGCTAGCATGGATCATAGAGTCTCTGGTGGACTAAGTGGTCATTGCTGTCATGACATGGACTCTGTGCCGTGAACTGGTGTGTTGACTGCCTTAGGGCCGCCCTCATGACTATGCCAGTTCCTTGCCTCCTGTCCCCTAGTTATGCTGCCATAATGTTAGCCTACCGGGGTTTTTTCCTTGTTGCACACTGGCACCTTTTTTCCTCTCCTGCCCATATGCTGTGCATTCATGTCATTCTTACCAATCGTTGTTCTCTATTTGTTTCTTGTCCCTGCTCCGGGCTCCTGCCTGGAGCTGTAGTCCAAGCATCACAGCCCGATCTCCAGTCCTGCTATAGGCTGCCCTGCCTATCAAGCTAACTACGTGCCAACAACCGGACATTCTCTAGGATACATTTTATAATTACTCTGTTATTTACTACTGTCTATCAAAACTCAAATGTCTTAAAGTACATTGTACAATTTCAAGTATGCTATGTAATTCTATCTGCCCAGTGTTGGCCAGAAGCAGATGGGCTCCCCCTCTAAGCAGTGTTCTGCTCAAGGTTTCTTCCTGTAAATTAGGGAGTTTTTCCTTGCCACTGTTGCCTTAGGCTTGCTCCCAGGGGGTCTCAGGCCTGGGAAAAATGTAAAGCTGCTTTGTGACAACTTGTGTTGTAAAAAGTGCTATACAAATAAAATTGAACTGAATTGAATTAAATAAAAAATGCTGTTTAATTCACTCATAATACATTAAATTCCAGACGGTCTATGCATTACAGTGCCAATAAAAGAACAGTTTTGTGTTACATATGTGTTATTATTTTTCCTATGTATTTATGTCAGTTATTTCACACTATTTCAGTTTAAGTGTTTTATCCATTTTTTTTCATTTACCTATTTTCTCTGGCCCATGATATATGGATGTAAAATAATAAGGATGACTCTTCGTAGTTGTTATCATTTAAATTTTGGATACATACGCTATATGGACAAAAGTATTCAGACGCCTGACCATTACACCAACAGGGACTGTAATGACAATGTATTCAAATACATATACTTTAATATGGAGTTGGTCCCCCTTTTGCAGCTATAACAGCTTCCACTCTTCTTGGAAGGCTTTCCACGAGATTTGGAGTGTTTCTGTGGGAATTTGTGCCCATTCATTCTGTAGAGCATTTATGAGGTCAGGCACTCATGTTGGACGAGAAGGCCTGGCTCGCAATCTACGTTCCACTTCATCCCAAAGGTGCTCGATGGGGTTGAGGTCAGGGCTCTGTGCGGGCCGGTCAAGTTCTTCCACACCCAACTCATCAAACCATGTCTTTATAGTCCTTGCTTTGTGCACTGGGGCACAGTCATGTTGGAATAGAAAAGGGCATTCCCCAAACTGTTGCCAAAAAGTTGGATTGTCCAAAATGTCTTGGTATGCTGAAGCATTAAGATTTCCCTTCACTGGAGATAAGGGGCCTAGCCCAAACCCTGAAAATCAGGTGTGGCCAAATACTTTTGTCCATATAGTGTATGAAAATTGCAATTGATTTTGAGTACCATAAGGCATGCTGCAAAACATGTTGAGTCCATTTCAATTATAAGTTAGATATAAGTTATATACATCTGTCAGCAACCATACAAAGCAAGACATTAAAATAAAGAGTTCTAATAGGAACTATCATGCTGTTGTGATGTCCTGTGTTACTTAGGGAGACAAAGGAGCCTTCTCAGTCTCAATGCAATTAATATAATTCAAGTAATACATTTTGGCGTTTTTTCATGCTGAACATTTTCATTGGAGGTTACTAACATTTTAATGTTTTGCTAGAATTTATAACTGACATGCTATTCTGCTTTGTGAATAGATCAAATAGAGAAAAGGCAACATTTACAAAACTCTTGTCCTTCTCTCTTCGGCCCAAATTAATTATTGAAGAGAGTACTGAACATAAAACAGAGGGGCTTGATTTCTACAAGACAAAATAAATACTTACTGGGGGGACAACTTCTGTGCTATTTTTCATTAAAATGTTTGAATGTACTTTATGGATTACAGACAACAACTTCAGCAAAGGGTAGCTGGAGACTTTTGTAATATAGATCAATATAGAGGCATTTTTGAACCCCCCCCCCCCCCCCCCCCCCCCTTGACTGTTTTTCTATCACAGTTTCTCTCTGCAGACCTTTTCAGACGGCAGGACCCAGTCATCAGGATTACACCTTACAAACAAATTCTCCTTCTCATAGAAGTATTTACCTTACAATAAGTAAATGAATATGCTTAGGTATATTTCCTATAATTGTGTATAATAATCCTGTAATTTTATTTTCATATATTCAATTATATCATATTTCAAAAATATAAAAAAACAAACAATCCTCTGAGAAAATAATGAGTCATACTAGATGTTTGATATTGAGAAAAACTGAAAGAGCAATGAAAAATCTAATTTATTTTTATATGAAAAGTCTACAAATTGACTATCAACACACCTTCAGGAAGTGTCACCTCAAAATGTGCAAGCCTGTTTTTATAGCATGATCACAACAGAGTAAAATACAGTAAATAAAATATGCACTTAAAATAAATACAATGCCCACAATTTCGCTTTTGTTAATCTCTGAAAACTATTAAGATATGTGAAACTAATTCTATAAACACAAATGTACATGTTCTGTTTCTGTGTTGTATTACTGGTAAGTTAACTGTAGAAATCATTTTAACATGAATGGAAAGTTATTAAAATGGGTACATATTAGATGCAGCTCCTACAGTATACATGCATGTTTTGTAATGGTCTGTGTTTCTATGAATTTAGTCTGTTCTTGTTTTGTTATTACAGATATTAAACATTCCTCCATATTACGAGAAAGAAGTTTCATTTTATTTTCCAGAAGTAGGTGGCTATGAGTGTAGGAATATTTCCCAGAGTTACTTTAACTAAAGGGTGACAGATAATTTTGGACAAACATCAAATATGAGGTCACTAGGTTTCTGATTGCAGTCAATTATTTTTTATTTTTTATTGCATTGCTTTCTTAAAAAAAAAAAGTAAAAATTGGGCCAGAGCAGCAAACCCAGCTGACAGATACACACAATGAAGTATGAAATAACAGAAAACCTACAGTAGGGATCTAGTACAATTTAAATATGAATGACTGAGACTGATGAATCTGCCTAAGCAGCGCTCCCAGGGGAATAAATATCTAACAAGGAATAAGAGCAGCTAAACCCATGGATTACACAACATGTAAGCATATCCTGCTCTACAGCAACTGATGCACAAGAGGGTGGTGAATCCTTGCTGGGTGTTGGGAATAAAATACAAGAATTTCTAGCTTCAATTCACCAAAGTCAATCATACTTTCAGGCCACAGGGGACTCAAGAAAATAACTTGCATGCAATTCCATCACCTATGTCATCATATATCATTTTGTTTGTGGATACTTACTTCATTATATATCCAGGTATATAAAGGGATGTTGTGTGGGGCAAAAAAGAAGGGACATAAGGGATTGCTCCTCAGTAAAATAGATTAGTTGGATCTCCTTTATGCCAAGATGTGTATTACTGGAGATACTTGGGGGTCCAGCAATGTGCATTAAAGGATACTGAGAAGTCTCCTAGAGTTACAGAACATCGCTGGGCCTGGAGCCATGGTTCCCACTGTTTTGGTGATATTTCACCTGCCTTTAATCTCACACTCAGTGCAGCAATAAACCAGTCTCATCTTGAATGGCCAATTAATAATTCAGCACCACAGAGGTAAACTGAGAATGCTTTTTTATCTACTGTTCCCTTAGCATCCTATCAGTGCCCCATCTATGTCATGAAAAGACAAAACTGTATTCCAAAACAGAAAGTGAGGAAGAGGAGACTTAAAAGATACCTCCTGAACAGCAGCCAGCAAAATTTACCTCTGCTAAAGTGGCCTGCCCTACTCAAGCAGTCATTATTAAACAGCAAAGTTGAAAGAAAGTGCAGGTAAGCAAATGTTTACAGGAAGCCAGTAATTTCTTGCCATTTAAAGTTTTATTTTCATTTTGTGAATTTCCACAATAATTACCAATTAGAGTATATATCCTTTTCATGTATGAATCTACTAGATGTGCTTTTCTGTCATTTAGAAAGGACTCAATAAATGTTGCTAAGGGAGAAGGCCAGTTAATTATTGAATTGCTTTGGAACTTATAGTTGACAGAAGATGTTTTCTTTTTTGGCAGTATACAGTACACTTTACTGAAACATCTCTGAATACAAGACAATCACTGTATGTGCAGGTTATGAAACACAAAAGCACATTGGTAGAATGTATATTTTTTTTAAAAAAAAAGATCAAAAACCAGAGAACAATGTGAACACTGTGCACGTGGAATTCCCAGTCTCAACCTCAACATTTCATTATAGTAAAATGAAGATATAGAACCACAATGAAAAAATGACATGTTGCACTGGTCACATTGGAAGCTGGATGTTAACAAAAGGTGCATTAGAGCTTTTCAGAGTTCTTCACTCTCAGGGACCAAATCAATTTACTTCCACAAAACTCAATTTCCTTACAAGAGCAAGACACAAATATGGCGTCAGATTTATATCAAAAGTCGCCAGTATGGCGTCAGATTTATGTCAAAAGTCGCGAGCGCAGAAGACATTCTCGCGCACAAAGCAGCCACCACGCGCAAGAGAATGTCTGATGGCGAGCGCTAGTGGGCATGTTTGCCCACTATTTGCACTTTTGTACGTCGCTTTGCATAAAAGTATCTGCTAAATGAATAAATGTAAATGTAAAACAACAAGCCTCTGGCCAAACACTGCTTGTCGTTCAGTTAACAGAAGCTGTCAATCAAGGTTCAAGGAGGCTGTGTTGCGTTGTGATTGTGTTGAAAATGACCAATCATAAGAGGGCCAGTGCCTCCCTTGGTTTCCGCCCCCAAATTGTCAAAACTCAGGTCGATTTCCCGCGAGCAGAACTCAATGTCGAGAGCTAGAGTTAACCCGTATGCCCTCCAGCGCTCGCCAAGCAAAAATTCTCTCGCGCATGGTGGCTGCTTTGTGTGTGAGACTGTTTTCTGCACTCGCGACTTTTGACATAAATCTGACGCCATAGAAATCATAAAGAGACAGAAGGAGAGGAAGAAGAGAGAGATTCATAATTTGATCCATTAAAACAAAACCGGAGATGTGCTTGTACACGCATTGTTGTTCCCCAGACATTATTAATAACGGGTGCATGCCTATATAGACAGTAATCAAATACTAAACCACTGCTTTGTTCACAGTGATCAACACAATCAGTAGCCTTCTGCGAATGACCGCATTCCATAGTATGGCAAGAGTAATAAACATAACTAGTCTAACAAATCCAATGATGGATAACAATCATAATGCACAGACACCAAACCAGCCACAAATTTAATAGCCAAGCTAAAACTGAACAGTTGCCTAATCAGCATAACCAACACTGCAGGTATCAGAACTCGACTCTCTCAATGTACCGGACAAATAGTACTGCAAAACAGAGGCTGCAATCATAGCTATACCATGGCAAAAATGAAAAAAGTAAACCTTTTATGTAGTTGATTATTCAGGCTTAGCCTACCTTTGGCTTGTGAGTGGGGCGGGTATGAAATTGGCCAACACGAGGTGCAATTGTCTGGCCTTGGGAGTTGAACTGGCTGATAATTTCATCATATTCCGAACCATCCACTAGTTACCATTCAAAAAACGAGAGCTAGCTAGCTAAGTTGTTTAGATGAGCTGTCATAGTTGAGAATCTGTGTTTTCATTCGATTTGTCGTAGAGAAAAGTCCTTCAACACTTTCGTAGGGAGAGTTATGATAGCCCTTAACAGACATTTTATGTTGGAAAATATCTAAAGGGAAAGTATTTTGATTACTGAAGGGTAGCTCCTATGTTCAGCATCCATTTTGCGTCTTGTCCTTTGAATGAAAACGGTGAATTCTGCATCCCCGATTGAAATTCCATACAGCTCACAAGAGGCTCTCAACAGTTATTTAAGGCCTAAGTGTCGGATCCGAGCAAAAAGGACACCAAGCTTACATGATCCCATTGGTCCTCTTGAAATCTGCAGTTTAACTCGGCTATCTGACTTTTAAGACTACTGTTCGACATTTCCTTAATATAAAATGTTGCTCTTAAAGCTGGATGTTTTCCCAATGTGGTTGTAACTACAGAATCACACAATTAGATAGTTGTCATTCCCTTAATGCAGTGATGTCCCAACTCCTCTGTTAATTGGAAAAAAAGGGCTAGCTAGCTTCCCACGACAATCAGCTAGCCAGTTGCTATCTTAGGTGACCGAAACAACACCACTTGGCGCTCGTGTTATTTTTCAAGCTAACGTAACCTAATGCAAGAGAGGAGGTTCTGACAGACACATTGAATTATAGCTTTATTATTCATTTATATTAGGCTACAGGACTGACCCTCATGAGGACAAAACACACACACACAGAATTTTTAATAGTAGCCTATTATTTTCTATAATTTTTTTCCCTGTGGATTTGAATGGGTGGGCCAGTTGTCAATTTGGGTGTCCTTGGCCCATCCGGGCCCACCCGTAGCTACGCCAGTGCCGAGCGAACGCCGATTTACCTCTGATCTAGGGCTTTTCTCGACGATCTCCAAAAACTGTCGGCAAGTGAAAAATCAGGGCTAAAATCGTGTAGTGTGAACCTGGCCTAAGCCGTACCTGCACTCATTCTCCGTTTTTTGTCGTTTTTTCACCCCTTTTTTCCCATAGACTCACATTCATTTTCAAAATCACCCCCTCACACTTCATGGTCTTCCCACTCGGTCACTTTTCACCCCATAGCCACCATACCTCATACGATGCCTCGGGACAAATCACCGAACACTCATCCAAGACTGTCTTGACCCGCACTCGTCTTTTTGTCTTTTTTCACCAGTTTTTTTTTACTCATTTATTCATCCCTCCATCCTGACATTGACTTCAATTCATTTTTCAAAACCCTATCACGCGGTCACACTTGGGCCATCGGCAAACGTACCTCATATGCTGGCTCAGGTCATGCCATCCAACACTCACTGAAATCTATACTGACCCGCACTCGTCTTTTTGTCATTCACTCACCCCTCCATCCTCCCATTGACTTCAATTAATTTTTAAGGTCTTACTGCTCGGTCACCTTTGTCCTGACAGCCACCATACCACATATGCTGTCTCAGGTCAAATCTCTTAACACTCATTGAAACCCATACTGACCCGCACTCGTCTTTTACTCGTTTATTCATCCCTCCATCCTCCCATTCACTTCAGTTCATTTTTCAAAATCTTACCACTTATCTCACTATTTGACGAATAGCCCCGGGACCTGATATGCTGCTTTGGGTCATGTGACCCAACACTCACCAAAGGTGGGTGTGTCCTTAGCAACCATATTGTTTACCCTAGCAACCGCCTAGCAACACAACTAGCAACTGCCTAGCAACACCCTAGAAACCACCTAGCAACACTTTGGCAACCACCAAGCAACTCCCTAGCAACACCCAGTGACCATATTGTTTACCCTAGCAACCACCTAGCAACAACCTAGCAACCAACTAGCCACATCCTTCCATTCATCTCATGTACGTTAGCACATTTTTGCTGCTGGGTCGCAATCACACTCTGCATTTTCTTCAAGAAATGCACTTTTCTAGTTCTATTTGCATCTTTTTTTCCTACACTCTTAACATTTAGTCACACAGACGTCTAATGACTTAGGGCACTCAGGGCACCTGAGCACAAAAATGTCTAAATTTAAGCCACACAGCGATACACATGATTTTAAATAATCCAGTTTCATTCACTGCCTACAAAAATTCCTGTACATGTCCAATCCCATAAATCACTTGTAGTAATGGAGATAAGTATGGATGCAATGCAAGAGCATGGCTTACAAACACAGTTTAAAAAGCCAAACCAGTTGTAAGCCACTCAGCCCAAAGCTGCCGCTGTATAAATTTAACATTCATGACATAATGACATCTTTGAGAACATTTTGAAACATTCAGAAATATGCCAAATTTGTATTTCAAAAGAAAGAAACAACAACTCATATTTTAAATGACCTTGTATGGGCTATTTAACCATGAAGCATATATTCCCCTGAAAAATACCTGTACCAAAGGTCTTTTTCCTTCCAAAAGTCAGTAAGCATTTGCAAATTTCAAACCGTATTGTGCCTCTGGAAGGATATGTTGAACTGCAAGCCTATGGCCACGTAAGTTTGTATGGTGAATACTTGCTACATTTAACAAAACACTCTCCTTTGGTATGCAGTCTCCAGAGAGCACCGCTGGGTGCTCTTTAAGCTGTGCTACAGCTCACCTACCAAAATCGAGGAGGTATCTTCTGTCCAATTCCAGGATGTAGCTGTAGGTACCTTCCACCTCTGAGCGAGGCACCTCCATGTACCTTCTCATGACAGCTCAATGGCAGAAGCCACAACCGCCCTTTCCGTGGGATAACAGCTGTCTTTTCCACTCACAAGGCCTTGTCCACACACCTCTCCCTCAGATGGATTGTGAGGGCTGTGAAGTTGTTTCACTGAGTGTGATGGCTCCTCTGCCAGTTAGGTCGCTTCACTGTTACCCAGCTCAGGCTCAAATGTATCATGTTGCCCTACAGGATGTCTTGTCCACATCAAAGAATAGCATGGTCCATTATGCTTGAGTGAAACATAAGAGACTGGTCCAGCTTTGATTACGGAAGTTCATTCGTCAGAGGATGGCTGTTACAGAATAAGTAAATTATTTAAAGAAATGAACCATTTCCTAAATGGGAAAGCCTGCATGACTTTGATCTGTCTGCTTGTCCCTGATGCCCCACACAACTGTTTATGACAAAACCACTTTTTCTGTTTTTCTTTTATCTGGTTGTGTGGAAAAATCTGCTTTAGAGCAGAGAGACAGTGGAACTGTCACATTATATTGCTTTTTATTTATAAAAGTTTGCAACAACCTGCTGCTATAAAGCCATTTTGCTGCAGGTAGTAATTTTGGTTTTATTCTTGACTAACATCATGAGTCAGTTTCCTACATGTTTTTCCATGGATATCATTGTGAAAAGTAAGACAAAACTGAGGTTTAACACCAGAGAGACAGTCTTGTCAGGACGAGACATTCTGGGGTACTGCATATATATATATATATATTTTTTGCCCACCCCTCATTGGAGGACCTCTTTATTAAGCTCAAGAAGAAAGGCAACAGGATCAACAATATTACTGTATAACAGCAAGTAGATGAAGGTGAAGACACAAAAAAGAGAAAAAAAGGATAATAACAGAATAAAATAAAGAAAAAGAAAACAGAAAAAAAATAGATACAATATTTATCAATAGTCTTTTGTCCCACCACTAGTAAGTGAATGTCCTCCACCTATCCTCCACCCAAAACCAATGGTCAGTATCAACCTCTTCTCTAGTTAACACCCCCCACCCCCCATCCTACCTGCCCCCCTCCCAATGAATTTTCTTTCCCCTTATCCTTTTTATTATTATTATTATTATTATTATTATATATATATATTTACAAAACAAAACATACATTTTAAGGAAAAAAGAAATGGAAAAAAGGAAAGAAATACATTAATCATTACTTTTTTTGATTTCCTTCTTTCATTATGCCCTAGTCCCCTCCCCTTCACTTCACAGACCATCATTATCCAACCCCCTTACAGGAACAACTCAACCACATTTCCTGTAGCTGTTTACTTCTTTGCTACTTCACATATTTGGTTATCTATGCAATCCACTCATGACGCCTTTTCCATTTTGTACTAATAATTCACACATTTCTTTCTATTATATATACATTTTTACAGTAAGTACATTTATCCAAATCACATATCAATATTCACACATATCTACATATGTCTATGTTATTCTTTATTCCCAGCCTACCTCCACTCTCAGTGCCTTCTATCTGTCCTTATATACAATTAGCCTACTGTTTTCTTATGCCATGTAACCCTCAATTGTGCTGTGATGTTTTATAAAGAGTCTGAATCTCTCTGTCCTCAAACCCTCCACAGATTTTGACTGATTTTGAAGATTTTCCCCAAAAGTATTATAACGTTAACTATTATTTGGGTGCCATTTCTTAGATCGCCCAACAGCACGGTGGGCAAGTCTAGTGAAAACTGACTACAGTATGGGGACAACCACCGCTGAACCCCTGTCCAGAACTGTGCCACAAAGAGGCAGTACCAAAATAAATGATCCACCGACTCAACCTCTTCTTGACAGAAACTACACAAGGGTGACTCTTCAATTCCCCAAGTATGAAGCATCTTTTTAGTGGCCAAAAATTTATATATTAGTTTAAACTGAAAGAATATTATAGATGAGTCAATTGTTGCTTTGTAAATTACATTAAACGCCTGATTCCATGGAATCGGACAGTCTAGCATATAATCCCAAGAGTGTAAATTATTATATGGAGCAGCTATTAGATTTTTTGATTTTAGATGAAACTGATATAATATTCTATTTATGCTTGTCTTTTTAGTCCAATTAAAATTTTACATATGTGGTCGGCAGACTAGATCCTGGCCACTTCCTTTACCAATGCTTCTTTTCCATTTTTGTGGTATGGCAGCAATCAGTTGATTAAAATTTTGTAAAGGGCAAACCTTACCATAAATACTGGTGAACTCTTCATAGGACACTTCATAGGAGATTAGTTTACCTTCCTTACTGCATATATCTTTTACGGCTTATTTTATGGGCCACTGCCTCACACTGGCCAAAAAGACTGTGTCATCTGTGGATGGATTTCTTTACATTACATCACAAACATTTAGCAGAAGCTCTTATCAAGAACGACTTCCAGCACAACAGAACATGTATCCATTCAATTTAAAAGAGCAACAGTGTCAGACCAGGCTAACAACACACCCAGACCAGTGACTGTGAGCATAACACTATTTAAGCCCTACCACAAGTTAATTTGAACAATCTAACAGAAGCCAAGTATAATACGATACAACAGTCCCTAGAACACAGAATCAATATACATCACAATATTACACGTAAAATTAACATCAAATACTAGATAGGCATGTCCCCTAAATAACTGGCGCCCATATGAGGAAGAAGAACCCTAAACATGTTTTGCATCACTGTCTATAATGGAGTGAGTGGAAATCTGTGTGTGACAAAGGAAATGTCTGGTTTAAGAAGGTGCAAAGCTTGTTGAACAAAGCAAGTGCCTAAATCAATGGGATTTTCTTGAAAAGGACAGGCCATGACGGCAAAGGGATTGTTTAGTTATAAACTAAGATTTTTTATGCTTGGTCAGGCTTAGCTCAAGTTAACCTGCCAGATAGCAGGTTAACTTCAGAGGATGAGTTGTCATAGTTACTGATACAGCATTACTTTGATCTCAGTTTGTGGAACTGCAAATTTGGGATTTCTTCAAATTATGTTTTAATCATTAATCAGTTAATCAATTACTTGCTAAACCTGCTTTCTGGAATGCTCCTTGGGCGATTTTCAATAAAAAAGCAAAAATATCATGGCCTACAATACATGGAGGCAGCAGTCTAGAAACAGTGGCAACTTTGTGTTAAGCATGTTTTTTCAGTCATCTGTGTAACTGTTTTCCTATTTGTCTGTAAATATTTATGAGGTAATACTTCAAATATCCCACAATTCCCAATGTTGAATCATTGGAAAAGATCCCTCTCAACAGTTAGAATTTCAGACCTCACTGCCTGCTGTGAGGACCAATGTGCTTTCCTGATACAGCATTCTCTACATTTCTGCAAGCTTTGTTTAGTAACCTTGCAGTGTTCATGACTTTATGCACTGAAGAACTGCTGAGCGATGGAGCTAGCTAGATGTTTGGCTGTGTGCCCATACTCGCCTGATTCGCTTTACTACCTCATGGGAAGCCTATTTGTCTAGTGATATGCTTTCATTTCACTTTTGACTGAGTTCCACCCAGTCTTCATGGTATCAATGGTTGAGAACACTGGAATTCTTGGTGGTTTATGGGCAAGCATTAGGAAATTCAGTTACATATGAGAAGGCTGTGTATCATGTTCTCTTGACTAAAAAGAATGTAGAATATGTGAAGTATGAACATCTAAAATAAAGGAAGTAACCAAAGACCTGTCATATAGTGTGTGGCCGCCTCGTGTGACTAAAACTCACTGCAGTGGTAACAACGTGGTGTCTTTAACACCACAAATCATGATCCCAAATATTTCCTTATTATTGCCTACTGAAATCTGGTATGTCTGAGTGACTTGCGTTGTAAAAGTCCTCTACTGTATTAATAATAAAGTGACTTCAGCAAAGTTTGGGATAATGGGTCCACACTGGGCTGGAACACACATCAAAAAGTGTTCAAAATCCTTGTCAAATACAAGACCACTGGAATACTCGCTTTTAAAATAGAAATTCTAGGAGAGGAATGTAGAATTACAGAACAAGCCTTAACTCACTGACAAAGAAGAAATGTTATACAACAGACATTTAATACTGTCAAGCTTTTGTTTAAAAATGGAAACCTGCCAACTCACAACAAATTGCCTAATGACTGATTCTGTCTGAAATTGAAATGCTTTGGGATTAACAAAAATAACTTCCAAGTTGAAACAGATGAAAAGCCATCAAAGAGTTTCCACAGGAAAAGGAAAGTGAGCAGCATCATTCTGCTGATATGCATACAAATTAAAGTCTGTTGAAGGGAAAGCAAGCCTTGTTGTTTTTTTCTATGCACTATCCCTCTATGTCATACAATTACTCATATGAAGATCAAAAACTATATGATCCAATAGCGTCATTTCTTCCTCACTTTTGAATTTGAGAGCTGAATGCAATTTACATCTCAAAGAATGGCAGCGTCAGGATGAGATAAAAATAAACACAAAGTAACTTCCCATGCTGGTTTGTTATCTGTCTGTTTCCCTTTTGCAACCTTCCATGCAAAAACCTCTTGGAGTCAGGTAGGGTGCCATGGAAGTGAATGACCATGCTCAGCAAAAGGGAGAAAAAAAAGAGAACCAGAAAAAAATAGCTTTCTGAACTGAACAGAGCTGAGCCAGATATAAAAAGATAGCAGTATGACAAAAAAGTCAGGCTTATACTGTATGTAGTGTAGTGAGTGAATGGGGTAATTACAAGTAGCAACGTGAATTGGTAGGTGAGGAACTATATTCTTCACCAAAGTGGTTTTAGTTTGAATCAGGTAGTTTCCCCTGTTGAGCAAGCAACTAAACATGAAACTGCCTGTTCTGGTCGAGTTTTACATATGGATGCTGGATAATATGCCAAGTTTCAGCTATGTAAATTCTATGTAAAAATAAGGGCATCTGTTAATCAAAGAAGTAATTTAAATAAATATAATTTGTTGGATACTTGGGGGGTAGCTGTACACATTATACAGCTAGGTCCATTAACAGTTCAGTTGAGAGAGCCAAATGTATTAGGAAGGGCTAATCTTTACAAACTGTTTTCCAGAACCGACAAACATATGGGGCCATTTTACATTCCTGAGTCCCCATCCTGTTCTGCAGTGGAATATTATATAAATTTACCTCTTGTCATAAAGAGAACAATTACCATCACGCTAGAATCACAGTTTGATATCAATTTGCAAGTGTTCTGTGCAGGTAGTTTTAATCTTAACTTCTGCTGCATTCAGCTGTAAAGTGATTAAAGAAAGATGAAAATGTCAAAGAAAATGATTTAATTTCCTTGAAAGACAACAAAAATGTAGTACAACAATGTTGCCAATTAGGCACAAAAATTTTGTACTGATATGAAGATACCATGATGTATGCCATTTGATCTTTCAGAGGAATATCTGTTCATATTTGCCAACCGCAATCACTGCTGCAAGTTCAAAATGTTAATTTCTAATACTAGTCTACTCACAATATGGCTGGTTACCTGCGCTTGTCCAATCCTCTAATAGAGTAGCCAAGTTGCTCAGTCACATTTTGTGCTGATCTCAGTGACGTGTTTGCTCTAAATTGGGGCGATTCAACTTCAAAGTTGTCTCACATCAGATTCAGCCAGAGCCTCAAAAACGACTGCAGTTATTTCACAGAGAGTTGGGGGGGGGGGGGTCGAAACATTTATATATCCTTCTTGCCTGTAATTGTAAATATTACAAAGTATGGTCCACTTTAGGGGTGTCTGAAATTGTATTACAAGATTCTTCCAGGCATGAACATGGGAAATATATTGTAATATTTACAATTACAGGTAAGAAGGATATATAAATGTTTTAAACTTTCGACCCCCCCCCCCCCCTCCCCCCCGAACTGTTGTTTTTACCTCTTTTGGGGGAGTCCAAGTCTTAATTAGGGGGGTCAGACCTCCCCCCAGCCTAAATTAGTAGAATTTCCTCATATATTATACTTATTCTGCTTTTAACAGGAGGATTTTTTTTAAACCAAACATTATACTTCTTCCACTATGCCACACAACACAGTGTAAAAGTTCTACAAGTGTATTAATTGTAGAGTTGAGCACATTATGCATGAATCAATTGTTGCTGCTGATGTAGTGCCTTGTTTATTTTTATAAGGTTTACACTTACCCTTTTTCTTATTTATAAGAAAAAACTGCATTCTTCATAATGGAATTAATCTGTTTTTTTTTTTGTATAGCGTATTGGAATTGAAACGTATTGGAATTGAAATTAACCTATTGTAGGTAAAAGTAGCTAGCTAAGGGAAAACTAAAAGCTGAATCTGCAAATCTTGACATTTTAGGTGTGTGTGTGGTTTACCACGATGTGATACTCTAACACGCTTGTCAATTGGTTCCATTGCACAGCTTTGCGAATGATACGATTGCTATGCTGCTTCCCTACTGGATTCAGAAAAAGAGGTTACATCGCTTACCGGCAAACATTCTTCTATAAAATCTTCAGATAGGATTTTTCTTTTAATATTTCACAGGGCATGCAGCTAAGTCCTTGGTTCAGAACTTTCCATGCGTCTGTACTCCGGAGTTTGCCCTTTCACATTGAGTCCTCGAAGGGCACTGCAATATAATATTATGGAAAACAAACAAACAAATAAAATGTAGCCTACAGAATGATGATCATTTGTCATTAGACCATATATGTGGTGTGACACCGATGTATATAAACTCGACTCAAGAAAACGTAACAAACTGCATACCTGCATTGTCCAGCACATTACAGTAGGCTACAGCACTTCTTCTGGTCACGTCGGAATAGTACACCAGTTTCTGCTGGACGGCAACGCTAGTTAGCCGAATGCCTTGGAAGTGTGTTTAGTATTGTTTATGTCACAAACGCCAGTCTATAACACCTGTTACCTTGCTACTGAGATTAACACGGAAGTAAGTATATCGGTAATGAAGATCCTAACGCGAAAGTCACCGAATTATAGCTGCTCTTACTTAGCCTTTATCTTACCGTTTAGCCAGCACCAATTGCTTACTAAGTGAACATTATCCAACGATTAACTATTTGTATCGAACGATTTGCACCGCAGTCTACTGTACAATTGAGGAAGCGTGAGTAGCCTACAGTAGCCTACTCCATTCGGCCCCTCCCATCGCCAGGACAGATACTGCACGATGCGTTAGCCTGCACAGCTGCAACAATCATAATATGGTGGCACCTGTATCAGTTGCTGGTAATCGCTAATAGTTGATAATAAACACTGAAGATCAATGGACATTGCACTAAATAGAAGAGTGTATTTCATCAGTTGTGGAAGGAGCGTCCACTAGATCAGGTTAGTTTCAGGTGAGTTGCCAATTAGTGTTCTCTACAGCTTGTAACTATTTGCATAGTTTTGTAGCTTCTATTAGTTTATTTGTTGGCATGTATATGGTTTGCTGCCGATTTAGTGTTACTTTTGATAATTAACTGGGCATGGAAGTTTCTGTTGCAAAGTTATTTAGTTAGAGACTGATCGAGCAGCCTAAACAATAAAACTAATTCGGCAGCAAACAATAAACACACAGCAAACAAACTACAGCTTCGAAAAGCTACAGACTGTAGTTACTTGTGTAGACTCGTGTAGTTATCTAGTGTCAGATGGCCTACCAGATAATTCTATTTTTCTGAATACAATGGTATATGTTTATTTTTAAATACTGTGCACTCCACATAAGACTCACATCTGTTCAGGACCATGTGATATTTACAAGCAGTTTATTCTCAAAAGTTGAGTGAATGGATTATGGATAGATTAAATGGATGTTTGTTTGTTTAAAATATTTTCTCCTATTTAAGAAATGTCCTGAGATAAATTCCTCAGGAAATTGCCCGAAATAAAGACATATTTGAATGATCAGTATGTTTATACAATCCTTAGTCATGAGTGCCACTATGTGAATTGCTAGCACAATATAGGATAGTGTCAAATTCCTGTGTCTTCAGCTAATTTCACGCAAATGTTGTAATTTCATTCATAGTAATTATTTTTGAGCTTCTCCTTCGTCAGCAGTGTTATCTATAATGTCATAGCACAGTCATGATCACAAACTTGAACAGGGTGTCAAGAACCCAGAGCTTTTTAGTTTTCACTAGGTTTCTGTCTGCTTATTTCTTTGTGCTCTCCTTGTATTAAAACTCGAGAAGGTTGTGGTTTTCATTGGCAGAAAGCAGACTGTCTTGTTTTTCCATCACAGTGTGTACCATCCAAACACATCAAACTGACCAACTTTTTCCTCAAAATTATTCTGTGTGCTAGATGCTATGGTATTTAATGTCAGATAAATTCTAGGGTGACCATACATCCTCTTTTTCCTGGACATGTCCTCTTTTTGGGACCTAAAAAATGCATCCCAAAAAGAGGACATGTCCCGGAAAAAGAGGACATATGGTCACCCTATCAAATTCTTAATGGATTTTTCCCATAATATTTGCCATTGCATTTGATTGAGTATTATATTACATGCGAGTAAGAAAAAGATTCTCATAAGTGACTGTTTTTGAACACTTTACAGTTGATTCTTATATCAGCAATTCTCATAAATCAAATGCAATGTATTTTCATTTTCTATGCTGAAAGGCTTCTTGAGCTTATCAACTTTAGTTGTGGGACCCAAGCAGGTGTAATTTATGTCCTAATAACTAATGCCAAATTTTCAAATTCCAGCATTTGCTTCACAATTTATTCATTTACTTCAGGCTAAGTCCTACCTGGCATTGTAACATTTCAGCAGAGAAATAGATGCTTCCACAATTGTTGGCATGGAGTCATTTAATCATCTGATTGTGTATGCAAATTAATGAACTGTTCTGCATGCCCTCTGACAACTTAAAGTGTCAAAACCTAGGCACATTTTCATGAAATGTGTACACTATTGTTTCCCTACAGAGCACAAGGAGAACAATTTGTAATGTGAACATTAAGTTTTCCTATTCATGTAATTTACATTTCTGGCTTGCACCTGCCCTCTAGCAGAGATAGAGTTTAAGATGAAAATGCAAATGAGACATTAATTTTGCAACCATTGCCTTAAAATCAAAATTAAATTAACTACAGTCTTAACATGAGTCTTAACATCAGTCTTTAACATCAGTCAGGGTTTATACCTGCTTGCTGCAGTCCATTCCAACAGGTCTTCAACCCCTCTCAGAGGGCAGTAATGTGTGAGGGAGGCTTAGTTGGTTGAAACACATTTGTTCTTAAGGTAGGGAGGGGCAACCCCATTTAAAGCTTTAAATGTAAGGAGAAGTATTTTGAAATCACTGCGGTATTTGATAGGTAGCCAGTGGAGAGAGGCTAATACTGGGGTAATGTGCTCAAAGCGCTTTGTTCTGGTTAGAATACGAGCAGCTGCATTTTGAACCAACTGAAGGGGCTTTAGGGAGGCATATGCCCATCCTGACAAGAGGGCATTACAGTAGTCAAACCTGAGTGTAACAAAAGCGTGGATTAGTTTTTCAGCGTTGTGTATTGATAGAATTTTCCTGATTTTGGCAATATTCCTAAAATAAAAGAAAGCAGTCCTAGAGGTGTTTTTTATATGTGTTTCAAAAGGGAGCTCAGGATCAATCATGACAACAAGCTCTTTGATGGTTGCACTTGAGGCCAGTGAGACACCATCAAGATTTAATGTAATATTGGTGAGTTTGCTCCTGATAGACTTTGGGCTGATAACCAATATTTCTGTTTTGTCCGAATTTAGAAGGAGGAAATTTTGGGCCAATCATGTGTTTATGTCTTTGAGGCAGTACTTTTAGGAGAGCGGTTTCTGTGCTGTGATGCAGTCTAAACCCAGACTGAAAAACATCCAGAATATTATTGGGCTGTAAAAAGGAGCAAAGTTGCTTTGTTACAAGTTTTTCTAAGATTTTCGAAAGGAATGGGAGATTTGAGATGGGCCTGCAGTTCGACAGGTCATTCGGATCTAGAGTGGACTTCTTCAGAATGGGCTTGATGACTGATAATTTGAAGGACTGAGGTACATGTCCAAACATAAGGGAGCCATTGATAAGATTTAATAACGGAGTGCCAATCTCAGGTAGTAGCTGTTTTAAGAATCTTGTTGGAATGGGGTCTAGTAGGCAGGTAGCATTTTTAGATGAATTAATTAGGGAGGAGAAGTCACTAAATTCAATGGGTGTGAAAGAGTCTAGGCATGTGGCTGGCCTGTTGGACTTCTCTACATTATCTGAGGCTGGACAGGCCAGGCTGGAGGCAGAATTAGAGGAGAGTTTCTGAATTGTGTCACGTATCTTCATGATTTCATGACGGGGTTAATGGAGTAACGTTTTGTTTTATTTTATTTATTTTATTTTAGTATGTTGCTGTTCAGGATGCCGCACTGTGTCGGACAAGTTCTTGCTCCGATGTACTTAAATGCATTTTTAATAAATTATACGAGTGCCTGTCTCATTTAACTACCTGTTTGGTAATTAGGCTATTTAACAGTCTGCTGTAGTGCAATATGGGTCAAACCTCGCCAGTGACATATTATAGTTTATCATAATGTGTGTGATAACCAACTTTAAGATGGTGTGCCTTGACGTTCTGGTTTGACCTTTGATGTCCCAAAAAGGTTGAAAACCTCTGCTGTATACAGTATGCCACGTTCACACTTTTACTTACATGCTTTTAAAAATGAAAAACACAGTGTTCAGAAAGTAATCCAAAGTATTTAGATTACGTTACTTACCTTGACTGAACAGAACACGTTACAAATTAAATTTTAGAGCAAGTATTTTGTAATCTGTAGTGGAATACATACTAAAGGTAACCCTCCCAACCCTGATCAGGAGCCAGTGGTTCTCACTGTGTAAAGCTTTGTATGAAATGTCCTCCTCCAAACCAAGTGTGTGCAAGCTTAGCAGAGAAGCAGTGTGTAAAGAAGCAGTGGTGACAATGTGTTGCAGAGGAGAGCATGTTTGTCAGCGTCGTACTGCATTGACAATAAGTATTGCAGCAATAGGGGCTACATCTAAGGACATAATTGGTCATTCCGAATTGGAAGAAACAGGGGAAACACAGCTGCTTGAGGGATACATTCCTTTGGTTTTATTACATTTATTTAGCAGATGCTCTTATCCAGAGTGATTTCCAGCACATTCCCATTCCCTCTCATTGCCCACTGTAAATGTAATACTGTTATATGCAAATTTATTAGATTTAAAATTATGGGCTGTTTAAGATATATCATTTATACTAGCGCATAAATGACAACTCAAAAGCTCATATCCCAAAGGTTGGAGGTTCAATTCCCAGGTGGGGCACTCCTGCATTACCCTTCAGCAGAAGAACTGAATTGCTTTAGTGAATATCCAGTTGTGTAAATGAGTGATTTGTAAAATGAAAAAATGTGAGCTATATAAATCTCTATGAATCAGGGTATTTTAATATTTAATTATAAATATGTAAATAAATACTTATTTACATGAGCATTGCTGTAAGCAATTTTGATATTGCTTACATTTTATATATTGCTTACATTTTACATTTTGGGTATTTCGTTAGAACAAACACACAATGAACAACCAATATATTGTACTGTCAGTGTCGGTGGGTGAGCTGGAAGCAGGGGAAGGCCGAACGCTACCTTTAAATCTATCATTACTTTTAACCTGTTCCCCTATATCCTCCTTGATTAACAATAAATCATATGATTCACAGAATAACCCACACCAATTGCGTAATTAGAATAAATGATTATGCTAGCGAAACAGCGCAGATTGTCTGTAGTGGGTGAGCTTGCAAAGGCTACATTGTGAGATTGTTTAATTAACAAGGATGGCATTTATCGATTTAAATTATGTTAAATGCTCAGGACACATCACAGCTTTTGTAAGGTCTGTGTTTTAAACGTTATTGTTCATTGCACTCAACCTAACCTAAAAGTTTATTCTCAGTAGTTCAATCAATTTAACTAAATTTAGCTCCGTTTTGTAATTAGAATTTTGTAACAAAAGAAAGCTATACTATGAAACATTTAAGAGAGCTTTGGGATTGCTTGCTACTTAATTATTCAAATTGCCATCCTTGTTAATTAAACAATCTCATGCTGTTGCTTTTGCAATAGTACACAAATTTTAATCTGCGCTGTTTCGCTAGCATAATCATTTATTCTAATTACACGATTGGTGTCGATTATTCTGTGAATCATTTGTTTTATTGTTCAGCAAGGAGTATAAAGGGGAGCAGGTTCAAAGTAATGATCGATTTAAAGCTAGTGTTTGGGCTTCCCCTGTTTCCAGCTCACCCGCTGCCACTGTGTACTGCTCTCATTCAATGTACTCTCAGTGAGTGTATCAAACTGAAACTAAACTAAGCTAAAAACTCTCTTCAGCACTAAAGCCCTTCAAAAAAAATGCAGGTGTTGCAGTTTGGCAGAAAAGTATGAAACTGTGAAACATAATGCCTTTTGAAACATCATTAGGTCTATTTCAAAGTCCTTTACACTCCAATAGAAAATACATGCTACCTGCCAATAACTGTTCTACTTATAGCAGTACTCTATAATTGAAATCTCAAAATGGCTTTTCCTTTTTATAAAGCATGCTGTTTGCTTCTATTGATCCATGAGAAATTTCATTTTCTAAACGAAAATGTGATCCCCAGTCTCAAAGAAGAACATTGCACTGCTTGCAAAGGCCAGTCAGGATTTTCCATTATCCATGATATTACACTAAGTATTTACAGAATAGAATAAGCCATTGTAAGGTAATTGTCAATTAGCATGAGTTTGAGAAAACTCATGCTAATCTACAATGCATACATGTTTAAAAACCAGGCAATGGAATGGCTGGTTGAAAAAAAATCTAACTGAAACATGTTAGAACCACTTTACTCATGATTAATTAAATCTGCTATCAGCTACCTATCAGAAGTAGATGTGACATCCTACCACAAAAATGGCACTCCATAGAAACTATTACCTAGAGTGCACATAGACCTGGAGGAGATATCAGGTAGAACAGGGACTCTGATTCAAATTACTCAGGGATTTCATGGACTCATATGTTTCAAGCTGAACAAATAAATTTGTGATAGCTGTATAGAATGGTTATTGACCAAGAACAGGAATAACACAAGGTCAGCTGTTATATTATCTGGGACAAAAATTAAAACAAAAAAGCAAAAACATAAGGCAAATAAAGGAAAAATTGGAAAGGGGATCATGGAGGACCAGATGATAGCTGTATCAAGGCTTTGGAAGGGCACCGGATATATCCCTTGTGCAGGCCCATTGATGAGATAATATGCAACAGCCACTGTGCTTAATTATGAGCCATTCCTGTGAGTGGGACTGACACCATACAAGGTCCTACAGCATTCCTGGCCTACTATGGCACCATTGTGTTGAATGGGCAGTTGCTGATGGTTTCCTAGCCCTGGGGCAGCCCTCTCTGACCCCATGTCACCTTTACTGCTGTCAAAAAAAAATGCAGGAAAACATCAATGCAAAGAGTGAGGCTTTTTACGTGTATTTGTCTTTGTTAATCAATTTTAGGGGCTATACAACAACAATAATAAATATAGCTGCAAGCAGCAATGAAGGGGCCAAGCACCACAGGGCCAAAAGGTAGACAATCAGAGCAAACAAGACACCAGTCCATCACAGGGTGAACAGACGCATTGACACCCACTCTTACACTCACACCTATGGGCAATATAGCATGTCCAATTGACATTACCTGAATGTGTTTGGACTGTGGTAGAAAACCAGAATACCCAGAGGAAAGCCACATGAACACAGGGACAAGGTACAAACTGAACGCAGACACACCCCGAACCTGAAACCTCCATATTGTTAGGCAGTAGTGCTACCCATTTGCACCACCGTACTGACCCCCACTACATATATGTCAAGCTTAAACATAAGCAGTGCCATAAAATGCAGTGTGCCTTCTTGGGACATTTCAATAAGAAGTGCCAACGCTGTTGGAGGAGTGCAATTTATGGGTATTTGAAAAAAATCCAATATCGTGGGAAAAAGGCAGAGAGCATACCATATTAGCTGAATATAATAACATGTCCCTGATTAGAAAAGGACCCCCATTTTCCAACACCTGTTTTTGGTGACAAACTTTTTGAAGATCAAATCTTACTTTTTAAAGAAATCATTTCATTTGATATCAATTTAATAAAACATACTGAATAAAACAAGGTATGGTGATATATTTTCTACATCTTTTAGATAAAATTGCCACATTTAAATAAAAATAAAATGTAATCACATTTTTAAATGAATAAGTTATTTAAATAAAAATAAAAATAGACTAGTCTACTGGGATATCTAATACCATCGAACAATCTCAGATAAATGGCGCCATCTGCTGTTCTTAATGTATAATGACATTAAAAAGTCGAATGTATGACAGCCCCACTTTGCAAATGTAATTAGTGAAGAAGAAAAAACCCTGTCTTACATTCAGGCCAATATGGAAAGTCCAAGTGTTTTTTTAACACTATTTAGTGTATTATTTGTGGTAGTAGGTCAAAAGGTTCAGGAGATGTGCTTATTTTAAGTGCTACAAACTGATTGTTAGCAGCCGTGCCATTTGGACAACTATGTGTTCATTTCCCAGTTAGGACCTGATATGTAATGATGTAATGTTCTACAAAAAAACTGGTGGCAATATCTTCTTTTCTTTGTGTAGTCTGTGCCTTGTTATGTCCATTACAACAAAATGTCATTAAAATCTAAGTACATAGACACATGGGTGTTTAAACCTGTTTTTCATAGCATCCCAAAGTGGCCAAATTTCACTAAATTTGTGTGCCGCCCAGGCCTCATGGTAAGCATGTGTACTGACTTTTATGCCAATGAACAAAAGCATTGCAGAGATATGGCCACTCTTCCTTTATGGCGCCTTGACAGGCGAATTTGTGGGTACACTGTGGCCACATTGTTCAACCTGGCAACTATCCTTTAACAACTCTTAAAGACAATGGTCCAAAGAGGTAATACACAAAAGCTCATTGTACCATAACTCTAGGAGTAGATAGTTAAATGTGTTTTTGACAAAAGCAAAGATGGATGAAACACAAAATGGCTGATGTGGAGGTTTGATAAGGTCCCAGTTAGGATCCTTAACTTTGATGAAGCACAAGAAATTTAGTTGAAATATCTGCTTTTCTGCCAGAGTAATGGGGGTTTAAATTATTTTTGATGGTATAGCGCCCCCAAGTGGCCAAATCTCATGAAACTTGGTGCATACCCAGTATTGCTAATACCAACAAAGTGTACCAAGTTTGGCATCACTCCAACAAAGCACTGCTGAGATATGACTTCCTGTTTTGGTGTCTTCACCATGGAATTTCATTGGACGACAGTGCCCATATCACTTGCCCTAGCAAAATTCTTTGAATAACTTTTGGTCAGGACCCTCTGTAGGTGATACATACTAAATTTGGTGGTGATAGGATCAACGGTCTAGGACTAGTTCGCAAAAATAGGTTTTTTTGAAAAATTCAAAATATGTTTTTTTTTTTGAAAATCCAATACAGTGGATGAGTCTATTCAATTCATCATGACCCAAGGATCCAGGGGAAAAAGATCACAACTCCAGGACAAACGGTTCAAAAGTTATAAGCAAAAATGTACCTTGAAGTTTGGCCTGTTGGTGGCGCTACAGAGATGGATGGATTAACCCCAAATCTGAGGCCTGGATGCTTTGGGCTGTCCTCTATCAATGTGCCAAATTTCATAAAAATCTACCAAGGGGTTCTATGGGCTGCCATAGACACCCAGAGGAGAAAGTATAATAGTGAAAAATTCTAACAATTACAACAGGTACCTAGCACCTTTGGTGCTTGGCCCCTAATGATAATAATAATAATAATAATTAATAATAATAATAAATGATTGTCTTGTTTTGTCAGTTGTTATGTTTGAAATGTGTTCTATCCTCCAAACAGAGGGAAAAAAGCTATCAAAGTCTGCACTCTATATCAAGAAACCCCCTAAAAAATAATGCAGGAGTAATATATCTTTCTGATTTTATCTTAATAGATATGCTGCCGAAATGCCTTTTCAAAGTGCATCACTTTGCAAATAAAACGCATGTTAGAGGAGAATTCTGCAATCACCAAGAACTGTGTTGGTATTTTTTTTTCACTGGAAATGAGCTTGCCTCGCATTCTGGCATAAGGCTAATTATCAACAGGGTCTGTTTTGGCAGGAAAATAGGCTTAAATCATCCATATTTTAATACAACATTTTGCTGTCAATATTTATTCCTGCCTCAGTGTCTATTTCCTTGAGGGGCTACTTCCATGCTGGTCATTTATGACACAATAAATTGTCTTGGTAGGCAGTTTGGGATAAGTCCTGTCTATAAAATTCTAACAAATACATGACTGAAACAAGAGCTTTAAGAAATGTAATACTGCTTTGAGGTATTTCTTGTTTCCCACTCCTCCAAAGGAAAACGTTACCCTGCAGCTGCTTCTCTCCCCATTGGTGCCATTTCAAACAGGACAACTTATGTCGAAGCCAAAATGGCAAACAGAGGTCTCACTTCAGGCTGCTGTCGCAACATACTAAAAGAAAGAAGACAGATTGCACCATCTATCCTTTGAAACAATGGCATTTTAAAGTAACATGAACTGCCGCTCCTGGAAGTAGAAAAGCCTTGTTAATATTTCACAAGGGCAAAGAATAGCTCCGATGATTCCCAGTGAGGCAAAGAAAAAATTTGTTCATTCAAGATTTGAGATGTCATTCCTCTGATAATGATCCTTGTCACATTATTAATACATTCTTGGTGAATATCACAGCCAATATTTCAGTGAACATTATTTGTATTGTGAGTCACAAACAAATGTTTTGTAAAATTTGGAAATATGGAAAGCTGTGCCCTTATCCCCATGAGCCCACTTTTCCCTCAAAGTCAGCAGAGCTGGAGTACTGCAGACATGCCAGAGGGAAAACAGCATTTCCATGGCTCAACCCCCAGGCTGTTTTGAACATTAGAGAGTGTGGCTTACATTAGTTTCCAATGGAATCATTTCAACATGTCCATTCGCTGTTGGACAGTGAGATATAGAGAGCTTAATGCCACCAGTGCTTTCTGATGAGGTTAAAGAGGCATTTGACTTGCAAGTACAAAAAGTGGTGCTGTAAATATGAAGAATTTCATTGGTTCACGCATATGTGGAAACTGGACTGTTAGGATTTTTTTTTCTGGAGTTATAAGATGTTTGAGGTAAGAGAGGCTGAAATTTTCAGAGCGTAACACTGGAGTTAAAATGCTCACTCATTTTTTTTTTTTTTTTGGATGTGTGGATTAGCTGGGTCAGACATGTAGACCTAAACTAGAACAGATTAAAATGAAAAGGTCACCCTCTCCCTCATGGGATCTCTTCATTCTGGCTACATTTATTGTGTTGCTGTTATCCAATTCTCTACTGTGCCCCACTGGAGTCCAGAGCCTCACATAGTTGTTCACAGCCTCGTCACATCGCTCCTTGCCTTCAAAGCTGCTGTGCCTGAACAGTTCTCAGTGTGTAGCTTGTGGGAAATGAGCTAGATGTGGCCTTGTGGTGGTTTTACCCTGCACATCCTGGTCACTCGCATATGTGTAAAGCACACAAGTAATAAAATGGAATCCACTGAGTCAATTTTTACTGAATATGGCTGGTGTGTTGAAGGCAGACAGCTGGAGTTAAGTAAGTACCCCAAGCTCATGCTCATGGAGCATATCTGGTGAATCAGAACAGATAGGGGGCTGACTGGAGAAACTGCCTGGAGACAATGCTGCATGTGTTTTATCTCTGGCATCATAGAGAACCACTGTATGCTACCACAGTGGTCTTCAGTCCATAAGGGCTATTGACTCAGCATGACATTGAAAGGAGCTTCAAATTTCCCTCATGCACCACTTAAATCTCACTGACTATAAAGATTCCTCTCTGTCTCTCCTTTGTTGCATCGGTCCAGTTCTCCTTTCAAGCCAAATGTGCATTCATCTTGTAAATGAAATATATGTAAATGTAAATATATGCTATGTATATTAAAACAATTCTGTCTCTCTGTGTGTAAAAATCATAAAACTGACCATTTCATATATGCTGCTAAGAATAGCAATAAAGTACATCCCTTCAATGCTGAGGTGCAATTGTTAGATAGAATGTGTATGCTGAAACAATCACTGACTAACTTACACTGATTTTCAGTGTTAGCATGTTATGGGCTGTTGTTTTTATTGCTCTTGTTACATGCATGTATGTAATGTAGATAATGCATCTTGTCATGAGGGTCTTTTAAGTCACTCTAGATGTGATGAATGCTGTTAAATAAAAGTTATGACAATATAATGAGCACAATTCAGTTAAATTACAAGTGAGTCTGAAATTAGTTTTTTTCCTTTCTCTTTATATGTATGTATGCACGCATGTTTGTGTGTGTGTCGGGGGGGGCGGGGGGGGGGGGGGGGGGGGGGGGTGAAAAGGAAGCCCTGCTACAAGTGTTTCAAAGTACAAACTGTGGATGGAAATATGTTTGCAAAGGTTCCTTCAATATGAAAACACTAAGATTTAAAATGTCTCATGTTAATGTCACCTAACTCATATCGATATGATTCTTAGCCTGACCACATATTGTCCTGGTATTTTCTTGTGTTGTAGCGATGTCAGGAATGTCAGGACAACTTTGATGCAACAGGGCAAACTCCTGGTATAATATTCTGTAAAAGCCTGACATCTGACATCTCCTAAATTGTGGGAAGTTAAATATATTGTATGTCTGCTATGGCTCTTTGTCCTTTGTCCTAATTTAAGCAAGATGAATATAATGCTCATGTTATATCTTGAAAACTTTCAACACTAATGTGACTGACAATTGTATCAGCCTACCATCAGATGTGTTTGGTTTTTTATGAGACAACAATATTCATTTAGAAATTTGTGGGGAGAGTAACACACCTTAAAGTGGTTTGTAGTGTTGAAAAACAACTTAATGTTTCCTGGAAAATTCTGGGGCAAATTGAGATGTGGCCTTCTGAAAATAATCCCTGACTAATTGCAAATCAGAAATGAAATCCTGGCTGGCTTTTATGTATTTTCAAAGGGAAAGCCTCTTTCATGTCACCGTCTCATTACACAAGTGAAAACAAGTAACCGTTAATTGCTTAGGCACTACAGGGGGACAGGGACACCTACAGTACACCCATTGAACGTGACGTGCGTGCGTGCATGACTTGCCGTGACTTGCCGCGGAGGTTCTCCTCGAAGAATTGGTGAAAAGTCTGTTGTTTATCTATCTATTTATTTATTTATTTATTTATTCATTCTATCATATTATTTATTTATTTATCTATTGATTGATTGATTGCTAAGGACATCATCTACTGTGTTTTGGATGCTCTACGATTGCAAATGGGATTGTTTGATGTCTGATCAGTGAAAGCGTAGCTAGCAAGAAAACGTTGAATCCCAAACGGTACCCGTTATTGAAAAGCAATCTGCAGTCGCTTTCTAGCTGGTTACGAATGCCGCAATTACTGGAGCCTGAGGAGAATACACCTTTGTTAAAAGGTGATGTTGGCAGGGAAAATCACCAGGTTTCACCAACATTTCAGGAAAAATCACCAAGAAGCAAGGAAAAATCACCAAGAGACATGGAGAGCAGCGGTGAGGGGACACTGAAACTGAACTCAAGAACATCAGAGCAGAGCTGAGGACTATGGAGGGGGAGATCCACACGTTACTGGAGCGACAGATGCAGCTAAACACAAGAATGGCCATATTGGAGGCGGTAGGGGCCGGTGATGCTACCCGCATGGCTAGGGCGGCCTTCCATTCCAGTCCCAACGCTGGGTCCGATGAGGATGAGCCGCAAGGCGGCGGCGGCGCAGGTGCCCTGGCTACATCTACGCCGCAAAATTCTCATTTTTGCCTGCCAGCCCCTCGGCGCCTCAGGCCGGGCGCAGCGTTTTTTTCACCCCTGCACCCACGGACAGAGTTTGGGTACGCCAGAGCCGCAGAGGCAGAAAAGGCCGCCCGAGATCCCCTCCACCACCAGCTCCGGATTTTACCACCACAAACCGGTTTGAAGTTCTCAGCTCCCCTGCATCTGTCTCATCCCCACCGCTGTCAACATCGGACAAGATGGATAATGTCGTCATCATCGGAGACTCCATTGTGCGCAATCTGGACACCTGGATTGACCACAAACTCTTTAATGATTTTAAAGTACACTGTTTTCCCGGAGCGCGAGTTTCTGATCTTGCACATTTAGTCCCGACAGTCAACACAAACCGCTCTTCTATTATTATTATTCACGCTGGCACAAATGACATCAGGCTACGGAGATCAGAAACCCTTAAGAAAGGTTTTATTTCACTGCACAGCAAGATAAAATCCTCTGCTCGCAAAATTATAATATCTGGCCCACTTCCTGTCTATAACCGTGGCATTGAAGCTTTCAGTCGTCAATTTTTGCTAAATGACTGGCTTAAAACCTGGTGTTTTGCGAACAATTTGGATTTTATTGACAACTGGGATTGTTTCTTGGGTAGGCCTGCATTATTCAGAAGGGATGGTCTTCACCCGAGTCGCAACGGCACGTCAACTTCATGGACCATCTGTTGTTATGACAAGAGGACTTTTCAATGAAAAACAAGGTACTCCTATACATAGACATGAAAGACATTCATTGCCTGAAAATCTTGTATATAGTCATACACACTGTGATGTCTACTGTGGTGGAAAATTTTTGATAAAGTGTATACCCCATATGTAAATTATGAGTATTGCCACTTTCACCCCCCCCAGAGAAAAGCAGAGCTTGACGTGGTACGATTAAGCTTGTTACATGGTGGAAATAAGTTATTGCCAGCAAACATCATAAGCATTGCCACCAGATGTTAGCTTTTGATTTTAACCACAGTTATTGACATATTAACTGAAGTTATTGATATATTACATTAGCTATTTACTTTATCTTTACTGTACATGTGGAGGTCTGGAAGTGTATAAGGAAACCAGACAATCTAATATGTTAGCCTTAAATAATATGTATTCTATTATATTTTGTATAGTGGAAAATATTGTTTGCACCGGTCGCTTTGACGCTCTCGCCGCTCCTGGTGTGAACGTACAGTTACGCTGTGAGAGGCAGGCATACTTCTCTAAGGGAACAACCCTAGAATCCTATTCTCTACAATCGATCGCCTTTTAAATCCCTCCCGGCTTTGTGAGCTAATATATCGTGCCTCACAGCCAAAATGTGAGGAGTTTGCATCATATTTTGATAATAAGATTGTTAATATCCGAGCTACTATTGCAAAAAATGTTGACAATCAAAACAATCTGACCGTTAGTGGCTCTCTGGGAAATCTGAATTCTTTTTGTAAAAGTAGTATAGAGGAACTCCGTAAAATTATTTTGCAGTTGAACTCATCCACTTGCTCCTTGGATGCAATTCCCACTACTTTCTTTAAGGAGGTCTTTGATAGTCTGATTGGTGAGGTACTGGATATTGTAAATTGCTCTCTAGAAACAGGCTTCCCAGATGCACTCAAAGCAGCCCTAGTCAAGCCCTTACTCAAGAAGCATAATCTTGATTCTTCTGTTTTGGGCCATTTTAGGCCTATTTCCAACTTGCCTTTTCTGAGTTAGATATTGGAAGAGGCAGTGTTTAAACAGTTGGATGCGTTCTTACATGTCAATAAGATTCATGAAAAATTTCAGTCTGGTTTTAGAAGGGGACACAGTACTGAAACAGCACTTGTAAAAGTAATCAATGATCTTAGAGTGAGTGCCGATAATAACAAAGTTTCTATTCTTGTACTTCTTGATCTGATTGCTGCCTTTGACACAGTTGACCATGGGATACTTCTGAACCGACTGGAAAATTGGATCGGTCTCTCAGGCACAGCCCTGAACTGGTTTAATACTTACCTCACTGGCAGAAAATATTTTGTTAGTCTCGCTGACCATGTTTCAGACAAGCATGACATTCTTTCTGGTATTCCACAGGGTTCTATCCTTGGTCCCTTAATTTTTCCAAGCATATACAGGCAAAACAGTATTTGTGATCATGGAGTGAATTTTCATTGTTATGCCGATGGACTGCATTTTAAATGGACTGCATTTTATATCGCGCTTTTCTACTCATTTGAATATTCAAAGCGCTTTACAGTTATATGCCTCACATCTACCTACCAGTGGCAGAAGCTGCCATACAGGGTACCAACTGGCCACTGGGAACAGTTGGGGGTTCAGTGTCTTAATGAACCGATGACACTCAGTTATATTTATCTGTAGCGCCAGATGATACTGATGCCCTAAATCCCTTGATGAATTGCTTATCCAGCATTGTACAGTGGATGACTAAAAAAATTTCCTCAAACTAAATGAAGATAAAACAGAAATTCTTATAATTGGTACAATTGCACAGAGAGAAAAGATATTAAGCAAACTTGGAAATCTGGCTCTACGGAATAAGCCTGAAGTAAAAAACCTGGGTGTTATTCTTGACTCTGAGCTGGACTTGAAATCACATATCAACACTGTTATAAAGATTGTTTTTTTTTTTCATAAATATTGCAAGAGTTAGACTCTACCTCTCACAGGAAGATGCCAAAAAGTTGACCCATGCCTTTGTATTCTCTTGCCTAGATTATTGCAATGCACTGAATTACTGGATTACCTAAAAAAACTATTGATAGGCTGCAACTTCTACAAAATGCAGCAGCCAGAATTTTAACAAAAACCAGGAAAAGAGAACATATTACACCAGTTCTAGCCTCATTGCACTGGCTCCCTGTAACGTTGAGGATAGATTTTAAAATTCTTTTACTTGTTTATAAGGCCCTAAATGGTTTAGTACCTTCATACCTCTGTGATTGCTTATCTAAGTATGTTCCAAACCGTTCCCTTAGGTCGTCTAGTGCTGGCTTGCTCAGTGTCCCAAAAATGAATTATAAAAAGTATGGTGAAGCAGCTTTCTGTTTTTATGCACCAAAGGTTTGGAACAAACTCCCATTACAAAAAAGACAAGAAACCTCTGTTGATAGTTTTAAGAAACAGCTCAAAACCCATTTTTATGATCTTGCTTTCAATTAATTCCACTTTTATTATTTTACACCATTTTCATTATTTCATGTTTCTTCTATATTTCTTAAACTTGTTTTATATTTCTTGTACTTGTCTTATGCTCTTTATATCTTAGGATTGTTTTTATCATTATCCATTTATTTTATTACTATTATTGTCTTTATTTATTTACTTATTTTTTATCTTTTTAGGATTTTATTGTTTTACTGTTTGTTTTATTTTATTTTTTTTCTTTGTACATTGAGATTTTTATTGTTTCTCTTGTAAAGCACTTTGAGCTGCATTCCATGATATGAAAGGTGCTACATAAATAAAGTTTATTATTATTATTATTATTATTACAGGGGGCAAACACAGATGCTTACATCACTGTCCAATTATAATTCCTGTTATTTGTCACCTGCCAGACTGAATGTCACAATCAGAATGCACAAGTTCAGATGTGAGAGATTCTATTTAAAAATACACTTATTAGCGCAGGTTCTTTCAGTGCTTCTTTCTTCAACCTCATATCTACGGACAGGAAACATACATTCTGTAACTGTTAACCATATACCTAGAGCTGGGCTGCGTGTTACTGGAAGGCAAGGACTGAAAACATCCAAATGACTCGTAGTTTGCATGGTTGGTGAGAGGTGCCAGATATTTCTCCAAGTGCAACTGGTAAGAGTAATATTCAGGCATGTCTGACAGCTCCTGCTGGCCCATTTGCCAAATGCCTAATTGTATTGTGTAGAAGCCTTGGCACATTCTGTACTTACACGGCTAACTTGCAATTCCTTGCTGTTAACTGGTGGCTAATTGCCTCACTTCTTGACACGAAAGAGACTGACTGTATCGATTGATTAGGTTGGTAGGACTTTTGAATGATTCCTTCATGCACGTGTGTTTATCCATTACCTATGAAGGAAGCCATTTGAAATCTGCCTCCCAGTATATAGGATAGACACGTGTCTGTACCTTAAAGCTACCCGCTGTCTAAATAGCACATCAACGTGTAATTTGGGTCAAACATTGTTATTCATCCTGGCTAAGGGCACTGCCTAACTAAATGTATTTATATGTAGACATAAATACATAGAAAGTAATACTGTAATTTGAAAATTAGTGGCAGCTGATTCAGAACTATTTCCATACCAATGATAAATGTAGGCACTGTAAATTAAAGTCCTTATTTTTCCAATGCTCATTTTAGATGCCCTTTAGCATTGCATATTGGAAATTAAGGACTGTAGACTTTCAAGTCTGGGAAAACAGGCTTGAGGTCCTACTTAGTTTACGCATATCACATTGCTTCACCATTAGATGTTTCTTTTTATTTCTCTCAAAACCATTTACTTATGTAAGGTAATAGACAGGGTGAAACAGCTGAACTGCAGAACTGCCTTGCCTGATCTTTAGCTATATTTTCCCTTCAGTGTTATCATATCATTTGATATACTTACTTCCAATCTCACATCACTTACTGTAAAATACTAATCAGCCAAGCATTATGAGCTTGGCGGTAACCAACATTGATGAAAATTATTATAAATAATTGGGGAAATATGAGTTGCTTCATTAAGTTTAAGGACAAAGCTTTTAGCAGATTTCATGAAAACACCATAATACACAAACCAAATCCCTAAACCAATTCCAAACAACCTCATTGGGTTAAAAAAAAAAAAAAAACTTATCCTTGCTCCTGCCTACACCTGTCAAGCATTTACTAAACAAGCATCTACCACCATTGCTAGGATAGCAACAGATATCCAGTGCCTGGGCTTTTTCATCATTTTTCTTTCCCAGACGGCTTTAGAGAGAGAGAGAGAGAGAGAGAGAGAGAGGGAGAGAGAGAATTTAATGCATCCCACATAACTTTAGCCACGGATTTCTTTTAATAACATTTAATATCTGTAAATATGTGTATCTGATGATGTCACTGCAGATTTCTCCGTACTATTTAGAAAAAAATATATATATTACAGTAATCCTTGAAACTCTTCAAATCCCGTCTTCCCGCGATCCATGCGTCCCGCTATACTGTGCCTCTATTATGTTGCGTGCAGCGTGACAGTTGCGTCACGTCAGATAGAGACAGCTGACACCACTCGCCCTACCTGCTTCGACGAATACTGTACTCCCATCCACTCCACATACAGCCTTAACGCTATCAACACTAACTGTAGCCAGAAGAGGAAAGTATACGTATAACTGCCGTGGAAAAAAAAAAAACCTGGAAGGAAGCTGTCCTTTGATGTATGGTAACTTTTGAGAGAATATCTGGATCTGACCTTTTTTATTTTGTTTCTCATAAATTGCCTACATCACCTGCAAGGATTCTGGTTTATTCTACAACGGGATGCGTGTACTAATGCCACGGTCAAGGGTCGAGGGATTTCGACTGTTCACCAGAGTTCACCAGGTGTTAGCTTCAACCATTTAAACAGAATTAAGTGGTGGACACATCACATACAAGGCAGGCGTTGTTCAGTAATAAGGGCGTAAGTATGACGGAGCATTGTCGGACGCTGTCAGACAGCCGTACTCTCCTGAAGTTGAAAGCTCTTACCCAGGACTCCGAAAACGTGTCGAAGCTTGAATTAACGTCCTTCTTCGTTATTCCTTTAACTGGCGACACTTGGTGGATTCTCTGTATGTAAGGACACTTTATGAAGTGAAAATCCATGCTTGCTGAATTGAAATGTTTTCATTTTTTATTTGCACGTTGGAAAAATCTACCAATGTGACCAGTTGGAGCAATAGCTATAATAAGACATCTGAGTACACATACACCATATATTGAAGACACTTAGCTAAATAATTTTATAAAAATAACAAACACGTTTACCCTTTATTAGATGTGCAGAGTAGCTGCACTTTGAAAGGGTATTCTGTATGTTTCACGCATTATACAAGGTACTGTGTTTTGTCATACGTCGTTTTGTATTTATATATCTAAAAGTGGTCTAAATATCTATGGACAAAATTCAATCTGGCACGAAGGGGTACACACCAGCTCATGGTGATGTCACATTGCATTCATGCTTGCGTTTTACAACAGATTGAACAGCAAACATGTCTCTGTCTTTCGCATTGACATGCACTTTTCGAATTCATTTCAACTTTGATCTTTTTTTCTGATGTGCAAATAGACCACCATTGAAAACAATGGAATTGTCTGAGGTAAGATGTTCCAGTGCAAGCGATGAGCTGTACACTATCAACAAATCTCCCACCATTAAGAGCAGCATGAGACCCAAAAGGCTGCTGTGGCAAAACGCAGTGAAACATTTAAACGAGCAGCGTCTCATTCATGAGCAGAGACGGACGGAAAAAATCGCTTCACACGAGTCATACTGTCAGAACACAGAGAAACAATCAGCAAACAGCACTTCGGTAAATGACAGACACAACAACGGAGGAACCAAAGTGTTCCCGGAAAGGGCTAGCAGCGATTTGGGATTCCTACAAATAGACTGCGCCCCAAGTAATTCAGACTTCTTCCTTAACTGGGGCTATACGTACAGGGGAGTCATCTTTCCTAGTTTACGAAATTCCTTTAAGTCCAGGGACCTCGAGCGTCTCTACCAGCGGTATTTTTTGGGACAGAGACGTAAATCGGTGGCTGTTATGAACATTTTGGATGTACTTACAAAGCTCACCCTTTTGATTATTCACTTGGCATTGGCTTCTGAACCAATGGACCCTGTAAAATGCATACTTCTAGGCTTTTTCACCGGCGTCGAGGTGGTGATCTGTGCCTTAGTGATAGTTAGAAAAGACACGACGTCTCAAAGTTACTTGCAATACAGTGGGGTGGTAACGTGGGTAGCAATGGCCACGCAGACTTTGGCAGCTGGTTTGGGCTACGGAATCCTTGGAGATGGTATTGGATACGTTCTTTTCACCCTCTTTGCCACTTACGCCATGCTTCCATTGCCTCTTACGTGGGCTATTGTGGCTGGGTTGGTCACTTCGGCACTTCAAGTTGTGGTTCAACTTCTTATTCCCCAAAACGCACATACTTCTACAAACCAGGTAAGCTTTTCTTTTTCTCTACTGACTTATTGATATATTAATTTCAATGGAATGTAAATCTGTTGATAGCGGTTCATATTATTATTGTTGTTGTTGTTTTGAATTATTATTATTGCTGCTGTTGTTAAGTGTAGTAGCCTACTTTGAAACTGTGCTGTTCTGTGATTCCATAAATACACCTTTCACCTGAGTTGAACAAACACATGCAAATAGATATAGCAATTCATAAAATACAGGTTAATTGACGTATTTAATAATTTCTTATCCCTACTCAGGCCGTTTGCTTCTGTTGCAGTGAATCCCTATACGAGATGAGCTTCTTGCTTTGGTGAGCAGAGCGCTTCTCTCGAAGAGAAAGTGCTGAAAAACGTTTTTCGCTTGACTTCACAAACAACTAGCTCCCTCTGTCGGTAGTCTCTAAAACACACATATTTAAAATAAGCGCTTTATTGTCCCGCTCAGGCACCAATAGCTGGCCTGAGGTGCATTGTTGCTAGTTGAGGAATAGTCTCGAAACATTTTGAATGCGACATGTTTTATTTGTTTTAACAACAGCAGTACATTTATGATTTTCTTGGTAACTGGTGCTTAAATGTCAGATGGATTTAAAATGTCCTCAGTCTTCTCAAGTTATGGTTTCGGTATTGATTGCAAGTAACAGGGAAGATAAGCTCTTCTTAATGCTTGTCATTTACATACATATGTCAAAATACGTACTCCAGCTGGGGCATTGTTGACATGATAGGAATGAGCATGAGTGAAAAAGAGCCCACTAGGGAAAATATTAACACTGGAAATTAACACATTGTCATTGATGTAACAGGTGTGCCTTAAACATTTCCTCCAAACGTAAAAGCGAAGTGAAGCAAAGCCAGGCCTGAGCTGTGTGCAGGAGAGTAATGTCAAGGCACACAGATTATACTCACCAACTGCACTGAGCTGATCACTCTGATAGAGTGAGGCCTGCTAGCTTCCTATCAAAACAGAGTAACGGAGCCACAATGGTTACTCGTATCGGAGGGGTTCAGTATTGCCTTGTGATGTCTGCTGAAGAAGCACAAGTTTCTAGTGTTTTCTAGTTCCACTGTTGGTCTTATGGCCACTGATTAGACTGGATCTTGTGGACCTGTTGACACAGGTGTCCATCAGCAGCTTATTAATACATCCCTAAAAAAACCCTTAGGACCATGGATGTCTAGGCCTAGGATTGAACATCTCTGGTTAATCAAAGGGCTCACTGAGGAATCGAAATTGGCTCACACTTGTGAATTGACATGCAGAAATAGCGATCTATTAAATTTAACCGCCAGAGAATATTTTGTTAATGCTGAGAAATGAATTTAGTGTTGTTTTTTAAAATAATACAACAATGTGAGGTTGGATGATGCTGAAACTAATGAAACTCTATGTTAGATACAGAGGTATAAGATCTGCTTAAATTAGCAACTCAAATTTTAAGACAATATACATTATGGTTAGCATGAATATAAGTCAAAAGGAAAGAATGAGTCTAGGAAGTACAACATTTGACAGCTTGGTTTGAAATCGTTTGAGTTTGAGCAGGTGTTGCATTGCCACAACATACATCATCTGGCTTTTAGGTGTGGATGGACTCATTCCATGGTGTCCCTTATATGGGAGATGGGAGACTCCCCACTGGCTGTTCAGTCTACCCACTGACTGGTAGTTGGGCCAAACCTGCTGCCCATAGATAGATTCAGGGTGAAAGAAAATATTTTAATTTTATGTGTAACATTAGCATGCTTGTGATCATTAGGCCAACATGCCAACCATGCTAACTACTGGTTACATCTTGAAGTCACATGGCTATCATGATTTATATTGTATTTTTCCTTCAATATATTGCAACTTTCCTATTACATGACCTGTCTCCTCTACTCTAGCTTTGTCAATGCTAGAGCTGGGTCATGGCAGAGTTCGCTAGATGAAAAAATAACCAGCCTGTATTTCTTCCTGTGGCTGCCTGGTGTCATTTTGTGATACCTGTAAATATGGAGAGATATAAACACATCCATCCAATCGTTCACATTTGATTTAGTAAGCATGCCTCTGTGAAGTTAATGAACAGAAAGTCAACAGCAATTGATGGTAATGGTATGGTTTTTCAAGTCCATTTAACTAATTCATAGTGGCCATTGTGGGATATCCATAACTATCAGTGATAGAAGCACATACAATACAGTCTTTGATAAAAGAATATGCTTAACCCTTTATATCATTTCACTCTCCAATCTGACCGTATTTGCAGTGTTAGGCAAATGATGTGCTGTAAAAAAACAGCACCTTTTCACCTTCAAGGCTTTGAAAATATGTCATTTTATGGAGACCAAACAGGGCTGCTGTATTAGACTCTCCACAAACAAGCTATCCTCCTCATGTAGATTGCATTTTGAACACCTCTATAATCTAAAGCTTTTATTTCCACTTTTGTTATAGCTGCACACAAGTCATTTTCTTACCTTGTTGTTCATGTACTCCATTGACCTTGCTGGATTGTACATAATGAACCCTTGTGTGACTGGATACTAGTGGTTACATACATATGGTCCAGATGGCAAAAACATCACACTGGTTCAATAAAATGCCACTTTTCCCCCGTCTTCAATTCAGATATGCATAAGAAAACTCAGCTTTTCATCATTCAGTGCACACTTTAAATTGTGCTTGCATCCTGACTGATTATATATTGTGGTTTCCCATTATTTCCATAATTGATTTTCCCTTTAAAACATGATTATGGTCATTTTTACCCATATCAAAACTGAGTTTTAATAGCGGTAAGCATATTGATGGTGGAAACACATTAGAGAACTCCCACAAGCAGCGCTGTATGGTACAGTAGGTGAGTAGTATTTGACTGAAAAATATACCAGTTCTCTGACTTCACATTTTAATATTGATGTATGTCATGATTGCCAGTCAGATTGTCAGAAACTTTTCAGCTCAACGAGTTAGATTGCTCAGATATTCTGGGGTGGATTGAGGGATGAAGAGTATAAAATGAATGGCTAAATGGTCTAATTCATAGTTTTATTTAGTCTGCTTTATTAATCATCTTCCTGCTTGTATATTTTAAATCATTATTTCTGACTGCTGGCTGGATAATAGTTTGCTAGTGTGTTTCAGTCTCTCTACACTAATGCATTCCCCAATGTTCAATGCTGTTCACAGAACAGGTGCTGTATGATGGCAAGCCATACAGATGACAAAGCTTTTGATGACATAATTCATGTTTACTGCAGGGTTTCCTGTCCTATATTTTAGTCATTTAGAAAAAAATGTATTTTTTATCTTGATAGGTCTGCATAGATATGTATCTTTTTCATCTCTCTGTTTTGTGTGTCTCCTTGTAAAATGGCAACATGATTCTTGTACCCCCAGAATTATTATTTTACTGGATGTCAGAAATGTTAGCTCACCTGATTTGCTCCCTTATTCCATTACATTACATTATTGGCATTTAGCAGATGCTCTTATCCAGAGAGCAGTGGTGGTTCTAGCTTGTATGGCACCCTGGGAAACCCCCCCTTCAGCCCCCCCCCCCCCCCTATTTTTGTATATACCTGCGTTCTCACTGCCAACCCATTATAGCCAGCGTCGTTGTCAGTTGAGCTAAAGGCAAATTTCCCCTAGCTTGTCGGCAACGACGCTAGTTAACCAGGTCTCAGGTTGTGACGTAACTGCTCGGCTACCTGTTATCCAAACATTTCGTTGTGCTTATGTACAATGACAATAAAGGTATTCAATTCAATTCATCCGCTACCTAAGGCTTTACGCAGGGCTCACACGAGCTACTCACTTCAGCTCTGCCACATATGTAAATACAAATAAAAAAGAGAATCAAATTATTACACTGTTACCATATTGCCAAATATACATGTCATTATGCACAATTTATCAAACTTTCAGAATAGGAACCAAATGAACCATACAACCTTGGCTAATTCTAGGCATAAGACACCCCAAAAGACTCAATATATCACAAAAAATATCAGCATAATGTAGACGTCTTTTAAGTTAGCCCACAGCACTGGAAATTCCCCTTACTGAGCTCAGGACCTAGTCAATCACAGAAAACCTGATGTCACCTCAATGAAAGTTAACCAAATCAATAATGTGCTAGTTAGGTTGTAATTGTTTTGCTGCAGGCTACACACATTATCATGATGAAACTGTGTGAAATTATATCCAATGTTATGTATGCTAGTTGGACAGAAAATGGAGTATTGTTGCCCTATGTGTGATAACATAGCAAGCAACATAGCAGCATAGGCTAACAAACATCCTAAAGAGATGACATAGCTGCATACCTTTATCTTTTGCGCGTTTCTCCTCCTCTTCTTTCCTGTTTCCTAAACTGGGCACCTGATGGCTTAGACCTTTTCTTATCCATTTGTGTTGATTTGGCACTCGAACATCAATACATTATCCATACCCCAACACTGTCAATCAACAGTTAAGACTAAATCAATTCACCTTGGTGGTGTGCAGACTGGTTTTATATTATTCTTAACGATTTCGCACAAACAAAAAAAATGCAACAATATGTCTGTGAAACTATATATTCACAGTTTTATGAATGAATTGTGGTTTATTTGGTAGCTTTTCATAGTGTGACTGATTTTACTAATTGCATTAGTACTGTACAAAGTTAGAGGTGCGCTATTTAATAGATTCCCCTGCTCCCCCTACCTCGGGCTTCCAGTGGGGAGACCTGAGGTCAGCCTACCCCCGCCCCCCTCTCCATGTCATACTTCTGAGTGGGAGACCTTCCCAGGCAGTAGCCTGTCTAGCTCACAAACTAGAATCAGGGCTCCCACTCCGACAAGATTAATTGACCCACACGGTGACATCATATCATTGATGTGACGTGCAAATGAGCGATAGAAAACCGATTGTGCAAATGTCGCCATTCCGAATTTTTTGTGCTGCCCCCGGCAAGATGTCGCCCATACCTAAATCTGCCACTGCCAGAGAGACTTATATAGGTTACAGTGTTTTACAATGTTATCCCTTTATACAGCTTGATATTTACTGAGGCAGTTGTGGGTTAAGTACCTTGCCCAAGGGTACAGCAGCAGTGCCCCAGTGGGGATTCAGACCAGCAGCCTTTTAGTTATAAGACGTGCTCCTTAACCACTATGCTACACTGCCGCCCCAAACTGTGGAACAGTCATGAAGCAGTTATCTCTTCAGACTCAATAGTTATCTCAGAACAGATGTCAATATGTTCACCTAACTGTTAAAAACTCAACAATGATTCTCCAGTAACTTCAGACATTAAGGAAAGGAAAACATTAAACATTAAGAAACATTTCACAAAAGTACCAATGGAACAAGAGGACATAGCATAACAGTACTTAAAGACCTAACTATGGACTAACTATGGACTGCAAAATGTAGATGACTGCAGAGATGTAGTGGTCCCTCTGATTTATGTTCACATGAGATGGCATTTTGAATTTATAAAACACCAATCAATGGCCACCACTGTTCATGCAGTTGTAGTGTTTTGTCTGTGTTTGTGTAGTTATGGGTTTTCTACTGTAGCCTACATCTTGTACTCACTTATACTTGTAGGAATTTTCATCTGATCAGGTTATGTGCTGTCTCCTAGTGGTTATGGATGTATTTTGGCATGCAATGCCTATGTGCACAACACGTATTACACAGTGTAGTAATGTTATATGCCATGACTGTGATGTCAGTTTGTGGACCAGAAATGGAAACACGTGCTGGAGTATAATCCAACCCAAAGGTCCTGATTTGGTCTGCAATGGTGAGACGGCTTCTATCACTGCTGTAGCCGAACCCATTTATGTGAAATGAAAACAAGGGTACAATGGCAACTGAGAATGAATTTCATTCTCTTGATGAAATTTACTTCCTGAAAATTCTACATAGTTGATGTAAGTTGGCACTCCTCGATCATTTGATCTGGACATGAAAAAGTGGAAAACGACCTGTGACCTATTGCAACATACCTAATGGACCGATGCTGCAGTAACATTGTATCAAAGCTGCGTTTTGGCTGAGTAATGTATGTTATCATTGTTTGTGGAGTCCTTGAATTATTTTCAATTCAGTGGATATGAATTTCCTTGCAAAGCATGAAGGTAATGTTTTGGTCATAGCAGTACTTTTATTTGGCTTGGAGTCTGAAGAGGGGATCACACCTGGCCACAAGCCAAGGTTGTTGATCCCCTGTTTGGACATCATTAACAGGGAAAGCTATAGAGAGGAAGAGAGATGCCATGAGCAGCTGACGCAGAAAGTAAGTTGTAACCTTTATAGTTGTTGACAGGACTAGTTTTTCCTATGTGTGGCTAATTGTGTAGGGATTCTCTAAAAATGCCCCTCCCAAATCTTTGTTAGGAACCTCAAAAATGGTAGAGCTGTGGCAATATACTATAATTATCATGTCAGTCACACAATTTTCACATCGCGGTTCCAATTTGTAATAAAAAAAAAAAAAAAAACATTTTTTAGCAGAAAAACATGGACTGCACACGGGGACTAATACGGGACAAACCAGATTAAATATCTCCTGTGTCATCCACGAACTGCTGGTATGAGTATGACTAGTCTGAAAGTCTGAAATTGCATTCCAGTCTGTAAAAAGAGCAGCATGAAGCTCACTGAACATTTACTGTCGGGCCTGATGATACATGCAGCGATCAAAAAGATCCCCAAAATGGGAGGAGGGTTTGTATCAGGTGAACAGGATAACCAGTCCATCACATACATACATCCTTCTCATCATGAGTTGTACTCACTTTATTGCCATGTGATATCAAAACAGCTCAGACATAATGAGGACACTGTCTTGGATTTCTTAGAAGCTTCATTTCGAATCAGTGGTTACTGATAGAATAATAATCAGCACTGTCTAAATATGTTCACAAACTGCCATGTTCATTAACCTGTACTGTCACCCTCTTACACAGTTGGTTGTGATGATACTTTAAAACAAAGGCACTCCATTGTCAGTAGTGTAAGTAAGTATTGTGTCACATTGTAAGTAATGTGATTTGGAAACTCAAAATACTATGAATGTGTGACTGAATTGGTGCACTTTCTGAATGACCCTGTGGAGATTGTTACATATTTACACCATGTTGACTCAAATCGGTTTAGAGGCAGGTGAGAAGATGAATATGTATTCATTGGTCATATCATAAGAAGGACAGGATGGGGCGTGCATACTGAGTCCAATGCAGTACCAGCATGTTCCATTCAGTCACTGCTATTGTGAAGAATAGTGTGAAGAAAAAAGGATCAGAACAGTAGAGAACAAAGGGTGTAAGGGATACTCTTGAAATATTGATGTCAGGGGAGGACGGCATTCCTTGTTAGAGTCTAAGATATGCTTGAGGAGATCACCTTTTTGAAAATTCAAAGGAAGGCACTTAAATAATTAACATGCAAATAATTCAGACATGAACCAGAACCACCCAGGAAAACAGCTGGTGGCAGTTATATGCGCACTGACATTGTGGAAAAATCTGTTTGACACCAATGTACCATCCTTAAATGTTTTTCTAACCCTTTTTGTGCAGCCAAATGGCCCAAAAATGTGGTAAATGGGTCCATTGCATTGCCTTGATGTCAGCACAGTCTATTTTCAAATGTATCAATGTTTCAATGCTTCCCTCCTTTGGCAGGCTAATTATAATTAAAAGCCTCTGGAACCACAGCATTGCCTGTAACAAACACAGGTCTTGTATCTGCTGCACTCTGCAATACACTTTCCAAAACACTATCACACACGTAATTGCTGCTGTGGTGATCTTTTAATGCCTATATACCCAAGGACACAAGTCACCAGAGGATGAATAACACATTGAAGCTCAAACTGAATCCTATGAGGAGGGAAAAACTGCAATAACATGCTGATGGACTGCATCTATTGTTTGTTCTGTTTATCCAATTATAAAAACACCTCATTCAATGTGATCTTCTTGGTGAAAATATAGCCATGCACATTGAGCTTGTGAGGAGATGGCCAGGAATGGCAGTTCAAACCCCACACAAAATCACCAACTGTTATGAATGTGTATTTGGCTCATGGGTCAGAGTGGCATTCTCACACTGGTATCGTGAAAATCAGACATATGGAGGTTCCTGAACAAAATGGCTTAAAGGGACTAAATTTCTTGAAATGGAACTTGAAATACAAGTTCTCTTGGCATTGTGAATACCATTGGCACAAAGGCACATTTCAGTGGGTTAAACTATACTGGTTCTGCAATAGGCCTTTGGTAGTCTGATGGCATTACCTTTGACAAGATGGCTCTGCACAGGGTGATGTTTGATTCATTCCCAGCCCAGTGGGCTTGGAAGCATAAAAAGACAAACCCCAGGCAAACTTGACTTAGCCCCTGATCTTTTCAATAGCTAAAAACGCCCCTGGGCACAGCTGAGCAAAAAGAACAAGAACAGCAAGAAAAGTGCGATTTAATGGATCTGCTGTTTAAAGAAGACCATTCTCAAAAGTATTTCAAGTTCTTAAGAGCCATTTTCTACTCACCCATGTCCCCTTCCTCCTAATGACTTATAACATTTTATAAATTCAACACCATATTATGCACATTCATAGTGTGGGTTTATATACAAGAAGGCACTTGTTAGATTGTATGGCAAAGCAACTGTCAGAATCAATTTTCATTTTACCCACTTAACAACATTATATATCATTCAAGGGAAAGAATTCTTTAAAATTTCAAAGTTCTTTCAGTTAGTTCATTTAGAGTCCATATTTCAGTCATACTGTGTTTCAAGCTATGATTTATGAATGGCACTGATTGAACAAAATATTCAAATTGTACAAAGGGTACTGCTGAAGTACATAAATTGAGCACCTCTGTGCCCAAATTTGGAAATGTAAATGGGAACCACAGTCCCAGGAAGGTTGTCTTTCAGTTTCTAGCCTATTAAGTCTTTTGAGTATGGAAGTAAGTGGTAATTTTGAAATTAGCACATATTTCCACAGGGTTCATGGAGTGGTTTGAGCATGTGAAGAGGACATGCTGATCTCATCTGTATGCTCTCAGGGGTGATGTTAGTGTTTATATTTACAACGGCCTAAAGTACTTTACGTTGTGTTTCATCGAGAATGTTTGCTTTTTGCTCAAACCGTATATTTCAGATGTCTGAGACACAGAATGGAAAATCTACATCAGCTACTTAAAGTCTTATCTCTCCTAATAACCTAGGTCTTGGGATAGGGCTTGGAAATGCAGTTGTCCATCTACTGATGGTGCTCTTCATCCCTAGTACCTGAAAGCAGCAAATTGTGGCCATATGAGCTTACCTTATTCTCTGCTGAGTAACCCGTATGTTTTTCCACATAGAAACTTCCCTTTTTTGCTGTATACAGGAGACTCGTCACTTTAATAATTAATAATAAGTATTTGAATGTTTGTGATCAATTGTTTTTTTATTAATCAACATATAACAAGCAATCCATTGTACAGGCTTGTACCAGGAGAGAGAAAGGAAGAAAAAAAAAAGTCGTTAGTCATTAGGGGCCCACAATACATGCATATATAAAACACAACCTTCAACAAGGTAAAATATGCACTAACATTCATGCATGTAAATAGATACACAAAAAGAAAAAAATTTTAAGCCAATTGGTTTTATAACCTGATATTCTATTAAAATCTGTAAAAATATGTAGTAAAGAGGAAAGTGATCGGTTTTCATCTCCTATGAACAACAAGATGTCATCTGCATACAATGAGATAGAGTGTGAAGGACCATTAATTACAATCGGGGAGCACTCAGATGATTGAAGGACAGCCTGAGCCAGAGGTTCTAAAGACAAAACAAAAAGCAACAGGGAGAGAGGACATCCCTGACGGGTCCCTCTTAATATGGGGAACCCTTCAGAGCACTGAGTGCCTGTTAGCACTATAACTGATGGGTTATCATATAAAACCCTTACCATATGTATAAATTCATTCCCGAGACGGATGTGTTCCAAAACTGCCCAAAGATATTGCCACTCCAACCAGTCAAATGCTTTTTCTGCATCCAGGGACAATACTGCACACAGCAAATCTAATTCTGTTGCTGAGTGGACGATATGTGGTAACCTACGCACATTATCCAATGCTTGACGAGATTTTACAAAACCTGTCTGGTCATTGTGTATTAGTTTCGTCATATGTCTTTCCAAACGGTGAGCAAGTACTTTGGCATATAGTTTAGCATCTGAATTAATTAAAGAGATGGGTCTATAGCTACCGCAGTCTTGTGGATTCTTGTCTTTTTTTTAACAATAAAGAGCTAGCAACAAGACTAGTGCCGAGTCTTGGAACTGTTGACTTCTCTGTTTAGCCTTGAATCTAGCCGTCATAATACCCACCACTTGGCGAAGGCACCTTGGCGCAGAGGGGGGCGTCTAGCAGCAGGGACTTCTCCTTGTCTGGGAGCTGAGCCAAATTTAACCAGAGGTGGCGACTGATGCCACAGATGCTGTCATAGCCCTTCCCGTAGCCTGAGCAGAGCACTTAGACAGTCTAAGAGACAGGTCTGTAGACCTATGCAGTTCAACGATATTCTCCAGGTTGAAACTGACAGCTAACTTGTTCAGCAGCTTAGCTTGGTACCTTTGTAGCAGCGCTGCGGTGTTGATGGTACACGCTGCTTGTTCAGCTGCAAGGTATGCCTTCTCAGTGAGTGTAGCAGTCACTCTACACGGCTTCGTAGGCAACGACGGTTTGCCTCCAAGCCTCACAGGGGAAGAGGGTGAGAGGTAAGCCGCGATAGTGCCTTCCACCGCAGGGAAGGTGAAATAACCCAGCTCTGTAGCTTGGTCGACACACATGTAGGGAGCGAACCCCCTGCACAGGTGAGCAAGCCGAATATGGGCGGCCCCAGGAGTTCCTTACCTCTGCGTGTGCGTAAGAAAGGATGGGGACCGTGGGTGGTGGGAGGGGGCTTGTCGTAGAACTCCCCGTCCATCAGAGACTCTTCAGGAGCAAGGGGGTTGGGCAGAGGGAGGCCGAGTTTAACGGCGGCCCTGCTAGCCACTTCCTGCAGCTGTGCCCCGAGCAACTTATCGCCTCTTTTCAAGGGGATAGAAGTGGGGGCGTCATTCAGTCATAGAGAACTCGTCTCCCAAGGCCGATAAAGACACGCAGTTGTCCTCCGAGTAGAACGACAGTCCATATTCGGAACTTGGGCCGGGGGGGTATTGGCCACCAGTTCTGAGCTCGGGGGTCAAGCTCGCTTGGGGGCAGGGCGCATCGGTGCCGAGGCACCAGCTTGCCTGTGGTCTCCCTCGTCGACAGAGGCCTCTGGAAGGTCCTGCACAGGGCCCACTTGAGGGCCGGCGGCTTCTTCACTGGCGGACTCAGCTTCTGCACGGTCCAAGTGTGCGAAACGACTCTGGAGCGTTCTGACACTCATACGGGTGCAGTGGTTGCAGTCGGCGGAAACGTTGAGGGCGGCCACCATGTGTTCTCGGCCCAGGCAAAACATGCACAGTCGGTGTGTGTCACCTTTCGCCTCCCCCGACCAACAGTCACACCGGAGTGATTAGCCATTTAGCGCATATGATAAAACTGGTGCGATTAGAAAACTAGATTGGAAAAATTCTAGCTAATTTTACCTTTGAGGAAACAGCGATTTAACATTAAAAATATATCAAATGCTAACTGAAAACTATGTGAAACTCAATAATGCTAATGAAAACATAACAAACCATGTAATGTAACTCGCGCTACATAGCATGAAAAATAAGTTACGTGCGAAAGGGTTAAACTACAGTTAAAATAAATTGCTTTGGAATACACTTAAATTTGATGCATTTTTGTATATTTTTTGCTCTTTTAAGAAAAAGTGCTGTGTGGTTTAAGACAGCCTCATGTAACCTTACACATAATAGCAACAACAACAACAATAATAAAAATGGTAATAATGATAGAAATGAAGAAAAAAGAGCTCTGGTATCGGATCTGTATCGGTATCGACAGATATCCAGATTCAGGTATTGGAACAACAATGGCAGCGTCAACACTCCAGAGAAAACCCATCTTGTCTTCTTATTATTATGATTATAGTCTAATCATTAGTAGGCATTACCAATTAGTTTACCTTATCAATAATAATTTAAATTAAATTTTTAAAAGCACAGTACTGACTGTAGTAGCAACTCAAGCATTAAGGAGTTTATTTTATGTCAGAAGCGAAATAAACAGCTAAGCAGTAAGCCTATATAGCTACGTTGTACGCAGCAGCAAGTTTTTGGACCAAACCGAAGCAGCACCTGCTCACTTGGGGTTCTGGTATCGGGCCGAGTGTGCGCCAAAGGGTATTTTACTGTCTGCGCCGGAAGCAGCCTGATTCGTAAGCATGCGGTATAGGCTACCACATTCCGCATTGAAGCCGAGTGTTTGGGCCGGACCTAGATCTAGATTCAAAGCCAGAGTTCGGCCGAGTCGGGTGGCTGTAATCAAGCCGCATTCGGCCCTCGTATTTTTTGCTACTTGGGAGATGACCGCCTTATTCAAATCATTTGTAAAAGATTCCTTCTTTACTGCCGAATGAATCAAGTCAAGCATCAGAGTGCCTAATTGGGACCAAAATGTCAAGAGGAACTCTGGAGGAATCCCATCCAGGCCTGGTGATCTGCCTTTACTCATGCTGCGCACCGCTTCCTCTAATTCCTGTAATGTAATGGGGGCTCCGAGTTAGGATGACTCCTCGGTTGAGAGGCGTGGTAACTGCAGGTCCTGAAGGAAATGTTTGCATTCCCTTTGACTGTGAGAAATATCCGATTTGTAAAGGTTAGAGTGAAAAGAATGAAATTCTGAATTTATCCGCATAGGTTCAGTAAGCAATTCTCCTCCTACTGATTTAACTGTAGCAGTTTCTGTAAAACGTTCATTTGCACGGAGCAGCTTGTGTGCCCCATCCCACCCCCTTTCCTCAGCATGAAATGAACATCTTACAGTACCAGCCTATTAGCCTTTCCCCAAACTGTACACACAATAACTGAATAACCTGTTAATAACTCCAGCCAGCATTATGAACAGGGTAACAACTATTGCCAATAAAGTGGCCATTTAAACAGAACAATAGCAGGTGCTCATTAGACTACTATTAAAGATATACCTAAACAAAATGTGTTAACTGTGGTTGTAGCACCATGTTCACAATCCTCATTTAACAGCCCCATGTTATGGGCCAAAAAAGATACAGATAGTGTCACTCCGATGCTCAGCCATTTAAACAACTCTCATTGCTGTGCTGCATCTCCTCGTTGCAATCTGGCGCAGGTTGAGAGCGACGGTGCAGAACTAGGCAAAGAGGACAGGAAACCCATCGCTTCCGCTGGTGAGCTGAAAAGGTGGTCTTCGCCATGGTACTGAAGTTTCAGGAATGCCGGATACAACAAAAATGCCCGCAATCCCTGTGCTCGAGCCAAACCAATAACTTGGGAGAAACTTTTACGCTTCTGCGCAGTGAAGTTGCCTAAGTCTGGAATGAAAAGGATGTCGTTCCCAGCCAGCTTCAGCAGTTTCTTCCTAGCAGCTTGCAGAATGAGTTGACGATCAGTATATCAAAGAAGATTAAAAATCAAGGTCTGTCGGTGGCCTCACGGCTGCCTTTTTTGTATACCCTATGCGCTCGCATTATTTTGATGCTTTTATTTTTGAGGTCCGGAAAGCATTGAGGTAAGGAGGCCATGCGGAAGGTTGGTGCATGTGGGGTTTCATCTGGTAGCCCCACAATCCTGAGATTGCGACAGTTCTGATCCTCTGCTTCTGTTAACTTGTGCTCTAGTGCGTCTACCTTGGTGGTGAGGCGAGCCACGGTCGCCATGTTACCAGATACTGTAGCTTAACCTGAATGGCAGAGAGTTAAGTATTTATTGTATTCAATTCGCCGTTAATCTCCCCACACAGTTGTGTGAACTCCGAGATTAGTTTGTCTTCCAGAAGTTTAAAATTGGTTACTGAAATACTGGTGCTTGTGGTGTAAAACCACTCCCAGTCCAGGCCAATCGGACTGGAGGCTCCCTCCACACTTTGATGCCTTCTGGAAAATAATAAGTCCACACAGAGTCTGATGTAATCATGGTTGTTTGGTTTATTGCATATGGTGATCAATCATATACAGTAAACCGGGTTGGTCCGCGGAGCAACAGGTGTATATGCGGTGTGTATACATTCACAAACACTCCCCAATCACTCTGCCCTCCCCTCAGCCTGTATCCATCCTTTATACCTTTTCTCACTCCTCCTATCCCAGACCACAATTTCCAACTCCTCACAGGCTCCTCTTCAAGATCATCCCATTTTCCATTTAATACACCATTATTTAATTTTTAAGCTGTTACATTTACCCCACCTGGAAAGTCCCATAAACTCCATAGTCATTAACTGTATATTATTTTCAAACATAACACTTCTGAATTTCCCATTATTTCCACTCCACACCTATATGATTTTTAAACATAATTAAATAATACACAGAATATTTGCCTGGAATATTACCATTATTTCCAGGCCCACGTTTAAATAATAAAAAAGGTTAAGTAACTCAGTTAGCCAGACCACGGTGCTGCAGACTGTAAGAAGGCACACAGATATCTATGTGCCATAAGCTACAAAGTAAGACCTTAAAACAAAGGGTTCGTGTAAGAACTAGGCCCCGTCTGGACACGGCCCAGAAGACGGGCCACAGGAACAAGACAAAGAAGAATTAAACCCTGCAAAGGGGGGCCATTGGCTCAGCACTGCTATGATGGGCAACTATGACAAACTGCAGTAAATCCACATATAGTTCGCAAGCATTTGCCAGTAGATGTCAGCTAGGCCAAAGCTGGCAATCAGCATTTATTTTCTAGCTGTATGTTAAAAGGAGGCAAAAACATGCTGACACGCTGCAGGGGCATGTCAGGGGGAGAAGATACAATAAGCGTAGGTGGCATGACTATGAGTCAGAGGAAGAAGATACAATAAGCGTGACTGTAAAACAATAGGAGAAAGTGGCATGACTATGAAACCAGAGAAAAAAAATACAATAAGCGTAGACCGTAAACCAATAGGAGAAGTGAAGGGAGAGAAGATACAATAAGCGTAGACTACGAACCAATAGGAGAAGTGAAGGGAGAAAAGATACAATAAGCGTAGACTACGAACCAATAGGAGAAGTAAAGGGAGAAAAGATACAATAAGCGTAGACTACGAACCAATAGGAGAAGGTGGCATGACTATGGAACAGCAACATAGTGCACGAAGGTTCTTGGGTACCTATCTACAAGAAAGCTGACTGGACTGATCCAGGAAATTATAGGCCCGTCATCTTAACTTGTATCACATGTAAATTACTGGAATCCATCATTAGGGATAATTGCATGTCATGTGGTAGTTACAGTCAGGTCCAGAATTATTGGCACCTTTGATAGAAGATAATGAAGAAAATAGGCTGCATATAATAAACAACACAGATAATAATCTATACGTTATGTTCAAACATATGTGAAAACTATATACTTTATTTCAATACAGTTATTCTCATTCATCATTTTTTATTAGGTAATATCTCATTTTTTTCTGAAAACCACAGGTGTCAAAATGAGTGGCACCCCTAAAGGATATTGTAAATAAAATCAAAGAAAGTTAAAATGGCAATAGCATTTTAGTTGATTAAGTGAATTTCAGTCTAAAGGAACTATTCTGTGTCATTCCATCACTTCCTGATTAACTAGGGTATACAAATAGGGTAACACACATGCAAAGCCTCTTTGTCATCCATCACCACGGGAAAAGCCAAAACAGTCAATTCCAAAGAGACAAATGGTAATTGTCCTTCACAAGTCTGGCATGGCTACAAAAAATACATAAATGCTTAGACATACCACATAGCACTGTAAGGGCAATAATCAAAAAAATTTGCAACATATGGAATGATTGCAAACCTGCCAGAAAGAGGATGCAAGTGCACGGTGCCCCAGCGGATGGTAAGGAAGATGGTGAGGGAGGCAATAAAGAACCCAAGATCACGGTTCAAGAACTGCAGAGCTTGATTGCATCTTGGGGTGACCATGTCTCAAGAACAACCACGAGATACCACCTCCATACCAACAAGCTCTTTGGAAGGGCTGCACAAAGAAAGTCCTTACAGAACACAAGAAACAAAACAAAGTGTCTGAAGTTTGCCAGACATCATTGGAATTATGATTAGAAGAGAGCACTATGGTCAGATGAGACCAAAACTGAAATTCTTGGCCATACACACCATCGACATGTTTGGCGGCAAAAGAGGACTGCATACAAGTAGAAGCACCTTATACCTGCTGTCAAATATGGGAGTGTGTCATTGAAGTCTTAGGGATGTTTTGCTGCCACTGGTCCAGTGGTCCGTTACCTTATTTGACATGTTTAGCTCAACTATTTGTAAGTCAATCTAATCAGTCTCGTAATTGTAACAAGGAAAAAATTTCATTGTATGAATCAAGAATGTGTCTAACACACATCTTGTACAAGGATCAATTCAGCTAAGCTACAAACAATACCAGTATTAAACAGTAATACTAATTGAGTTATTGAGGAGGGCCAGTCCATCAGACTTGAGGGGGTCATTTGTGGAAGGCCTACTGGGAAGGCCACAGTCCATTTTCCAGGCTTTTCCAGGTTTCGGAGGCTTCTGGGTTTGTCTTCATACAGTGTTACATACAGAGCATTAATAAGTATACGTGCAAAATGCAATGAAAATCACAACATACATCTTTAATACAAAGCGTTATGTGCAAGTAAGGCCAATAGAATTGGTAGTAAAATCAGTTTATCACACCCTACCCACAGCACTTGAGAAGGCATATAGTTTCATTGTCCCGTTTTAAATCATAGGTATGTTCATTATAACTATGTAAGGCTGTCTCAGGCTGCTGGGATCATTCAGGTAGTCTCAGATAACTGTAAAACATCCAGTAAGTCTGGAAAACTGGGAATCCTCCAGGAGTTCTCAAATAGTTACAACCATCTAGGATGTTGTTGACACTTGAAAATTATTGTGTCTTATGGCTTTGTGTCTTGTCACTTCTCTTTTCTCACTTGCCTCCAAGCTGGTGGCTCAGGCAGTACTGTTCCTATGTATGAACACAGCGGGATTGTTCATCAACTACCTGTCAGACAGGGCTCAGCGGCAGGCCTTCCTGGAGACCAGGAGATGCATTGAAGCCAGACTGCGGCTGGAGACAGAGAACCAGAGACAGGTCAGCATGTCCAGCATACACAATGTCATGTTGCAGGGGTGTGCTGGGTGACCTCTGAAATAATGAGGCGATATTTCCATGCAGTTGACCACAGAAGAGGCTTTAAGGATTTTCTTTTTTCAGGAAATTATTTAATCATATCATACAAATGCTGAACAAGAAGTCGCAGATCCAAAATAGATAGCTCAACAGGCATAATTTTGATGCCACAAAAACTGCAGTGCAGTTGGTAAATGCTATCGGTGCAGTTGTGTTAAATAATTTGACATCAGTTGAGATGACAAGAATGCCAGCTGCACAAATATGGCTGTTTTGCCCCACTGGTGGTAGAACTTTGCCCAGTGTAGGAAGGTGATGGGGGATGGTCACTGTGGTGTTTTGGGTACAACATAGTAGACACTTGCATTTACATTACCTGAGACCTGAAGGAAATCACGGAGCAGCATCTACTCCAAATATTTCACAGGGTGCATGTGATTTAAAATAATAGAAACTAAACTATAAGACACATATGAATATGCTGCTAAACACCAAGGTTTCATCAACAATGTTAATAATTTAAATGATAATTTCAACTATTTCGTTTGAAAATGCAGTTTTAAATTCTAATTGCAATAGCCAACCAAACATTCTAAAGGGAAAAATAAAGATTAGACATCTTGCATGACATGTAATGTTGTCTGTTTATTTTAATTTAAAGGACAGTATGAAGACAGTAAAACAGACCCATGCCTCCCAAACCACAGCGTTACATTATCAGCATTTAGCAGATGCTGTTATCCCGGGGACTTACATAGGTTACAGTTTTTACATGGTATCCATTTGTACAGCTGGATATGTTACTGAGCCAACTCTGGGTTAAGTACCAAATCATGCTGAAAGCTAACTGACTTCACCTGTGACCAACTGAAGTGATTCTGATTAGTTCAATTAGTTCAGGATAAAATGAACTCTTCCTGTAGGTTTTCTGAGCAGGTTTCCTTGTTTTGTAGTGCATGCCAATGTAAAGAAACACCTATGTGCAACAAGGAGCCACCAAAACATCTCCATAAGCAAACTGTTAAAAAGTAGAGATCAGTAGTAAAAACCATAATCCAGAGATGTATCAAGTATGGCACCACTGGGACCTTGTCTAGATCAGACCGTCCTTCCAAGATGGATGACTGTGCAAGGAGGAAGTTCATCAGGGAGGCCACCAATAGGCCAATAGCTGCATTAAAAGAGCTGCAGGACTTCATGGCAAGCACTAGCCACCATATGCATAACACACACATGCATACATAACAACAATTTCATGTGTTCTCTACAATTCTCAGATGTGGGGGTAGGGTGATGCAACCTCTCACGAATAAGAATATCCAGCCCTGTCTGAATTATGAAAAAGATACTCTTAATCTCCTGTTGCCATGTGGAAAAAGACGTGGCTTGATGAGACTAAGGTAGAACTTCTTGGCCTTAATTCCATATGTTTTGCTCAAGCCAACACAGCCCACCAGCCTAAGACCACAGTCCCAACTGCCAAGCATCGTGGCTGCAGCATCATGTTATGGGGCTGTTTCTCTTCAGCAGATACAGGAGATCTGGTGAGGATGGAGGGGAAAATGAATAGTTCAAAATACCAAATGATTTCAGACAAAAAGATGCTACTCTATGCACAAAAGCTGAAGATGTAGAATAATTTTACCTTTCAGTATGACAGTGACCCAAAGCACACACCCAAATGCACAGTGGGATGGCTGGAAAAAGGAAGATCAATGTCCTGCATTGGCCCAGTCAGAACCCTGACCTCAATCCCATTGAAAATCTTTGGATCCCCCCCATCTTACCAGGTGTTTCTTTTTAGATTAAAAGTCTTCACCTTAAAAGAGAATTCAAAAGCTACATTTTGTTGTTGTATTCCTTATACATTAATACTTATATGCACAAATGACCCCCCAACTGCAAAACATGATTAATCTTTTTCACTTTCAAATATCCTCTTTAGTTGAGAGTTGACAGCATCAGAAGTTTCAAAAGACCATAATTAGGCACATATGCACAGCTACTTTCATTGAATCATTTTCTTGAAGCTGCTTAAAAAAACATGAGCTACAAAACCTTTATACCATCATGGACGGATTGTCATGACCACGGGCCCTGGACACAAACTCGCCCTGGGCCCCTATCTACACACGCAAATAGTACACACGCACTGTGTGTGCCCTCTCCAAGCTTGGTTTGGTCGCACAATAACATAGGGCAACCCACAAACACATAACATGTATTACTTCAAAATTATATTTGTTATTTGTTATTAGATTACTGCCATTTCAGGTCTGTTTCATTCTATACATGCCATGTACAGCACAGTATAGACATCTTTAGAGTCAAACACGCACCTTAATTTAAATAAAACCGCAGTGAAAAATATCCTACCAAAACCATCGGCTTTCTTCTGGCCTTGCAGCGCTGCAGCACCAGCACCGCTGCTAACAGTAACACCATCACCTTCCACCTGTTTTTTGGTGAAAAATGTTCAAATAGAGGGTATTTGTTGTACCAAAGTGGCATCTTTAGCTTCTTCTTCGAGTTTACGCCTTGCCGACCCGCTAAGCGTGCATTTCTCTGTGTTGACCGCGAAATAGACATTGATTTAAATGGCTAATTATATATATATATAAATACAATATATACAAAAGCAAATTGTCCCTATTCTTTCGGCAACAACACTAGTTAACCAGGTCTCAGGGAGTAACGTAACCGCTGCAACCGCTCGGCTACCTGCTACCCGCTACCTAACGCAGGGCTCACATGAGCTACTCACTTCAGCTCTGCCAAATTTACACATTAAAAAAAACCATAATAATAAATCTTAAGGCCAAGGCCCCCATTGGCTCCAGGGCCTGTGCCCACTTTGCCCATGTGGTAATCTGTCTACGTTTGTCATTGAATGAATGAACTGTACACAATCAAGAATAATGTCTCATTTTAAGGGCATACACTCATACATCTCTGCATTCAGTATCACAATATGATTAACATCTTCAAACTTTCAGAAATGGATGGAAAAGGCTCAACCTACCAGTGCTGGCACTGGACAGGGCACTCAGGAAACACTCAGGAATGTAGAGTGCTTTTATGTGAATGAAGAGGAAATAGATTTTGTAGTTCTATTACTTTGACAGTATGCACAAATGCAGAGACATTCACTTGCCTTCCCTTTAAGAACCTTGCTCCTGGTCAAGGCAGAAATAAAAAGAAAAGTTAATTGTTTTTGGCATTGCTGTTAGCACTTATCGAAATGAGGAGTCTGGAGTGATGTGCTCACGGTGTGCATGGGCTTTGAAACATGTATCTTTTCCCAGGAGAGATTAGTCCTGTCTGTTTTGCCTCGATTTGTGGTGCTGGAGATGATCAACGATATGACTAATGTGGAGGACGAACACCTCCAGCAACAGTTTCACAAAATCTACATCCACCGCTATGAGAATGTCAGGTAACATCTTCATTAGAAACCACTGAGACAGAGCAGAGGACCTCATTGCATCATGAATATTATCTTAACATAGTGTTAAGTGTTCTCTTGAAACTCCACAAGAAATGTAGGGCTCATCTTGTTTCAACCCCAAATCCATTTGTTTTAAAGGGGAAGTCCCCTAAAAATCACTTTGTTCATCAAATTTAATGCAGTTGCTATACATATTCCTACCTTTCTTTATCAGTGGTTGTCAAACTGGTCTTCCAGAACTAATGCTGTAAAACTGGAGCTAAAGCTGCACAGAAGTTCAGATGTTTAAATTGTCTTAATTATTCATGTCAAGCTCTGTGTCTGCAAGCAATCTATCCAGGAGCTTTATTCATAAAACATTTGAACCTCTGTCCATAATGTGCAATCATTTTTTTTTTCTTTTTTTTTAACAAAGTAGTGTCACAGTTCCTGCCAGTTTCTAGTAATGCATGCATTATCAAGATGCTTAATCTATCACTCGTAAGGCATCAGATCACCAGATATTGAAGCAAATTGTAATTTATAGAGGTTTTCCACACCCTGAGTCAATAATAGGCAGTTCAGTCATATTCATGTTAGACTGTTTCTAGTCCTAGGCTTGACTATTTGGAAAAGATGCTTGCATTCTTGTTGGTCTCTGATATTGTTTTCAGACTGTGTCAAAGAATGAAATATTAATGTGATATTTCCATTTTTTGTTTAGCATTCTTTTTGCAGATGTCAAAGGATTCACCAACCTTTCTACAGCCTTGTCAGCCCAAGAGCTGGTCAGGATGCTTAATGAGCTCTTCGCTAGGTTCGACCGACTGGCACATGTAAGTAGGACGGGGGAATCTCTTTGCATTTGTCTCTCTGTAGTACCTATGCCTGTGGGGAAAGATGGAGAAGCTGTCAGTAATGTTGTTTATACTTGCTACAAATGATCATTTCACTCTTTCTCCAGCATAACTTGCATTTCCTCACAGCTAAAAAAAGGTTAGCGACATGGACATAAGAGCAATATTTTCTATGAAACATCATTCAAGTTCAAAGTTTCAAAGTTCATTGTCATATGCACAGTAAAGAAACAAGTTCCATGTACAATGAAATTCTTCCTTTGCCTTCCACTTATGAATGCCGTTAAGTGTTAGAAGTACAATTAAGTAAGAAAAAAGTTTCAGAATTTTTTTCTGCACAGCCCCAGTCATTGTTAGTTAATAATGCTGTCCAGACTGGACTTGGCATGTCTTCAGTTGTACAGCTCAGTCTTTGCTCAGAGTGAGTGCTTTAACTGACTGAGCCCCTCAAGAACTAATTTTTAATACTGATCCTATCCCAAACTGTGACTGCCCCTAGCCCAAGTGTGTGTAGTTGCACAGTACTTGCACAACACTTTTAAAGCACTGCTTTAAATCAGAAAATAAAATTGCAAATTCTAAAGGTTATTTTCAGTAACAAATTAGTGATGATATTGTTGGCTTTCAAATGTCCTGTTAATAACAATGCAAATTTGACAAGTACAATCCAAATGTAAAAAACAAATGTAAATGAATACCCTTCCGATATTTTTATGATAGCCTTCATTTTCCTCTTCATGAAAGAAATTTCAAAAACACCCATGCATTATGTATGCTATTGCAGCTCATAATGGGGCCAGTTAATAAGAAGACATTAGAAGGACAATGTTAGCTTGCCATGTTGATGGTAATGACATGCACTCATGAGTAAATCAAAGAACATTTTCAAATTTTCATTGTCCCTTAACAGATATTATCATTCATCTGGTTAGCTTTAATGCAGTTGTGGTTATATACATCATGAATATGGAACCAGATCATGGAGACTGATGGGGGCAGCTGTTATATTGTTTTTCCTGTGACAGAATTCTATTATACAATGGTCCATTTGCAGTGAGTCAGTGTCAACATTTTCTTTCAAAACTGTGATCTTTTGAAACATGCTCTGAAATAATGGAAAAAAACTGCCTATATAAAAAATAAAAATACAGACCACTAATCAGAAGGTAATTATCTTACATTTACCCCAGGTATCAAAATAAATTATTTCATGTTTTAATTAAGTGATACAGTCTGCTGTACAGGCCAGACATGGGCCATGCATGTGAGACTGATGTGCGGTTTAATTCAGGTTGGATGAGAGCCCTTTTCTCATTGTGGTTTTATGTCTCTGTCATCACATCTTCCATGCAAGTTGCAGCCTCCTCTAACAATCAACAAACTATCCAATTCTTCAACATGCCTTACAAAGGGAGACCTCTTACACAGACGGATAATGGAAAGTAGCAGTATCTGTATTGTGTTTATAGTCCTTGCCATGCATTCCTGTTACATAATTTCATTAGCTGAAGTTAGGATACCGTTAAAGCTAAAACACTGTGCATTATCATGAGATATATTGAAATGAAATTAATGAGTGTTTGAATGAATGAATGTTTTCTTCAATCCAGTCTAAAGCTAATTTAGACCCTGATGATATAATGGTAAGTGCATATTAGCTGGCAGTACTCTGGTGGCCTTATCATATTGTTTTAATGCATAGCAAACGACTTTCTTTCTTTCCCTCAGGAGCACCATTGCCTCAGGATAAAGATCCTTGGAGACTGCTACTACTGTGTGTCTGGCTTACCGGAGCCCCGGCAAGACCATGCCCACTGCTGTGTGGAGATGGGACTGAGCATGATAAAAGCCATCAGGTACACTGCTGCCTATTTTCAACACAGAGACTCTGCATTCTGCCTTCCCTCCTGTCTGTCCTAAAGCATTCTGGTCACTGCATTATGAGGCAAAGACTAACTTTATAGAGTATTAATATTCATGAGAAGGTGTGTCTGTTGTACATTTTGGTTGTGAATGATTAATGGCTGCAGTTACACACATATTGCATTGGCAGTATCAAAGTGGTACTAATTATGGACTGATGTACAGTGATCATAGCAGAAAATAAAAGTAAAACTCTATTTGCCTTTTTCACCTGTGTTGCCATATTGATTTCAAAACGAGGCTGGGGTGGGTAAATGAATCTAGTTAAGCCAGCTAGTGGACACTCAACACTACAAATCTACTTTCTACTCAGTTATTTAGTGTTACCAGAGCATTTAAGGGTGGTCTTAGCTACCTACTTAGCTTCATTCATATTTCAACCGTGTTTAGCGATTTTAAAAAAGCTAGCTAGCTAGCTACCCAGCTGATGACTTTCATGCTAGATGACTGTCAGATGCAAAAACGAGGTAGCTAGCAGCTAGCTAGATAACAGCATCAAAACACGATTAACCTATGAATGGACAACATTTCAATACTAATTAACATCTCACTAACACATACAGGGTACACAAACTGTTAGCCAGCTGGTGGACACTTAATTAGCTAATATTTAATCCGTTTTTAGCGAGCTAAAAGAGCTAGCTAGGCAACATTACCTAGATGACTGTGAGATCGAGGTAACGTTAGCTAGCTAAATAACAGTAGCAACACACGATTTACATATGAATGGGCAACATTTCAACAAGAATGACCATACCTTAACACATACAGGGTACACAAACTATCAAGCAGTAGGTTTTGTGTCCATCTTTCACATGCCATGCCCAACTAATGTCAAATTACCTCGGGCGGGGGGGGGGGGGGGGGGGGGGGGGGGGTGGGGGTTGGGGGGACTGTTTGTTTACCCAACCAAGCCTTGTTTTCATTTTCAATATGGACACGAGGTGAAAAAGGCTAATATGATTCATTTCCTACACATTGATTTTTCTCATTGCAAGATTTTCACATTCAAAGATTTTACCTCCTAAAGAGAGGTTCTGAATAGAGAAAAAGTGTCCTTTTAAGAGATGAGGAAAATGGAACTTTTCTTATTTTCTATAAATAAGAAAATAGTTTGGGAATAGTTTTTAGAATGTCATTTAAAGGAGAATATATGAAACTGATAATGTAAAATTTTCTTTGGTTGTACATCCATGCCAGGTGAGTTTAAATGTAAATTCAAGTTCATCCTTACTAAATAAGTGTTAAAATGGAAAACAAAGTATTATGAAATTTTACCTAAGCATACAATATGTCATAATGTAGTGCAATAATGGTATATTAGATTTTGTGTGCTACTTGTGTACTGTGGGCTGTAGCCATCACACAGTGAGGCTATCAGGTAGCTGAGCAGTTGCAGCGATTATGGCACTACCTGAGACCTGGTTAACTAGCGTTGTTGCCAACAGGCTTGGGGCAATTTGCCTTCAGCTCAACTGGCAACAACGCTGGCTGTAAGGGGTTGGCAGTGAGCAGTGAGAACCCAGGTTCGAAACTTGCTCGCTCGCTGACTCACGTAACATCTTGTTAAAATACAGAATGCAGTCTACACCTGTTACATTAACTTCCAGCAGGTTAGACTGGGCTTTCTGCCTGAACAATCCCAACAACTTGAGATGCCGGCGCAGTGTTGACATATTAATATTAATGCCATCCACATTAAGTAACATTAATATTTACCAGTGTCTCATACCGAGAAGGAAATAAAAAGCAGATTAAATGCAACAGCGCCACTGTCTTATCTTGTAGCCTAGGTTAGCGAAAATTGATAACTAGGCTACCTTAACTTTTCTCATAATTACGAGATTCTGATCTCGTAATTACGAGATAATGTCTCTAATTTTTTTTTCTTTTGTGAATGCAATGCGCTTCTGTACATTTCCCACTACAATTTTTTTTTCTGGTGCCCTGTTTTCAGATTCTTCTTGATATACAGGACTTCACTCCTCCTGATGTTTTGATCCCTTTTATTTTCTATTTGATTATATTGTTGTTGAAAAGGACAGTGATTCCTTTGACATTGCTTTTTCTCAATATTCATTGACATTGTTATGTCTTTAGTACTTTGAGTAAACCGGTTAGCATACCCATGGTTTACATCCGTCAATTCTAATTTAAGGACAAAATAAGATGTCAGATTCCAAATTGGCACAGTATTTCTGGGAAGACAATGTTAGCATTTGTTGTTGTTTAGAACTTCAAGATGTTATTGCTTTGGACAGAAGCCTTTGATTGTATTTCTGAAGAGCAGCACATCATATTTCTATGCAGCCATGATTGGATTGTCGGTGATGAACATACTTTGTGATATGAATCAAATGCTACAAATGAGAGTTCAGCATTGCAACAACATTGCAGTTCAGTGATGGCACAATTGTATCAGAATAACACAGTGAATTATCTTTCTACAATTTGCAAAACTGTGTGGTTGCGGTGACGAGCTGCACATGTGAGCCGCACATGGAGGCTGCATCACTCTCACTGTTTCACCCCACATAAGTATATATAAACCTTTCTATATATAAGTTAATATAAACCTTTCTATATACAGTATAAGTTAGAAAAGGAAGATACTTCCACCATTGTTTGTTCAGGAACATTTATTTGATCATTGTTGCTGGGTCAGTGCACGGGCCTAGTAAATGTGAATGGTTAAATTGTTCCAATTTTACTGGTAACAGGAAATGTTTGTTACCTCTGTTGGGTGATGTGGCTGCGGGTGAGTCCAGCGTCAAAAGGAGTGCCAGCAGGAAACAAGACAAATTTATTTGGTTCCTAAGGGGAGGTCTGAGCAAACGAGCTGTTCTTGGCCACGGGGACCGTGGAAGCAGCTACGGCCGAGCTGTGTTCTTTAAAATGTGCTCTCTTCTTTTATGAATATGCTTAGTAGTGACTAATGGGTTCTGCATGTTGATAATATTAGTCAAAGTATATGGTTCATTCCAGGACATGTCTTGTGGGTGTTTGTGTTATTTGTTATATTTGGACCCCCCCCCCCCTCTTTTGTGTGTTTTATGGTGCTGGACACCTTGATATAGTGTGTGTTTGTCTAATGGAGATCAGAGATGTATCTTGTCCAGGGTTGTGCTCTGCTGATATTGACCTCTGTGCAGACTTTTTAGAGGCAGGAGCAGATATGGTTAAAAGGGACTTTTTTCCCCTTTTGATTGAGTTCTTTACTGATGATATCAGGCCTCTTTTTTTACATTACATTACATTACATTACATTATATTTAGGTCATTTGGCAGACGCTTTTATCCAAAGCGACTTACAAGTGAGGATCAGCAAGTAAGCTACGGTGGTGTAGGAGACCTTGGAGTAAGTTTTTGTGGAGGTTTTGACTGGCAAGGACTTTGACTTCTTTTGTTATCTTTGCTCTTTTAACTTTTTCTTTATTTTTTGCCATTTTTCATCATTTGGTCCACTTGGGTTGATTTGGGTTTCCAATTTTTGTTATCACTTGTACAAGCTTTAATAAAACCCTGTCATTTTGTACCTTCACTCTGTCCTTGTTTCTTGTAGCCACGACCACCTTCATAGGGGGACGGTACCGCTCAGGGTGGCTCCGTCACAATTTTGAAAGGAAATTGGGAAGTTTTTAACTGCACGAATTTTTGTCAACAAAACAGCAAAGTATTTGTGAAAAAAATGTTGTGAAATAAACCTTAATAACCACTCCATCTGATCTGTAACTATCGCTATCATTATCTAGGGATGGTGTTTAGGTTTTATTGTTGAGATTCATTCTTCCTTGTCTTGTTAAATCAGATATGTGAGGTCTCAGACAAAGCATGACATTGACATGCGGATTGGGATACACTCTGGCTCGGTTCTGTGTGGCGTTCTGGGCCTGCGGAAGTGGCAGTTTGACGTCTGGTCATGGGATGTGGACATTGCCAACAAACTCGAGTCAGGTGGGATTCCTGGGTGAGTTGCTCCTGCTGGAAGGCCAAGAAATCTGGTAATCCCCATATTGTATATTCTCTGCTTATTGAACGCAGTAAGCACCTTTGCTGTATATGATGTAGTTGTTTTGACCCCGCAGCAGAACTCTCACCTTGGTTAATAACTCAGTGGGTCTGCCTAGCCTGATTTTTTTGTGACATATTATGAAATAATAGAAAGAAATATAGACTTTTTGTGTCAAATTCAGTGTTTCTTCTTAATAGGCACCTCAGGTTGTATATGTGACAAAATAAAACTCATGGAAAGTACACAAATGGATGTACTAAATATTTGTAATTCAGATATATGAGGGCCATTCACCAGGTGCTGGCTTAGTACAGTCAACTGCATATTTTCTCTGGAGATTATAATCAAATGTTTTTTGTAGCCTTAAAGAAATATTGATCATACATAATAATTGTAAGGCCTACAACTGATCATGCATTTGATTGCACATTGCACAGCCCTTATTGTGCAATTTAAATAAGTTTAGTAAATTTTTGTTAATTCTGGCAGTGACAACTTCAGTGTTGTCTCATTTTTACAGACCTACAGTGCCTTGCGAAAGTATTCACCCCCCCTCCCCCACCCCTTGGCATTCTTCCTATTTTGTTGCCTTACAACCTGGAATTAAAATGGATTTTTCAGGGGTTTGTATCATTTTATTTACACATGCCCATGCCCATATTTTTTATTGTGAAACAAACAAGAAATAAGACAAAAAAAACAGAAAACTTGAGTTTGCATAACTGTTCATCCCCCCCCCCCCCCCCCCCCCCCCCCCCCCCCAAAGTCAATACTTTGTAGAGCCACCTTTTGCAGCAATTACAGCTGCAAGAGTCTTGGGGTATGTCTCTATAAGCTTGGCACATCTAACCACTGGGATTTTTGCCCATTCTTCAAGGCAAAACTGTTCCAGCTCCTTCAAGTTGGATGGGTTCCGCTGGTGTACAGCAATCTTTAAGGCATACCACAGATTCTCAATTGGATTGAGGTCTGGGCTTTGACTAGGCCATTCCAAGACATTTAAATGTTTCCCCTTAAACTACTCAAGTGTTGCTGTAGCAGTATGCTTAGGGTCATTGTCCTGCTGGAAGGTGAACTTCTGTCCCAGTCTCAAATCTCTGGAAGACAGAAACAGGTTTTCCTAGTGTTTTTCTTGATGGCCAGAAAGTTCAATTTTACCTTCTTCCATATGTTTGGGGAGTCTCCCACATGCCTTTTGGCAAACTCCAAACGTGTTTTCTTATTTTTTTCTTTAAGAAATGGCTTTTTTTCTGGCCACTCTTCCATAAAGCCCAGCTTTGTGGAGTGTATGGCTTAAAGTGGACCTATGGACAGATACTCCAATCTCCGCTGTGGAGCTTTCCAGCTCCTTCAGGGTTATCTTTGGTCTCTTTGTTGCCTCTCTGATTAATGCCCTCCTTTCCTGGTCCTTGAGTTTTGGTGGGTGGGCCACTCTTGGCAGGTTTGTTGTGGCATATTCTTTCCATTTTGTAATGATGGATTTAATGGTGCTCCGTGGCATGTTCAAAGTTTGGCATATTTTATTATAACCCAACCCTGATCTGTACTTCTCCACAACCTTGTCCCTGACCTGTTTGGAGAGCTGCTAGGTCTTCATGGTGCCGCTTGCTTGGTGGTGCCCCTTGCTTAGTGGTGTTGCAGACTCTGGGGCCTTTCAGAACAGGTGTATATATACTGAGATCATGTGACACTTAGGTTGCACACAGGTGGACTTTAATTATGTGACTTCTGAACATAATTGTTAGGGACTTCATAGCAAAGGGGGTGAATGCACATGCACGCACTACTTCAGTTCTTCAGTTTAAGTTTTTTATTTTTTAGAATTTTTTAAAACAAGTTTTTTTTTTCATTTCTCTATTGAAATCACTATCACATATGTACTATTAGTTAAGGTTTCCTCTGCCTGAAGAATGTACTTACCCTAATCTTATGTTATTTTCCCTCAAGGAAGAAACCAATTGTTCATATTCCTTTGTGTGGGCACTTGAATCGCTGAGTATCCAGTATGGTCCATAATTGTAGGGAGCCAGATACACAAATGAGCCCTGCTGCAAAATCACACATCACAAGTAATTTTATTGCAGTCATTGTTCCATGAGCCCTCTCTCTCTACACCTGTGATCACGCTACACTATTAGTCTTGACAACCCCAAAATAACTGGCAAAACTCTCTACAATCACATTTGAAAAAAGCCAATAATTTTCTTCTGATTAATGTCCACATTAGAAAATGGGGAATGGAAGTAGTACCTGAAAAATAATTTTATCCTCATTCATGACAGAATAACCAAGATGATGGCAGATCTTTTGTCCATACATTGTCATAAATATTTTGTCCATACTTTGTTACCCATTGACTTTGCGGTCTTTGGTTTACCCGGGCAGAAAAACATCACCTGAGTGTCAAGGAAATCTAATTTCAGCTGATTATCATGTTGTGATCCAGCCTTCATACTTGGCTTCATTTAATAATTTACCACCATGAAATGCCATTCATGTGTCTGTTATTATTTTTGCAATAATTTTGTGCAATAGATTACATTTACATTTATTTATTTAGCAGACGCTTTTATCCAAAGCGACTTACAAAAGTGCATACTTTGTGGTGGGAATATTGTGCTGTGAAATTGCATTGTGCTTCACAAGGTCAGATTCTGACCACATTCACATTAATAAGGTCACAATATAATTAAAAGTGAATTGATTGCCTTAATTGATAGTATTGTAATGCAGAAACAAATCTTTCTCTGTTAGTGATAATTTTTTGGTTCTCAGAATACAATGCAGGCATTTGGATTGGAGGAACATATGATCAGCTGTGTTTTTTCTTGACTTGTTATGTGTGGCTGGGTGTCTGTATAAAAAAATAGTGTCATAAATTATACCTAATGAATGGACAAATACCAGCATAAATGAAACAATGCATATGCATAAGTTAATATGTAATCCATTAAATAGAGCATACTGTTCCCTCCCCAGGAGAATCCATATCTCTAGAGCAGCCCTGGACTGCCTAAATGGTGACTATGAGGTGGAGGAGGGCCATGGCAAGGAGCGCAATGATTTCCTGTGCCAGCACAACATTGAGACATACCTGATCAGGCAGCCAGATGAGAGCTTGCTGACACTGCCAGAGGACATAATGAAGGAGTCCATGAGCTCAGCAGACCGACGGACTACCAGCACCGCTTTCACTGAGGGCTCCTGGAGCCCTGAGCTGCCCTTTGACAACATTGTGGGCAAGCAGAATGTAAGTGTTCTCTGCTACTTCCTCCTCCACTTTCTGTGTGATCAGGAAGCACGTGAGAATGGTGATGCAAGTTTCCTGTCTGTTCAGTGCTGAATTCTTATTTTTTATTTAGATTCTCCTTTTATTTAATGTATTGACATTGGTTGCATTTGTTTATGTTTTCATGATTATTATTATTAATATTAATTTTATTAGTTGGAGAATTCAAGACAATATGTTGAGGGAGGATTACGACCCATTGCTAATATAATTCTAACCATAATGATGTAGAGGTTATTGTAAGATGTAGTTATCACATATTTCACCCTACACAAGACTGTCAGTTGTTTTGACGTGCATTGTGTTCATTCTACTCGAGTTTGAGGACAAATTACACATGCTTCAATGACACAGAGCATGAAAAACATGCCAGCAGACTATTGTACGGACAATGCCCGTGATTAGAGGGGGTGTAAGGGGGGGGGGGGGGGGGGGGGTGTTACATGTAAGGAATATCCTTACATGAGGTACCAGTTATGTTGGTGATAAAAACACATGGAGGCGCCATACAGAATATGGCGTCTACCATAGTGGTTAAAATAAAATATCAGTCTCAGTTTCGTTTTGTATATCAGTCTCATAAGATATACTAAACTATTAATTTGGAACTTCAATTAATAATTAAATTAATAATCATAATCGAAATTACCACATCAATAGTTAATCCTAATCAAATCACAACATTATCTATTTAGCTAACTAAACAAATAACACTGATGATTCAACCAAGAAGTGGAGGTAGTTAGAATTCTGATCAGCAGAGGTTGGTGATATTCACTCCACGTGTAACATGACAACAGACAACCTTGGAAAACTAATGCATTTGTTGAAATATAACATCGAAGTAGTAATGCACGAATCAATACATTTATGTACAAGTGAAGCATGTGTATGTATTTACACCTATATGTAGGTTTGAGCGAATGTCTTGCGCTAGTGTGTGTGAGCGCGTCATAGAGTGTGGGTTCCTTTGTTCCGAATTGTGCATGTGCTCCGCGTGCAAGTATGTGCGCGCACTTGCTGAACACACGTCTTCAAAAAGAACAAAGGAACGTGTGTGACGGAGAGTTTCAGTTGCCTATGTGCATGTGTTAGTGAACATAACGTCTGTCTGGTACAGGATATGTTCGGACGATTGATAACCGCGGGGTTATTCTGTGCGGATTATAAGAAGGTACCGGGGTTAGGAAGAGGATACGCATGCAAAGACCCTACGTCTCTGTGTGGTATCTTAACTAACTCTGCGCGGTGAACAGTGTGTGACAAATCAGCTAGGATCAACGAAACATAGCTAGTTACATTCCTCATAATGATCTGAATCACACGCAGGTACAAACATTCATAAATGTATCTAACAGTCAGTTGTTTAGCTATGCAATGTCCTACAGCCAGAGTTAATAGCCTACTGTACCTAGCCTACACGGGGGCGACAGTGGCTCAGGAGGTAGAGCAGTCGACTGGGGATTGGAAGGTCCCTGGTTTGAATCTGGCTCATCCTGGCAGAGTGTCGAAGTGTCCTTGAGCAAGACACTGAACCCCCAACAGCTCCCAGTGGCCAGTTGGTAAGCCTGTATAGCAGCCTCTGCCACTGGTAGGTAGATGTGAGGCATATAACTGTAAAGTGCTTTGAGTACTCAAATGAGTAGAAAAGCGCTATATAAATGCAGTCCATTTACTGTAACTCATGAAGTCCAAATCTTGCAGTTCCGTGGGTGCTTTCGCTGGTGGTTCCGTCATCGGGGAGCCAGGGCTGGTCTGGTTCGGTCGGTTTGGTTCAGGCGCTGATGAGGGTTTCTTTCTGGGGGACACGCTGAGGTGGATCCGGTTGCACCTTTGCCTCTAGCTGGTAACAAGTTTGCGCTGCTCTGATTGCAGGCGCTGAAACTCGGCTCTTGTTTTATTGATCTTCGCTAGCAACTCGTCACTAGCTTGGAGAATCAAAGCCCAGACAGGGCCTTCAGCTCGGCTGTCCGTATCCTGTCCGCGTGGTGTGGCCTTCTGGAGAGAGAGAGATACGTCCGTCTTCTTCGGACGTACGGAGCAAGAGGCAAGAGAGATAGCAAATGAATGCACCCGGTTTTTACTAGCATCACTGTGGCGGAGGGGGGGGGGGGGGGCATTTCCTGTTTACTATAGCTGTCCTTGGTTGGGTGAGAGGTCGTGAAACTGCAACACTTCCTGTGAGATTGCGTTTCACATTAAAAGTGATTTATAAATAACTGTCCGTAACAGTTGATCAAATAAAATGATGGCACTGTATCTACATCCCCCCTTTGGTCTCAGGATTTCACCCGAGTGTAGTCCCTGAGAGCATGTTAGTCCAATGTACTAACATGTACAACAAAAGACCATGTAACAAAAGTCCATTAATCAGTTCATTTAGGCCTGTAACATCTGGCCAGTTCATATTGGCTGCAAACATTCTGGGCATTTTGTGGATACTAACTAACTTGGCTAAGCAAGAATAACATGTCATCACAGTTGCAGAAGACAAAGTCTATATAATAAAATGACAGTGTGGAAATAGCACCAAACAAAAATACCAGTGGGTGTTTGTCTATCCTTCAGGTTTAGTAAGGAATAGGAATGTTAGTAAGCCAAATGAGTCAATGGTGTTAGAGAGAGAGATATACAGGAAAGACATGAAAGCACCTGATATGATATAGGCACCTATGGAAGGAGCCAGAAGCAGCTGTTTTGACGGATTCTACAGATCAGATGACAAGACTACTGGATGTAGTAATTTGGTCTGGTCTTGGCAGACTTGAAAGGCATTTAAATCCTGGTGGCTGATGGTAGTATTTGGCAGTGTGTTCTCATTTCTAAACTTGTGTTTGAAAGTGAGTGCTTGTGTGTCTAGCTTATGAAAAGTCCCTCTGTGGGGTGTCCTAAGCTAGCAGTTTGCCATAGTGATACCAAAGTTAGCGATTGCATTTTTGATACAATTTAAAGCACTACTGTGGAGTTGATCCAAGTGTACTCGCAAGTTTTGAACCGTGGTGATGGTTTCAAATTGGGATTTTTGTTCCTTTCAACTAATAGAAGAGGGTCTAGCTATTAGTGAGCTCCACTTTCTGAGGTCTTCTCAGGAGAAGACAAGACTAAGCCAGTGTTGGCGTGAGCTTGTGTGTCACGTCGCCTTTGTTGTCCTCTCTCTGGTTGAGAGGCCGAGGCTGAATGGCATTCATTGCTCTCCTGATAGTGAGGAGATGAGGCTGAACAGTCTTCAGATGTTCTGGTCCCCCCTTTGGAGGGATAAACAGGGATGAAGTTTTCTTGTCCCTGTTGCATGGAAGAATGGGAGGCCCACTGTCTTCCGTCAGGCACGTGGCAAGATTCTTCCATTTCTGTATCGGACAAATGGGACATCAGGCTGTAGTTGTCTTGTTCTGAGCGAGCAGAAGAGGGTGGATCAGAGTAACCTGAGTTAAGGCTGGACCCTCCCTTCCCATTTCAATGGGAAGATGAATGAAAGGTGGATAGGTGTTGGTCACGTGAGTCTTTGCTGGAGCGAGCAAAGGGTGTCTGCAAGGGTCCATGGTTGTAAATAGAAGCAGAACATGGATACATACACTATACTCACAATCACTCAGTGAAATTGTTTCCAAAAATGTAGCACAACCTATCTTACCTAAAGCTGCAGTTTTATGACATAGTCTTCAGCTGAAGGTGCATGTTCAGAGGATGTGTATATTCCTGGGTCTGATTCACAAGGTAGTTTCACAGGTGAATTTCCTTCTCACAGGTGTTTCTCACCAGTGTTGTTTATTCCTGGCAGTCAGTCAGGGTGTAAAATGATCTGCATGGGTAATTGCTTTGCTACCACACAATAGTTCTGTAAGATGGGACCTTATTAAACTGGGGATATGATAATCCTGCTTCCATATCCATTTTTCATGGTTTTTAATATTGGCAAGGAATGTTTAAAGTTGCATGTTTGTCATCTTTACCACGAAGTTACTGTTGCTGAGCTGACTGGAGCAGAAAAATAGGATTTTCCAAAGGGAAATAAAGACTCTTATAATGATGATGTAATGTTTGGTGTGATCACTAATTAAAATATTAAACTTGTTCATTAAACAGATGGACAATTTTGACATTCTGCCACATTAAATTTGAATGTGTTGTTTCTAAATTACACCTGGAATAAAATTATTGTGGTTGCACCAATAACACTACACCATTATGCTCCTGTTGAAGTAAAAACAAGAAATAGTAAGGTAACTCATAGCCAAAATAACACTAGTACAACGGCTGTCTCTGTTGAGTTCTGTTTTCTGTGATATCAATTATTTTCTGCAGCTGGCATTTAAGGCCATTGCTTTAAGGTACTTAAGGACTTAAAACTCATGCTTTACAGTAGTCCTAAACTATTAATACATTAGCTAGGCCAGAGCTCTCTGGAGCTGAAATATTGTTTTTTTTTTCTTTTTGAATTCCTAATGAGTAAACATGGTATATACTGTAAAGTTTCAATGGGGCCTGATATTTAAACTAAGCCCAACCCAACACCAGAACCCAAACCCCAAATATTGTCCAGGTAATTAAGGAAACATTTGCTTAATTTTGTTATGCAATATTAATGACAAACTATAGTATATTGTGGTTAAATTGAATCTGGTCTTCAATGTCCCTCAGCCTCTCCCAAGGTGACAGTCAAGCAGCTTGTGTTAACTTGAATTTGAATAATTCATTCATCAATAATAAAGCAGTGTTGCCAAAAATCAGCAACCACAATAATCATGTGTCCTTTATTCCTACAAAATGAGTACAGTACTTTGTGGAGAACAATTCTCATTTTTATCTCCATTAAAAATTACAAAGGAAGTCTTCTGAAATTCCTAAGGCATTGTTTGACATTATTGTGTGATGCAGTTTTGAGGAAAAAGGCCTGTTGGCTTGAGTCAGCACAGATGGACTCCCATCCTTATTCATTGCATTGTGTGATAAATGTAATACGACATGCACTGTACGTTACCATTTAGGCTGCAGTGTTATGGAGCAGAACAGTGTTTAGGTAGATAAGATACTGTTGGGAATTTTCTCCCTTCGTGGAACCAAGTCAGGACCGGCGAAGTAACAGACTGATGGCCACTTTTCAATTGAAAAAATTTATTTCCATGCGCAAAGGGAGACTCGCGTGGGAGCAGCGACATGCGTTCCGACCGAGATCTTCAACATAATGGCCACAAGTGAGGGCTTAAGTACCTTGTCCGCGGTTTACCAAATGGCAGGTGTGCATGTCGGGAAGTGTATGTCACACCTGGATGACCTGGGGATACCCACTGGGTCAGCTACTGGGGACATCTCTTTGAACCCTATATGTAGCGGGCTGTCTCTAACAGTCAGAGGGCTATTACAGAGTGTGGGTGTGGGAATGTAAATACAAAATATAGTTCAAACGAAGTGCAATTTAAATAGAATGTAACTGGTTCAAACCTATCATTCCCTCATTTTGTATTGGGGGGAGGAGACATCCTACCCACCACTCTAACCATGTTAGCTCTAACCATGTTACCGTTTTCAAGAGAATTAGTGAAGTTGGAGTAGTGACATCATACGACATGTTATTGATCAGACTACGTAGCTCATGGTACATACAGAGAACTAAAACAAAGGTAACAACATTAAGTCTCCAGATACTCTGAGATATTACCAGGGGTTAAATTGGGATTTGTTATGGGGGGGGGGGGGGGGGGGGGCTCTGTAGTTTCAGGGTTTCCATGGGTGCAACTATTAGTGACATATTGTGTGCACATAGACTTGATGTCATTTGACAAACTGTAAATAAAATATAACAAGGTGAGACAACCCTCTGCTCTGAACACTAAAACGCTAATCAAAGTCATTCTAGATACTGTTGGCAGTGGGCAAAACTACAGCTGATGACAATAAAATCTTTCTGTAAGTGCACTCTCCTGTGTATCTGTATCAAATATAGGAATTTTGTTGTTACCACTAAAGGAGAGAATAATAATATAAAGTAATATAAATAGAACAGTCTTTTTAATATTTACATTAAACTGGAATTAAGTTACATCTTACAATATTACAATATACACAGGCTGCCAACACCTTTTCAAATTTCCAAACCTTTCCATGACTTTTCAAAGTCACATAAAATTTCAATCACCATTTCCTCGCAATCTTGCTAACCATAATCTATAGATAGAAAAGTGAAAAAATGGAGAAGCAACCATGATTGTCCTGACAAGGCTGAGAGATTTCAATACATGCTAGCTTGCTTGACAATTTAGCTCGAACTAGAGGTTGCCAGCTAGCTTAATGCAGTGTTTCTCAATCCTACTCCTGGTGGCCCACTGTCCTGCATATCTTCTGCCTATCTTTGCTCTACCTACCTGAGTGAAGTCATCAGTGGCACTTTTGATTAGCTGAGCACACCTGATTTAATCAAGCAGCAAGGATAGATAGAAGATACAGAGGACAGTAGGCCGCCAGGAGAGGTTTGAGAAACGCTGGCTTAATGTAACAGTTAGCTAGCTACCAAAGATTGGAGGCACCTGCCGCAAACTATTTTACGTTAACATCAAACTATCATTTAGTAAAACTGAAACATTGTCTAAGCTGTTTTAAGCTGTTTATCAGACAATTTACATTCTTTTATTAAACGTATCAATTTCTGACCTATTTTTCTCCTTACCTTGCCAGCCACCTATCACTGCCATCTGTACTGGCAAGTGATTGAGTTCGCTGATCTGCTAGGTAGCGTTTAACCCTTTCACGCATACGGTCACACCAGTGTGATTAGCCATTTAGCGTGTATGCTAAAACCGATGCGATTGGAAAAATTCTAGCTAATTTTAACTTTGAGGAAACAGCAATTTAACATTAAAAAATATAGCAAATGCTAACTGAAAACTATGAGACGCTTAATAACACTAATGAAAACATATTGAACCATGTAATGTAAGGCGTGCGCTACAAAAAATAAGTTACATGCGGAAGTAAGGAAACCCATTGACAGAAAAAAGGGAAACCCCGTGAAAGGTCTGATGTTCGCAAGTTCTTACATCACCTCATTTATGTTCTCTACAGCTACAGGAAATGTGTTTTAGTCATTGTTTGAATTATTAAGAACGAGAAAGGGGTAAAAAAAAATATAAATTGTTGAAGATGTGCGCGGCTGAGCATCCCCTGATGACATAGAAGAGCGTATGTTTATGTGCCGGGGCTGAGCCCCGGACAGCCCCGGCCCAATTGAACCCCTGGATATTACCACCCAAAACCACCCCCAAGAGGTGCTAGTTCAGTACACAGCTGGTTCAAATGATCAACTCATTATGAACTCCTGAAGCTGCTGAATAAAAAACTGATTATTTGAATCAGCTGTGTTGGAACAGGGAGAGATCTAAAACATGCAGGACAAGTGGCTCTCCAGGAGAGGTTTGGCCACCCCTGGTGTAGACGATGGACGGTGGACGAAATAAACAACTGTTACAATCGTCCCGACAATGACTCCTGACAGTTAAACCTGACTTGCTTCTAAACTGAAAATCTTGAAACTCTGACATGGCAAACTTCAGGATGTGTCAACGTACTAATTAATCTGTCAAATGATCATAACTATGACGCATGATACAATAGACACAACTTGTCATTCAAAAAAAATTACAGCTTGAGTGAATTTACTTTCCATGATTGAAAACAGCTTCTCGGGTATAACTCTGTGAAAGTATGACATATCCACGCGATTTTTTGTGGTTCTGGTAAGTGTTGCATGCTGTACCTGCTGACGCAGTTAGGCATATCAGACTTGTATGGGCTCGGAGAAGATCGCTGTGTTACTTTTGACCCGTGTTACTTTCGTACCAGCTCTCCCCTACTCTAGCTACGTCAGTTACAGTGGCATTAGCTACTGGAAATGCTTCTACCCATCTTGTGAAGTGATCAATGATTATCAGAACATGTTTCTTTCCTCTGCAACTGGGTAGGGGGCCAATGAAATCGATCTTCAATTGTGCAAACGGTTGGGTGGGTCGAGGCTGTTGTCTCATTTTGGTCTTCATGGTGGGCGCCTGCGAACATGATCATAAATATTCACATTTAATTTAGGATGCCACCATCCTGTGTCGCATTTGTCATGCTCCGTCATGACTTAGCGAGTGGTACAGTTGGATCATGGTCCCCATTGGAGCATTAGGCAAGACATAAGCATTCCCAGGGCCTCTCCACATGTTGTCTTTCCCCAATTTCCCACCATTCTCCATCCACAACCATTTTTCGGCTCTAGGAGCTGCATGTTGTATCTGCTCTAATTCAAGAAAAACATGTTTGCCTGCCTGCGTTGTCTGCACAGCTGTCACAGAAGCAATTTTCCCTTCAGTGGCTGCAACTTTTGCCCACTCATCTGCCTTCCTCGTACCTTCTGTATGGGAGTCAGTTCCATTGGTGTGGGCCTTCACTTTCAACACTGCCACCTGTCTTGGTTTCTGTACTGCTCCATGTAGTTTCCTCACTACTCCCCCATTTTGTACTGGGGCTCCTGCACTAGTCAGGAGTCCCCTATTCACTCACAAGCTCAGATAATCATGTACTACACCAAAAGCATATCGAGAATCTGTGTGGATGTTTACATTGTAGTCAGCCATTGCTTCACAAGCTGTGGCTACAGCATATAATTCAGATACCTGAGGAGACTGGCCTGACAGTTGCTTATGTCTTATTACCTCACCCAATTGTATACACACTGCCCAACCAGTTTGTCTCTTTCCATCTACGTAAAAAAGAGGAGCCATCTACATACAGGTTCAGTGCTCCATCTATAGGAGTTTCTTTCACCCGTGAAACGTCAGCCGAATCTTGTTCGACGTAACATGTATGAGGTTCTCCTTCGTCTGGATTTGGAAACAGTGTAGCAGGATTAAGAGAGGAGGTCCGTCTTAGGTGTACTGATGGCATTAGCAGACTCGTTTCCCATTGTGTCCAATGAGCTAAATGTACTGCAGAGGATTTTTTTCCAGACAAAATAGCAAGGACAGCATGAGGTACAATAATGTCAACATCCTGAGCTCCTATTAATGGCAGAGCTTGATTCAAAGCAACTGATGCTCCTTCAACAGCTCTTAAACGTTCTGGCATTGCTTGAGCCACAGCATCTAGTCTGGTAGAGAAGTAAGCCACAGGCCTCTGTCTATCACCATGTCTCTACGTAAGTACTGTTGCCATGTGGGCAGAACTTACATGAGTATATAATGTGTAAGGGAGCAAGGGGTTAGGGAGTCCCAACCCAGGGGCCGTGCACAGCTTCTCCTACAGGGTTGTAAATGCCTGTTCACATTCTGAGGACCAGTCTATTGGATCATGTGGACTCCTAGCTCCTTTCAAAAGCGCTTAGATGGCGGTGCGCGTGAGTGCAGTGGCTTTTGGCTTTCTTGTATGGTGTGTTTTTTGCAGAGTGTATGTGCCTTTCAAGAGCAGCACTGCAATTTCGTTGTATTTTTAATACAATGACAATAAAGGCATTCTGTATTGTGTATTCATTCATTAGTTGTACGATTTTATAATACATTTACATTTATTCATTTGGCAGACGCTTTTATCCAAAGCGACTTACATAGGTTACAGCTCTTTACAATGTTATCCATTTATACAGCTGGATATTTACTGAGGCAACTGTGGGTTAAGAACCTTGCCCAAGGGTACAGCAGCAGTGTCCCAGCGGGGATTGAACCGGCAACCTTTCGGTTACGAGTCCTGCTCCTTAACCACTATGCTACACTGCCGCCCAGTTCAGTATGTAGTGTCGATAAAAATTAAACAGCCCAAGTATTTTCCGTATTGCTCTAACAGTTTTGGGTCGATGGCAATCTTTAATACAATTTATTCTATCAATGGTCAGCCTCTTATTACCTTAGAAAATCACAAATCCTAAATATATGACCTCATCCTGTGCAATGTGTGCTTTCTTTGGGTTACACTTCACACCATTGTCAGCCAAATGTTTCAGAATCACTTCAAGGTCCTGCCTATGTGTCCTTCTGTCTGGGGATGAGATAAGCAGGTCATCAACATACTGCACCACATGTGATTCCAGGTTTGGAAGTCTAGACAATACATCTGACAAGGCTCAATCAAACAATGTAGGTGATCAGAGATTATTTGCATAGAGGGGGAATCTCCCAGATTCAGCTGGCACCGTAGTTCCTTCAGCATGTCCATGCAAATTATAGTCCCTTCAACTTGTGCTGTACTGTAATACAATCTACCCATCCAATATCGATTTTCCATCTCGAAAAGCACCGGTTTTGTTAAACTGCGCTCTAACTAGAGTTCCCCCTAAACTTCGTAAATCAAGGGATTTACGTGTGAGCAGCAAACCGGGAATGTTAGTAATCGATACAGATGCTCCCGTATCTATCAGGATATTACACAGTACGCCCCCTACCCTCGCTTTAAGATACGGTCTTTTATACAAATCACAGCACCTGTTGCAATGGGGGCCGAAAATTCCTATTCACTAGCTTGTAGCGATCTCACTAAATGGGCTAATTCCTCCTTTGTCATGTCTCTTATCTGGGGCTTCCTAACTGAAGAATCCTTCCTCTCTTTCTGCTCGGGGCAGTCCTTTGCACAATGTCCTATTTTAATACAGTTTATGCAGCTGTTTTTCAACCCTCCTCCATGTGACACTTTGCTTTATAATGCCCAGACTTTTTACAGTTAGTGCAGGTTTGTTGCACTGGTGACATGGGGGTGTGCTAGTGTGCTATGTGCAGCCCACGCCAATAGGTCACTACAGTCTCTTGGGGTATACCCAATTTCCCCAGCTTTGTCTTTAAAGACTGCCCCCGATTACTGCACTCAGGAAATCGCTGCAATCTCTACTGGGTTTGTTTCCTGGGTTACCATAAGCTGCATACAGTTTAAATAATGTATCTCTCAAAAGGCTCATTCTCTCCTTGTTCCCTAGCGGAGAACACAGAAAACAGGGTAGACCCCGTACCAAGAGCTTGCGTTACAGCTCTTTTCAAAAGTTCTACAGCATCGCTCATTGCTTGGGTAGACTCAAACCTTGCTGTAGCCCATGCTGAGTCCCTGTGGTTGTCACTCAGATTCATCCAGACTGTTTCAGGATATTTAGCTCTAGTTAGCCATGTATTGTCCTATCTTACTCCAAAATCCTAGGTTTGTGTCCTGTCTCTGTAGTTCTTATCTTACTCCAAAATCCTAGGTTTGTGTCCTGTCTCTGTAGTTCTGGTAACTTGAATCTCCAATGAAGGCACCTTTTGGATCATTAGCCTCAATACCCTTTAAAAGGCCTACCTTCACCATCAATGAAGTGAATATTGTTGTGATGAAGAATCAGAATATATAATAATATTTCAGTGGACTTTAATGCATGACACAACCATTATTAACATCAACTGCCCTAGCAGACCTCAAAAGTGGTCAAGCAGTTTTCTAAACATGAGGTACCTCATATTCTACATCTAACTTCATACATATTTTAGTAAGTATTCAAAACATAGTCATTGTTTAAATCTTGTTACTTCACACTCTTTGCTTGCAGGTTACCTGCCATTCCTGTACTTGAGAGGACTTTAGAATTCATTCAACCTTGAGCAGCCAGAGACAGCTGGCTGATAGATAGCTATACCAATATTTTTCTACTGAAATGTTCCTCAGCAGTTCTTTCTGGTTTCTTACTGGCAAGTTCAATTCAAAGATGCATTTTAAAGCAGGGGCTCCCAAAAACTCTGTAAGTCAGGCAAAGCTAATTAGGCAGCCAAAGATCTGTTTACCACCTGCAGTGGTAACAACATGGATCATGTCATTCATATTGATTTTAGGGGGGGTTTGAATGTATGTTTTCCTGAAGGCCTGTGTCCAGCTCAGTGGATACATTATTTGTGTATACCTGTAGAGGAAGAGGCCTACAGCTAAATATCACCAAAAGTTGATAATGAGCACATTGCATAGGTGAACAGAAGAGTAATATTTATATCAACTTATACAAGTAAAACATAGGGGTAAGTTTAGATAAATTATGAATTTTCCATGGTAGTTATTGCAGAAGGAATTATCTAGTACCTTTTTTCTTGGTTTCTTGGTCCTTGACTAGGTGCTAGGGTTTTTTGCAAGCTAACTAGCACTAGCAGTGGATGCTAACTGATTACCACGATGAGAGCTGGTGGGAAAAAGGAGTAGACATCTGATGTTCCTCTGGAGCTCACTGAATCTCAGAATAATATAAGAAAACAGTTTATTTATTTGACAGACTTATGTTCAGGTCTGTGAAATAAACAATGTCAGTGGACATGACCTTCGCAAGAATGTTTAAATGTTGAACACTTTTATTAATCTATCAATTGTTATGGCAGGTGTTGGATCTTACTGTATTATCGGTATTATTGCTATATTTTCACCCAGTAATGTATTTGTTTTCAGTGTGTTCATTAGATTGTTTAAGTACATATTTTGTACAGCTTCAGCACTGTTTCCAGGATCCTTGTATGTATGAATGTATGGGAAATGCATGAACTGCTATGAGCCATTCTTTGATCTACAACATTGCATTTTGTTTTGACTAGACAAGGAGACCAGGCAGGTTTATTCTATTTGCATGTGCTTTCCCCCTAGACACTGGCTGCCCTTACAAGAAATTCAATAAATCTGCTTCCGAACCATCTCGCTCAAGCTTTGCATGTCCAGTCTGGCCCAGAGGAAATTAACAAGCGAATAGAGAGCGCCATCGACTTACGGAGTGGCGATAAATTGAGAAGAGAGCATATCAAGCCTTTCTCACTGATGTTTAAAGACTCCAGCCTGGAAGAAAAGGTAGCTGGGTCTTAGCTTGTCTTTTTCAGATACGAGTTTAGAACAAACAGAAGTTTTGTTTTTTAGTTTTTTTTTAAAAGATTAGTGTATGCTACTTTTATCATGAGTAAGCTAAAGGTAATTCATCCAAAACCCTAATGTTCAGGTACCATTCCATGAAAAACATGTATTTATTCAATGTGTGTCGCATGTATGTGAAAGAAAATGGGAGAGGAATGAAGCCCATCTGTGGTAGAATTTCAAAATGTGTCATCCCTAACATGGAAAAAAAGTAATTCTTCACTTTGCAGGTTTTTATGTAGACATACATAATGGCCTCTTACGCCCTCCATAATATTACAGTATATGCTAACATTCATAAGACTACCCCATGGAATTTATAAATATTCACCACCACCACTTCTTACCCCTAGTATTAAAGGCCAGAGACCATCCAATGTGATACACCTTAAGGCTGAAATAAACAGTCAGTGATCATGAATGTCAATAAAACACCTTAGTAATATTATGATATTTCATAAATGTTGTGTGGACTAACATAGTGCTTAATAGGACAAACAATGTATATGTACATCAGACCCACTATTATAAAGCGTGATGGAAAAAATATGGACTTAAGTGTTTACTGTTTTCTATAGAAAACAAAACATGATTATTAGTGCTCTGTTTGAAAAATATGCCATACTGTGACATTTTTCTGTCCTGCATGTTCACTACTGTACATGATGATGGTGAGGGAAGGACAAGGATTTCAGAGGTACAACTGTAAATACAATCCAAAATGTACCATACTGCAAAGAGTAGTGGTAGTAAGCATATATACAGTATGTACTGTCCAATCACAAATTATTCATTTCTACTTTGTCTGCAAATTATCTGTAGTTTTCTGATTTGGTTCCACTGCAGTTATTCATAAACAAGACAATTACATTTGATAATGCTGATTGGTTCTATTGAGAGTACGGATACCTGTTTAGTTTACTCATGACAAACTGTATGTGTGGACTTCTCCAGACAAGTCATGTTTTGCAGTGCAAATATATCTGCTTTTTCTGTACCTGCAGCTTTTTGAGTTGAATTGATCCTTGACTCTGTTTCGTCTCTGTTTTGCAATTTCAAACCAATGTTGAAACCCCTGTTTTGTTTTGGTTTGTCTTTGTGTGGATCTTTCTTATTGTGGCATAGCTATAAAAACACCTGGAGCATCTTCTTGCCAATTCCACAGCACCCTCTTTAAGAAAAAGAGCAGAAAGCAGGTCAAAATGACGGGCCAGCCTTTCCATACATGGCAACCATTTGACCCCAAATCCCATCTACGTGTCCATGAAACTGGCTATTAATCTTTTCCAAAGCTTCTGTGCTTTGTTTTGGTTCTGTATCCCCAGAATGGCCCTATACTCTCTGCCCTTTTACATCTAGCACAATCATAGTTAAGCACTGTGGGATGGGTGCTCAGGCACAGTCAAAAGTGTTCATTGCTCTCCTGTCTGTCTGAATTCATTCTCCCTGCAGTATTCCCAGATGAGGGATGATGTCTTCAAGTCCAACCTGGTCTGTGCTTTCATAGTTCTTATATTCATCACTGCAGTCCAAAGTCTGCTCCCTTCATCTAGGTAATGGATGATCTTGGGTGTAGCAAGATGGGCCAATGCATGAATTTGGGGGTTTGGGGGGGGGGGGGTTCTCACTATAAATTATTGAGTTGCATCTCACTGTATATCTGGCCATTAAGATGTTAGACATTTGTTTGAATACTATAGTATATTACTTTATGGCATCATTTGTAATTATAATTTACTGTGGCAGATATGTTAGAAAATGGTCTATTTCTCTCTTGGCGAGTCAATCCCAAATGTCTTATGTCATCATGAGTCTTAAATGGGATAATGATCTACCGCTACCGCTGATCTATGATAACTGCAGCCCGTGTGTCACTGCAGGATGGTAACCATGGTGATCCAGTTCTCCATCCTCATCATGCTACACTCAGCCCTAGTCCTGGTTACCACAGTGGAGGACTACAAGTGTCTGCCCCTGGTTCTACGCAAGGCCTGCTGCTGGATCAATGAAACCTACCTTGCCAGAAATGTCATCATCTTTGCATCCATCCTCATCAACTTCCTTGCTGCTGTGATCAACATTGTAAGTGAAGAAGAACAGTGTATGAGCAGGAGCTGTTTCTGTGTTCAGAAATTTGGGGCAAAGTCATATCTTGGAAATAGGAACCCAGTGATCAATGCTACCTACTGAATCCTACTTCCAAAATTCTTCTGTGTGTAACTTCACGCTTTTTCATTGTATGATGTGAAGAGACTGTACTGTCTTTCACACTTTGCGTCATGTCCAAGTCTTAAAAGGGTTTAGTAGAAGCTATCCATTTGAACAAATTTTTCCCAATGATCGAACGTCTTTGTCCTAAGGGAGGAGAGTTGTGGTGTTGTATTCAACATTGCATTCAAGTATTTCACTAAAATATTCAAATGTTCAAATTGCTGCTTTAATGTCTACTACAAATAAAGAAAAGTACAAGTAGAGAAACAGATGAAAATGATGAAAAAAGTGACTAATATATATGCCTAACGTGCTGTTTTTCTGGCTGAAAGTGCTTTTTTGTGTTAAATATAAAGGTACAATAATAAAGGTGTATTCATTCCACAAATTTGCAGGTGAGTCATCTGCAGCAAGTGAGTGGAGGCTGTTCAGTAGTCAACAATACAAAGCAAATTGCCAATAATCTATGGAAGCTGATTAATAAATTCTTGATGCCTTCAGTGAACCCTTTTCATAGATGAGACTATCTTTTGAAAGTATCAAGTTTATTTATTTCATTTACATTTATTTATTTAGCAGACGCTTTTATCAAAAAAAAGTGCATACAGTAAGTATAGCGACAGTACGGGGACAGGATGTGTACAGTTCCACAATGAGACAGTTCCCAGCTGACAGCAAGGTCTGTTTGAGGACACAGTACTATCAGATTTGTACAACTACAGCGTATAGGGCAACTAATACGATACACTTTGCAAACAGCACACTTCAACAACTTCAAATGGCGCAATGAGCGTCAGGGTAAAGGCGGCAACAAGAAACAATTTAAAAAGCACAGCAATTTACGACAGCACTGATTGGGGGTGGGGGGGGGCAGCAAGTCCCAGGTAGAGTCTGAAGAGGTGCGTCTTCAGGCCCCCTCTGAAGGAATGGGGTGAAGGAGCTGTCCGTAGCAGGACAGGGAGTTCGTTCCACCACTGGGGAGCGATGTAGGTGAAACGCCGATGTCTGGCAGAACGAACACCTCCTGCCTTGACCATGCAAGGAGCGAGGCGTCCAGCTTGCTGCTGAGCGCAGGGGTCGGGCTGGTGTGTAGGGCTGGATGAGTTCTTGGAGGTAGGCAGGGGCTGTCCTGTTGATTGCAGAGAAGGCGAGGGTCAGGGTCTTGAATCTGATCCTGGCAGCGACAGGAAGCTAGTGGAGGGATTTAAGCAGGGGAGTAACATGGGAGAATTTGGGGAGGTTGAAGATTAGTCAGGCAGCTGCGTTCTGGATGAGCTGGAGAGGCTGGGTGGTACAGGCTGGGAGGCCTGCCTTATTATTATTAAATCTGGGGATGTTTTGGCCTTGATGAAAATTATAAATAGCCAGATTTGAGATTAATGCACAATATGTTGGTGGTATTGTTCCAATACTTTTCACTGTGAAAGCTGGCCAAATACTACACTGTTCTTACTTCATGCTCCTGTTCTCTCATTGACATTCTTCTTACCAATCATTGCTTCATCCAAGTAACCATTAATTAACATGCTTATTTTAATGGTACATGTACACAATTGTGTAGATCTTGCAATAAAGGAATGAAATCAGGCCAGCTGAATGAAAAAATCTGTGAATACTTGCTTGATTTTGTACATTAACAGATAAAGCCCTCCACCCACTAACCCAGCCAGCCAGGACTGGGGATTTGTGGAGACTAATTGCTTTAATTTTTACAGCACAAGATGGACCAGGGCAAACTGAGTAGCCATTAGCAACATCTCTTTTAATGAATGTCTACAGTGTGGGAACAGAACAACTGCTTCAGAAGGCAGTGAAGTAACTTTTTGTTATAATCTGTACAGTCCAGGGTAGATAAGTCTACAGCAAACTCCACAAACAACAGGTGTAAATGGTGATAACAGGGTAGTAAAGTGATGCTAGAAAACCAATGCTTTTGCTTGCCTAACCATGGTTCAAGTTTGTGTCTGAGTGTGAGTTTAAATGTGCTTCAGCTGACTTCTAAAATAACTGACTTTTGAACAGTGAATGCTAAAAGTGCCACCTATAATGCTCTCCTCTCCTCCTTCTTTGTTAGGAAGTCTTCAGGTTTTACACTCAGTGTAAACTGAGTGTAAAACTCACTCACTTTTGACTCAGTTGAGCAGTTACAGGCTGTTTGCAAGATATTACAATGTAGCATGGGGACAGTTTACACAAAGAATAAATTGGTGTTATTTTCATTATTTTATTGTAACATGTATACAATTGTGCATTGATTGACTATTGATTATTTGTACATTAACTTGACCTAAAAAGAGAAGTGTATTTTTTTTTCAAACTTTTCATGATATGTGCTTGCCAAGGTTAAATTCACTCAGGATAGGAACAAACCACATAAGGATCGAGGTTCCACTCTGAATGTAATGTCATTATTACAGACAGGCTGATGCGTACTGCATTTACCACTTCCTCTGCAAGTTTATGCTTAAAAGGATATCCTTCTTTACAACATATTTCTGCTTTTGGTACTATTACATGAGCAAAGAAATGGACAGCAAAGGTTGGCGTGAGCAACTTAAGTACTGTATTATGTTGAAGCTATTTTGAGAAATTAGGCACTACTTTTGTTTTGTTCAATTTCTGGCCACTGTGTATGTATGTATACATGTGCAAATATACATCCATTTGTTTATTTATTCCTTCTGTGCTCTACAGCTGTGGTGTGATTTTGACCAGTCAGCTACCTTCAGGAATCAGACATTCAATGCATCTGCCTCAATACCAGACATATGTTTCTATCCTGAGGTATCATTTAATTATCTAAATATGTATTGTTTAATCATATCATTGACATTCCTAAATAATTAGCAGAAAGCATGATCTGTTTATTGGTTGAAGTAGGCCTAATATATGCTATCCTGATAGTGGTCATTTAAGCAATGTATGCTATTTTGTTTTGTCTAAAACAAATTGGCAGGCTGAGGTATATCAAGAGGAAGACTGTAAGACTAAAACTGCAGTACTCTCTTCTTTGGACTCTTCTGCAAGAATAAATGCAGTGTATCTTAATATTTCTTAATGTACTTTTATTTTTCTTGTGTGTTTCTCACAGTACTTTGTTTTCACCGGTGTGTCAGCTATGGTGACCTGTGCAGTGTTTCTGCGCCTTAACTCCATCCTGAAATTGGCTGTGCTTCTCGTAATGATCACCATCTACTCACTGCTCACCGAAGCCTTTTACACCTCACTCTTTGTTCGCTATGACACCTTCCACAACAACAGAGAGTGAGTATAAGTTCAATAATCTCATCTCCAAAGACCTTCTATATCCAAGAAACTAAAACGCAACAGTAAGCTTTACTTTCAGGCTAAGATTCAGTGTTGATGCATTTAGATACACAGTATGTAATGTATTTGAGAAATTATATGATTAATCATTAAAATGATTCTTTGCTGGCCTGGCCATGTGTGTTATATGCAAAGTAGCCATGTTAATTTATTCTTGGTGCATCTTCCCACAGGAAGGGTTGATAAGAGGCTGGGCTCACTACCATGATGATGAAATAACCTTACCTTAAAGTTGGGAAAGTTGACATTTTATACTGAACATGGGGACCCTGATGCTTATCAAAGTAAAAAAGGCTTGGAGATTTCAGCTGCTATAGCATCTCAATGTCCATCAGGTCAACACTTACCCACTCGTGGGTAGGGTAGTATACCTTAATACCACCCACATTTGTCAGAAATATCTTGTTTGGATGATGCCTGCGAACAGTATGCTTCAGGCTTCAGAATGGCATTTTAGTGTAAAAGATCCTTTGCACTTTCTTTTGAATTTCTGTAGACTTTATTTTCCTTTGGGATCCGGAAATTGTTATTTAATTTAATGCATGCATAGACTGTATCAAAGCAAACTAAGCTTCTCATAGTTTTTACCGCCACATTTGCTATACTTTATAACGTTAAATCAATGTTTCCTGTAAGCTAACGCTAGCTGGAAATTTTCCAGTCTAGTGTTCTAATCACACTCGTTTGACCCCATGCGTGAAAGGGTTATATGTAATTTCATGGATTTTGATCTACCCCATCTGAAGAACATTTATGCTCTCTTAATAATGTTTCAGTGTCTAGGAAATGAAGCACTTAAGTGATTAGTTTTGGATTGCAGAAATAACAGCACATTAATTTAATGATAAACATTTGTATGCCTGATAATTCAATGTAATGAGCAAATACAAATATAAAACTAATTAGCATGGGATGGGTGACTCATTCAATGGGTGAGGGTTTAGAAATGAGCTCACAATTATCGTGAACAAGAAGCTCATTAGGGGGCCAATACAGGCTTAAGGGTGCTGAGCATTTTTTTTTTTTGTTATTATTGCAGTGCCTCAATTACATGTACATGTTGTGCACTGTGAATAAATGTGTTTCCCTGGAAAACCACACCTTCCTGCCTGGAGACTGGTGGCTCTAATTCTGTCACAGAGTTTATTGGTCCTTACAGCAGAATGCAAGACACTCACTTTAAATATGAAAGCTGAGAAGATTTCAGAAAAATTAAAGCACATCTATAACTGAGATGAGCCTTTTCAGTATTTCTGCATAAAATGATACAAGCTGAAAACTATGAAATATTTTTTGCAGTATGAAATATTTTTTATTTTAAATTTAAAAACATAACAGCAGACTCTCAAATTAGTCATTGTGCAGATAAGTAACACAGCAAAAGCATACAACCTGTGTTGAGAAGGGGTGCATTGTACGACACAACGCACCTCACAAGACGAATCAGCTCTGAGAATAAAAGGTCCCTACAAAAGTTTACATGCATGGTAATAATCTAGCAGTGCTGGACATCCTGGCCACAGAATATCTGATCAACTGTAGAAAATAGCTGATTAACAACAGAAAAAAGCACTGCCACAAACACTACAATTCCCAGTTTCCCCACAGAGAAAAATTCAAATGTGCCACACATGAACCTGCATGCAGTTTCTGCCTTTTAATAGACACAACGTATTGTGTATTCTAAAGCATAACAGTAATTTCAGAAAGACATTATTTCCAAGGGATGACATCTCCCACCATTTTAAGATTGATTTGTGAAATCACTGGTTCTGCATAGCTACTCATAGTAAGTTGTCCATTATCTTTCCACTGACTGTAACCACAGTAAACCCTCCTACTTTTGAACTGTGTCAGCTTCTTTAATAAAGTTGTTTCTCTAAATGGTGCTTCACTTTTGCCATGAAATTGTTGATAGAAATATGAATTTCAGTCAGCACTGTTTTCCATTTCTTGAGATAATCATTCTGTTAATTTTCTAGAATAAAATATTCCACTTCTAAAACCTTCCACCTTTTTGGTGTTTATCAGCATGTCATTGTTCACCCAGATGTAATTTCTCTGCTCTCCTTTATTGCAGCAAAAACGTCTTGGGCACTAAGGAGACATCCCTCCTTCTGATGGCCATGTTTGTCCTGGCTGTGTTTTATCATGGGCAACAGGTAAGGCTGCATTATACCAATGACAACCCCTGATATGTTTATACCCATGTCCATACACACATACACACACACAGAGGAACACACATGTACATGAACAGGTACACATACACACAAACAAGCACAGAGCACTTTAATAATGTTAGGCATCCAACTTATGTATGCAGTACAAAGCATGCCCTTTGGCATGGGAATGGAAGGATTAACTTATACTGTTTATGACTAACAGATGGTGGTAATCAATGCTGTAACCCTACAACATTCTCATAGCACCGTAGCACATCCCTTGCAATTGGCGCTTTTTTCCCTTTAACAACTACACTACCCATCAGCACTGTTAGCGGCGCCATTTTCTGGCTAATAGCTGGCTAGTCGCGCTATTTACATATGTGGCTAATTGCGCGTCTTGCATAAGCAAACCACGTGTAAACAGTATGGGACAATTGCTCTGTCGTTAGCTTAGCTGCAGTTTAGAGTTTAGCATGGTTTTAAACGCGCATGTTGCGGAAAAAGTCACGTGGCTTCTTAAACCCCATTGCTGTGTCATTGCTGTGGTTTAACCTACTGCTGAGGTTTAGCTTGATCTCAGTTGCTGTGTCGTCAAGAAATCTCATACCAGCCACTAGAGGTCGCTTTTTGTGCGTATTTGCTTAAACCTGATACTGAGGTGGTTTAAGGAGAGACTAAACCATTTTATCTGTAGAATGAGACCTACATCACATCCTACACACAAACTGTAGTAATATTTTGTTAGCCTGATGTCTGCCCCCATGTAGGCCTATGTCGTCACTTACTTTGACTGTGTGAAATAAAAGCTATATAGGCATATCTCTTTATGCAGTCCCATAATTAAGGTTTGCGGAGATAACTCTCTTCGAAAAATTGCGGCCTGTATTTTTCTAATCACAAAGACAGATGACAAAACACGCTCAAACTAAATAGTGCATTCTGTATTTGTCACCAGGATTTTAGCGCCGTGCGGCACCGTCAATTTTCAACAAAAAGATATTTATATATATATGCATGCTGTGAGGTTAACTGAAATGGTTTGCAATGATGCCTTGGCAAAATGCATTCCCTGCTAGATCAGCAGCATCAGGTGCAGCGGCAGTATTAAAGTCCTGAAGGTCAGCACCTTGTGGCTGAGGGTAACAGGGCTCATCCCAGTCGATCACCAAGTTATGGAGGACTGCACAGACGACTGTGATGATGCTTGCCCTCTGTGGGGTGGTCCGAAGGCCAAAGGAGAGGCATGCAAAGCGACTCCTCAATAAGCCAAATGTTCGCTCGATGTAGCAGAGACTCTTCTTGTGGCTCTTATTGAACTGGACCTCTGCATGGGTTACTGGCCTCCGAACAGGCGTTAAGAGGTACCGGCGCAGAGGGTAGCCCCAATCTCTGAGGACTCCACTGTAAGCCCCCTCTTCAAGTTGAGCCTTGAGTTGGCTGCTGTCAAAAATGCGGGCATCATGCGCACTGCCAGGCCATCTCGCCACAAGATTGCGAATGCGCATGTTGTTGTCGCAAACCATCTGGCAGTTTATAGAAGTGTACCTGTAAAATTAGAAACGTAAATATCTTGCCAGAATATATTATAGTGTGCTTCACTACGTATTACCAGCAGAAACATCAAAGGCATCCCAGAGGCATTTACTAAAGTTTTTCTTTAGTTCGGACATTTTTTCGGACATTAATTGTATACAGTATATAAATAGAGTATTGCATTCAGTGTACGTTCTTGAAGTCTAGACAGAAAAAAGATCAGAGGGTGTAGCCCTACATACCCATGGTGATTGGTGAAAGCGGGATTGCGCAATGTGCCATGGAATACGATTGGAATGTGGGTGCAGTCCACAGTTCCAATCACCCCAGGCATACCGGCTTTAACATAAAAGGCAGTTCAGATGTCTCTCTGCTGCTCCGCATTTGGCATTACTATGTAGCTTGTGTGGAGTGCAGCAAGGGCGCGGGCCAATGTATGTATTATCAGGCAAACTGTGCGCTCGTGGACATTTATCATATCGCCACCGCAGCGGAAGAAGGACCCTGTGGCGAAGTAGCATAGCGCAAGCAGAACTTTGTACGCTACTGGCACAGGCATGTTCCCTCTCCCTCTGGCAGTCAGCTGACCTCCCAAAATGTTGATAAGCCGCCTGACTGCTGTTTTGGACAGGCGGTACCGTCATTGGAATTGCTTGTCGTTGTACCTTTGAAAGGGGTTACGAAGTAGTCTGTACCTTCTGCTGATAATTCGTGCTGCCTGCACGCTACGCAACAACACAATGTCATTTAGGACATCCATGGTAGCTACAGAGGATAGACAACCCACTGAATACCCGTTTAAAATGCCACACCCAGCACTAAAGCTCCTGATCCAAATTATTAATAGAACCTGAGTTTATCACCATTAACATCAGAATTCTGCAAATTTGTGAACTCAAATTATCAATCATCACCAGAATTGCATGAACTTGTGGACTCCTGTTATCACGTCAGCCCAAAATTGCAAAAGCTTGTTAAATGGATAGTTTACCCATTTTTCAAGAATAAGCTCTGAAATGTTAGCCTATGTAGGTCAGTTGTTATCCTCAGCAAGTTATGTACTGGCCACTTATCTTGCAGGAAAGTAAACTGGGGTGCTGCCAATCCTTTGCCAGAACGGGTATTTGCCTGCCTCTGAAATAACAAATAGAAGTAGTTATATGCGTCGTGGTGATGCTAAGAATTACTCTCCCTGGCAGAATGTGTGAACTCTCCCTTAAGGACTTCGACAATTAAATTTATACATTTATTTATAAATTACCCTTCACCAAGGCTTCTCTAACAAGACCAACTCTCTTGGGCGCAATAATTTTTTATTAAATCAACTCAAAAACATCAGTTGTCACTGGAGCTTGTTCTGCTTCTGGCTGGGTGAGGATCACCTCCGTAGTGCTGGAGTTTGGCCTTGTAATACTGCATTTTTGCAGTGTAGGCCCTTCGTTTGGCTTGCTGGGTTCTCCTACGCTCCTGGTGTAGCTCCTCCTCCTGGCGCTCTTGGTCCCTGATCAGTTCCAACCTCAAAAGATGCTCCTCACGGTTCATCTGTAGCATCTGCTGTTCAAAGTGCGGCAGTGTGAGTTGGCGGGCAGCTCGAGCAAGCCTTTCAGGAGCAGGCTAGCCTGCCTCTCTTTCAGAACTGTCACCACGCTGCCTCTGTGTCCCCCTATTTGTGGGTGGGGTGTCCGGGGCTTGTGAAGAGCTTGACTGTGTGCTGCTGGGTGACTGGGGAGCTTCCATTTGAGCATCGGATGTTTGAGGAGTTTGTCTGTGTGGCTGGGGGGCACTTATGGTGCTTGAGGTTTGGTGGGGAGTTTGTCTGTGTGGCTGGGGGGCACTTATGGTGCTGGGGGTTAGGATGGATGCAGGTCTAGGTGGCTGGTCAGCAGTACTTAAGATGCTGGGTGCCAGAGGAGGCTGATGGTGAGAAGTGCTAGGAGGGTCATTGGGATGTGTGTCACCTCTTTTTCTTACTGTGTTGAGGCTCCTGTTGAAGCAGTGGTAGTTTTAATATATATGACATGCACACGCATACACACACGTTAACAAAAAGAGGTTACATAACTGATCAAACCTTCGAAAAAAATCGGAATATTTACTGGGAGAGACTGTAAGATGTGATTGAATTTAGGGGCAACAGGCATCTTCAGTACATCTTCAGTACACCTTAGCATACAAAGAAAGATGAAGGGGTGACCAGCTTTCTGTGTCTAATTTAAATTTTTCAAGTAGTGGTTCAATATTTACTTTCATAATATCTGGCAGGTTGGGTGAAAACAATATCCCAAGGTACCTGATGGATGATCTGGCCATCTAAAGTTGCCTGGCTGAAATAGTGTTTTTGGGCAGTATGCCGTAAGAGCAAGAGCTTCGCACTTGGACCAATTTATCTTATATCCTGAGAATTTGGAAAACGAATTGATTAAAGACAACAGTGCTGGGGTGGAGGTTTCAGGACGGCTAACAAAGGTCAAGATATCATCTGCATAAAGCATCACCTTGTGTGGCGTGGGTCCCACACGTATCCCAGTGAAATTAGAGTCTAGACCACTGATTCTCAATCCTGCTCCTGGGGCCTCCCTGCTCTGCACATTTTCCATCTTCCCCTGCTCTACCTACCTGACTGAACTCATCAGTGGCACTTTTGACTATCTGAGCACACCTGATTTAATCACTAATTTCAATCAGGTGTGTTTGGAGTAAAGATAGATAGAAGATATGTAGGACAGGGGGGCTCCAGGAGTAGGATTGAGAAACACTGGGACTCTAGACGAATGGCAGCAGCCAGCAGCTCTAAAGCCAGAGCAAAGTTGGCTGGGGGGGCAGGGTCGCCCTGGCGAGTGCCTCTGTGTAGTCTGAAATATGGGGAGATGAGACCATTAGTTATCACAGCTGCAGTGGGTTACCTGTAAATTAAATGTAACAAATTAAGAAAAACCCTTCCAAATCCCAGGTGTTTCAGGACAAAGAATAAATACTCCCACTTGACCCTGTCAAACACCTTTTCGGCATCCAATGACAGGGCCGCAGTGGGTGTCGTGTCGCCCCTAACTGCCCACATTATATCTATCAGACGACGTATATTATCTGAAGAATGGCGATTGCGCATAAACCCCAGCTGGTCGGGGTGAACCAGAGAGGGTACAACCTTGTTTAATCTACTGGCAAGGATTTTAGAAAAGATACGGCTATCATAATTGGTCAGAGATATAAGTCTGTAGCTATGACAATCTGTAGGTTCCTTATCCTTATCGAGAATTAGAGTAATGAGGGCTTGTGAGAGTGTTGATGGGAGCGCACCCCTTTCAAGAGAGTCCATATATCAAGCATCAAAGGAACAAGGTCAGCAGCAAAGCACTTAAAGAATTCAGCCATAAAGCCGTCTGTGCTTTGCTTGTGGGCAGTGTCTGAATAATTTCCTGAATTTCTATAGCAGTAATTGGTCTGTCAAGGTGTTGTGTCTGTTCAGTAGACAGGGTTGGAAGATCCAAGTCACGAAGAAATTTTTCGATCTCCGCCCTGCCTGCCGCTGATTCAGAGCTGTATAAATTTTGATAAAACTCTTTGAAAGTATTATTGATATCAACGGGGCTTGTATGTAGCACACCCTGTTGGTCACGTACAGCTGGGATAGTACTGTGTGCCTCTTGCTGTTTTGTAGTTGGCCAGCATGCGCCCAGCCTTCTCACTGCCTTCAAAGAAACGTTGTCAAGCCCTAAACAGTGAGAATTCCACTTTTTGAGATAACAAAGTGTTGTATTCATATTTAAGCAGAGAAAGTTTGCACAAGTTGTTCTCAGTGATGCAGGTTTTAAAACTATTTTCAGCATACTTAACCTCTTTCTCCAGATAGAGAAGTTCTGCTGCCTTTTCTTTCTTTTTTGTGGGAGGCATATTGAATTATGAATCCCCTAAGAAAAGCCTTCAATGCTTTCCAGGCTGTTCCTGGAGAAGGGGCTGATGGAATATTGATTTCCTTGAACAATGTAATCTGTTTTTGTAATAATAATTTGAAATTTGAGTCCTGAAGTAAAGAGGAATTTAATCTCCATCATTGTAATTTACTTACATTGGTTGGTTGCCACATGTGGAGGGACACCTCTGCATGATCTGACACCAAAATAGACCCTATGTCACACGAATTGACGTATGAGATGAGGCACTGAGATATCAGAAAATAATCAATCCTAGTGGGAACCATGGGAACACACAAAAACAAAACTGGGGCAACAACGCTCCATCAAGAGTGCTATATAACTCGCACTCCAAACATAAAATAATTTGTCTGTGGGCTACTCACTTTCAAGGCTACTCTCGACACAGCGGCACCATCGAGAAAGCGCCTGCTACGCCTGCTGTGCATTGCCAACATTGTTGCGCTAGCCTAAATGGGCTAGCTGCTGCTAAACATTTTACAAAGACTCAAACAACAGCTCCTTGCAATAAACTATGACAGCCATAGAACGAAAAGAAATTTCACATAACTGCGCTCCTTAACCAGCCGTGCTCCTTACCGTGGCACCATTGAGAGCATCCTTACCAGTTGCATCACTGTGTGGTTTGGAAGCTGCACCACCGCCAACAGGAGAACCCTGCAGCAGAAAAGATCTATGGTGCCTCACTCCCCTCCCTCCTGCACATCTACAATACACGCACACGCCATCGCACACGCTCTTCAGTCCCCTCCCATCTGGGAGGAGGTTCAGAAGCCTGCAGGCCCGTACCTCAGGGTTGAGGGACAGCTTCATCCACCAGGCCGTTAGGAAGTTAAACTCTCTTCCCTCCCTCAGCCGTCTGCTCCAACACAGAACTGAACTTTGACCACCCCCCCATACTGAAGTCTGGACTATTCTCCACCCATTCCTACTCCCAACATTAATCACGCACAAACTTTCACAGATCTGCACAGTCACTTTACATGTCGTTCAACTTTTTCTTGCATTCCTTGAACTTTTGACGTTGTGCCTCCACCGCTTTGGTGTAGTCTGGAAAAATGCTGATCTTGTTGTTATCTCAGATGATCTCCCCCTTTGCTCTTGCTGCACGTTGAATCCGAGACACATGTTGAAAGCACAGGAACTTTGCTATTATAGCCCTCGGTGGATGACCCTTTTGTTGGGGTGCTAGAGTACGATGACAAGTTCGATGACAAGCCCCCTAGGAAAGTCAAGTTCCAAAAGATCAGGTATTAGTTTTTCCAAGAATTCAACGGCATTGTCTCCCTCAGAACCTTCAGGAAAACCCCGAAATCTCAGGTTATTACGTCTGCCCCGGCCTCTAAATCATCGACCCATTTTTGCGTTTGTACCAACTGAGACATTTGAGCTTGAGGGTCGGCCTTAGCGGCTTCTGCAGCTTCTTCAAGCAAAGAAAGACAGGTCTCGGCATTATCTAGACGTTCCGTGAGCACTTCCAGTTTCTCGCTTATTGCTGCCGTTGTCTGTTTGATCTCTGCCAGTGCTATTTTCTGACTTGCATCCATCTGCTTCAGTAGCTGGTGCATGCTTGCTACTTCAGCAGCCAGGGGATCAGCGAGGGGGACGCCATCTTTGTCGCTAACCTTCTCAGTAGCATGCTCAGTGTTTTTAGGTTTGTTGGTCTGTCGTCACATCTCTTTTGTAGGCTGGAGTGACATGATAGTCTTCAAAAAGTCAGCAATAATATGTTAGCATTAAGTAATTAACAGGGGATAAACTAAAATCAGTAATTCACACGATGGTGCCAGGAGCTCACAGTCTAAGCAGCCATTCCCCAGAGAGTGTCACGTGACCTCTTTAAAACGTATCTTAATAACAATTACAATAGCCTATAATATTTATATTACATCAAGGATCCAACTTGCAGAGAATCGTAAATCATGTCATTAAGTGGCATTCTTGTTAACTCTTCATTCTGGCAGAGCATATCTGCATAGACGGGCTCTGGTTCGGGGTAGATCTCCAGCTTCCGGTTTCCAGACAGTTTAACTGCGAATCAGCTGAAACGGTGCGTGTTGTTACACAGCAATCACGTTCAGCTTAACACTCAGCTGCGCGCTAAACTCGTGAGACACCGTTCTAAACCGCAGCTAAGCTATCTGACAGAGCAATTGCCCCTATCGGTTTAAATCCTGACATTTGCGACATCGCATCTGCGCCGCAATAATGACAGTTAACCAAACTGCCGGATAGCAGTTACTATGTCCAAACGCGTTAGCTACATTATGCTACCACTAGCCGTAATTTGGAAACAATGATAGCTGTGTTAAACGATACCATCCGTGGCAAGCCCCCACTATTCACAGGGACCCCTCCCCGGCCGCCACCCAGGGAGGCGGCTCTATAGCCTTAAGGACAGCTGACCGCACCCAACCTGGTACACTGACGTGAGAAGGTCATCTATTAGGGCTGCCACCTCCATGCTAGTCCTGTAACACACCTCCTCTACTCTCATGCGCTTGTTTTCTCCCACCAAGATTTTTTCATAAAATTTACTGTTTTTGGCCAAATGCTGGAGCAGAACAGTGATCACCTCCCCAGTATCATGCGTAGCGGAAGCAAGATGGCGAGTAGCTTGGTTAGAAAGTAGTCCTTCTTTTGCCACCGATATAGTACCTGTCGCTAACAGGTTATTAGCCCAGTCTTAGTTATTAGACTCTAGTGCCATTGAAATTGCGTTTACTGTTGACCCAGCGGCTCCCACCCATCCTGCAATATCTGAGAGCAAATCCCTATGTTTCCTAATTGCATCATTCCTGAAACACTTGGGTAACCTTTGTAACATAGTGCTGATCAATATTTGGATTGACTCTTTCTAATTCTGTGAAAACAGAACAGTTTTTAGGCCAGATAATATGATTCACTACGACAACTAAACGAGAGTGTCTGATTGATACACCTACTAGGCCGGGCAGAGGTTCTCCTTTGGAGGACTGCATGTAGAACGTGTCTCACCTCTTTGCTGAAGGGCATGCTCATATATGGCCTTCGGAGTGGGACAACCATCTTCCTCCAGTCCTGCAGCAGTTTTATTCCAGTTAATATTAAACATCTCATGTATTCTAATTGCCTCTCCCCAGCCCATTCCTGTATCTACCCATCTTGGATCCTTCCAAATCACTATACTTGATCCATTACCATAAGGGTGAAAGTGAATCTGGGTTAGTTGGCCCTGCTCTCATAGAGAGGAGCACGGCAGATTTTTCACCCAGTCGTCACCCAGTCCTCTGAAATGGAGAACAGCTGTTTCGTTAATTTGTTCACTTTCAACACTGCCACTTGTCTTAGTTTTCTGTATTGCTTCATGTAGTTTCTTCACTACTCCCCCATTTTGTATTGGGGCTCCTGCACTAGTTAGGAGCCCGCTATTCACGCACAAGCCCAAAAAGCGCATGCTTCACAAGCTGCGGCTAGAGTTTATAATTCAACTACCTGAGCAGACTGGCCTGGCAGTTGCCCATGTCTTATTACTTATCTCAGTCCCTCTCTCTGCCTCCCTCTTTGTTCCTAGCAGTGTGCCTTTTGGTTATACGTGCAGCCCACGCCAATAGGTCGCTACAGTCTCTTGGGGCATAACCAATTTCCCCAGCTTTGTCTTTAAAAACTGGAAGACTGCCCTCTATTACTGCACTCAGGAAATTGCCGCTATCTCTACTGGGTTCGTTTCCTGGGTTACCATAAGCTGCATACAGTTTAAATTTCTCTTCAACATATTAGCCCATGCTGAGTCCCTGTGGTTGTCACTCAGACTCATCCAGGCTGTTTCAGGACATTTAGCTCTAGTTAGAGTATACACATCAAAAGCATGCAAACCACCCACAGCCATATACTGTCCTATCTTACTCCAAAATCCTAGATTTGTGTCCTGTCTCTGCAATTCTGGTAACTCTTTAACCGTAGCTGGTAAATCAGAGGGGCTAAGAGCTGTGTGTTTTAACATCGTGATCATGGCAGGCTGCCCCCCCCCCCCCCCCCCAGTTGCGGGTTAGGAACTGTGTCAATGGCCACAGCTGCTTCGGACGCCTGACCATTACATCAACAGGGACTGTAATGACATTGTATTCAAATACATATACTTTAATATGGAGTTGCTCCCCCTTTTGCAGCTATAACAGCTTCCACTCTTCTTGGAAGGCTTTCCACAAGATTTTGGAGTGTTTCTGTGGGAATTTGTGCCCATTCATTCTGTAGAGAATTTATGAGGTCAGGCACTCATGTTGGATGAGAAGGCCTGGCTCGCAATCTCCGTTCCACTTCATCCCAAAGGTGCTCAATGGGGTTGAGGTCAGGGCTCTGTGCGGGCCAGTCAAGTTCTTCCACACCCAACTCATTAAACTATGTCTTTATAGTCCTTGCTTTGTGCACTGGGGCAGAGTCATGTTGCAATAGAAAAGGGCCTTCCCCAAACTGTTGCCACAAAGTTGGAAGCATAGCATTGTCCAAAATGTCTTGGTATGCTGAAGCATTAAGATTGCCCTTCACTGGAGATAAAGGGCCTAGCCCAAACTCTGAAAAACAGGTGTGGCCAAATACTTTTGTCCATATAGTGTATCTCAGGATAGAAGAGGGGTAGGTTGGCGGAGGCTGACAAAATGTCTCTGATCTGTGTTTTACTCAGTTCAATTCAATTGTATTTGTATAGCGCTTTCACAAAGCAGCTTTACATTCCCAGGCCTGAGACCCCCTGAGAGCAAGCCTAAGGCAACAGTGGCAAGGAAAAACTCCCTGATTTACAGGAAGAAACCTTGAGCAGAACCCGGCTCAGAGGGGGAGCCCATCTGCTTCTGGCCGGCACTGGGCAGATAGAATTACATAAAATACTTGAAATTGTACAATGTACTTTAAAACATTTGAGTTTTGATAAACAGTAGTAAATAACAGAGTAATTATAAAATGTATTCTAGAGAATGTCCGGTTCTTGGCACGCAGTTGGCTTGATAGGCAGGGCAGCGAAGTAGCAGGACTGGAGATCGGGCTGTGATGCTTGGACTACAGCTCCAGGCAGGAGCCCGGAGCAGGGACAGGAAACAAATAGAGAACAATGATTAGTGGATGGTAAGAATGACATGAATGTATAGCAGAGAGGCAGAAGAGGAGGGGCAGGGAAAAAAGATGCCAGTGTGCAACAAGGAAAAAACCCTGGCAGATTAACATTATGGCAGCATAACTAGGGGACACAAGGCAAGGAACTGGCATAGTCATGAGGGCGGCCCTAAGGCAGTCAACACCAGGTCACGGCAGAGTCCATGTCATGACAGCAATGACCACTTAGTCCACCAGAGACTCTATGATCCACGCCAGCACCAGACCATGTCCCTCAGCTAAAGGATTTACTGTATACTGTACTGTAGATGTGTTTTTAGCCTAGACTTAAAGGTGGAGAGAGAGTCTGCTCCCCGAACTTTGGTAGGTAAGCTGTTCCACAGGAGAGGGCCTTGACAGGAAAAGGCTCTACCGCCTATAGTAGTTTTGCCCATTCTTGGAAAAATGAGAAGCCTGCCATTTTGGGAACAAAGGGCTCTTTGTGGAAGGTATGGGTGAAGAGGGTCCGTAAGATAGGGAGAGGCAAGCCTTAAATGTGAGTAAGAGTATTTTAAAATCGATCCGGTATTTAATGGGTAACCAGTGGAGAGAAGCTAGAATTGGGGTAATGTGCTCAAAACATTTCGTTCTAGTTTAGATTCAAGCAGCTGCATTTTGTACCAGCTGAAGGGGTTTTAGTGAGACATTTGCACATGGTCTAATCTGGATGTTACAAAGGCGTGGATTAATTTTTCAGCATAATAAATTGATACAATTTTCCTGATTTTGGCTATATTTCTCAAATGGAAGAAGGCTGTCCTAGAGGTGTTAGTTATGTGAGTTTCAAAAGAGAGCTCAGGATCAATGACGACACCAAGGTCTTTGATAGCTGCGCTCGAGGAGAGGGAGACACCATCAAGGTCCAGTGTAAAGTGAGTGAATTTACTCCTGATTGAATTTTGGCTGATGACCAATATTTCGGTTTTGTCTGAGTTAAGGAGGAGAAAATTTTCGGCCATCCAATTGTGTACATCTTTTAGGCAGGCCTCCATGTTTGAGATGTTCAGAGGGACATCAGGTTTGACTGATGTATAACTGAGTGTCATCCGCATAACAGTGGAAGCTAATTTCATGTTTACGGATGATATCGCTGAGAGGCAACATGCATAACGAGAAGAGCAGAGGCTCAAGCACAGATCCTTGTGGTATACCATATCTTACTCTGGAATGAGCAGAAGATTCATTGTTAATGGAGACAAACTGATATTGTTCTGATACATAGGACCTAAACCAGGATAGAGCCTGTCCACTAATACCAACCAGGTTTTTGAGGCGGTCGAGGAGGATATGATGATCGATGGTATCAAAGGCAGCACTCAGGTCAAACAGCACAAGAAGAGAGATACAGCCATTGTCACAGGAGAGTAGAAGATCGTTGAGCACTTTCAGAAGAGCAGTTTCTGTACTATGATGAGGTCTAAACCCGGACTGAAAGACTTCCAAAATGTTGTTAGCGTGTAAAAATGCAGAGTTGCTTTGATACTGCTTTTTCCAGGATTTTTGAGCGGAATGGAAGATTCGAGATGGGCCTGTAGTTTGACAGGTCATTGGGATCAAGATTTGGCTTTTTCAGAATAAGCTTGATAACTGCTACTTTGAAAGACTGAGGTACATGTCCAGATGTAAGGGAGGCATTGATAAGATTTATTAGCGGTGTGCCAACTGCAGGCAGTAGCTGTTTTAGGAAGCCGGTTGGTATGGGGTCAAGTTAGCTGATAGAGTTATTAGATGAATTGATAAAAGAAGAAAAGTCGCTAAATTCAATGGGTATAAAAGAGTCAAAGTGTGAGGCGGGCCTAATAGACATACCTACATAATTTGGGACAGGACTGGCCAGGCAGGAGGCAGAAGTCGATGAAAATTTTTGTATTGTGTCACTTATCTTTACTTTTACTAACAAAGAAGTTCATGAAGTCATTGCTACTATAAATTGCTGGTATGGTAGGGTTAACTCTTGGTTAATCTGGCGATAGTGCTAAACAGGTACCTAGGATTGTCCTTATTTCTCTCAATAAGGGTAGAGAAATATTTGGATCTGGTAGCTGTGAGGGCATGCTTGTAGGTTAGGAGACTTTCCTTCCACGCCAGGAAAAAACTTGTAATTTGGTGGAGCACCATTTTCTTTCGAGTTTTCACATAGCTTATTTGAGAGTACGCATATGGTCATTGTACCAAGGTGCTAGCTTTTTGTCTATGATTTTCTTCCTTTTGAGAGGAGCAACGGTGTCGAGAGTTTTATGCAAAGTAGAGTCAATACTGTCTGCGAGTAGATTTATTTCAGTTAAGCTAGGGTTTGAACATACACTAGAGAAGATTTCATTGTACAGGTAGTATGATGTAGGGAGCTCATCGATAAAGGCATTAACTGTAAAAGAAGAAAACGTGCACTTAGAAGAAGATTTGGGCTCCAAGTATGTGAAGCATGTTAACGGTAAATTGAAAGAGATGAGATAGTGGTCCGATAATGCGGAATTGAATGGCATAATTTCTACCTGGTTAATATCAGCTCCATATGTGAGGACCAGATCTAGAGTATGGTTACAGTAATGTGTGGGTTTATCCACAGCTTGATAGAGTCCAATAGGTTCAATGATAGACAAAAATGCTGTTCTGAACGGGTCATGTTCATTATCCATATGCACATTAAAGTCGCCTATTAAATCATCCAGACATTGTTTCAGATGACTGCGGCACTCAGTCAATTCTTTAGTTAGTTCCTATAATTGTGTGTCATGCTCTAACTTTTGTTTCTGCCGTACTTCTATTGTGCTGTGATACAACAGCACGACACACATAATCGCTTCTTTCCTTTTCTCTTCACCATTTTTATGACCATTCCACCATTCACTCATAGTTTCAGCTAGTTTGGCTATTTTGTGCTCTCAAAAGTAACTGTGTTTTAGCCTTAATTACGCCACTGTATCCAGGTACAGTCGCTTCCGTAGCAGATTTCGTAATCTCTTCATTTAATATCTCTTTCTCCATTCCCGGTCCCGCGATTGGTAACGGTTCAGAGATTATAGTTATCTTAGCTACTATAAAGAATTTTACAGCTAGCGCCAAAGTACTTAGCTAATTCTTGTCGGTAGCTATGTCCCTGTGTGTAAAACAGTTTTTAAGGGCAGGGAAAGTGTGTGTTTTGTTTTTATTGTATAGGGGCGATTCCTGTGTGTTATTACTTTAACCTTACTCCCTTATCTCGGGCTCATAGAATCAAGAATATTTAGGGGCTCATACTGTCCACGGTCATGCTATTGGACCGGAACCTCGACAAGTTTATATCAATATTTATGATAATCCTATTATATTATATAGGCCTATAGGCTATTATATTCTATAGGCTATATTCGTGTACACTTCAAATAACATATCACACAGGCCTAGCACAACAAATACAACAGTTATTCTGCCAGCATACAAGCATTTCAACTCATGAACATAAAACACAAAACACAAATTAAGATCAGAACAAACAAACGATAGTGCACTTTCTCTCACGCATTCATTCAATTTGGCAAACAACCAAGGTTCTTCTTACACACACTTGGCACACAGCCCAGTTTCTCACATCTTCCTTTTTTACCGAAACAGTGAAAAAGGCCAAAGCACTACCCCAAGTGTAGGCTACTTCCTACAGCTTTAATGCCAACAACAACTGCAGCGGTACTCGGAAGCATCCGCTAACAGAAACCAATGTACCCAAACGGCACTGACACCTAATCGTGTCCGGTGGGACTTGAAAGAACCAACTACCGCGGAGGCAACTGCTAGTCGCAACCAAAATGCCCAAACGGCAATGACACCCAAATGTGCCCAAATATGGGTCCGATCTGACCCCTCTAAATGCCCCAAACAGCAATGACACCCAAACGTGTCCAACTGTGGGTCCGATCTGACCCCTCTAAATGCCCCAAATGGCCATGACACCGAAATGTGCCCAACTATGGGTCCGATCTAACCCCTCTAAATGCCCCAAAAGGCAATGACACCTAAATGTACCCAACTATGGGTCCGATCTGACCTCTCTTGATCATCCAGTGGTTCAATCACAACGCTGTCCCTTTCCACAGTTTCTTTACAAAAAATAGGAGTCACTCCAGTCAGTGGGAACGTAAATACAAAATGTAATTCAAACAACGTTCAAACAAAATGCAATTTAAATAAAATGTAACTGGTTCAAACCTATCACTTCTAATGAATTAGCTTCTGAGATGCTTGTCCTTCTGGCAGGTTTTCTCATCTCTGCAGAGGAGCTCTGAAGCTCTGTTAAAGTGGCTATTGGGATCTTGGTCACCTGCCTGACCAAGGCTCTTCTTTCCTGGTTATTGAGTTTGACCGGATGGCCAGCTCAAGTGCTGGTGGTTCCAAACTTCTTCCATTTCACAATGATGGAGCCCCCTGTGTTCCAAAGCTTTAGAAATGCTCTTATACCCTTGCCACAATCAAATGTCACAACACAATTTGATTGTAGAGGTCTATGGAGAGTTTCTTCAACTTCATGGCTTGGTTTTTGGTCTAACATACGCTGTGAATTATACACAGGTGTGTCCTTTTCTATGTCCAGTCAATTCAGTTTGCCATCTCATTTGTACATCTCAATCAAAGCAAAGAGAACACATCTGAGCTCAGTTTGGAGTGCAATAGCAAAGCGTCTGAATAGTTATGTAAATGAGATATTTCAGTTTTTGATTTTGAATAAATTTGGAAATTTTCTAAAGGGAGAAACTGCCCAAATCCAAGTGTGCAAAGCCTATAGATGTGTACCCAAGAGGGCTTGAAGGTGAAAGAAAGTTTGTTTGATTAAAGGCTTTAGCTTATTTCTGGTCCACCTGTAAATTAATATCAATATAATGCAATACAGTTTTTATTTCAGTATTTGCACGCTCTTGTGTTTTCTCACTATCATCCTTTATTATTGCACTGCTTGTTGTTGCAGCTGGAGTACACAGCTCGGCTGGACTTCCTGTGGCGTGTGCAGGCAAAGGAGGAGATCAGTGAGATGAAGGAGCTGAGGGAGCACAATGAGAACATGCTGTGCAACATCCTGCCCAGCCACGTCGCCCGTCACTTCCTGGAGAAAGATTGCGATAATGAGGTGAGGCAACAAGGAAACTAATGTGTACTGCTACTGCAGGTGTTTTATAAATGTTATTATAGTAAATGTTACCTATGATTAACCTAGTATTTGTAAGTGTTCAAATGAATGAAATCATATTGTTGTGCAACATTCTGATGTGGTTCTTTTCTACAGAAGCACAAAAGTGTAGTTTTTTCCCAGTTTGTGGGTTATGGATTCTTATTCAGGAAAGATGACACCAACTGCTCAGTTCTATCATTTTTCTGGAAGAGCAACAAATGAAAAAAGCTTTTGAGTACATTGGAAACATTTTATTACATCTTAAATCATTCATTTAACTTTGACTTCCATTTATAGTATGTCATTCACAAAGTGTAAAAAATAATTAAAAACAGTAACAACACCGCTAAAACAATAGCTAAAGGAGATAAATCTGTATTCGCCAAGTATGCAGTAGCACATATTTTTCTCCATTATATCAACAGATTTAAGTTATGTATTAGTTCATAAGTAGATCCCAGATATTTTTAATGAAATAGTTTAAATGAAACTATAAGCGAGCTAGCTTGGTGACTCAGTTATGTCCCATTATTGGGTAAACATGGCACACATCCTACTTCCCTCCCTGGATAGCAACTAGCGAGTAGAACAGCTGACTTTGCAAGTTATGTTGCTTCGCATTTTATACAGTGATTTGCACATTGACATGAAAGGTACAATTTTTGAAATACCAGTGCATATCCTGCAGTGTAAAAAAAAAAAAATATATATATATATATATTTTTTTTTTTTTTTTTTTTATGCTCCATATGTATGTATGTATGATATATGTTACATATATATATGTTCCAGCAGCTGGGGCACCAATAAAATACTGTAAAATTATAGAAGTTAGCCAAACTCATAAAAATACAGTAATTTTCCATAATTAAAATACAGTTTGCTGCATTAATTTTACATGAAATTGTGCAAATCTTATGTCTTTAAATGTTAATAAAGATATTTCCTCCTTTAAAAACAAACTATGTATAAAAATGTAGTAATGCTGCAATGATACAAATAATGAGACTGAGATTACAAAACTATACCGTTTTAACTTGTGTATTATTACATAAAAACATGACCACAGGACAGTGTTGATATTATTCTGTACATAAAAACCTTGTATATTTAATCAATATTTATTGTAATAAAATTTTATGTTACCCATAAAACATTTCATTTACTTGCTGCTATTGCTCTTTTTGGCAAGCAGCCTTTTATTTTGGCAATAGCGAAACCAGGAAGTAGCACGCACACACTGACACGGTAGGAGGGAAATACATCAAAGTCGAACACATTCACGGTGGGCTAAACAACAGTCCCATCGCCCCAAGGCATGCTGGAAAACTCTGCCCACTACCCCCAATACATGTAGTATTTAACGGTTTACTCTTGTTTTTTTTAAATTGTAGCTAGCTATGTGTTTGTTTGCAAGGTGATATGTGTATTTGCAGCGGAATATGAGAGTAGCTAGCTAGTTACATTTATTGTTTTGTTTGCATTGTAGCTAGCTAGCTAGATTTGTGTTTATAAGGTGATATTTGTACTTTTTAGCTGAATGTGTAAGTATAATTTGGCTTTCACACACTTTGCTAGCTAGCTATCAAACCAATACAGCTTAAGCGTGTCTCTTCTGAACAACTAGCAAGCGTTAAGTGCACCAGGCCATTCATTCATTAGTGGATATAACTTTAAATCCAGCTACTGTATCTCTTTTTTGAATTCTTTTTGGGGTCTCTGCTGACCCATCTAGCCATTTTCTGATTTCTTCAAAAGGTAGATACAGACACACATCAAACTTTTGGTCCACTTTGCCATAGATGTTGACTGAAGAGTTACCCTGCTCCCACCCTGAGTATGACATAACGGCGGATCGATTTTCAAAACATGATTGGAGACTTCCATGCTGAGATGTCCACGTTGACAGTCCACTGTTGCTTATAAATGTTATATATTGATAAAAACACATTAGCTAATGCTTTTGTTGTGAAAATATCCATAATAATACAGAACAACTGTAAATGTAAAAATCTATTTAAAATAACAGAACCTTTACTTGTTACTGTGAAGCCCCTTTTAGACATGCACTGAAAGCCGAAACGTATCCAGCCCCTACCCGGAGGAGCTGTATGTGAGAACGCAAATGTCCGAATCAGTCAGACTGGACATGAGACGGACTTTTTTCTGCCAGCTCCCCAGTACAAAGTCCGTCTCATGTCGGAGTGAGCCCATGTGTGAATAGAGCAGGTAACGTTCTGGAGAATCCACCGCGAGCGAGTGGGCGTGTTGATGACGTTTCTATCATGCGACTGGCACGAAACCAGAAGAATACAAACATCTGTCTCGTAGTCTTTTCTGCATGCCTGTATATTGCTTTCCACGGTTTCGTTGACATTCGTTAAGACATTTCGTTGACATTCGTGAGATAGCTATAGTTATACTGCGAAAACTTGTCTCTTACGATGATCAGTAACGTTGGTTAGTAGTTTATTATCTCGTTAGTAGCTAGCTAAGCTGTAGCTAAGTAATAGTGATAGGTATAGTGAGATAGGTGAACTGGTGACCTAACATTACATAACGAACAACAAAAACTTACCTTCCTGTTATAATAAATGTATGATTAATAATAAATTACGTGTACCGGTAGCTCTATTTGGATGGCTATGTGTGATTTTTTTATAGGCTACCCAAAAGTACAATAGCTATGTTCGCCTTTTCCTCCTCCTGCCACATTATGTGCCTGTACCACTGAAAGGTAAGATATTGAAAAGAAAACACTTCAACTCACAAATGCTTTTCGTGAACTCGTCGACACTTTTCACCCAAGAGAATGCATGTGGTGTAAAAAAAACCTACCCATCAGCATCATAACAGCAGCATCACATCTGAGATACCAAGTTACAGCAACAACACTATATACCTTGTTATAGTAAGTGCTCTACAACAACACTATAGAGAAGTACCCACAAGAATGGCCTGATGCCAAAAACTCTATCTCTTTTTGTTTTTCTCTCTCTCCCTCTCTCTCACACACACACACACATACATACCATTTGACTACTTTTTTCTGTACACATTAGCGCATGCCATTTTTAACAAAAACAAAATATGCAAGAATGATGGGCTACATGATAGAACAGAATGCCCTGTCATGTAACCTACAATGTCAGAAAAGGGTCCACCTAGGGATGCACTACAAAACGTGTTCCAACTGTAACGACTGCCAATAGATACTGGAACTGTTTTTATCACAACCGCTTTGCAAGATATTGTGTCAAACATCATGTCCCGAATAAAGCAATTTGGTAACCACAGCAAAAATAACATACATTACAGAAGAGAGACAGGCAATAGGTAGACAGGAAAGTTAAAGGAAACATGTGTGATGGTCTTTTAAGAGGTCTGTAGGCTTGGGCCTACTATTTGAAGAGAAGCTCACATCGACAACCTTTCTGGGACGCAAGCAGGTTAATCACCATGTCATTGAAGTCCGGTGATTTTTGGATGAAGTCCCAAAGGTTCGAATAGTTCCTAATAGTGGCTAGTCACAAGCAGTGTTGGCCGTTCTTTGAGGTATAATCCGAACAAAAAGTATCCAGCAACAACGTAAAAAGTCGAATCATTCTGATTTTTTAATGTTCAACTAGATCGATAAGTTAAATTTGAAGAACAGTTGGGGATTCATTTAACGGAGTATTTCCCGTCATTTAGCTACCGTTTTTAAAAGCTTTGAGGGATAGGTCTAAAATCACCTCTTATTTTAACCAACAAATAATTCAATATATCATCACTATATTAGATTGACTGATAGCTATTTGACAGTACTAGCTAGCTAACGATGGTTGACAAACAGTGGAAATGTTATCTAGCTAATATCTATCAGTTATTAACCAGCTATCTATTAGCTAGATACCTAACCAGGGCTTAGCCCTGTTAGCCCATTTATACCAGCCGTCCCTGTTAACAATAAATTGTAACTGAAGTTAGTGAGGTATAGCGTTGTGCAGTTTCCAAACAAAAAATCTTTTTGAACAATTCTTTTCACTGTGCTCTATGTACTGGCTCACTTTTCTAAACCATTTGTTCATTAGACCCACCAGTCAGGCAACCTTCACAACATACTTAAAATACAACTCCATTAGCCTACAGAAAAATAACAAAGATGACCACAACTGGAGGAAAAATTATATTGGGTTGGGATGCTGTCCAGGCAGTGTATCAGAACTAGTACAGTCATAGAATGTAAATTCCACAATCGGTACCCAGTACAATAATTTGGTTCGTTCGGTCCCTGTAGTTCACTTGTTCAACAGTTCTTCCGGTTTGGGAGGTACTATTGATTTAAGTTTTTCCATTTCTTTCAGTTTTTTGAACTTGTTGAGTTCATTCAGTTTGTTTCCCTCTTTGACCACAGGGTGACTAGATCAGTCATCATACTGTGCAATTAAATACATAGCCTGCAAACTTGGCCTGTTTTGGCAAAATCTTATACTTGAGATTGCAGCATGCAATAATACAAGTCTCCACTGTCATTTTAAGCTAATTAGGAGTGAAGCTACTTAACTCATTACAGAATTAATATCCTACTCAGGGCCGGCCCAATCCTACTCAGGGGGCCCCAAGCAGAATTTGATTTGAGGACCCCCACCGCCTCTGTGTCGCCAACACTATTGACTATTGTCAATGCTTGATCATTCGCACACCTGCTGTAAATCTAACACACCCATTATCAATTTTATTAGTTGTAGCTGTGTTGCTTACACCATACCAATGTCAGCCTTGCATGGTTTACCCTGCTATGGTTTTTAATCTTAAAAGGTAACAAACGAGTGGTCTGGTGTTAATTTGCACTCTAATATTCAAAGTGATACAGTACTAAGTGGCATACTGAACGTGGTGTACTGTTATCGTTAATAACACCACCAACATAAAACCCTGATATTACAGATCAGCATGCATTAGTTCTTAAGAGTGTATTCTGATCAGTGTACATAATACATAGTTAACAGGAGTAGAGTTTGGAACAATTCGTGAGGTATAAAAAGCTGGATTTACAGCAGTTATACAAAGAGCTACTGGGTAGCACCTTATTTATTTGCAACAGTAATGACTGTGGTTTTCACGTTCATTGTCTTATGTGTTACCTTTTTGTTGTCTTTTTGTTCCCAGCAACATCAGATGCAAACATGTTGATTCCATATTCCAATGTTATGTTTTTAGTAAATTCAGTCACATCAACATAATTTTAAATCACTTCCCTCTGACTTTTGATTTGATTCTTGATTATACAGGTGTCTTGATTAGCCTGCAAAATAATAAATAATCATAAAACAGAATTCCTTCGGATGTTATCTCCAGCTTGTTATAACTCCTCCACACGCACATTATGAAATCATATTTAAAATATAGCATTAATGTAATAATAATGCAATATTGTGCATTAAGTTACTGTAATTTGTCTTTTCTGGTCTGTGTTTTTTATTTAATGATGTTTGGTAGATATTCCACTAAAACTGCACACATAAACATGTACAGACCCATTCACTTTTTGCACATTTTGTTACAGACTTAATTTAAAATGGATTAAATGTATTCTTTTGGCTGTCAGTCTACACACAATGACCCATAATGACAAAGCAAAAGCATTTTTTAGAAATTGTTGCAGATTTATTACTTTGTCTCTTTTTCTCTACACTGTAAAAAATGTTTGTAGAAATTGCGGTAAAAAACTGTCAAATAGCAACAGTAAAAGACCATAAAATCCAAAATAGTATATCACCATAGTAGATACATAGAATTACCCTAAATCAAGAAAGTGCATAACTTTAATTTTTACTGTCATAGTATGTAGAAAACACACAATTTTACTGTGAAAATATAAAATGGGTAAAATTAATGGGCATATACCATAATGTCACAAGCAAGTAATTACCCTAAAATTAACGGTATTATTCTGTCGACATCACAGATTTTGCTGATGTTTACATTTAAATTTACAGTATAAAACCTTTCACCATTCAGCAAAAACATACCTTAATTTCTACAGAAACAAGATATTAAAAATATGGTATATGTTTGTTAATAATGTTTATTTGATGGTAAAACATGTATGCTTAAATATACTGTAATTTGCTGTCATTTTATGTAATGTCCTTGTGATGTGCTATATGCAATGGAAAACTAAAACATAAATAGAAAGATGCATTTCTTGAAGAAAGTCAAGTGATTGCTGTGCAGCAATGCTAGCAATCATTTGTGGCTGTCAGGGTTTATTAGGTGGTTGTAAAGGTGTTTTTAGATGGTTGCTAGGGTGTTTGTAGGTGGTTGCTATGGCGGTCTAGGTGGTTGGTAAGGTGTTTTTAGGTGGTTACTAACGTGCAGTGCACAAGGTGGCTGCTGGGGTATTGTGATTGCTAAGGTGAACTAGGTGGTTGCTTGTGATTAATTATTGTTTATATTGGTTATCTTAGTTAAGTCCTTCACTTTCATTGTCCATGTTTGTTTGGGTTCGGTAGGGTGCCACCGTTGAGTGGTTTGTGTTACTGTTTGTTGACTTCCCTTCCCTTTTTCTCTTTGTTAATTGAAAAAAATAAATGTTTGCCTATGTGCTGACTGGGGTGACAGTGGCTCAGGAGGTAGAGTAGTTGACTGAGGATTGGAAGATCCTTGGTTTGAATCTGCTGTCTCCTGGCAACATGTCTAAGTGTCCTTGAGCAAGACACTGAACCCCAAACTGCTCCCACTGGCTAATTGGTACCTTGTATGGCAGCCTCTCTCACTGGTAGATGGAACCCCATTAAATGACAGTCATATAATGAGGCTTTTATGGTTAAAAACTTGTTTGTTTGGTATTTTTCAGTGAAATTGAATGGGAGTCAATGTACAATAAGTGAAAACTGCATGTAAATCTTACTGAAAGAGTTAGTTTAATAGCAGTGTGGTCATGCTAATTCAGCAGAAAAAGACTGTTGGATTTACTGATTTAAAATGTATTTTTTTGTAAATTACAACAGTTTTAAACTGTAAAATTTACAGGTTGTTCCGTTAAGTTGTTTACATTTTTACTGTATTTTTTTACAGAATTATTCTGGCAACCACAGCTACCAGTTTTTTTTCCATAAAAACAACGGTATATTTTTTTTACTTTAACCGTGATAGTAGAAAAGGTTCAACCGTATTTATTATGGTGAAATTCTGGCAACCACAGCTGCCAGTTTTTACCGTAAAAACAAAGGTATATTTTTTAGTGTACCTCCTCCACGACCCACCCTGGTCTGTCACTTCTTGCAACCTTTCACCTTCAGCCTTCACCATCAGGGTCGTTGTCATGCTGAAAGGTGAACCATGGCCCCAGTCTGAGGTTGTGTGCACTCTGGAGTTTTCTTCAAGAACCTCTTTCTTCTTTGGCTGTCTTCATCCTTCCCTTAATTCTCACTGGTCTCCCTTACAGTGCTGCCACCACCTTGCGTCACTGTAGGGATGGTATTAGACAGGTGATGAGCAGTACCTGGTTTTTGCCAGATGTAGTGCTTGGAGCCCAAAGTGTTCAATTTTTGTCTCATCATACCAGAGACGCTTTTTTTCTCTGGACTCCAGTCAAGTTTTTTTTCTTGGTCATTATGGGTTATTGTATGTAGATTGACATCCAAAAGAATACATTTAATCCATTTTACATTAAGTCTGTAACACAACAAACTGTGCAAAAAGTAAAGGGGTCTGAATACTTTTTTCAAACACATGCCACTGTCATAATTCCAGCTCTGTGGTGCAAGAAAAAAAAGAGCTACTCAAAAAATTATGTGAGCAGCTGCACAACCATTGAAACAGAATAATCAGTGACATATGGAAGTCATGTTGGAATCATATAACGCTAACAGTGTTGAAAAACATTAATCACAAATCTAAAACTGAGTTTTAACACTACTAAAAATTTTCTAAAAATTGTCTCCTCTCCTGCTCCTGTCGGATTTTCCCATTATTGACAAGCACCGTTTGTGACATTTAGGAACTTGAAGGTAATGCTCAATCAATCAGGACAATGCTTATGAAGATGCACAACAATGCTTCATTGCAAGACTCTAGCTCTCATAAATCTTCCAGTTATAGCCATTTAATGCTTTAAAAATATTTGTTTATAATCAGGGTTGGGGAGTAACAGAATACATGTAACGGCGTTACACATTTAAAATACAAAATATGAGTAACTGTATTCCATTACAGTTACCATTTAAATTGATGGTAATCAAATTACAGTTACATTTTAAAAATATGTAGATGATTACTGAAGGGATTACATTGGATTTTTGGATTTGGATTTCATTTAATTTCATTTATTTTTTTCATTTAATGTTTATTCAGCTGGAAAATCAATCCAATGATAGGCAACTCCGGGGTGTATCTCCCATATGCCCTGAAGAAAATAGCGTGCAGTAGAATGGAAAATGAGACAGAAAGCAACCGGCACAACGCGTTTATGTCATGGAAATACCGGTTCCATTTTAATTTCAAATTTGACAAAGGTCTTGCCCCCCCCTCGGAATCATTAACCCCTGTGTAGGGATTAAATGGTTCACTTATCTCCACCAGTGCAATCCTTTTCACGCTGCACCTGGCACTTTTTGTACAGACTATACAGATAATTTATTGACAGTACAAGTACATGCTGCTATTCCTCCAAATATATTGTAAATACTTTTTGCTGCTACAAAACTCAATTTACAGTACACTCCTTGCTTGTACAGTGTGTAATGTATATAGATATATGTTGTGGTTATTGTCTGTCTTAACTTATGCACACTGTTGGTATGGGAGAAACATTATTTCATTCTTGATTGTACGCAAGGGCATGGTAAAATGACAATTGAAATCTGAATCTGAAATTTTATTTAAAAAGTATATTAAAATATTTTGAAAACTACTTTTAATGTACTGTTGTGATCATTTCATGCACCTGTTTGTTGAAATGTGAAAAGTTCAGTAAAATAGACCTTTTAATTAGCCTTCTAACTTCATCATAAAACATATCGGTAATGAGAATTATACTGGTGCACGTCCTTATAAAGCTTTAATAAAACACTTCATATGTTTTACTTACATACTTTTAAAAATAGTGTTTAGAAAGTAATCCAAAGTATTTCGATTACGTTACTTACCTTGAGTAATCTAACAGAATATGTTACAAATTACATTTTAGGGCAAGTATTCTGTAATCTGTAGTGGAATACATATTAAAAGTATCCCTCCCAACCTTGTTTATAATTAAAATCAATTGGATAGCTGGACATTTTTGTGAAGGGCAGTCATGGTTCAGCTCAGAGTTTCTTCACTCACTGATTTTCCTTAAAAGTCTCTTTAATTTAGTTCCGTGCTGAATTTAGTATGCTGAAAAGAGGCTGGCAGTCTCACTCACGGTCTTCCATTGCAAGCTATCACTAGATGCTAGTTTCATCTTCAGAAGACGAAGGAAACACTAACCATGTGGTGAGGGCTAGGTCATTTCATAGATCCAGTGAAAAAAAATCTGCAGATCTCTCTAACTCTTATAGAACCTCTTTGAGGGATATGATTGATATAGGTTGTAGGTTGTAAGGCCAACATGGATCAGCTATCAGCTAATCACCAGTGGTCACACCTGAGAAAATGAAATGCAAGGGAACGATCCTTTGTATGAGCAAACACAGAAACAGGAAAATTTCTATTTCTCGTTATCTCTAACGAGATCTCTATCTCTCTTCTTGAAATGGTTAACTCAGAAAATGCACGGATGCAAGATGCCCATCATAAAATTTGCAGCTACAGGAGAAAATTGTCTAGACATGATAGCTGTTATCTACATGATGCATTTCAAGTATTGTTCTTATCAGATGTAAACAAATTTGTCAAGTGATAGACTTTGGCAACAGGTTGGACCTGCAATACAAAAATAAATAAATAGCCTTGGTTTGTTTCACTCTTGATTAGAGGGTACATCAGCCAGCAAATTGTTTAGGGGATTGGAAGTCCTGGTGCCTGTATTTGCCAATAAACAGTATAGAAGTATAGCCACAAACCACACACTGACACTGGAATGTACAATCAACGTTGAGGTCTAAGAGAATGCACAGAATATATTTAATGTGTTAATGTAAATTAATTAATGTTATTATGTTATTTATAAACAGCCAAAACTTCTATCAGTACACATTGAATAATTAAAGTGACAAAGGTATGCATTATGCTACTTGTATAACTACAGCCTAATTAACCAGTATAATTAAAAATTCATGTGCATGACTCAATTACTCCTCTCAATATTAAAGGATTTTATTCTATTTTTAGATGGTGAATTATGTATGCCAGTAAACTGACTATGTGTCCTGTATAATGCATTCACCACAGTTTAATGAAAGTCCTTGAAATTTGTGCAATTAACCTGTATGAAACAGGATAAAGCAGGTGTGCCAGGCACTGCCCTTTTTCCATGATTAATTAATTAAATTAAAGCAGAATGTTCCTTAATGCTTGGGGAGCAGTTTAATTGCCAAAGGCAAGATTTCAGCCATTGTTAGAGGCAGGCTTAAAGTCAGTCCGATTGGAAAATATTAGGCTCGACTCAAAAATCTGTTGGGAACACAGAGTACTTTCATGTTGGTCCCTGCATTCCACTGGTTTGACACCAAGTGGTAACCCAGCAAAGAAAGGGTCAGTTATATGTCTCCCCTGGGTAATTGAGATGCCCGATTATGGTACATTTTTATGGCAATTATCTCTGTAAATCTGAATTTCATACACTGCTATCTCACCCTTTGCAGGAGCTCTACTCCCAGTCTTACGATGCCGTGGGAGTGATGTTTGCTTCCATTCCAGGATTTGCCGACTTCTACTCTCAAACTGAGATGAACAACCAGGGTGTGGAGTGCCTTCGCCTCCTCAATGAGATCATTGCTGACTTTGATGAGGTATACCTATATATTTTTTTCATGTTACGATACATTTTCTTCTGAGTTCTCTGTGCCCAGCATGCTTCATTCCAGAAAGAGGATATTGAATTGGGTCTCTGCGGTCCTCAGTCAGACAGTCTGTTGGAGAGTGAAGCAAACCACAACAAATCAAACCTTAAGATGCCTGACTTCATTTCACTTTATTGGAAAGCAGTTCAATATGCAGTAATGGCAATATGTCAAATTTTGAATTTCATCCAATTGTCATGTTCATCCTAGTTTGCATGCCTTACGTTTTTACATTCCCTTGCTTAGATTCTCCTTCACTTCCAAATCAGACAAATCTGTCAACATGAATCTCAAGGCTAATTTCTGCATACACTGTATGTCCAGGTAAATAAACAATTCATGTTTCAGTCTTATACCTGCAGCTGGGAAACAATTTCCATGCAAATAGGAAATGAGAAGGCGAGTTCTAAAAACCCTTTTGAGACAAACTCAATTCGGCTGATTTATATAGGGTGTCTTTCTCAGGTGGGCAAAGCTTCCAATAGAAATTTCCACCACTGTGAAAAAAGGGGCTGTTGTGCTCTCTCAATACATGCTGCTACCACACCAGTGATTTATGTGTAAATCAATGCAGGTTGCACAGCTGTGCTCAGTGATGCAACTGGACGCATATATGGTTGATAATGTGTCTGTCTTACCCTCCCTCAGTGGGAAAAGGAAACACTTCCAGTGTAGTGACTGCGCTTATCATTATTCACAAGGACAATTTCTCAACATTTCCCTCATGTCTTGACTGTAATGTGAATTTCCCTTTGGCTGTTTACTCATCTTGATTGGCATTACATTCAGGGTGTGAAATACGGGGGGTCTCGGGGGGTCTGAGACTCCTTGATTGACACTTGAGACCCCCTGAAAGCCTCAACAGCAAAATTTTGGGGGGTCTCTGGAAAAATCTTTAAAAAAATTATTTGTCACTTATTTGACAAATAATTTGACAATTGACAAATTATTGACAATTGTCACTAAAAATGTCTTTTAATCATTAAAGCCCGACAGACACAGCCTACGTCCAAATTCACATCCCTTCCTCTCGGTTGAATTGCTCACAAAGTATTCATTGCTAACAATGCTAGTTGCTTGTCTATGTGACGAAGTGTTGGCGAGAAAAATAATTTTGAATTTACATCAAATTTGATCATAGTTATGATCTGTATACAGATCTGCATCCATCTCCACACCCGTTACTCTTGTTTGAATTACTCATGAACTCGCCATTGCATAGATATGGAACACATATCACAAGAAAGAGCGGAACCGGAGCTTTGTAATGATGCTAGTCACATATTTGTACATACCGAAGTAATCATGTTATGCAGACAGATCATACTTCAGCAAAGTAATATCTTTACTAATTTCTTCACCCATTTTCACACTCCTGTTTCTTGGTTGAATAAGTCACAAAGTCCCTATCACTTCACAACATACCGCATATCAAAATAAACAGCAGAACGTACCCTTTCGATGGTACTAGTTGTTTAACTGTGTGACAAAGCATTGTCGAGTAATCTGGTTTTGAAATCACAGCAAATTTCTGCATTGTCTCCAACACAGGGCTGACATTACATCCCACTTTGTATGAAAAATAAACACAAAATAACGTATTTGCTTTTATCTCCCGTACTTCAAGGCCATCTCCCAGCGCCCTCCCATTTTGTTGTTTCTCCCAGGAAACTCCCATAATTTGCATGGCAAACTTTATTATGAATAATTGTCATACACGGATCCATAAGTTTGTATGTTTGTCTAACGTTGCCAGATTGTTTATGAAACACAATCTACACACACAATCCACATACTATATACAATTATTTATTTTATTATTATTTATTTATTTACTATCCACAACCCCCGCCGAAAAAACCTCCCGTGTTTTGAAACCTAAATGTTGGCAGGTATGGGTAGGGGGGACCCCCCGACTGCCACCGGGTAATTCGCACACTGATTACATTCAAATATTGTAGATCATTAATATGATTGTCATTGTCATATCAGTTGGTCTCACCTTGGTTGGTCACTAATCAGTAAGGACTGTTAAAAGATTCAATCTGGCCCTTAACCCACATGGGTAACGGCATTGTGTGAGCTGTTGGGGTAGGTTTTGATCCCAGTAGTATGAGCAGGGTGACATTTAATCATGGTGATTTTTAAGGGAGCATTGTATTTTTCTGTTGTATTCCGGGAGGTGGGTTTTTACCCCTGTGGCTTTTAACACTAGAACAGCCAAACTGTTCCTTTTGGTTGACTAAACATACTTGAAATGTTTAGCTGTTGCAGTTTTTAGAATTGGCACAAAGGCTGATCCAGAAACAGCAGGCAGCCTTGTTATATAACATTTCACTGGTTGTTATGTTAAAATACACATCTGCTGTATCAAAAAAAAAAAACTCCTTGCAAAAAGGAACTGAATTGGATAATATTAAAACTAACTTTTAGCTACTTTTCTGGGTCATCTGGCATACATGATATTTTTACTGTTATAATAATAGATGTCTTTGCAATCTTTATAAATTACATTTGTAAATGTACTCTTTTAAAATTAATTACAAAGACAATAGATTCTCCAGGTCTCCAGGATAAGAAGTCTCCAGGTATGTTTGTACCATTGTTTTTCTGTTTACAGATGTGCTGGCCTAATTTGCCTGTATATCAGACTACCTGAAGAGGAGAATTTCTGTAATCATATTATTTAGAGATGAATGTGTCCATTCCTTATTTCGTAGTACAACTGTAATCCATTGATTATGCCTCTTCACATCTATTTGCATAATTGTCAACACCTAGCTTCTCAAAAATCAGCTCACTCATCTGTACTTCATCGTTTAAATGTGTTGAATGTGTTGATGACATGAAAGTATCCTCTCAAAAGACATCAGGAGATGATTCAGGATAGTAGACACATATCAGTTCAAAACAAGGCATTCCCATTCCCCCCTCTACAGGAAAGTCAGCATTCCATAGCCCTTGATATAACTGCATGCCGTTTTATTGAAGTTGAACTCTATAACAGTTGGAAAATGTAGAGGTTCTCAATCCCTATCCATTTAATGTTTCAGACTAATTATGTTCCTTGTTCCTTTCCTATGAGCTTACATAAATCATCAGTGAAATCACCTCTTTGATCATCAATATATGCAACTGCGTTTCATATGTAACAGTGTCAGTCAGGTTTGCTATACGTTTGGAAGTGGGAGTAGACGTAGATACAGATGTCTCTGTCAATTGCATGCTTTTTTATATAAGATGAGGTCTGTCATGGTGTCAAGGCTCATTCAGGGTACTGTCTGTTGAACTCACTTTTCAGTTTGAATGGATATACTTCTGTTCTCTTGTGCTGGAAGTCGCTCTGGATAAGAGCATCTGCTAAATGAATGTAATGTAATGTAAATACTCCATCAGAGGATGTGGGTAGACAGCCATATGTTAGCTGTTCACCTTTGCATCAAGCCCCAATCAGAACATGTGCTTGACTAAGCTCAACACCCGCTTCCTTCCGAAACAATGACTGAGCTCAACACTTGCTTTCCTCCCAAATGGTAAATGGTTTGCTAAATGAAGCAAAGATGTGATCCTCTGGGAATTTATTCTGTCTGGAGATGAAGTAACAGGGAGGCATTCAGCTTATGATATTGTGACTGAACATCAAGGCCCCATTGAGAGACCCTGTGTTTAATTACTTTGGACATGGAGTCACATCAAACTATGTGCTGAAGCCAAGGCAACCATGACACAGAACACTACATTCACACCAGGAGCAGCGAGAGTGTCAAAGCGACCAGAAGTCATCCATTTTCTATGTGAGCCAGCGTCTCTCTGCGGCGAGCAGCAGCATGACCGTTGGCGGCGCATCTTGGTCGGTGTGGGTGTCAGAATAAAGTTGAAGTCTGGGCAACTTTATGGTGATGAGCTATGACGCGGTTTGGCGGCAACCAATTGGAATAGAAGAGCTCCACTCTAGAGAATTCTAAAGAACACAACGGTGTAAACTTTTGTTCCCACCGAACATTAGTTCCCAAGCACAATGGAGGAGAGGTTTATTTAATTAAGGTTGGCTACACACAAATTAATGTTAACTAAAGACCAAGGCTAGTAAACGTGTCCTATCAACTGCATGTTGAAATTTGACTTAGCATTTAGCATCAATACAAAAGTCACACCACACAAATGGCTTTTAATTAGTTTATTTTGTTAGTTTATTTTGTTACCAAACATGTAATTATAATTGTTTATTTCTTTCCTTCATCGATCGATTTTTTACCTTAACATTTAAAAGATTTCATGAGGCTAACTACACTACTTGTAGTCAGTCAGCACAAAGATACCGGTCGACACGTTTGTTTGCTTTACGGCCCCTTTAAATAACGTTTGCAAGCCCCAGCATTCCAAAGGAACTTATAGCCGCCTATTTCATCTATGTCAGAGCGTCCACTTCTTCGACAGTGTTGTCGGCAGGGCGGCCAGAGCAAATTTTGACACTCTCGCCATTCCCGGTGTGAATGTACAGTAATAGTTGGAAATATTATGATATTATTGTAGGAGTCACAGGCTTCAAACCACGTTTGGTAAAGCATCAGTCATTTCTGTGCTTTTATTTTTAAAAATTGTGCGTGTTACAGGCCCAGTGTCAGCATTACTATCAGTGTGAAGATTCACTCGAGGCACACAAGGGCAAGCTGTTCATGGAAACATTGCATAGCTGAATAACTCAACAAATTCTGAATTGAATGAGGGTTGAGGGTTCATTTTGAGAGGCTTCCCATATCTTGGAAAGGAGAATGCAGGTCAAAAATGATTGCTATGATGAAGAAAAACAAAATTACTCGGCCAATTAAGCCAGGCCTGATGTAATGTGCACTGAATATCATTTGTGAAAGTGATTTGACAGCATTGAGTATGAATGAATTCAAGACCAATAAAATGCATGTATTCAGAGGACACCGAATATACCAACAGCAGAACTGGGGTCAATTCCATTTGAATTCAGTCAGATAAGGAAATTAAATTGAGATTCAGTTAGTTGATTGAAGAACCTTAATAGGAAAACAAGTTCACTTCATATACAGAATTTCAGTTAAAAGACCTCCTCATAATAAAATAATACCACTCTGACAGCCTGAATAATGCCACTAAAGAACCTACAAATACCTCAGGCTACTAACTCAAACAGGGCAGTGTGTTATCAAGATGGCTGACATAAACTTTTTACTGGCTTGTAGAGAAGAACAGCTGCCTCTAGTGGTTGAAGAAAGAATTGAATCTCTGATGGAGAGAAAGAGAGAGGGGAGAACAGCTTCTTCTAGTGCTGGAGCGTTGCTTGGCACCACACCTGTGACAGAGCCCCCTGCTGGTCGCAAGACATGGATATCTTGAGCAGTACAAGTTTTACATGCAACTGCATATGATTTCAGAGAAATTACTGCTTTTACAGAAAGATAACTTGGACTAAATTCAGAAATTCCTATTAAAAGACAAAGTTATTTGTAATAGTGTGAGGGTTCTTCATTTAATTAAATCAATATGTTGCTGCAAAGGTGTAGTTTCTTTTTCTCTTTTGTAACCAGTTAGGCTTCTTCTGACAGGGCTCCCTGTGATGTAAGAGGCCAAGCATGATAGTTTTGGGAAAAATACATTTCAGGCAGGCTATATTTGTTTCTGTTTTGTTTTTTGTTGTTACTGTTGATTTGTTTTATCTGTGCTGATTCAAAATCCTATCAAAAGGAAAAAAAAACACTCATTTCCCTCAACATAATAATCATCCATTAGCAATGACTACTTGAGCAATCGTTTCTCAGCCATCAACTAATCGACATTCAGAAATGTGTTATTCACATCATTGATATGTGTGTGGTTTCTAAGAAGGCAGTAATTTATTCCTCTTAGAATAATATTCTCCAGAGATCTTAGTTGTGGATGGATTTCAGTGCTCTCACCAATACTTGTTGTATGATGGTGTTTGAACTCAAATGTGCTCAGAAGATTGCCTTGAACATCAGCCTCTTATCAATGTACCAGCTGTGGGCGTCAGGTTTTCGTGCCCTGAAAGAGCGTGCACTCTCTCAGCGATTCCTGTCTCTGGTAGTTCATGCTGAGATGCTGAGAAGTTTTAAATGACATTATGGCCCAGGTCATTCATCCTTTACATGAGAAGCTGACATCTTTTACGAGCTGCAAAGATGTGGGTGTTGAACTGGAAGCATCCATGCACTTTTGTTACATTACAAATAGTGTTATTTGACAGTTATACCTAACTACATACACATTAGTAAATATGAGATTTCACCACACCATGGTAGATTGACTCAATCTATATTGGGTAGAAAATGCCTTTTATACTTGCTGGTAGCGAAAAATCATAATGCATTTGTTTATATTTGTGTTTAGTTGCTTGGTGAAGAAAGATTCCAAGACATTGAGAAGATTAAAACCATCGGCAGCAGCTATATGGCAGTATCAGGACTGTCACCTGAAAAACAGGTAACAAGGCTATGCTGTACTTTCACCTGCTGTAACTTTGAATTAAGTGACAGTTTAGAAATCATTCTTTCATTTTAGGGATACCGAGTTCATTACAGGATGTCCATAAATACCCTCCTCACACAAGCCCATAAAAAACCATTGAGGAAATAGATGCACCCTTTATTCTTATTTTATATCTCCCAACACAGCAATGTGAAGACAGGTGGGGCCATTTGAGTGCCCTGGCTGATTTCGCCATTGCCCTGAATGAGAGCATCCGGGACGTCAACAAGCACTCATTCAACAATTTTGAACTGCAGATTGGTAAAATGTTTTTTTTGCATTTTGACTGTGTGTTGCCCTTACCCATATCAATTATTCATCACCACTTGGCAATTTACGTTCCTTTGAAAGATTCAAGGGATTAAACCAGTCAAATGTAGTCAGTCCACCTACTGCTCAGCTCATGGTCGTACAAACAGAATGGCTGTGATTCAGGCATGTCAATGCATGCATAGCTGTCCTCCTAAAAACCAGACGTACCATGTGTGGATCTGCCAATATATGTGTTTAGTAAAGGTGAATTCCATTGAACTCTAAGACATGTACAGTACACTACAGTGCAAAACATGTGCCAGTCTGGGAATTTTCAGGCTACTTTGTACTGCTGTGTCACATGTTACAAAATCTGCTTGAGGTTGAGGTTTTCCATTAGACTATAGGAATAAGATCTAGTCCTGTTTAAACAGTAGTATAACATCTGTGTTGCTAAAATGAATTTAGGCCACACCAGTTATCACCTACACTTCAATAGAGGTTGTTTCTCCTTTAACATTAATCTGAAACCAGCCACATTTGACAAAATAATGTAAATTGGATGGAATCAACACTGTTGTACTGTGGCCAGTATCTCCAACAAAATTTAATGATCTCCAAGCTCACCTTTCCAAAGACGGTCCTTTATGAAAAGGAACTGGTACTTAGCTATCATAGGATATCTGGGAAACATTCCTCTTCTCCAAAAGTGCCTTTGAAAGTAGGGAACCTGAGAAGCTATATGATTTGTTGCTTCTGTGTCTTGCTCCAAATAATTGCCTTTGTGGTAAAATTAGGGAATTATTAACTTGTAACCATGTTGCATATTTGAATGTTTAGCTCTTAATATTTTCATAAAGGAGCTCACTTTTACACTTTACACTAATCATGAAACATCTATAAAGCTACAAGTGGAACCACTGTAAGATTTGTTGTGCATATACAATAGAGACTGTTACAATATAATTTGTTTATTTGTAAGGGTTGCCTGGCTACATACAAAAATGTAAAAAAAATTAGTCATATCTCAAGTTATTTTCTGTGAGTTAAAAAAAATGTTTTTATGTCAAATGTTTCTGTGTCTTAGATATAAGTGCATACATATGTAACAAAGTTTCATGTTAAATTTGGTCCAAATTCTTTTAAATATCCCTTTAGGAATGCTTTGATGAGATGTCTGAATTTATAATGTGTTTCCGTGTAGGCATGGCACATGGGTCAGTCGTGGCTGGGGTGATAGGTGCCAAGAAGCCCCAGTATGACATCTGGGGAAAAACTGTGAACCTGGCGAGCCGTATGGACAGCACTGGCATCAGTGGCAAAATCCAAGTGCCTGAGGAGACGTACCTCATCCTGAAGGAGCGTGGTTTTGCCTTCCTGTACCGCGGCGAGATCTATGTCAAGGGCATCAGCGAGCAGGAGGGCGAGATCAAGACCTACTTCCTGCTGGGGCAGGTCCAGCCCAACCCGCTCATCCTGCAGCCGCGCAAGCGGACGGGCCAGTACTCACTGGCTGCTGTGGTGCTGGGGCTGGTCCAGTCACTTAACCGGCAAAAACAAAAGCAGATCCTCAATGAGAACAACTGCTCCGGGATCAAGAAGGGACATTTCAACAGAAGGACCCTACTGATGGCCACGGAGTCTGAGACAGTCACCCACATTGAGGCTGTTGACAAAACGGAATTGCCATAGCACATGTCATGCCCATCCGCTTTTTTTGGTGTCAGTGTTTCTTTTTTGTATTTGTTTTATATGTATATATACATAAAAAAAAGTAATACATTTTTTATAGCCAGGTTTTGTAATGTAGTTGGTGGCTTTGTATGTCCTACCTTTGCTGCAGCAGAGGAGATTAGGAAATAAGAGTTTGGCTCAACGTGCGAGTAAGTCGCTTTCCTTACAGAATTGAAAATGTTTTTCAGGTGATAGGGTACAAACACACTAAGCTGATGCTTGCTTCACAATGTCATATTCTACATAATTACTGTTATTAAATATTCATGCCACAATAACCAGGGTCACATTTCATCTTAACAAAGACAGTTAAATGGCTCTGATAATTAGATCTACAATTCAGAAGATTGTCTAACAGAATGCTTCCCATTGAATGAGCAGTTAATTGCCTGTCAAGTTTCAGCAGACAAACGGAGAACTACCTTGGGGTTAGAACTTTTTCTATGTCCAATCTTTGAGATTCAGGCTGATCCCATTTAGAATGTACTTGTTCATTGCAGACTTAGTCATTCACATAAAAAAGCAGATAAATGGCCATCAGAAATGCAACTCATCCAAATGATGGCTACCAGATACAACAAGTGTCAAAACTGCACACACTTTTACATCAGAGACAGAGCTATGCACTCATGGGTTGGCATTTGCCTACAATGGTAAATTGAGGGGTACAATATAGTGAGGGACTAATGTAATTACATCTTACATTACAAGCGCAAGCAAAATAGCTTGTATAAATGAAAACTAAACATTTTTAAGAGCAAAAACTCTCCAGTGATTCCAGGCCTACAGCTATGGAGGGACTTATGTGAATGAGCATCGATGATTTGCAGTAAATGCCTTATTCACTGAAAAAATTGATAAAACAACAAATTCAAATTTAGGCATACCTCTAGCACAGGTTTCTCATCTCTACAATATTCCTTGCAGCACTGCTCGTAACTATAGAGAAGCTATAGTGGCTCTGCGGCATCTGCAGTTAAGGGTACCATATTAAATAACATTTTATTACATTTATCCTTTTCTCCAAAGTTTGATGAGAACATGATCTTATTTTTTAATGACGAGGGCAAGCTGTGAATATTACAAATCATGAATCAGCACAGCAGATAATTACAGATAAAATCACTGATAAGGTTTGTTCTTATTGTTCAAAACAGGAATAGAGAAAAATCTGCTGTAGAAATTTCAGCCACAGCTGAAAAACTAAATATTTTTTGACTGGGCCGAGTAAAAAAAACAAAAAACAAAACAAAACAAAAAAAAAAACTGCCATTCAAGTGTTTATAATAGCAGTTGCTCTGTGGTAAGGTGTAAAATGTCATTTTGCTCTCTTTTTTGCATCTTTCCACCTCTCCTCCTTTGTTTTTACCACCATTGAGTAATTTAACCTTTTACTGCCACCTTCTGTGTGAGCTGGTAAGTACAACTCAATTTCAATAACTCCTGTTTCTTTTCTTCATTACCATCTCTCCATGTACAAGTTAATGTCAACCTTATTGCAACTAAGGATGTATATCCAGATACGTAGTCCTTTCAGTGGATGGTTGATGTTACTTGGCTGACACAATAATCAGGTTTTTGTATTATTTTACAGTCAAAAACCTGAGAACAAATTTCAAGTCTGCAAGCTGCTTTACCATATATTACCTGTTATTCATTAAATAGAGGGAGAGGCTTGATCTTGGCAAAAATGAAAAGGTTCACATTTCACTTACACTGAAAAATATGTTTTTATACATATTTCATTACAAAAAATGACTGCTGAAGAAAAAAAGAAATACATATTCTATGTAAACATATTCTATAGAGACATTTATAAATGTCAATATTTATAAATTACTGGAATTTATAAATTCGAATTCAACCATCATAAAGTGAAAGTGATGATATCACAGTTTTGCCTCTTCAGAGTCCTCATCTGAGCACAACTAAGATCCTAAGAGGGAGGAGGCAGAGGTCTTATTTAAGGGCGTCATGCTTCATAGATTCATAATGTTGTTAAAAATGAATGTGGGAAGCCATCCAGATGATTTAATGATCAGTAAGTCTTTGCAGAGACTGTCCAACATGTCTTGAATATGACCTAAGAACTATCAAGCCACACGCACAGGCCTATCCACTGAAATTCAATAGCAATGACCATCAGAGAGGTCAAGGGCTTTAACACCAAGCCCTGCTTTACAAATTGTCACATCTCATCTTCACAGTCCCCTGACCTTTGACAATAGAGTTGTTGGAAGTAATCAAATCCTGTTTTGTAGAATCATCTGAGTCTTTGGGTACTGAAAGGGTTCAGTGTCTCCATTCCACACCTATCTGAAACAGCATACAAGTAGTATCTGCAATGGAAACACGCATTACTGCTGAGTTATGCTCTGATTTTTCAACGATACATGATAATTGGTCAGAAAATCTTTTATTTTTCAGGTCAATGACAAAAATTTGGCCCTCAGCCTAGTTCACCTACATGGTGAAACATTTCCCAGAGGAACCATGAGGGGGCTATCTAGAATGGTAAAAGCAATGCAATGTTAAAAATGCCAGTTTAATTATCTAAGGACACAAACCTGACTTTATTTTAAATGTTCATGAATCAATATATATATATATGAATATTAAACAATATTAAACAAAAATATTTTATTAAAAAATAATAGAAATATAGACTATAATACTTTTAGGCATGCAAAACAGCTCATCAACAATATCAAATTATGCAGCATGAAATATTGATTCACTGTGTACAGCACACACATACATACACTCACACAAATGGAAACTTCATCTCTAAATCTCCACTTAAAAAGTAAGTTTGGAGATATCCCTGGGAATTTCTCCATTCTTTCTTCATTGCTTTGACAAATGAAAGTGGACTAATTTAAGAGTTTACTTTCTCCAAGCCACAATTTACTTTTTTCAAAGTCATTGCACATACAGAATCAGAACCAGTCTTTATTGTCCAAGTATGGTTTTACACATACAAGTTCCGGTTCCAGTGTCTCTTGTAGCGCATTCACACAATGATTTACAAGGTGACAACAACAAATACCATCCAACAGTAGTGGAACAACAAACAACAAGAGTAGTGCAGAACACATACACAGAATGGAGTAAAGATGAAATCAATGAGGTATATATAAAAAAGTTATGAACAGATACTGTACAATAAGTTAACAGCTACTGCATAACAAGTTAAAGTGTACAGGAGTGCAGGCTGTGGGTCTGTACAACAATTTGTTTTAGACAGCTATTGCACTGTGTTATAAACAGCTATTGCACAATGAGCATGAGATAAAGTGTAACTGAGTGCCGGCTGTGGGTTTGTACAACCATAGTTGTACACCTATTGCACTGTGAGTCGTTAGTTTAACATTTCAGGAGTGTGATAGTATGTGGGAAGAAGCTATACCGGTGTTGGCTTGTTTCGGTGGGTAGTGATCTGAAGCGCCTGCCGGGGGGAAGGAGTTCAAATATGTGGTGGCCAGGATGTGAGGGGTCAGCAATGATTTTGCTTGCCCATTTTCTGGCTGTTGTATTGAAAAGATCTCAGAGTGTGGGCAGGTTGACTCCACTATAGTTCATGGTTAGTGAATGTTTGATGTCTTTTGCATAACCCATTGACCAATACAATGGAAAAACACGTTTTCATGACTTACAGCTTTTACGAATAGGTGCATCAGAGAGCTTATGTTCAGCAATGTTATGGCTTGTACAATCCAGTGGCTATGAGCATCACAGGAAAGTTTGTAAACTGTAAATGGACCTTAATTATGTGCATCAGTTTGTTGGAGAAGTGAATTTCACTTTTGGTGTTTCTGAAAAAAGAAAAATAATGATTGGCTTGCATGTTAATGTGATGTGTTCGTCATGACAAGTGAGACCAATTCCATTAGAATAAGTCATTGCACTAGAGTACAGGGCTGTGTAAGGGCCAAGTAGTTCTTTAATAACTCTGTACTGACACCAGTATCGTAGACACTGGACACCACCTGTTAATGTCACATTCCCACCTCTGGATATGGCATGATTGCACATGTCACATAACATATCAAAATACCCATACATTTACAATGGTCTGATTCACATTATTGGACTCCATTTTTTTGATTGTAGTCAACATTTGATCGTATTCAAACCTCCCAAAAATAAGTCAAACCACCCTACTGATGACGAGAGAGGGTTGTTGCTGGTACTGGTTACATGCAACACTGGCTAAACAAACAAAATCAGAATTATTCCTGATAAATCAACATTCCTTACTGATGAACGTCGGTGTTGCGGCATCTCCGCGTAGGACATGGATAAGTGTATCACTTTCATAATTGTTAATAGTTGTTTTGTCAGTTGTAGTTGTAATTAACTTTATATTTGCAGTGACCAGTTTCATTCTATTGTGGTGTTAATCATCGATTAGTATCACCTGTGCTTAGCTGTAACCAGCTGTTTGTGCTTCGTTTGATCAAGCTAATTAGCATCATAGGTATTTAGTTTAACCCAGAAGCTGCCAGTATGGCAGCCTCATCATCATTTCCTCACAGCAATTTTCTCAGTGTTTTCCTGACTCATCTCCTCACTCTCCTATCACCAGACCCTTTACTCATTACACTGTGTGCCGCCTTCCTATCCTTGTCCACTCTTCCTCTTGTTCCAGGAAATATAACCCCCGTAAACGCAACCTGGCTAACCTGGTCTATCCTCGTTTGTCCTCCTCCGAGGTGCTGTCAGTGGTGGGTGGGCTATGAAATTGGCAGAAGGCAGAATTCATCACGGCCTATGCTGAGACCATGTCACTCCAGTTTCTGGCACTCACTGAGATCTGGATTTCCCTGGACAACACCGCCACCCCTGCTGCCCTGTCCTCCTCATACTCCTTCTCTCACACTCCACAGGCATCAGGCAGAGGAGGGGGAATGGACCTGCTTATCTCCCCATCCTGGAGATACTACCCCCTGCCCCTCTATACTCTCTCCATTAACTCATTTGAATTCCATGCCATCTCTGTATCTCATCCTCTAAAACTCACCATTGTTGTTCTTTACCGTCCTCCAGGTCCCCTCGGCCTCTTCATTGACGAGTTCAATACTCTTCTGAGCTCCCTCCCTGATGACACCCCACTGACTCTACTGGGAGACTTCCCCAATGGCCATCATAATCTCCCTCCTCCAGTCCTTCACCCTAAATCTCTCACCATCACCTGCGACCCACAAGGCTGGGAACCAGCTAGACCTTGTATTCACCAGAAGCTGTGCCACAATCCACCTCACGGTGACTCCCCTCCACGTATTGGACCACTATTTTGTATCATTCTCCCTCACTCTCCCCTACACCCTCAACCCCCCTACTGACCCCCCCACCTCCACTTTCAGGAGAAACTTCCACACGCTCTCCCACTCCACATTCACCTCCAATGTTCTCTATACCCCCCTCCCCTTCCCTCCTTCTCCATCATGCCTGCTGAGTCTACTACATCAGTCTTTAACACATGTCTCTCTCAATCCTTAGATGCACTCTGCCCTACTGTCTCCAGGCCGTCACGACCGTCACCCTCCTGTCCATGGCTGACTGACTCCCTCCACTCAGACAGGAACGCACTGCGATCTACCGAGAGGATTCACAACTGCAACAACATCAGCTAAGTCCTCATTCTTCCAATGCAAAATTAATGCTAACATAACTAACCCACGAAAACTTTTCTCCACCTTCTCCACCCTCTTCTCCCCTCCTCCTCCCTCCCCCTCTCTGCCAATGATTTTAGGGTTTACTTTGAGGAAAAGGTGACCTGCATCCGGGACTCCCTCGCTCCCTCAACAACACCCTTGACCACCATGACCAACTGCATCAACCTCCTGTCCTCTTTCATGCCACTCAATGATTTGGATGCGCTTCAGCTCATCTCAGACCACTATGCCATAACCTGCCTTCTGGACCCCATCCCCTCTTCTCAGCTCCAATCTATATCCGGTGAGATCACGCCATTTCTTTCCTCAATTATCAACACCTCACTAATCTCTGGTACTGTCCCCACAGACCTCAAGAAAGCTCTGGTTACACCACTCCTGAAGAAACCATCCACTGACCCATCAGATGTTATGAGCTACCTACCAGTATCTCTCCTCTCATTTCTATCCAAAACCCTGGAACATGCAGTACTTAACCAACTGTCCCTTTTTCTTCTCAGGAACAACCTCCTGGACCCCCACCAGTCAGGTTTCAGAGCTGGCCACTCAACAGAAACCGCACTCCTGGCAGTGACAGAGGCTCTCCACACCGCTAGAGCCTCCAACCTGTCATCCATCCTCATCCTCCTTGATCTCTCCACTGCTTTTGACACAGTTAACCACCAAACACTAATCTCAAAGCTGTCAGAGATCTCTGGGACCGCCTTCTCTTGGTTCAAGTCTGACCTGACTGGTAGATCCTACCAGATCTATTGGAAAGGTTCCACCTCTGCACCCACCCCTCTCACTACAGGAGTTCCACAGGGTTCGGTACTGGGACCCCTACTTTTCTCAATTTATTTCAACTCACTTGGCTCAGTTATCAAATCACACAGTTTCTCCTATCACTGTTACGCTGATGAAGCTGAACCTCTTGAAAACTGAACTGCTCTTCATCCCAGCCAGCCCTTCCCCCCTGCAAGACCTCTCCATCACCGTCGATGGCACCACAATACCATCGTCTCAGTCAGCAAAGAGCTTGGGCGTCATCCTTGATAGCAACCTAGTCTTCAAGGAGTACACTGCTCGCACGTCATGGGGCTGCCGATTCCTCCTCCACAACATCAGGAGGATTCATCCGTTCCCGACAACATATGCCACGCAGCTCCTTGTCCAGGCCATAGTGCTCCCTCGCCTGGACTACTGCAATGCTCTCCTTGCAGGCCTCCCAGCCTCTGCAGCTCATTCAGAATGCAGCTGCCTGACTACTCTTCAACCTCCCCAAATTCTCCCATGTTACTCCCCTGCTTAAATCCCTCCACTGGCTTCCTGTTGCAGAACAGGACAGCCTCAACAGCCTATCTCCAAGACCTCATCCAGCCCTACACACCTGCCCGGCCCCTACGCTCAGCAGCAACTGCAATGTCTTGCTCCTCGCACAGACAAAGTGGGAGGTTCTCCCTCAGCAAGGCAACAACAAAATCCCTGTCCCGCTACGGATAGCTCCATCACTCCAATCCTTCAGACACTGTACCTGGACTGACCTAGCACACAATCACCCCCCCCCTCCGACCGCTCACTTCCCAACTCCTGTCTGCTGTCATCTTTCAGCTCCCCATCTGGATCAGTGCTGTTAAAAATTGCAGTGTGTTTTTGTGCTCTTGTTACGGCCTTTACTCAGGCACTCATTGCACTGTTTTGAAGTTTAATCTTGTTAGTTGCGCTATACCTATGCCTGTAGTTGTATAAACTTGCTAGTACTGCGTCCTCAAACAGACTTTGCTCTCAGCTGAGAACTACTGTCTCATTGTGGAACGGTACACATCCTGTCCCCATACTGTCTTTATACTCACTGTATGCACTTTTTTTTTTGATAAAAGCGTCTGCTAAATAAATAAACGTAAATGTAAATAAACTTGGTACTTTCAAAAGACACTCTCATCTATGAAAAGGGTTCGCTGAAGGCATCAAGAATTTATTAATCAGCTTCCAAAGATTATTGGCAATTGCTTTGTGTTGTTGACTACTGTACAGCCTTCACTCACTTGCTGCAGATGACTCACCTGCAAATTTGTGTCTGTCAAATCTGTATGCACTTTTGTACGTCGCTTTGGATAAAAGCGACTGCTAAATAAATAAATGTAAATAAAAATATAGCTGCAAGCAGCAATTCCGGGGTCCAAGCACAAATAAGCTAATTGCCCGGGGTCTTTAATTTCATGCAGTAAAAGTCTGTGATGAAGATTTTCACAGGCCTAAAAAAAACCCTAAAAACTGGGTTAAAAATGGGCGTGTTCAAGCGCTTGTGGAGTCTGTGTTTTTTGACGGATCACTTTCAAATTTGGAATATCCTATCAGTGAGGCCTTGTCATTGTGCACAAGAAATTTCAGAATGATTGATGCAACGGTGAATGATATTGGCTAATTTGCATATTAATTAGGAAATGAGGCAAATTGATTGGCTTGTGGCAGCCAGGTTTCTTGATGTAGCAGCTTCGTCTTCGCAATTTAAGTGGGGATTTTGTTCAAGATGACAAGTTTCAAGTTTTGTGCAAATCGGCCCAACCGTTCAGGAGAAGATTCATGTTTGCTGAAGTCATAATTATGCAAATTGGCTCAAAATCCAATATGGCGGACTTCAAAGGTTCAAGAGGCAAAGATGTTCCTTGAGATGAGGGGAACCTCTATACCATGTTTCGTGACTTTTCCTCAAATGGGTCGAGGGGGCTGAGCTTTTGAAAATGGCGATTTCAATCCAAGATGGCTGCCAGGTCATGTGACCTATGGATGCCATATTGTAGACAATTGTTCAGGAGATGACCCTCTACCATCTTACCAATTTTGGTGACTTTTCAATGCACGGTTTTGGTTTTATGGGCAAGAATGGAAAAGCGGTGCAAGAATAATAATAATAAGTGTGGATACTGCAAAGAAAGCAAGTGCCAATGACACAGAAGTATATTCAATATGTTGCGACAGCTGCAAGAAGTGGTCATCATCTATTCAGAGTCCCTTCCAGCTCATCCTGGATCTGTGAATGCTTTTGAAGAAGATGTCAACTCCATTCTTGTGATTGTTGGGATTGGCTCTGATGTAACTGCCAGCAAAAAGTGATAATGTATGTACCTGACCTTACTAGTGCACCAAAAGATGGATTGACCATTGTGATTTGTATTCTAGAGGGAAACAAAGTAGCCCTAGCAATGTTTTTTACTTGACAGCAGAATGCAGTGGTGGGAGTTGTGAAGCATTCAGCATTGTTAGAATGTCACAGGCTTAAATAATGGAATGAATTACAGTGTGTGCTTGAAACTTGAAAATTTTTTTTTCAACAGCCAGGACAACCAGTACAGATAAATTAAACTCATGGAACAGAAACTTTGATTAAGAAAGTGAAATGATTTGTTTTATCTTATATTAATTTCTTGATTGAAATGAATAATTCTAACAGTAGTGGCTGTATGCACAAATCTGACAAGAAAAGGCCAATAGATTAGCTTGAGTTTGATATGTTGGATTAAACACTTTCCCTGGAATTCATGTTTACTTTCCTAGAAAACTAATTAATTTCCAGTAACATAAAAAATGATACATGATAAATGAACTGTACTATAAACTACTGAGCTTTTTTGAGACGGGAGCTCCAGCTACTGTTTAAAAAATACCACCTTAACAAAAAGAAGTCAACTGTAACAAGGCACTGGCGATGTATCTGTGAAGCATGTGAAAGCTGACAGTGCATGGGTCTCTGTTTATCACGTACTTTCTTTTACTGACGTAACCAACCGTAGAACACTACAGTGCTATTTCACATCAAATTGGAAATTAGAGAGGGAGTGATGAAAGAGCTACTGTGTGGGCAGTATGCGGACAAAACAAATAGTAGTGTGTTTTAAGTCAACTCTTATCAAACAGCCTACTTTCTATGTTTGGAGAAGTCATTGCCTTCCTCTGCTTTTGCAAAACCAGGACCATGGTGCCATGCTCCATAAGTGATATAGTCTTTGAGTGGATTAAAGTATAGCTTTGAATTATGAAGGCTAACACTTTGAAAATACCAATAATGTTGTATCGAAGACATGAATTCGTTGTGATGTAGGTTAGCGCACAGTGTAACCACTGTAATGTCTCTGAAAACATTTTCCTTGACACACTGGCCCAAGTGACAGTCACAAGACTATGTGAAAATAGTCATTTTTGCTTCCTTTAGCTAGGCCCCTTATCTCCAGTGAAGGGCAATCTTAATGCTTCAGCATACCAAGACATTTTGGACAATGCTATGCTTCCAACTTTGTGGCGACAGTTTGGGGAAGGCCCTTTTCTATTCCAACATGACTGTGCCCCAGTGCACAAAGCAAGGACTATAAAGACATGGTTTGATGAGTTGGGTGTGGAAGAACTTGACCAGCCCGCACAGAGCCCTGACCTCAACCCCATCGAGCACCTTTGGGATGAAGTGGAACGGAGATTGCGAGCCAAGCCTTCCCGTCCAACATCAGTGCCTGACCTCATAAATGCTCTACAGAATGAATGGGCACAAATTCCCGCAGAAACACTTCAAAATCTTGTGGAAAGCCTTCCAAGAAGAGTGGAAGCTGTTATAGCTGCAAAAGGGGGACCAACTCCATATTAAAGTATATGTATTTGAATACAATGTCATTACAGTCCCTGTTGATGTAATGGTCATATACATATTGTGATGGGGCTACCCGGTTGGCGGGCAAGAAACGTGATTAGCATGGTGACCTATAAATAGGCGGCAGTAACCAGGTAGAAAAAATGCCTTACCTGTTGTGGTTTCGATTTTCCCCTGGGAATTCTGAGTTCCTGTTGTGCGAAGGTAGGCTGGTGTTTCCATGTGGGTTCATGCTGTCTTGAATTGATTCCAGCGAAACTGATGAGTGTTGTCTATGCCAGGGTTCCGTAGACGGACTGGTGGCGCTTGAACCTCCTGTTATCCAGAGTGCTGAGGTAAAGCAACAATTCAAATGTTAAATTTATAATGTATCTAATATATTACAACAAGGGCATTTGGATTGTTTTGGCTTTGTATACATTGTAAAGGTAATTCTGCTCTTGATCGCGTTATGAAAGAAAGTGTATCAAATGTGAAAATGTTCAAAGGTAATATGGCATTACAGTGCTATTGTTTTTACTGTTTCCTGTTTTTCTTATAGGATAGTACTGGCTGCTGTTTTGCCTGGTTACAATTGTATTACCACACTAGTTCTTTTAACGCAGACCGCTAAATGAATACTAACTCGCTCAAGTAGTGCCGTCTCCACATAGTTTGACGGTAGCTAGCACCGACTAATTCGGTTGTATCTCTGTATGGAACTGCACTTACTTGATAACAGGCGTGCTCGCCATGACATTGTTTATGCTTCCCAGTTGACAAACCAAGTGTGTATCGGGTTGGGGCTTGGTGTACATTTTTAAATGTTGCTCTCTTTTATATATATATATAATTAGTCATACATTTGTCATTACTTAAAGTTCACTTCAGTTGTCATTAAATGTACAAGTAGAATTTAGACACTGTGGATAGTATAGAAAAGTGGTTACAAATACTATAAATGGACCTTGATTTTTCTCATGGCTGTGTTTTGCACAGTCTTCCTCTCCACTCTCTCTCCATCTACATATGAGGGGTGTTTCCATGGCAACACAGCCTGCCATGTTTTTGTAGTCACATCAGTTCCTGCCCCAGAAACATCAAGGTGCAGAGCCTGTGCTTTCATGTGGAACAGAAAGCCCGTTCTGAGGTGCTTTGTAATGATGAAATGGCACTGGGGTCTGCATTCAGCAAACGTAACAGTCGTCTCCCATGGTTGCTGGGCTTCTTCATGATTCACCATCAGCTCACCCTTGTGCAGGTGGAGGAGGAAGAGTGATGTGTAGGAATAGACCTGGAGATGTTTTGCAATGTCAGAACCCATTTCTGATGAGCGTGGCTTGGCCTGTTACGTTTGTTTGCCATCATGGTGTACAGAGTGAGGGCAGATTCACTAACCTTCAGATTATCCAGACTACTTGTTCCCTCATTCTCTGTCCTCGGTATTAGACAATCCACATACAGTGAAGATGGCCACACATCTGTAGCATGTAGCATGCGCCTGGTGGAATCATTATTAGGAGTTGAATTTTCTCCCAGAGCTGCCTTATTCCACAATGTCATGGCGAACTTTACAATCCATAAAATTGCATTAATGACCCAGCTGATGTAGCAACTCTTCATACTTCATAACGGAGAAGCCAGTCTTTTTTTATTATTTTACTTTGCAAGTGACTTGCAGCAGACACAGAATGAGGCACAATGATTCCTGAACCCTCCGGAGATGTCACAACTGGAGAAGGCACCACCATAAGACAATCACACTGCCTGTGCAGTCATTCTGAGTGTGATCTATTGGAACAGCAAAGTAATCTTGCAGGTTTGTGGTAAAACTAAAAGACCACACCAAGGGAAGGAAACTGGTGCCTTGGAGATTGACCAAAGTAGGGTAGTAGGCTTCAGTGTTGTCGGGGAGGAGTGTTATTAAGCAAAATCTGCTTTAAAATCCATGGAGAGCTTTTGGGAAGTTGTTGCCACTACCTTCATCAGTCTTCTCCTTTAACACTGACATGCTACATTCTTCCACTTCACTTCTATTTGAGCTGCAGCCATTCATTTGCCTCTTGTTGCTTAGCAACTAGCTCCAAGAATCAACAGGTCATGGTGCAATTAGGGGGATGACAGGATGGTGACAGCACATGGACTGCACATGAACCCCGCAGAACATATTTGTCAAAAAAAAGTTTTTTTTTCCCATTACTGCTGCAATGCCCAGATAATGATTAAACAAAGTTTACAATAAGAAACAGGTACAACATTTGTCAAAGGCTAGCAGAGGGAACTCCTGAAGTACAGTGAAAACCAACATTGTGTTAATCATTTAAACTTGCATCATAATTCTTTGTAGTCACTGTTATTATGTTTACACTTTCTGTATAAAAGGGCAGTTTCAAATACACATTCAAAAGGATTATGGAAAAATATGATCAAGGGAATGTAATTGTTTCGGCCATTTACTTGCCTTGTGCAGCATGATGCATGCCCAGGATTCTTTATTGAAGACTAATTAACAAGACAACATAGAAATCATCTCAAACTCAAATTAGACAGGTATGCAAAATAAGTCTGGACAGAATTATCTCAAAGACAACACCTGGATATTCTTGAGGGAAAATGCAATTAATTGATTTCAAGCAAGGTCATTTTGTCTCCTTCTTATGGGGTTTCCACATGGCTTTCAAACTGAACATTGTTTTGCTTCTAACAGACCTGTATGGTTGTGGGACCAGATCCAAACTCAAATTCAAGTTGGCTTAAACTAACTCAACACTCTGAGCAAAGGGTTCAGTCTTGAATTAAATATTCCCACAGAGTCTGACCTCCTTTTAACTTGGCTGGCATCACTACCAAATCTGTAGATAGTGTTTAAAGATTGATCAGCTTGTCATGCATGATTTATTAACATTTTACAATCTGTACTGTGACATAATGACATTGACATTCATGATAAAAACTAATTGTATTGCTGCTAAGTGAAGTTTGCAAATGACACAAAGTGGCAGAAGGTCACCTAAACAACCGCAATATAAATGCAATACAACTAACATTCTGACAACATATTTTTATTTTATTTATTTATGTATCTTTTGAGGATTATGCTGTTTAGAAGATGGATGTATTTGTGCAAGAAGTGATTTATTCACCAATTCCAATCCATAGGTCATAGTTTCAGAGCATGTTATACTTAAAGAAGTACACTTCATACTTCTATGCAAAACCGCTTTGGTATACTCCTCAATGGTAGTTCTAGTATACATTTTAAGTTACAGATGACACAGAGATTACATCTATGGTATATGACTCAAAGTAGTCATATGATCAAGGTGTACACACTGTGGTGTATTTTCCCCAAAAAGTATTTATTGACTAGGATGAGCGGTAAATTGAACATGTACACATTATAGAGTAAAAGATAACCCCTATGAACAATTGATTTTTGCAAGTGTATTTTGCAAAGAGGTCCATTGTTAAAAGAAAGTATGTAACTGAGCACCAAGATGCCTTACAAGATCATATTGTATGTATAGTCTTCTAGTAGAGGGCAACATAACAGATGTATTGATGCATGTGTCATTCCAAACTGGGCAACAATGAACATAAAATATGCTTCTCCAAAGGCAGAAATTCTTCTGTTTGTTAATACAGGAAGTCACAGTCACACTGACCTCTCACAGGCAAGGATCATGAAAAAGGACACTGACAAACACTTCTTCTGAATTTGTCACACATGCCTACTCACATGCCATCAACACAGAAATATGATCACTAAGTATTTACATCACATATCCATGGCACACACATACAGTGGGGAAAAAACAGCAAAAAAAGCCACCAAATTGCACTAAATGTTTGTAATCACAGCTTGGTGTAAAGCCCAACATTACGAGACATTACAAACTGGCTGCATCCAGGTCTAACTGCATCTGTCCTTGGGGCTCAACTCATATGCACTAGCCAGATGTATGATAAAAATATGCTTACTGGCTTCTCTTATTTTTCATCTCAGACTTGAAACAGCGTGGTAGAAGACACTGAGCAGGCTGCAAAAACCATGCAGTTATCGGGAAGCTTTGGTCCATACAACAGGTTTTCAGTGATATAATGCTTCTGGTATCACAAATCAGAAAGAACATGAATTGATCCCCTTCAGTTTTGTGTGGAAGCGTCTTGCTAAAGTGAGGTCCTTGAATGTAGTTTAAAACAATACTGATTGCAGACTGAGTGCAAGGCTGTAGTCCAGCAAATTTTAGCCACTTGCTCAAGGTGTGGGAGGGTAATTTTTTCCATGGGAGGTCTCTTTACTTATCTTGATTAGTGGCAGTAGCTTTTTGTTTGTTTGATTGTTTAGTTTTACCTGCTTTGGAGCAGTTTGCCTATTGACTGAATATTCTCAACCTTCCTCTGTCCTGGAGGCATTTCTCAAAAAGTGATCTTCACCAAGTGAATATTTCACAAGGCCATTACAGAGCCAACATTTCATTCCACAATTATTTGTCAAGTCATATGTGGAGGGCATAGAAAATTCATGATTGCTTACAAGCAATTGGGAATATATATAAAAATGCATAAATTAAACGTGAGGACTCATTGTGACTGAGATGCAGCAAATGGGCAGAGCCATTGCTGAACTGGGGGTTCCTGAGAAGAACGCTCCTTGCTTGTTTAGTGGCATTTATTCAGAGCAGCATCTTCATTTTACTTCATTTACAACTTTATATTTCATTAGTTAATGTGTACTTCCTCATGGAGCCTTAGCTTACTGAATAAGTCCCTTTCACTCTATAACAACCTACTTGACATTAACTTGGGAAATGGTACTCTCCTCCTTTTGCCTTTGTTGAACCTTTATTTCCTCTTGAACAAGGCAGTAAGTAATAGTAGTCACTATGACTATGCCAATGTATTCATTCTTGTGTTCATGCTATTGTAGAATTAATTGAATTACACAGATTGACAATTGAAAATAAAACCATGAAAACATTTTAAAGTAAACTTTGAATTTTTTTTTCCCAAGGACAGCACTGTTCCACAAAATATCAGACAGTTAAATGAGAATTCAATCCATTTCTTTATGCTTTACCAAATCATACAGCAATCTTATCAATTTTGCTCACAGCAAGAATAAAACTGTATTTTGCTTAAATTACTGTGAGTATTAATGAACAAAATGTTTTGTTTGCAACTGATATCAAATTCTGATCATTGCCATCTGACACAAACAGGTCCCTTCAGGGTCTTTTTCAAGGTGCTCTGGGAGATGCACATAGGTATCATGTATATTGTAGGTATTTAGTTCAATCATTTGTAAAAATCATTTTGGTGTTTAAGATGCGAAAGCTGTAAGGAGAAAAAAGCAGGTAAGCAGTACAGTATTTAGAAGGGCAGAGACTGGCTACAGTTATTCAACTAAGGCCAATAATATGCTGGTTGGGTTGCACACAATTCCATTTCTGACCGACACTATAATTGCTTCCTGTGACTTTAAAGAAAATGTGTCCCACATTAAATATCAGGAAGTGTTTCACAGAAGCACAGTGCATCTGGGGGGCTCAATGCTTTTTAACCTCATGTCTGTTAAAAGCATTGCCCCATGTGTTGCCATATGCCATAGCTCATTATGGTTTGCGTTAACATTTGTTTGGTAAATGCTCTTATCCCAAGGGACGTACTAAGCAAGGTGCATAAGAGCATATAATAAGGCAAAAGTTATAACATAACATTATAACATATTAGATTTCATTTTGTCATCCTGCAAACTCGTTTATCCAGAATAACTTACAAGGAGCAAGTATGAAGTGTACCACACAACACTGACCTGTTGAATGATTTCTTTTTAGTTGACATCAAATATGAAACACCTGCTAAATGTATGTGACAATTTTGGGAATATCTGAAATACTGCATGCTGACAATGAAATGAACATACACAGATGAGCCAAAACATTATGACCACTCACAGGTGAACCGAATAATGTTGATCATCTCCAAACAAGGGCACATGTCAAGGTCTGGGTAGACAAGGCTTGTGGGGTGCTCCCGGTCAGCAGTGGTGAGTACCTACCGACAGTGGTCCACGGAGAGACAAACCACAAACCGGTGACAGGGTGTTGGGCATGCAAGGCTCATCTGGCCGGTCTGGTCTGAACCGACAGAAGGTCTACTGTGGCACAGAAGTCACAGAAAATTCTAATGATGGTTACGGGAGGAATGTGTCACAACACACAGTGCATCACACCCTGCTGCATATGGGTAACACTGAGAGGTAACACTGACCATCTAGTGGACTTTCTGGAAAGAAACAGAACCACCCTGGTGTGAGGGTAGAGGAGTTGATGGAGTCAGGAACAGAACCTATACTCACCAAAACTGAAACCTGTGTGCTATACCATCTAGCTGGTTACATTGTCAAGAAGGTCATCACCAACTCCACCGTTTGTGAACAATGCCAGGTTGCTGTAAGAAGCACCACAGAGAATACCGACAAAGAATGTAGTATTTTACTAAATGTAGCCGATCGGAGCATTAAGAGCCTTTTATGTTGACATGATAGCCATTTCCTCCCCCTTTGTCCCGGTACAATCTGTTGGCAGGCTTTGGAACCCAGCGGGATCAGGGATAGGCTAATTGGCGGCCACCTGGCGGATATAACGTCACGTCTGTATTGCACATTTTTTTGAGACGCTGTCTGTTTGTCTGTGGGCACTGGATTGCTGGCGTTTGGATTTCTCTCCTGAATCATTCGTGGGGTTGTGACTAAAACGTGAAGGAGGTAGGCGATAAATCTTTCCGTTGTGCTTTTAATGGGGAGGGTAGGCTGTGGGGTTGTATAGCCATAGTATTGGTTATTGATTCGGTCTACCTCTCTCACAGTATTGTTGGTGGTGTGAGCCTGGCAACGAGGCGAGATTGTTTGCTGAGTGGAGCAAACGGAAGGTAATGTTGCCTTTTCTTTTGTTGGTGCCATAGGGCATTCGCCTCTGAGTGTGGCTAATCCTCATGCATATTATGTTTACGTACATCTAGCCACGATGTTGCATGCTAACAACAACTTTCCTGTTATCACTCTCAGGAACTTCCAGGCCGTTGCTCGGCGTTGTACGACGTAGAGGGGGGCACCACTGTTTTTCCCATAGCCGAGTTTTTGTCATATTTGTTTGGTTTTCTTTCGTTTTTTTTTATTTTTTCCTCCATGTTTGTCTCACATTGGCGCACAATAGTTGTTCCTGGTACAGGGCAGGCCTTGAGAGCTAGTATTTATGCCAACGCGGTACTGCTTGCGTAGGAAGCACAGCCGTGTGGGATTGCGGTAGCAGTGTATGGTATCGGGCTAGTGCAATACTTTTATTTAATATTTATTTTTCCGGGCGGTGCAATATAGTCGGCAATAGCCAGTGGCCATATGGGCAAAGTGCAATCCTTAACTGCGGTATAAGTTATAGTTCTTCTCTGCTAACCAGCCACAGTATTATCTTTGTAGTACAATTAGATCACGTGTGTGTGTGTGCGTGCGTGCGTGTGTGGTGGATTTTGATATTGGTTTGTCACGTTTTTTTGTGTGACGATATCTTTTGTTTTGTGTTTGTTTCCCCTTTTTTATTCTTTATTTTCTTTATTGATTTTCAGGACTCACTTTGCTGTGTAGTGTGCTCTGTTGGCTGGAGTGAAGAATTGATCTATAGGTTACACTTATACTATTGTTTGAATGCTATCCCTTGGGTGAATTCAAGGTTTTGCTTGCAATTTGCACAGTCCAAATTTTCTGGTTATTTAATGGTATTTGTATTGTATCCTTGTTTGTGATCCATGGTGTCTTATTTATTTAGTGTGTAGCCAGTGACGGACTCATGGTTCCTACTGTTGTGTAATATTCATTGTTATTTAATAACTTATTATCCGGTGTCATTGTTATTTGCACAATAAGTATGACTAGTTTGCCCTGAAGACTGAGCAGATGAAATGTTATTTATTAGTTAACATTTACAGTTACTATTCTGCCTAACTTATTGGGCTTTGCCCGTTGCTGGTAGCGCGTTTTGCCCTGTGAATACGGTGCGTCATCCCTATAGCCCTTTGGCAAAATTGGGTTATTGTTTTCTTGTTTTCTTTATTTTTTTTATGATTTTACTAAGCTGCCTGAAAATAAATAAGTCTCGATGAAAGTAGTTGTGTTCATCTATTTATATTGGTAAAGAATTTGTTGGGGGACCGAAACCTTGAGTGTTAGGGCTCTCTCTCCCTTATAATTGAGAGTGGCGTAGTCAGTTTCCCTTAGTGCTGTAGGCCACATAAATACTAAAAGAATTCAAGAGCGGTGCACTTTACCAACCGTCAGATGAGGCCTTTGACCTAATCTGCAAAGTTGAGCAGCTGTTCTGGGCGAGGACAACTGCTTCCCTCATGGAGCTCCCAATGCGGTGGCACTTCTAGAAAGAGAGGCCATGCTCCTAGACAGCAGACTTCCCTCATGCCATAATCTGAAAAATATTACTACTAGGTACATCAGGCTGAGATTACAAATAGAAATGAAATGCATCAGAGCTGCAAGGAGGGAAAAGAAAATGGACACAGGGCACCTTGGCAGCAAGAGCCAGAGCAGAAAGTTATCAATACATGGAATAGGTTGCCAGGTCATGTAGTTGAGGCAGAGACCCTTGCTGTGTTCAAGTCTAGACTTGATGCAGTTCTGGATACTCTTTAATTAAGAAATGGCGAGCTTAGTTGGGCCGAATGGCCTGTTCTCGTCATCATATGTTCTTATATACAGAAAGGCAAAGAAAACCAACGTCTGCTTGGGTTCTTCTGCACCCGCTCCTCCTACAACCAATCCACTACCAAGCACCTTGCTTGTTCCCATGGATGTACTTGATCTGTCCATTCCGAGCATGACTGCCAGTTGATCATCAGGCTATGGTCTGCTCGCCTTGTCATTTGAAATTGACATCACAAATAAAACTGATTAGAGTTTTGTGTATGACTTTTGATTGCTACATTTAATGCCTACTGTATAATGATTGCCTCAATTCTAAATATGCTCTTAATTCTTTAACATATTCTTATTTGCTAAATTACTTTCAATGCCTTTAATCGTAATACTTCTTGTCTTTGATCATTAATTTTCATTAACTCATTAACTGATCACGAGCTCAAATTTCCTGACCACGAGCTTACGCTAACGACTAGCGAGCTGAGCTGAGCATGCGGAGGCGGAAAAGCCGCCGATCCCAGTGACGGACGGGCTGCGCTCCGTCACAGGTATATATTGACAACATACTTATGCTGTTTTATTGCCAGTGCTAATAAAATACACATTGTGAACCTAACCCATCCTGTCTGCCTGTGATTCCTGCAAGAGTAGCGTCAGTCAGGAACGAGGGGTTACACCTACATGGCATCAAATGCTAGCCTGTAGGCTACCAGGTAACATTTTATTTTCTCCTTTTTTCATGGCAAAGTCCTCTGCTGCCAACTTGAAATCAAACATGTCCTATGTGTCTTTGTAGGTTGCAATGCTGCGTGCTATGAATAGGCTAAGGAGAATGATAAATTGCTTCAAAGTTGAATAGTAGTGGGCCTAGTAGCAAGTATCGTGCAATAAAAGAGTGCACCCTCTTGGGGAAAAAAGTACTGTAGGCTGTTAATAGGCTGTTTTGCTGTCAAAACACAAATGTCCTGTTTAGGGATAGCCTTCGTTATAGCTACGTTTTGTATGAGCATTATAACCGGACATTTTGACCTGCAAGTTTTTAATTTATCAGTTTTTTATAAATTTTAACAGCAAGAACCTGACAGCACTGCATGAATGCCTAGCAGTGCAAATGAGCCAGCTACTAACCACAGGGTCCCACTCTGACTGGATGATGCAAGGCAGAACGGTACTAATCCTGAAAGACCCTAACAAGGGAAGTGCGTCATGGAACTACCGGGCTGTAACCTGCCTCTCCACAGCATGGAAGCTCCTGTCAGGGATCATAGCCTCCAAGTTGAGTGTACATCTGGGCCAATATATGGACATGGCTCAGATGGGGATTGGGAACAACACCATAGGCTCAAAACATCAGCTACTGGTGGACAGAGCAGTTGTCCATGACTCAACGTCCAGACACACCAACCTGAGCTCAGTCTGGATTGATTCAATGCCGTATACATGGATTCTGGAATGCCTGGAGCTGTACAAGGTCAACAGGACAATAAGATATTCATTAGGAGCTCAATGAGACTGTTGAAGACAACTATCAAAGCCAACTCAACACTAATAGCACAAATTGCCATCAAGTGTGGAATATACCGAGGTGATGTGCTATCCCCACTGCTGTTCTGCATAGGCCTGAACCCCCTCAGGCAGATCATCACAAAGAGCAGATATGGGTACAGGCTCAGAAATGGAACTGCTATCAGCCTTGATTGCATCCTCTACATGGATGCTATCAAGCTAAACACCAAGAATGAGTGGGACATCAACTCATTGATCCACCTCACAAGGATCTACAGCCAGGACATTGCTGTGTCTTTTGGACTGAAGTGTGGGCGTATGATAATAAAGAGAGGGAGGATGATCAAGACTAAAGGGTGAAACTACCTAAAGGCCACATAGTAGGCATACAAGAAAGCTACAAATATCTGGGGATTCCACAGTCACATTGGAACCACAATAATGAAGTAAGAGAGACAGTGAACAGCTAAGTACTTTCAGAGAGTCAGACAGGTCCTGAAGAGCTAGCTCAATGGGAAGAACAAGATCAAAGCCATCAACACCTACACAGTAAAGGTCACTAGATACTCAACTGGTATAGTAAGCTGGCCAGTGGAGGAGATGGAAGATGCAGATATCAAGACCCAGAAGCTGCTCACAATGCATGGAGGGTCCCACCCGAAGTCAAGTACTCAGAGACTGTACACCAGCTGGAAAGAAGGGGGTCGGGGCTTAGTGAGTGTCAAGGCCACTGTCCTGGATGAAACACGAAGCATCCACAAGTACATAAGGATAAACTGCTAAGAGAACATCTCCGGCAGCAGCAAATAGAGCCAATGGTGGATAAAGCAAAGACAGTGGAGGTGCCATTGCAGGACAGGCCCCTCCATGGGATGTACCATCAGCAGATAACAGAGGTGACTGATATTCAGAAGTCCTACCAGTGGCTGGAAAAGAAGAATAGTATTGAGGCACTGATTATGGCAACACAAGAGCAGGCATTGAGCACCAAGTCAATAGAACCAGGGGTGTACCATACCCGGCAGGACCAAAGGTGGTGACTGTGCAAAGAGGCCCCCAAGACGATCCAACACATAGTGACTGGGCGCAAAATGCCAGCAGGAACAGCATACACTCAACAGCACAACCAAGTTGCTGGGATAGTGTGCAGAAACATCTGCACTCAGCACGGATTTGAGTTCCCCAAGTCTCAGTTCAAAGGGTGGCTGAGAATGACTGGGTCAAGATCCTGTGGGATTTCCAGTTCCAGATGGACAAGCAAGTCCTGGCAAACTAACCAGACATTGTGGTGGTGGTGGTGAGGACCAGAAGACAGCAGTGGTGATAGATATAGTAGTCCTCAATGACATGGAACGTAAGAGCCAAAGTCGTCCCAGTAGTGGTGGGTGTACTCAGAACTGTGACACCTAAGTTGGGAGAGTGGCTCCAACAGATCCCAGGAACAACATCAGAGCTCCCAGTCCAGAAGAGCGCAGTACTAAGAACAGTGAAGATACTGCACAGAGCCCTCAAGCTCCCAGGCCTCTGGTGGAGGACCTGAGATTGAGGAAAAACATACCACCCCAGGGCGTAAGACATAAATTATTATAAAGTATGTGGGAGTAGATTTTACCGATATAAATTGGGGGTAAAAGGTGCAGACTTTCATGTAAATCATACCTATATTCAAAGACACCTCAATGCAAGTCTGGAACATTCTGTGGAGCATTCCAGGCTCAGGGCGCTCTCATTGCCGTTCATCTAATGGCGAACGAATGAAATCTTTCATGGCCACATTATGGAGGACACAGCAGGCCAGAACCATCTTGCGCATCTCTCTGTTTTGTACTAAAGCGCACCTTCTGCTGAGTCCAAACACATCAGCCAGTATTTTAGGACATCAGTAGTGCACTCTATCCATTCCAAAATTTTTCTCATTTTTATCTTATGCACATTATATACACACAAAAACATGCATATGCATGAATAGTGAATCTGGGCCAATGAGTGTTCTCTGCACACATCAAATGTAGTTGATCTCACATACCAGATAAGGAAATGGTGAATGCAATGGAATTTTGCCCATGCAGTCACTGTCCCCTGCAGCTCTTCAGTTTTGACGTGGTGATGTTGGTTTGGTTACTCATAACCCACCATTCTGCTGACTGGCTAGAAAGAGTCTGCCATTAACTGGCAGTCAAAAACCTATGATCAGCAAATATTTCAATGAGTGCAAACAGTTGAAAACTGAACTGTACCACAGACCAAAACACTTTGTTACTCTGTGTGATGAGTTCAGTATATACTGAAATTAATTTACATTATGTTCCAGAAATGTTTACATTTAAATTTTTATATTCCATTTAAATAGTTTTGTATGAAGTGTAGAAAACATATTGCTTGAAATAATAACAATTTGTATTATTATTATTATTATTATTATTATTATTATTATTTCCTTCATGTGTTCTTGTTTCACCAGCCTGGCCCTCATCAAACACAGAGCTTCCCCAGAGGCCCCTACTTCTACTGACAGCAGTGAGTCAGGCCTGCGGGGAAGGACATCTCAGGAGTGCTGGCAAGGGCAGCCTGGGAGCCCTGATCACAGATAAAGCTCACTCCCTGCTCCTTGTATGCTGCTAATTGGGAATGACAAGTGTGAGGACACTGACCCGGTCCCTGAGCCATGCAGAAGCTTCGCCGAAATCATATTTCACTTTACCCCTTTGGTCCCCTTTGGTCTACACAAAACTGTTACCGGGGGTGAAAAAAGTGTCTATGATAATGTGAATCAGATATGATTGGTTGCTGCACTAGCTTCAGGGCTGTCTTTGTAGGATCTGTTTAAATGCTGGAGAGATGAGATAGGAAGCATGCTTTTGTGAAAAGCTGGCAGAACAATTACAGAGAAAATCTGTTGTTTGATTTCTCTAATGTACAGTACCAGTCAAAAGTTTGGACACACCTTTCTTTCTTTATCATCATGCATAGGCAGCAACTACATTTCAGAAATGAATTTCAGGCATTTAAGCAAAAGTCTAAATATCAAATTGTCTTTGATAGCAAGTTTCCCATTATCTTAATCAGGCGGGTCCAGACTTCTGACTGGTACTGTATTTTGCTTTGTCATGTGACAGTAGATGACCTACAGGAACTGTGAGGTCCACAGGGTCTTCCTAACCTTCCACATTTGGGGGCAGTAATATGTTTTTAGACTTGTTGAACCATTTCTGCCGCATGGTGTGTGGAAACAGAACAAATATAGTCAAATTGCTTGTCAGCAGTGATGGGAATTTTGACTCTTTTTACTGAATTGAATGATATCAGAATGAAGATTTATTCACTGAGTCAGTAATTCATTCAGTGAGCCCCTAATGAACCCATGATTACTACTTCAAAATATACATATATATATATATATATATATATATATATATATATATATGTATATATATATATATATATATATATATATATATATATATATACACACGCATATATATATACACGCATATATATATGTATATATATATATATATACACACACACACACACACACACACACTGTAACAGAGTGTGCCTGAGCGGAGATTTGGTCAAGACTGAATGAGGGACAATTGCAGACAAAAGTTTCCAATTTGAAGACTTTTTTATTTTACTTTAGGCTACCGGCAGGGTTATAAACATACAGACAATAAAGACAAAGCAAACAAAACACTGTGGCAAAAAGAAAAAAAACACTGAGACAATGCCCATATACTAACTAGGCCCTATTACAAAGGTCCATTGGCATGACCTTTCACTCCAGAGGCATCTCCCTGTCTGAGCTACACAGAAACCATATAAAACCCCAGTCTCAACCATTGCACAGACATAAATCAACCACTACGGGGGTTAAGCACGGGGGTGGATCAATCATGCTTTGGGCTTGTGTTGCAGCCAGTGGCACACAGAATATTTCACTTGTAGAGAGAAGAATGGATTCAATTAAATACCAGCAAGTTCTGGAAGCAAACATTACACCCTCTGTAAAAAAGCTGAAGATGAAAAGAGGATGGCTTCTACAACAGGATAATGATCCTAAACACACCTCAAAATCCACAATAGACTACCTCAAGAGGCGCAAGCTGAAGGTTTTGCCATGGCTCTCACAGTCCCCTGACCTAATTACACTGTATGGACAAAAGTATTCGGACACATGACCATTACACCAACAGGGACATTGTATTCAAATACATATACTTTAATATGGAGTTGGTCCCCCTTTTGCAGCTGTAACAGCTTCCACTCTTCTTGGAAGGCTTTCCATAAGATTTTGCAGTGTTTCTGTGGGAATTTGTGCCCATTCATTCTGTAGAGCATTTATGTAATAATATTGAATAGATTCTTTCCCTACATTGAACAAAACATACTCAATACTTTAATGGAAGAAAATTATTCTTACTGAAAAATAAAATTGCATGAAAAACAGAAAAATCCATTTTGGATAAGTACCCCCTTGACTTATTTTGCATTTAATACTTAGTTGCTCCCCCTTTGCAGCAATCACAGCCTCAAAATTTTTGTGGCATGTTTCCACAAGCTTTTCACATTTTGAGGGTTAATTTTTGCACACTCCTCCATGTAAAACTGCTCTAGTTGTTGCATATTGTGTGGGGACGGGCAGTGTACAGCAATCTTCAGCTCCTGACACATATTTTCTAGTGGGTTTAACTCTGGACTTTGATTTGGCCATTGTAGTACATTCACTTTCTTCTTTTTAAGTCACTGAAAGGTCACTTTGGCGCTGTGTTCGGGGTCATTGTTCTGTTGAAAGATGAATTTTCATCCCAATTTAAGGTCTTTTGCAGACTGTTCTAGGTATCTGTATCTGCCTGTATTTTTCTCCATACATTCTTCCTTTGATTCTGACAAGCCTACCAGTCCATGCCATTGAAAAGCAACTCCACAACATAATGCTGCCAATGCCATATTTTGCAGTGGACATGGTGTTGTTCATGATAAGCAGTGCCCTTCTTTAGCCAGACATAGCATTTAGCATAAAGGCCAGACAGCTCAACTTTAATTTCATCATACCACAAAATTCTCTTCCACGTTGTCCAAGAAGTTTCCTCATGTCTTGTTGCTTAATCCTAACTGGAATTAATATATTTTTTTATATAAGTATGGCTTCCTCCTCACACCCTACATACAGGCCAGATTTGTGGAGTACCTGAGCAATTGTCTCATTCACAGTTTCTCCCATTCACCAGGTTAGAGAACACATCCTCCACACAGAACTTTTCAAGATCATTGATATCCTTGGATTTGCGTGTATGGGCTGCCCTCTTCAGTTCAGACCACAGGTTTTCGATGGGATTTAAGTCTGGAGACTGAGATGGCCATTGCAGATCATGGATTTTGTTTTCTCTCAACCATGGCCACGTGTTCAGCATAGGATCTTGTGAGATCTTTGAGACTGCTGACTGTGCACAGAAAGCCAGGGAGTCTGTGCAATACACATTTGAATGGACCCACACTCAAGGGTAATGCAGGGTATGCTATCATGTCTCTTCAGGACTACTGGACTAAGAAGGAATCCTGGGGGAGCAGGTTCAGAAAACCCTATATAAACCCACATGGTGGTGGTGGTGCTGTGGTGGAGAAATGTTTTTCGAACACTACTGTTTGAGTACTATGTAGTTTTTGAGCACTGTTACTAATATGAGCCCTACTGAAGTACGTTTTGACACACAATCTCAACTGGAATATATTTTTGAGAACTACTAATGCAAGCACAACTACTGAAAAACATTAAGCGCTATTAATAATACACTGGGATTTTCTGTGTGTGGTTTTAATATGATTTTATAAGTTTAAGCAAGGCTGGGGGTGACTCAAGGCCGCAGGCCTATTCCAAGATGGTTGGTATCAGAATGGATGACGTTGGAGGAGCGCAGCATGGCCAGACCAGCCCTTGAAGTTATTTAGCCTTTTTAAAAAAATTATTCAAGCAAGGGCCTGGAAATAATGGGAAACTCCAGACATGGGTAAGCGTAAGAGATAGGACAAGCCTGCTGTATTATTTAATTATTTTTAAAAATCATCCAGGTGCAGGCCTGGAAATAATGGGAAATTCCAAAAGTGATATGCCTTAAAATTACATTTACATTTATTCATTTAGCAGACGCTTTTATCCAAAGCGACTTACATAGGTTACAGTTGTTTTACAATGTTATCCATTTATACAGCTGGATATTTACTGAGGCAATTGTGGGTTAAGTACCTTGCCCAAGGGTACAGCAGCAGCGGCCCAGCGGGGATCAAACCTGCAACCTTTCGGTTACGAGTCCTGCTCCTTAGCCACTATGCTACACTGCCGCCCCTAAAATTAATATACGATCAATGGCCATGGGGTTTTTGGGACTTTCCAGGTAAAAGATAATGGTGTATTATGTGAGATGAGGTGATCTCGAAGGAGGAGCCTGGGAGGAGTTAGAGAATTAAGTCACGGTAAATGAGAAGTTGGGAAAACAGCATAAAAAGAGGATGCAGGCCAAGGGGTGTCAGAGAGAGTGTTTGGGGTATGCTTGCGAATGCATTGTAACCTGTTGCTCCATGGACCAACCCAGTTTACTGTATGTGATTGATCACCATATTCAATAAACCAAAGCCTTAACTTATATCAGACTCTGTAAGATCTTGTTATTTCCAGGAGATATCAAAGTGTGGAGGAGCACCCTCAATCCAACTGGCCCAGACCCAGGGGACATCCGCCACAGTGCCTTTAGGTCAGCCCCACCCCAGGTGCATAATCGTGACCACAGTTGCTTCTCCCACAAGCTGAAGAATTGTTTGAGAAGGTGTGGAGCCTATACAGGAGCTCCAAACACATCAATGTGTTGGAACTGAAGGTGGTGCACCTGGCCCTCCCTCATATCTTTCTTACCCCATACTCAAGAAAAGCATGTCCTGGTGAGAATGAACAGCATGTCCACAATAAACTACATTCATGCTTCACCCTCACCCTCTGAGTGGGTCTGGGTCTTCTCCCACCTGCCTATGCCATTTCTACAAAAAGGAGGTTGAAGTATTTTGCTCTCTGGATCTCTAGCTAGCTAGCTAGCAAGCTAAAATTCTCATTGAAAGTGTGCGATTTTACCACTGATTCACTTACCCCAGGAATGAAAGGGTGCATATATTTTAGTTAAGGCATTTTGTGTATGTTTTAGTTTTCACAACTGTACAATACTTATGTGATATTGAGTAATTAATTACTTTACCTCTGTTTGTGGATGCATAAACAATTCTATTGTGAAAGCATTAATGGTTAAATTTAAAAAAAGACCACACACACACACAGCCAGGTTTGGAAGGATGAACAATACCAGGCTTCTAAGCAACAGGACGTGTACAGTGTCCTGTACTGAATCATATCAGCTGGGGCACTGAAAATGGCAATAACTGAATATGTAACGGCTCAGGCAAGGACTCAGTCGCAGACCAAAAGAGCTCCAGGTTCCAGGCGGGTTTATTAATGACGACAGGCAAGTTGCGAAACGAAAGCAGGCAGGGCCGAAAACCGGAAGGCAGTCCGCGGACAAAAACAGGGTCGGTAACAGGAGCAGGCAGGGTCAGGAACCGGGCAGGCAAACGATCAAGCAATGGGACAAGACGGCAGCCAGAAAACAAAGACGAAGGGCAGGCAGAGTCAAAACACAGAGAGAGAAAGAAAGTGTCAAAAGAAAGTGAGACTTTAACAAATAGGTTAAAAAAACAATGCTTACAAACAGGGATGCCAAGACTCTCACCATTTCCCCCCCAGCCTGGTTCGCTCCCCTCCCCAACCTGCTCTCCCCTCCTGGGACTCCGATTCCCCAAAATAGCTGGCTCCACAACGAAAAAGAACTAAATGGGGGGGACCCTGTCGAAAACTCCCTGCACGTCAAGCCTTCCTCCCTGACATCCCTGCTGACTAAGCCTTGCAACCCTCCTAAATACCTACCTACCTGGCACCCTAATCAGGAACAAGGAGCAGCTGCGTGCCTGCACTCCAGCTGAAGCCACCTCCCAAAATGTTGGATTGAGTCCATCTGTGAATAGCGCAAGTCATTTTCCGGAGAATTGACAGCAAGCAGGTGGGCATGTTGATGACGTTTCTATCATGCGACTGGTGCAAAACTGCTTCATACTCTTTTCTGCTTGCCACTCTTTTATTGCTTTCCACTCTTTTGTTGATATTGTGGATATGTCCAAATACATGTTATTTTAAGTCCAATGATCGTTAAAGAGATAGTTAGCTATAGCTATACTGACAAAACGTCTCTTACGATGATTAATAACGTTGGTTAGTAGTTTATTATGTGGTTAGTAGCTAGCTAAGCTGTAGCTAATAGTGATAGGTAGTGATAGGTACCTTCTTGTTATGATAAATGTATAATTAATAGTGGTGTAACGGACCATAGTTGATCCGTGATCTGTATGGATCCACAATCCCCCCCCCCCCCCGGTTCAGCATGCATGTGAACAGCAGATTAATTGCAAAGTTTAACCATAATAGTGTGAAATACAGTTTTACTGCTGCTGTTACTTTTTAAAGAAATACTTCCCTAAATCTCGATTCAGAGTTGCAGTGGAAAATATACAAAAACCAGCAACCTTACGTAGCAGAAGCATTGTGAAGAAGAAGGCTGCATCTGAAATCGCTCACTCGTTCACTCACTCACTATTCACAGTCATACAATTAATAATTGTCTGGATATAGTTTTATGTTTGCAAGTTTATGTGAACATTTGTATGAACATCTTTGTGTCTAACTGTGGCAACTAGCTAGCTAAGTGAGCAGCTAGTTGCAACTGACTTTAACCTGCTAGCTAGATAATACTGCTACCTATCTAGCTATCACTAGCTAACTTAATGAAAGAACTAGCACCCAGCTTCATCTGTTCAAATTAGTTTAAACTAATGTTAGCTAGCTAGCTGGCAGTTAAGTCCAACGATCAAGTGTGAAATATATATGCACTATATAGTGAATAGGGAGCGATTTCGAACACAGCCTAAGAACAGCAGAACAAGCGCTCAACAATTGAGTATTGATGTATTGATGTGTGATTAGCTGTTTAGTGCATATGGTCAAACCGGTGCGATTAGAACACTAGATTGGAAAAATTCTAGCTAATGTTAGCTTTGAGTAAACAGCGATATAACGTTAAAAACTATAGCAAATGCAGCGGTGAAAACTATGAGAAGCGCAATAACTCTAATGAAAACATAACGAACCATGTAACATAACACGCGTGCTACATAGCATAAAATAAGCTATGTGCGAAAGGGTTAATTTTTTGGCCTGCTTTGTCCTGAAACATGTCTGTACTCCAGCGACTCATAAAGTGGGCAACCAGCTGGACCTCATCCTGACACCTAACTATATCACTGAACAGATGAAGTGTGGAAGTTCATTCCACCATCGGGGAACATGTCAGTACTCCAGCCCTCTAGCTGTTGTTTTGGTGTTCTCCCTGTCTGTCAATGTGGTCCATGTGCTTTTGTTTACTGTTCTCATGTGTTCCAGCCCTGTCCCGCTCTCCGCCCTGTCCCCACCCACCTGATTTCCTGATCGCCTCCATCTGCCTGCCGGCCCACCTGCATCCCATCCCCTGGGCAGCCCAGCCCTATATCTACCCTGCTTGTCTCAGTCTTGTTGCCAGTTCGTTTGCCTTGGTTGCCTGCCTACCCGGTTTGACCCAGCCTGTTTCTGTGATTGATCCCTGCTTCTGTTTTACCCTGCCTTGGACTGCCTTCCCGGTTTTTGACCCTGCCTGTACCGCCACTACGAACTTGACCTTCGATTCCAATAAAACCCCCTTGGAACCTGTACCTCCTTGGTCTGTGTCTGAGTCTGTGCCTGTGCCCTGACAGAACAGCAGAGAAAGTTCTGGATAGTGATTTTGCGCCATGCAACAGGACCACCAGATGATGTTCAGTAGCACAGCGTAGCAGTCGAGAGGGCAAATAGGCTTGTAGTAGCGAGTTCAGGTAGGGGCAGTTTTGTCTGTCGTCCTGAATGCAAGCATGAAAGCCTTGAACGGCAGGTACAAGAAGCCAGTGGAACATACTGTACTCATATAGGTAAGGCCTGAATAAGTAAGGCTATCATCGCAATGTGGTAATAAAAGTTTAGCTGGTCATCAAACACTATCTCCAGGTTCCATGCAGACCTAGATGGAGTTAGTGTCATTGAGCTAAGCTGTACGGTGATGTCATGCTGAATGGACAGGCTAGCTGGAATGATGAGGAGCTCCATCTTAGGTTGAGCTGAAGGTGACATTCCTTCATCCAGGCTGAGATGTCTGAGAGGCAAGTGGAGATTTGTGCTGAGACTGTGGAGTCATCAGGTCGGAATGAGAAGTAGAGCTGGGTGTCATCGGCATAACAGTGGTAGGGGAGGCTGTGTGTCTGCATGATTTGACCCAGTGAGGTTGTTTATAGTGAGAAGAGGAGGGGACCAAACACCAATCCCTGAGGTACCCCAGTAGTTAGGTAATGTGACTTAGATACCCTGCCCCTCCAAGATACTTTGAAGGATCTACCTGTGAGGTAGAAGTCAAACTAACAAACAGAGTGTGGTGCTGGTGATGCCCAGAGAGTGGATAGGAGGATCTGTTGATTCACCGTGTCCAAGATGGCAGATAGGTCTAGTAGGGGCAGGTGGCAGGTCGGTTGGAGAGGAGAAGCTTGGAGACGTCAGCCTCAGAGATAGGGGAGGATATGGACTATACAGTGTTGTGCGTAGGTGGAGACAGGCTGTGTGTGTGTGGAGTGGAGAACTGACTGCTGATTACTTCTACCTTTCCAGTGAAAAAAGTGGCAAAGTCAGTCAGAGAGATAGTGGTTGGAGGCAGTGGAGGGCAGAGGAGAAAGGTGAATGTTTTGAAGTTTGCAGCTGTCTGAAGAGCTGTTGATCTTGTCGTTATAGTAAAAGGCCTTGGCAGTGGAGATGTTTGAGGTCTCAATTTGCAACATTGCCTCTCAGCTGCCCTGACCCTGGTCCAATGGTTGTGGAGAACCTTAGTAAGCCAGTGGCTGGAGGGTGATGCACATGCTGGCCTGGAGGAGAGAGGGCAGATGCTGTCAAGGCAGGAGGTTGGACCACAGAGTGTCGGTGGTGTCATCTACATCAAGAGGGGAGAAGTGGTTGGGAGAAGGGAGGGAGGCAGAGATCAGGGAGGAAAAGTGAGTGGATGAGAAGGAATGGAGATACTGTAGCAGCATAAGGAAACAAGAGAAGGAGAGGGTGGTGGACATGGGAGACACAGTAAACAGAATGAAGAATCGATCAGACATATTTACATTTACATTTATTCATTTGGCAGATGCTTTTATCCAAAGCGACTTACATAGGTTACAGTTCTTTACAATGTTATCCATTTATACAGCTGGATATACAGCCATACATATGTAGAGGACTGACAAGGAGATCTGTGTCTGTGGTGCAGTTACGTGTCAAGATGAGGTCCAGCTGGTTGCCTGCTTTGTGAGTCAGTGGGGTGCAGAGGGGTTTCAGGTCGAAGGATGCCGCAAGAGTAAGGAAGTTTACAGCATGAGGTTTGTCGTGAATGATGAGGTCGCTGAGGATCACAAGAGGGCTGCCGTCTTTAGGGAAGGAGGACGGTAACATGTCCAGCTCTTTGATAAAGTTGCCCAGCTGACCTGGTGGACGATATATAGTTATTGCATACAACAGGCTGTTGCATAAAGGAGAGAGAGGAGTGAATTTCCAAGTGCTGGAAATCAGCAAACCTGTTCCACCTCCTCGACCAGTTGGACGAGGAGTGTGGGAGAAGGCAGAGTTGGTGGAGAGAGCCCTGAGAGTTGTAGTGTTCTCTGCCCGGATCCAGGTCTCAGTCAAAGCTAGCACTTGGAGGGAGGACTGGGTGGTGAAGGCAGGGATGAAGCCTAGTTCATTACAGACTGGCATTTACAGAGGCCAACTGAGAGGCAGAGGGGTGCACCTGAGGAAGCAAGGATAGGCCTCAGGTTTCCTCCTTTCAATAAAATGAGCATCTGTCATGAACAATGGGGATGTACTAAATGCACATGTTAGTACCTGACGGCACAGCACAAATAATGGAAGGAAAAAAAGGTGAACTTAGCTGTGTATAATTTTGCTTCTCGGTGTCCTTGCTCAGTGGACTCGTTTGGGTAGATTCGCAGGTCTTTACAAGGATAGATCACACATGAGGAGGGCTTCACACAAGGGCTGACACTTCTGCTAATGCAGAACTCTTTAAATAGCTATGCAAATTACGCTACACAAGTGTTCACAGCTGAAGATGCTTATTTAATTAGCACAAGAAAGCTCTTAACAGGTGAATCGCTTTCTCTGCGCTGAAACTGAAACACTTAAACTAGCAATTGTAGCACTTTATCTGTTTGTCAGTTTCCTTGCTTAGAACTGTTAAACAAAAGTACCGATTCCTGGCAAAGGATTAACCAAACACCATGGTAATGCACTAAAACTCCCTGTTAACAACAGCACTAGTCTGACTACTCTGAAAACAAGTAAACAGCTCTTACAACTACTGCAGCTTCCTACTGCAGATCACCGCCATTCAAATATATGTTTCATGTGTCTAAATTGGGTATGAAAGCAATCAATTGACTCATTCAAGGTTAATTGCTTCTGTGCTGTTTTTGATGAGGGAACTGATAGTCTAATGATTGCTAAGAGAACCATTTTTATAGTCATAAGGTAGCTAGTTAACCATATGAACATTATTTATTGATGCACACAGCACCATGAAGCTAAAGCGAGGTGGACAGTGATTTCCAAGCACTGATTCTTCAAATTCAGAAATGAGTGAGGAGTAATTGGTAGGGTGAGTCATTTCATATTTACAGTGAGCTGGATTTGCTCTTGCTATTCTTGAAGAACTGTCTGCACTCATAAAAGGACACAATGATGATTACCACCCCCCTCCCCCCACAAGTGGCCCTTGTTTTTAAATGACCTTAACCCCATCCTGCTTGGATCCTCGTTGTTACCTGGATGAGGCTCCGTTTTCTCAACACAAATGTCTGTATTTCAGCTGTTGCAGGTATATGACCTAATACCCAGCATCTGACTGTTGACTCATCTGAACTAACCAGCAGACTGATTTGTTCACACATGAAAGACAGTGTTTCTAATTCAGGGTAGTGGTTCCGAAAACCATCACCATTTGATGACTTCAGAACAAAGAATGCATTGTTTTATGTTTTCAAGGCACGCATTGATCATTCAGTCTTCTGGTCTGCGAACTCCAACTTGATTCAAGTACAAAGAACAGTTTGTGGCACAGCGGGTTCAGCTGCAGCTGTTTACTGTCATTCTGTTTCTCCCTGGTTTTTAAAATTTCTTCCCCCTTTTTGGGATGCTAATGTGAATGTGAAAACTGGGAGTTCTAAAATGTTTGGACTAAAATAACTTGATCTGAGTGAAATTATTGTAATTTGCTCTTCAAAGCTGTCTCGTTCAGTCCATTTCAGCCACCTGCTGCACATATCAGCCCATCTCTGAGGGGGCTGTGTCATTGGGCCATAACATTGCCATGGTAACCCATGGCTTTCTTGGTGCATACTGCTGTGGTATAATTCAAGCATTAGTGCACAACATTTTTCTCACAAACTTTCAGGACTCCCCTCTCATACATGGCTACATTATTAAATGCTTTCAGGTAGTATTTTTGAATATCATTTTCTCTTCATTGAGGCTGTAAAGCCTAATTACTACCAGTACAGAAATGGAGAGAGGCAGGAAGGCAAAGAAGAGAGAGAAAGCATGTGTGTTTATTTGGGGAAAGGAGTGAGGATCCCATCAATAATGCTACCTTTAAAAAATCTAAATAAATTCTAATACAAAGGATGACATTCAAAAATGTCTGTTGCCTTATGACACAAGTAATTCAACATGTCAGACTACCCCTTGACGATGGGATTCCAAGCAGTCTTGGAACGCAGATTCTCAAACATATCTCTTAAACATGATGACAGCATCACATGAATGTGTTTAATTTTTAATTTCTGATATTAATAATAATATAATATAATAATAATAACAATATATTTTTATTAGCATGTGATGAGCATGTGTTGTAATGATTAGGAATTACAGTTTGTCACCAGAAGGTTGTAGGATAAGAGAATGGGAAACTTGCATTGTTCCCATGTTCATGCTCCTTCAATTGGATTTTTTTTTTCTTCTAAACATTGAGCCGTGTCTTATTTCTATCTTTCATAGCGTATACTAAATGTGGTGAGTGTATTATTTCAGCTTTCCTCTGGAAGGTCTGTTATATTTGTGTTTTATATGAATCAACTTCAAATTCAATGATAGTACAAAAATATGAGCTTTATTTTGGCTATGCCACTTCACTGACATTCTTGGATACTAGTTCAGATACAAATAGGGAGGTTACCTTCAGTATCAGTGTCATAATTCTATGGTCACTTACTTTAATATTCAATAATAGCGGATTTTCATTATGAATATAAATCAATGGCCCATTTTCAACAAAGACGAATGTAAAGTGAGAACATTTGAGATTGCAGGGGATAGCAGGGACCAGGACTAGCTAAGTAGATATTACACAAGGCAAAAATGGGACAATTAGCTGCTGATCTTGAAATTGAATTGGCTTAATGATGCTAATAATTACCATCATTATTGTAAAAACCTAAATACACTGACCATCACACCCATATGAGCTTATTGAACATCCCATTCCAAAATCATGGGCATTAATATGAAGTTGCCCCCCCCCCCCCCCCCCCCCACAAAATTGTAAGCGTACAATTGTCTAAAATGTCTTTGTATGCTGTAGCATTAATGTTACCCTTCACTGGAACATTGGGGCCTAGCCCAAACCCTAAAAAACAGCCCCAGACCATCATCCCTCCTCCACCAAACTTTACAGTAGGCACTGTGCATTCCAGTAGGTAGCGCTCTCCTGGCATCCGCCAAACCCAGATTCGTCCCTCAGACTGTCAGATAGTTAAGCGTGATTGATCACACCAGAGAACGCGTTTCCACTGCTCCAGAGTCGTGGCGGCGTGCTTTGCACCACTCCAGCCGTCGCTTGGCATTACGCATAGTGATGTTGGGCTTATGTGCAGCTGCTCATCCATGCAAACCCATTTCATGAATCTCCTGACGCACAGTTCTTGTGCTGATGTTGCAGCCAGAGACAGTTTGGAATTCTGTAGTGAGTGATTCAACAGAGGATAGGCATTTTTATGTGCTACGTGCTTCAGCACTTGGCAGCCCCGCTCTGTAAGTTTGCATGGTCTACCACTTCATGGCTGAGCTGTTGTTGCTTCTAGACGATTCCACTTGACAATAATAGCACTTACAGTTGACTGGGGCAGATCTAGCAGGGCAGAAATTTCACGAACTGACTTGTGGCAAAGATGGCATCCTGTGCCACGTTTAAAGTCACTGAGCTCTCCAGTACAACCCATTCTACTTCCAAGGTTTGTCTATGGAGATTGCATGGCTATGTGCTTGATTTTATGCACCTGTTAACAATCGGTATGGCTGAAGCACCCAAACTCAAAAATTAGGAGGGGTGTCCACATACTTCTGGCCATATAGTGTAGTTTAGATGGGAAATGGAGGGAAGGAACACAAACTGTCTTGCATGAAACACTCGGAAACTGGACGCAGATGTTTACAGTGCTGAAGGGATCACTGTGTATTCTAACTGAAATTTACACAATAAAACACTGTTATTTAGGAAAATATACATTTTTGCTTTGATTGGTCCACAGCAGTCACCAGGACATGCTTTCATATTGAATAAAAATACTGACCTGGTGCATGAAGTCTGAAATCAAGGATTCAGTCACTTCTAATATATGGCAGAGGGGCAATGACACATTGTGACAGAAAAAAAGTCCAGATTTAAGATTAGCATTGGGGTGTGTTTTTGTACTAAAGCTTCTTAAAGGCACATCTTAAACCACTGAAAGCTCATGATGGAACAGAGTCTTTGAGGATTATATTTCCACAAGTCCACATCTCCTGTGTGATCTCTTCACTTGTGTGAATTGACGGCAACACCAATCATTGCTTCACCTTTTTATAATAATTTTACCTGTGCCTAGTATCAATCCAGGAGTGTAAGTGTTTGTTTACAGGATACTTTCAGTAGTATTGTGTGCAATACAAACTTGTTCAAATTGTACAATTGCAGAATAAAAAAATGTTGTCACGTGAAGGGGAACTGGAGTTGAAATTTCTATCTGAGTGCATCTCACACCAAATAATTTACTGCAAGGAAATTAATGAGACTCTTTCTGTGAGACAGGGGTAAGGAAATCTGTATCCAACTATGAATACTGATAATCTCACAAACAGAGTAAATTATGTGTCACTGTCATTATAGGACTGCCTTGAAAAGATGATGAATTGTAGCTGAATCACTGTTTTATGGAAGTTAAATTCAAAGATAATTTGGCTCTATCTACTATTTATGCCTAGGCATTTATTTAACTAGGCATTAACGGGTGGAGTTTACGCACAAACCTCACAAACCTCAAGCACTGGTTTGGTTTATTGGTTTCCCTTAGGTCTCTTGTGAGCACCATCAAATGCCTTTGGTATGAAAAGGAGAATTTATTTTTGCCAGTAAATTCATGCAGCACAATGGAGCTCAGCAAGAGAGAGAATCTGAGCTGTTTGCTGTGGCTAGGGAAATGTACCCTCAGGGCCATTACACCATTCATGAAAGTGCTCTGCAAAAGCACGTTTGGGCTGTGCTGGACTTTGGGACTTGGAAATGAGAGATTGAGGCTTCCGGATATAGGAAAAATAACTTAGTACTTTAAACCACTGTAGAAACTAGTCATCAGTAGATCAACTGCAAATCAAGGTTCTAGGCATGGAATTCAGGGAATCCAGCAAATGTATTTATTTATTCTACTATCTAAGCCTTGATGAAGGAGCACCACGTTCAACTTAACGTATTCAAAACTGAGCTCCTAGTCATCCCAGCCAGCCCGACCAGCACGATATCACTGTTCAGCTAGGATCAGCAACACTAACTCCATCCAGGTCTGGAAGGAACCTGGGGGTAGTGATTGATGACCAGCTAAAATTTACCGACCACATTGCTACAACTACCAGATCATGCAGATTTGCACTATATAACATCAGGAAAATCAGGCTCTACCTATCTGACTATGCTGCGCAGCTCCTTGTCCAGGCACTGGTCATCGCAAGACTGGAATATTGCAATGCTCTCTTGGCTGGCCTACCTGCACGCACTATTAAGCCTCTGCAGGTGATACAGAATGTGGCTGCACATCTGGTTTTCAACCAACCAAAAAGGGCTCACGTTACACCTCTCTTGGTCTCACTCAACTGGCTCCCTGTACATCATGTTGAAAGAAGACGTAATCAGATTACCGATAAATTTAGTAAAAATGGGGATTATTAGCAGGGTTACAATTTTAAAATACATTTTAAAATAAAGAACGATATATTACAACGCACATGTGCACACATTCCACAATTGTGGAAGGAAAGGCTACTAACCTATAAGTATGTCCTCATAGTTTCCAAATATTTCTATACCCTTATTGAGAAAAATAAGAACAATCCTAGGTATCTGTTTAGCACTATCGCCAGATTAACTAAGAGTCCTGCATCAGTTAACCCTAACGTGCCAGCTATTCATAGTAGCAATGACTTCAGGAACTTCTTTGATAGTAAAATCAATGATAAGAGACACAATACAAAAGTTTTCTTTGACTTCTGCCTCCTGCCTGGCCAGTCCCATCCCAGACAACATAGGTATGTGTATTAGGCCTGCCTCACGCTTTGACACTTTTACACCCATTGAACTTATTAAATCTTATCAACGCCTCCCTTACATCTGGACACGTACCTCAGTCTTTCAAAATAGCAGTTATCAAGCCTATTCTGAAGAAGCCCAATCTAGATCCCAATGACCTGTCAAACTATAGGCCCATCTCGAATTTTGAATTTCCATTCCTCTCAAAAATCCTGGAAAAAGTAGTTTCAAAGCAACTCTGTGCATTTTTACACGCTAACAACATTTTGGAAGTCTTTCAGTCTGGGTTTAGACCTCATCATAGTACGGAAACCGCTCTCCTGAAAGTGCTCAATGATCTTCTACTCTCCTGCAACAATGGCTGTATCTCTCCTCTTGTGCTACTTGACCTGAGTGCTGCCTTTGATACCATCGATCATCATATCCTCCTTGACCACCTCGAAAATCTGGTTGGCATAAGTGGACAGGCTCTATCCTGGTTTAGGTCCTATCTATCAGAACGATATCAGTTCGTCTCCATTAACAATGAATCTTCTGCTCGTTCCAGAGTAAGATATAGTATACCACAAGGATCTGTGCTTGAGCCTCTGTTCTTCTCGTTATACATGTTGCCTCTCAGCAATATCATCCATAAACATGACATTAGCTTCCATTGTTATGTGGATGACACTCAGTTATACATATCAGTCAAACCTGATGTCCCTTTGAATATATCAAACATGGAGGGCTGCCTAAGAGATGTAAAGAATTGGATGGCCAAAAATTTTGTCGTCCTTAACTCAGACAAAACCGAAATATTGGTCGTTGGCCAAAATTCAATCAGGAGTAAATTCACTCACTTCACACTGGACCTTGATGGTGTCTCCCTCTCCTCGAGCGCAGCTATCAAAGACCTTGGTGTCGTCATTGATCCTGAGCTCTCTTTTGAAACTCACATAACTAACACCTCTAGGACAGCCTTCTTCCATTTGAGAAATATAGCCAAAATCAGGAAAATTGTATCAATAAATGATGCTGAAAAATTAATCCATGCCTTTGTAACATCCAGATTAGACTACTGTAATGCTGTCTTGTCAGGATGTGCAAATGTCTCACTAAAACCCCTTCAGCTGGTACAAAATGCAGCTGCTCGAATCTTAACTAGAACTAAACATTTCGAGCACCTTACCCCAATTCTAGCTTCTCTTCATTGGTTACCCATTAAATACCGGATCAATTTTAAAATACTTTTACTAGCTATGTAGCTAATTTGGCTTTCACGCACTTTCCTCAACTGTCATACTACTAATAGCTATCTCGCTAGCTATCAAACTAATACAGCCTCATCATCTCTTCTGACCAAATAGTTAATTTTACCACAGACGCTGCAAGCAACCTGTTCTGACAACTTTAGTACTGTTAGCTAGCTAGCTAGCTACCAAATTAACATTATAGTTAGTAAATTTGCATAGTTACCACCAGTGTGCGAAATACCTGGTGGCAATCGGGGGGTCCTCTACCCATACCTGCCAAGTGCCAACATTTAGGTTTCAAAATACAGGAGTTTTTTCGGCAGGGGGCGTTGGATAGTAAATAATTGTATGTAGTGTGTAGATTGTATTTCATAGAAAATCTGGCAACTGGGGTAACGTCAGACAAACATGCAAAACTTATGGATCCATATCCAAGTTTGCCATGGAAATTACGGGAGTTTCCCGGGAGAAACATCAAAACGGGAGGGTAGTCATTCACCCAGTATTCACCCTGTGAAGCGATAGGGACTTCGTGACTTATTCAACCGAGAAGCAGGTGTGTGAAAATGGGTGAAGAAATGAAGATATTACTTTGCAGATTGATCTGTCTTCATAACGTGATTACTTAGGTATGTACAAATATGTGACTAGCATCATTACAAAGCTCCGGTCCGCCCTTTCTTGTGACATGTGTTCCTTATCTATACAATGAGGAGTTCATGAGTAGGCTAATTCAAACAAGAGTCGGTGTGGAGATGGACGCAGAGCTGTATACAGATTGTAACTATGATTAAATTTGATGTAAATTCAAAATTATTTTTCCCGCCAACACTGTGTCGCATAGACAAGCAACTAGCATCGTTAGCGATGAATTGTTGTGGACTAGCTTAAAGTGGTGTGGGGCAGACGACGTGGGGCACTCAGAAAAAAGAGGAACATGCTAGTTTTGGATGCTTTCCATGAACATTTGACTGCGCCTGTCAAAACGCAACTGCAGGCAATGAACGGTGATCTCGGAGTCATACCAGGGGAATGACAAGTCAGCTACAGGTGTTGGATGTAGTGGTAAACAAACCATTCAAAGATAATCTGCTCCAGAGATACACAGAGTGGCTACTGTCTGGTAATCACACACTCACACCATTTGGAAAAATTCAGAAGCCTGCGGTGAGTTTGCTCTGTGATTGGATACTCCAGGCATGGGCTGCAGTGTCCTCGGAGAGCATCATCAACGGCTTCAAAAGATGCTGCATCTCAAATGCTTTGGACGGGAGCGAGGATGACATTCTGTGGGAGGAGCCGGTGGAGCCAGTGCATGAGAGGGATGATAGTGAGAGTGAACCCAGTGAGGCAGAGGATCTCTGTGAGGAATAGACTAATGACTGACATGAAGGTCTGAGGAGCCAAGTTAGGCCAGTTTAAACAGGCAGATGCCAAGACCACAATAAGATTTCACTTTTACTGTTAATGAAATTTTGGTACGCTACATGGTTTTCACTTTGAGATGGATAGCCTAATTGTTATTAAATTCAGATGTACTACACATTATTTTTATGGTATGCCATGAAGTGTTTACGTTTAAATGTGGTTGTACATTTTATCAGTATTTACTATACTAAAATTATTAATCTTATTAATTAAGAAAAAAGTAATCTAAGTACTCTAACGTGTTACTTTGTAATGCATTACCCCCAACACTGCTCATCATACAAGAAAAAAAGGAACAGGAACTTGAAAAATATCTTGAACAAAAAATCAAAGAACTGAATGACATATACGCTAAAAATCCCAGAGACCGAGTTCAGAAGGAATTGACAGAAACTAAATCACAGCTCATAAATAAAAAAAACCCAATTCTTGATACAAAGACTCAAACATGATCATTTTGAACACAATAAAAAATCAGGACAATATCTGGCTAGCCAACTCAAATGAAATAAAGAAAAATCAACTATACCAGTCATAAGGAACTTGGCAGGGAAAACCATGCAGTCACCCCAAGAAATAAAAGACGAATTCCGAGATTTTTACAGCAAACTATACACCCCTGACAAGGAACCCAATTCACTAGATATTAACTCCTTCCTCAGTAATATAGAATTACCCTGATTTAACAAGGAACAAGCAGATCAACTAGACAGACCATTAACAGCTAATGAACTCCACACAGCACTCAATAAGATGCCAAACAATAAAGCTCCAGGACCTGATGGCTTTCCTGTCGAGTTCTTTAAACATTTTTGGAAAACAATCTCTCAACTGTTTTTCAGAATGGTACTTAACATTAAACACAACTCAACAAGTCCACCACACATGAACACAGCCCTCATCTCAGTACTACTGAAACCCAATAAAGACCCAACTCTCTGCTCCAGCTACCACCCGCTATCCCTCATCAATACAAATCTCAAAATTATCAGCAAAGCTCTAGCCACCCGAATCGAAACTGTAAACCCATCACTAATCCAACCAGATCAAACCGGCTTCATCAAAGGAAGACACTCATCAAATAACATGTGCAGTAATCTAATTAATATATCAAAACAAAACAAAATGAAAATAATTGTATCATTAGATGCAGAAAAAGCATTTGACAGAGTACATTGGAAATTTTTATTCGGAACACTACACAAATTTGGTTTCGGAGAATCGTTTACTCAGTGGACAAGAATACTGTACAGTTCACCAATGGCTACAGTTGTTACTAATGGATTAACATCACAGAGTTTCACACTGCACAGGGGAACCAGGCAAGGATGCCCACTCTCTCTATCAGTTTTTCCCTGTTCATCGAACCTCTCTCTGCTGCAATACGTCAAAACAACAACATCAAGGGAATCCAAACCCTCAACACTCATCACAAGATTAGCCTTTATGCGGATGACGTTTTGCTTTATCTACAAGAACCATCAAACTCTCTACAAGAAGCCTTCAACCTCATTAACTCATTCTCCGACCTTTCCGACTATGCTATAAACTGGACAAAATCAACAATTCTACCCATATGTGGTGATGACTGGAATTCTGCAGCTCAGAGCCCACCTCTCCCCATTGCCACTGGTAATATTAAGTATAAACATAAACATAAACAACATAAACATAAACATAAACAAGCATAAACATTTCCTCCAGACTGTCAAGAGTTGTTCCACCTAAACTTCACTGCATTAATAAAAACAATAAAAGATGACTTAAACCACTGGATAAATTTACCCCTATCATTAATCGGCAGAATAGCTACTGTAAAAATGATCATACTACCAAAAATTAATTACCTTTTCACAATGATTCCGACCCAGCCGACCACTAAGTGGTCACTGAACTCCATAACAAGCAAATTCTATTGGAAAAATAAAACACCCCGAATCAAATTGGTCACATTACAGAAACACAAAACTGAAGGAGGATTAGAAGCTCCAAACTTCCAAAATTATTATCTGGCAGATCAACTGCAGTATATCACCAACTGGATTCACCCAAACCAACAGAACAGCTAGAATGCAAAGAAATCTCAATCTCTGATCTACCATTTCTCAACACCACTATAAAACACCATAATTGCTTTAACAACACCATAATTTCAACAACTCTGACAGCCTGGTGGAAAATCAACAGTCTTCAAATATACAATGAAACCCTGTAAATATACTCCAATATGGCACAACCCTGACTTTCTGCTCAACAAAACACCACTTAACTTCAACACATGGAAACAGAGTGGTATCACACATCTCTGCCAACTTTTCCAGAATAACAGTTTCATTACTTTTCAACATTTGGTCCAGAGGTACAAGGTTGGGAAAGGACAATACCTTCAGTACCTCCAATTAAAGTCTGTTCTTAAATCTAAAATCAGTATATCAAATAACAAGTTACTCCCATCCCCACTAGTAGAAGGAATCAACAAAATAACGAACCCAAAGAAAATTCTTTCCAAATTATATAAACTAATATCCACCGTAGACTCAATAGTTTCCATCCCAATCAAAGCCTGGGAAAAAAACTTATCATTCACTCCCAATACCGAATTCTGGACCCAAATCTGCAGGAACACCTTCACAATGACTAACAATACTAACCTAAAACTAATACAGTACAAGGTAATCCACAGAGCACATATCACCCAGCACAAGATGTATAAGATGAGACTCACAGACTCTGACACATGCTCACACTGCACATTAAACACCCCAGATAATTACCTCCGCTCCACCTGGCTCTGCCCACCACCACAACGTTTCTGTCAAGAAGTCACTAACAGAATTTCTGTTATCATGAGCTGTAGCATTCTGCTATCTCCTCCCCTCTGTCTACTTGGAGATCTCTCAATAATAAACCCACCAATCCAAAATACAAAACCTATACTCATTGCCTTAACTATCGCCAAGAAAACTATCCTACTAAACTGGAAAACTAGAAATACATTAAACATCACTCAATGGTTAAACCTCCTCAAAGAATACATATCCATGGAACAAATTACATTCCAGCACCAGACCCCACACTTTGAAAAAGTTTGGGGCTCCTTTATCATCTCTTTAGACTTGCCTGTTAACTAACCCCACCAGCACCAACACACACACACACATATCACAAACCCTCATCAAAATCTTATTTTCTTTTTTTTCATCATCTTACTGTCTGTTCTAATCTACATCAGCACCTAAACTCCCCCATTAAGTCCCATACAACCCATTATATTGAATGCTTGGTCTTGTCATGTCAGTCTGTATGTCTATCTGTCTATCTGTCTGTCTGTTTGTATATTTTTTTCTTTCTTTTTTTTTTTGGTTTGTTTATTATTGTTCCTTCTATCTATTTTTCTTCTCATCTTGTATTATTGTCTGTGTTATTTCCCTGCTTAAAAAAGAAGAATAAAAGCTGTTTGCTTGCCATTTCCTGATGCCATAATGAACCAAATATTCTCTTCTACTTTGAGTTTGTTTGTTTTTATGTATGAATTCAGTGATTATTGATGAATTCATTTCAGATCACAACATTTAAGATCCATGAAAACATATAATTCCATCCTTCAAGTAAAAATATAATTACAATTTTTTTTTTAATTACATAATAAATAACCCCTTTTCCCCTTTCCCTTTTCAAGTTATCCTGGTATTACAAATTACAAGTCATTTTGTCCTCGTGTTAAATTACTGTATAATGTAAAGCATAATATATGGTGACAGAAAAACAAAAAATAAAACGCAAAAACAAAAACTTTCGGCCCTGAGGTGCAGATGCAACATACAAAAACAAAAAGGAGTGGTCCTTAAGTGCAGATACAACATTCAAAAATAAAAACGTGCAGCCCTGAAGTGAAAAAAATGCACCTCAGGACCTCTCCTTTTTGCTAGGCTACATCGCAGCTGCAACTTCCAGGAACTATTGGAAATACTTTTAGTTAGAGAGTGTTACTGAAATTTGTTTAGCTGACTACATTGTTCATTGCAAAATACGCCAAACTAACAGAATGTTACTTACTTTATTGTCTAACTACAATATTGTTTAAAATTAATTCGACAGGACTTACCAAATCAAACGGCTGACTAAGATGTTGGCGCCAACCCTTCAAGTCCTCTGCCTTCGCTGATGACGTAGGTGATGACACATTTCCGTAGCTGGATGCCGCATTTGCGCCTCAGGGCTGCTCATTTTTGTTTGTTCGCGTTTTGCGCTTCTGGACCACATACAGGTAACTCTGAAGTGCAACATACAAAATCAAAAAGGAGTGGTCCTGAGGTGCCTTTTTGTTGCGCTTCAGGGCTGCACGTTTTTGTTTTTGTATGTTGCATCTGCACTTAAGGACCACTCCTTTTTGTTTTTGTATGTTGCCTCTGCACCTCAGGGCCAAAAGTTTTTGTTTTTGCTTTTCTGTTTTGCACTTCAGAGCCACCGTAATTATAGGCATAATTATTTCTTTCTAGGTTGCAGATGTGTTCAAAAAAAAAAAGTGTGAATCAAGGGGCCTCGGACCCCCGTATTTCACACCGTAGTTACCACTATTAATCTAAACGTGCATTTGTACATAACAAAGGAAGGAATACCTGGACAAACAATTAATAAACCTAACAAGGAACATAAAACATTATATTAGGCTAAACAATTTCACCAGCACATCCAATCCAATCCAAAAGTAATGGAATGTAATCAGGTTACGTTACTTTAATATTGTGATACTTGGATTAGGTTACCGATTACATTTTTAACAGGTAATTAGTAATTGTATCGGAATTAGGGCTGTCAACACGTTAATGTTTTAACGCAAATTAATCATATTATCAAATTTGACCGCAACTTCCTTCCCTAATTCCTGGCTGAATTATTGAAAGGCGTGGCAAATGCAGATGTGCTGAACGGCAAATTTCGTTTTAACCCTTTCACACGTAACTTATTTGTTATGGTATGTAGTGCGTGTGTTACCTTATATGGTTTGTTATGTTTTCATTTGTGTTATTAAGTTTCTTATAGATTTAAGTTAGCATTTGCTATATTTTTAGAGTTAAATTTCTGTTTCCTCAAAGCTAAAATTAGCTAGAATTTCTCCAATCTAGTGTTCTAATCGCACCAGTTTTAGCATATGTGCTAAACGGCTAATCACACCGGTGTGACCGTATGCGCGAAAGGGTTAATTACCCTATAGTTATTCATACTGCTACTGGTTTTGTTTACTAGCTACTGTAGATACTCACAATAACTAGTTAGCCATCTTGTTATGGTAGTTAGCTACATTGTTGTCCACTGTTATTTAATTTAACTTGAATGACTTTTTTACTCAATCTTCTTTATTCAATCTTTCTCCCTTTTTATCAATCACTTAAATTGCTGACAGAGTGGAAATGAAAATGTGAAACGAATACACACATCTGCTCATTATCTTTAGTCACACATTGTGCTACTACAGCCAGTAATAATACACTTCAACACAACAATTTCAAGATGCAGTGCTGTCATTTTTATCCATTACTTACATTTTATTACTTTTGCACCATTTATACAACATATAATGTTAATGCATCCATATAACAATTCGTTTTCATTTCTAGCATGTATGGTGTGACATCAGTGACACAGATTTAAGGTAGCCCAAAAAATGTGTGGGTGTAAAAACCAGTGAAACAAGAAATAAACAAAAAACAAAATTAAATGTGAAAAATTAAACACTTTAGAAAAAAATTGATTGGATGTAAAAAAAAAAAACACACACCTCAGGATTTTTTTTGAATCTCATATACCATAAGTTCTCTCCTCAATAAGAAAACCACCCTACAGGTGAAAATTTGGCCCCTTTCCTAACCATTCTATTAAATTATGAGTTTTCCCACTTGTTTTTTTCTGTCAGATATTTTTTTTCACTCATTCAAAAAAAATGGTTTTCTTTGTTTTTTAATGTTATATTCACATTTTGGAAAAAAAATTCACATGCTTTGATTTTATTCTCATTCTTAGTTTTTTCTGACCTTTACATTTTTATTTATTTATATTATTCAAACTTTTTTCACACATCAGTTTTTTCACACTTTTTTAAGGCTTGCACCATTGGGCAACCAGACAGACTGGAATAGTAACTGTAATCGCAATGAATGCAGACTTTTTGTTCCATTTCCACTTGACCATAAGACGTCCTGTCTACAGGTGCACCCAATCACAGACATGCATTTACTTTGTCAGGAAAGAGTGATAGAAAACTTATAGAAAAATATATATACAAACACTAGAGTCCAAAATTATTGGGACACCTGGGCATTTTGTGGTTAAGTGTGGATGTGTCCATGTAGCTATTAGTTTTATCACTCGAACCTAATTTATGGTGTGGTGAAAGCAGTTACATGTTTTGGCAACTATTAACATTTCCAAAACATCTCTTTATGTGGTTGGCACACGATTGCCTGATGACTACCCTTATTTCCAACATTTTAATAATATGTATGACATTAATTCTGCCAAACAAACTGACAATTCCATGACATTAACTTAATTTTAAAAGGTACCTACATACTTATTGAGTGCAGAGAAGTGAACAAAAATGACCATCACTTCAATTAGGCCTGATTGACCGCTGCCCTGCCCTCTAACTGAACACTCATACTGAAGCCTATATAAACCTAACAAGGTTGGAACATGGTCACAGAAGATGAAGCTGAAATTGACATTGACATAAATATGACTTTCCCAATGTCTGATGGAGTATGCAGCAGTGAGTGTCCCAATAATTTTGGACCCCAGTGTATATATATATATATATATATATATATATATATATATATATATATGAGAGAGAGAGAGAGGAGAATGAGCCTGAGAGAGGAAGAAAAAGGAGCGAACAATGAAAATGGAAGAAGTCAGTTATTTCCCAGCAAATAAAATACGGGACATCAGGAACTGAAAGAAAGAGGACAGTGCTGTTATCAAGATGGTCTTTTGACCATGCCTGAAAGTGTTGGCTCAGACCTGTGGATGCCAGACAGAAAAAAAAACACAACAGCAACCACAGCAAAAACCCAAAGACAAATCACTAGCAGTAACACAAAGCAAGAACCACAACTTGAGTCTGTCTTAGCACTGACCCAACAGGCACAGACGAGAGCATTAGCACCCTGGAGAAGAAGGAGTTAGAGAGTGCTTGTGCTCTTGGTAAGTAGATTTTATCCATTCAATTTCCTTTTCAGAGACCTGCAGTGTAGGTAGTCCATGGAAACCAATGGTTTGACCCAGACCTTTCAGGCAGAGTCTTTCAACATTGGTATGGGTGAAAATGGAGGCAAGGTGATTCCTGATGGGCATGGATGGAGACTGGGGGGTGGCAAGGGGGTCAGAGTGTGTAGATTACTTGTATCAATGTACAAATACTATAGCAGAAAAATAATACTAATAATCATAATGTGGGTGGGCTATTTCACTATTTTCATTATATTTGTTTTGTTTGTTGTATTTATTTTCCCATTGTTTTGCTTAAAAAGGGGCTGTCCATTAATCTTGCATGGTTATGGTTTGATCCTTGTTGGGAACAGGGGCCTCTGTGGCGTTGGCCTCCTGTGCCTGGGCTGCGCTCTCGGAGGTGGCTGTTGTTGAACTAGGGGCTGCCTCTTGTATGGGGACTTCCTTAGAAGGGGCTGCAGATGTGGCAGGGGCTGGTGCTGCTTCCGTAGGTTTGGGCTCTGGTGCAATGGGCGTGGCCTCGGTTTTGGCTGCCGGTGCAGGGGCCTCAGTCTTTTTCCCATCCACCTCATCCTTGGTCTCTGCTTTGCTTTCAGTCACTGGTGGTGCTGGGGCTGGGGCCTTCACCTCAGGGGCAGGCTCTTTAGCAGCAGGGACAGGGGCAGGTGCAGAGCTTGCAGCAGGGGCAGGGGCGGCTGGCTTCTCTGCCTGCTTAGGGGCTGCCTCAGTAGTCTTGGGTTCCTCAGCTTTTGGCTCAGCATTAGCAGCAGGCTTTTCTACCTCAGCCTTGGAGGGCTCTTCTTTGGGCACCGCCCTTTTGTCCTCCTCACTGGCTGCTGTCTGATTGGCAACTGGCTGGGCGTCTTTTTCCGCCTTGTCATTGGCTATCTCATTGGTGTCGGCTGCTGCTGGGGCCTCCTCCTTGTTCTCTTTCTGGGCCTCCCCTTCTTCTGGCGACACCCCCTCCACCTTCGTGTCTGTATCCTTTGCCTTCTCATCATTCATGTTGTAGCCCTTCTTCTTTTTGCTCAGTTTGCCTCCCATTTTCTGTTTGGAAAGAAAGAGTAAAAATATTTGAGCTTCATTTACTGCACCTAAACAGCAATGAATACAAACTGGTAGTTCAGGTGACATCATATTGTCACCTCTTACTTAAGTCATAAAGCTGATGTAAAATCAAACAACAATAATTATAAAGATTCCCTATAAGCCCACTGCTATTATGAATGAAATGGGATGGCAATGCCTGTAAGCAATATCTTGTCAGTGTGAATATTTGAATAGTAATATTACTTGCATTTTAGGTTACACACATTGGTTATAGTTTTCATGAACCCTGCAAGCTTGAAGATATTACAACACATCTATTTCTGAGCCAGTGAAAAGGTCTTTTCAGTGTGCAGACATAGACGTGCAGAATTCTAGAGATGAGGGCACTGTGGCTGTCAGTGGCCAGTCTGTCTCCTGAAAGCAAATCCACAGGCTCTTGGCAGACAGACATGTATGTACCACAGATTTCACAGTTATAGATGAAAATTACATATACAGCAACAACAATAATGCTTTTCACAAATGTTTCTCAACCATCACATCTTTGGATCACACTTAAGAAGATCATAGTATTGGATGTGGCTTCATGATGTGTGTGTGTGTGTGTTACGTTTTTGAAGCTGGTACTCAAAACCCATGATGTTGCAGCAGTGAAATTAAGTGTGCACATGCCATCATTTGTTTGATGTTCAAAACTAAGCACAAAAAGAAAGTTGCTGTTGAAGAAAGTTGAAGGCCAAAACCAAAAATCCTAAACTAACAGTAGGAACAGGGCACATGTCCTGGTGCTGGATCATTTGGACTCTTGATGAAACAAATCCTGTTGATTTGTCCATCACCTCCAGCAGCTAGATTCTAAATGGAAATTATTTCTTGTTCTCATTTTATTCCTAATTCCTTTCTTCATCCCTTCTCCATTCTGAGAAACTGGGTTGATTATTACAGCCTAATAGAATTCACTGTACACATCCTGTAAAAGCTGACTATACTGCTAGACACGCATCACTTGTGCTTTGTGAAACAAGGTGTTCTACTGGTGATGCTCGCTGCTCGCTACCTCTGCTTGCTACCTGTTTCCTGCTTCACACCTCCTGAACGCCAGACGCCGATCGGCTAAGACCCAGCCAGGACCCAAACTCAGAGTGTTTGCGGTTTCCAAAAAGAAAAGTTACAACTAAACAGGAAATTACAAGGCGAACTACAACACTTATCTAAAGAAGGAAATTAATCTCTGAGATAATGGCTGCTACCTATACTTCTCCCATTTCTTCTGTCTCCCCTGTTCTTAGCTCTCCTCCCTCTTGCTGTCTCCCCTGCATGGTGTGTAATATGTATAGTTACTCCTTCTCTGCCGGTAGTGCTAATTTCGCCTGTGCAAAATGTGAGTTAAATGCTAGGTAGACGGAGAAGATAGCAGAATTAGAAGCACACATCCGCACCTTATACAAGATTAAGGCTAGCAAGTAGTGTATTGAATCTTTCTCGGTACCGGATGTGTCAGATAGCCGCTCCCCTAGCTCAGTCCCGGTAGAGCCTTCGCAGCAAGGGTTACGGTTCGGGAAAATAGACAAAAACGCAAGCCTACAGTGCACCACCAACCACCTGTTCACATTTCAAAGAGGTTCTCCCCCCTCAGTAACACACCGACTGAGAAACCTGTTGAGAGCCCTGATAATTGGTGATTCCATTTTGAGAAACGTGAACATAGAGACTCCAGCGACCATAGTTAATTGCATTCCCAGGGCCAGAGCATCTGACATCGAAGCAAATCTGTAAGTGCTGGCTAGAGGTAAAGGTAAAAGTAAATTCTCGAAAATTATTATTCATGTCGGCGCAAAAGTATGAGACAATCAGAAATAACCAGGTTAACGATTAAATCGGTGTGTAAACTTGCAAAACATATGTCGGACTCAGTAACTTTCTCTGGTCCCATCCCTATGCGGCGCAGTGACAAGATCTACAGCAGATTATTGCCACTAACTTGCTGGCTGTCTGAGTGGTGTCCCTCTAATAACGTACGCTTCATAGACAATTGGTACACCTTTTGGGGGAGGCCTGGTCTTTTAAAAAGAGATGGCATCCACCCCTCGAGGTAGGACGCAGCTCTTATCTCTAAAAATTTGGCTCAAACCTTGACTCATCAGGGCAAAGGCCAGGCAGCAGACTTTCTGTCTTAAACAGACCTCTGCTTCTTCCCTTGAACCCCCACTTAAATTTAGTTCCGTAGAGACAGTGTCTGTCCCCCGATCTTCGGTCCCATACTGTTTAAAGAAATCTATGTGGGGCGTTTGCCCTGAGAACTTGATAAAAATTAAATCTGGTGAATCTGAAATTAATACCTGCAAACAAATGGTCGTCAGGATTGGGTTATTAAATATAATGTCTTTAACACCCAAAGCAATGCTAATAAATGAATTGATTACTGACCATAAATTCGACATCCTATGTCTGACTGAAACTTGGCTTAAACCAAATGAATTTATTGCTTTAAATGAATCAACGCCTCCCAGTTACAGTAACTACCAGGTCCCTTGCTCAACTGGGAGAGGTGGTGTTGCCGCTGTATTAAACTCTAATCTTTGTGCCACTTTTAAATCTGGCCATAACTTTAATTCATTTGAATTGTTAGTACTTAGCTTTGCACATCCTGACAAGACAGCATCTCAGGTATTTACCCTAGTAATTGTTTATGCCACCTGGCCCTTATACTGTTTTTTTATCTGAATTTGCAGACTTTCTTTCCAGCCTGGTTGTCAACACAGAAAAGGTTGTGGTAGTGGCTGATTTCAACATTGATATGGCAGGATCAATGAACATGATCCCTTCAGAACAGCATTTTTGTCCATTATTGACTCCATTGGATTCTCTCAGTTTGTGGATAAACCAACACATTGCTGCAACCACACACTGGATCTGGCCCTCACTTATGGCGCTGAAATTAACAATGTAGTAAATATGTCACACAATCCCTTACTGTCCAACCATTACCTGGTGACTTTCAACCTTCCTTTTGCTTGTAACATTAACTCAGAGTCCATATTTTCCCTCAGGCACACCATCTCTTCTGCTACTACCAAAGCCTTTATTGATTAGCTCCCTGCATCATGCAGTCTGAACAACGAAGAATATTTAAACTTATGCTCGAACCCTAGTTCGGCTAAAATAAATCAACTCACCGAAAATATTGAGTCCACACTGTGTAACACCCTAGATGCCGTTGCACCCCTCAAAAAGAGGAAAGTCCCAGACAAAAAACTAGCATCCTGGTATAATGACCAGACCCGTGCTATCAAACTTGAAAGGAAATGGCGCTCCACCAAATTACAGGTCTTTCTCCTGGCCTGGAAAGAAAGTCTTCTAAGCTTCAAGCATGCGCTCACAGCTGCCAGATTGGTGCATTTTTCTACCCTAATAGGGTAAAACAAGGACAATCCCAGGTATTTGTTCAGCTCCATCTCCAGACTAGTTAAGAGCCCTGCATCAGCCAACCCCTGCATTCCAGCAATTCATAGTAGTGATGACTACATGAATTTTTTGACAGCAAAATCATAAAGATACGTGACACAATTCAAACAAATCTCTAATTCTGCCTCCAGCCTGACCTGTCCAAACTCAGATAACGTAGAAATGTCCAATAGGCCAGCCACATGCTTAGACTCTTTCACACCCATTGAATTTAGCGACTTCTCCTCCCTAATTAATTTGTCTAAAAATGCTACCTGCCTACTAGACCCCATTCCAACTAGATTCCTAAAACAGCTGCTACCTGAAATTGGCACTCCGTTATTAAATCTTATAAATGCCTCCCTTCGATTCAGACATGTACCTCAGTCCTTCAAGCTAGCAGTCATCAAGCCCATTTTGAAGAAGCCCACTCTAGACCCAAATGATCTGTCGAACTATTGGCCCATCTCAAATCTCCCATTCCTTTCGAAAATCTTCGAAAAAGTTGTAACAAAGCAACTTTGCTCCTTCTTACAGTCCAAAAATATTCTGGAAGTCTTTCAGTCTGGGTTTAGACTGCATCACAGCACAGAAACTGCTCTCCTAAAAGTAATCAATGACCTACTTCTCCCCTCTGACAATGGCTGTATCTCCCTACTTGTGCTCCTAGACCTAAGTGCAGCCTTCGATACTATTGATCATCTTATTCTATTAGACCGACTTGAGAACCTGATTGGCATAAGTGGAAAGGCTCTATCATGGTTCAGGTCTTATCTTTCAGAGCAACATCACTTTGTCCTCATCAACAATAAGTCCTCCAAACTGTCCAGAGTAAGACATGGAATGCCACAAGGATCCGTGCTTGGACCTTTGCTCTTTTCGTTATACATGGTCCCTCTTGGAAATATCATTCGTAAACATGGCATTAATTTCCACTGCTATGCAGATGATACCCAGCTATACATATAGGCCAAACCTGATGTCTCCCTGGAAATATCAATCATGTAAGCCTGCCTCAAAGACATAAAGACATGGATGGCCCATAATTTCCTCCTCCTAAATTTGGACAAAACAGAAATATTGGATATCGGCCCAAAGTCTGTCAGGAGCAAACTCACCAATATTACATTAAATCTTGATGGTGTCTCACAGGCCTCAAGTGCAACCATCAAAGACCTTGGTGTCACGATTGATCCTGAGCTCCCTTTTGAAACACATATAAAAAACACCTCTAGGACTGCTCTCTTTCATTTGAAGAATATTGCCAAAATCAGGAAAATTCTACCAATACACAAAACTGAAAAGCTAATCCACGCTTTTGTTACATCCAGATTGGACTACTGTAATGGCCTCTTGTCAGGATGTGCATATGCCTCCTTAAAGCCCCTTCAGTTGGTTCAAAATGCAGCTGCTCGTATTCCAACCAGAACAAAGCACTTTGAGCACATTACCCCAGTATTAGCCTCTCTCCACTGGCTAACTATCAAATACCACACTGATTTCAAAATACTTCTCCTTACATTTAAAGCTTTAAATGGGGTTGCCCCTCCCTACCTTAAGGACCCTCTTCGTTCCAAAACGAACTCTACATTCCCAAAGCGCCGGACTTCTCATTGTTCCAAGAGTGGGTAAAAGTACTATAGGCTGTAGAGCCTTTTCGTACCGCGCCCCTCTTTTGTGGAACAATCTACCCACCGAAGTTCGGGGAGCAGACTCTCTCTCCGCCTTTAAGTCTAGGCTAAAAATGTATCTTTATTTCAAATCCCTTAGTTGAGGGACACGGCACGGTGCTGACATTGATCGTAGAGTCTCTGGTTGACTAAATGGTCATTGCTGTCACTACATCACGGCCTGGGTACTCTGTGTTCAGCTGATCCGGCTGTGGTCTGGTGTTGACTACCTTAGGGTTACCCTCATGATTGTGCTGGCCCTTTGCCTTTCGTCCCCTTGGTATGCTGCCATAGTCCTTATCTACCGGGACTTTTCCTTATTACGCACATGCATCCCTCTTCCCCCTCTGCCTTTTTGCCTTTTGTTTCCATTTCCACACTTAACATCCACTAATCACTGTTTTCTATTTGTTTCCTATCCCTGCTCCAGGGTCCTGCCTGGAGCTGTAGCCCAAGTGTCACATCCTGATTTCCAGTCCTGCTACCTCACTGCCCTGCCCATCAAGCCAACTGCATGCCAAGAACTGGACATTATAGGATAGATTTTGTAATTACTATGTCATTAATTACTGCTGTCTATCAAACTCAAATATCTTAAAGTACATTGTACAACTTTAAGTCTCTCTTTAATTCTATCTGCCCAGTGCTGGCCAGAAGCAGATGGGCTCCCCCTCTGAGCCGGGTTCTGCTTAAGGTTTATTAGGGAGTTTTTCCTTGCCACCATTGCTTTAAGCTTGCTCTCAGGGGGTCTCAGGCCTGGGAACAATGTAAAGCTGCTTTGTGACAACTTGTGTTGTAAAAAGCGCTATACAAATAAAATGGAATTGAAATTGAATTGCATTTATTGTATTCAGATTGTGGGGTGGAACTTGCTCTTGTAATAGACCACATTCCAAAGACAAACTGATCAGTCCAGTGTGATTGGTGTGAGCCCTGGAGTGCCACAGCATTCATTTATTTCCACTGATGTCTTTCTTTGTCAATATGCAAAATACAGAATCTACAGTAGAACAACTATTTTATTTTTTACTTATTAATAAACAATAGGTAACATATCAGGTCACACACATGAAATGAACTGATGTGCTTCAGCTCCTTCACACACCTGTACCTAGCTATTTCCATTCACAAAATTTCTCTAAGAGTGTGAGATACCATACCATCACAATCTCATCTCTCAAGCTGCTACTCCACTAACACCTGGCAAGCTAGCCAACAACCTACTATCCAGCAAGCCCAGGCAGCTACATTTGTCAACTTGGTAGCCAATTATACAGCTACTAGCTCGGGTTTAATTTTTTTTTGTTTATTTTTTATTTATTTATTTTTATTTAAGTATTTTCATATAAAGTTATTTAGATATAAATCCATTTAAGGTTAATGGCTATCCATCTTCTGTGTGCTGGCCATTTTCTCTACTGCTTTGGAGCTAAATAGCTGGCTGGTTATGAACTATGGGAGAGAAATATCCAGCTGTATAAATAGATAACATGTAAAAAAGTTGTAACCTCTGGATTAGAGCATCTGTTAAATATAAGTAATGTAATGTAATGAAGTTAGGAGGACTGGAAGAAATTCAAACAAGTGTAAATATATAGATATTAGAGCTATGAAAACATAACTTATCATTTATATATCTTGTTGGTTAACTATGATTACAAGTATGCACCTCTTCCTCTTTCATGCTTTAACAAGCTAGCTGACTAGATAAACATAGCTACCTGTCAGTGTCTTAGGCAGCTAACCCTGACTCACAATTAATGTACACTATACGGTGCTCATGATCTTCCACAAACCTCACTTTTCTGCAAAAATAAAGAAATATAAATGTTTAGGTTATAAAACAATGCATAATTCTGAGTTCATTCTCAACAATGTGAGACTATCACTTTAAGTGAGAGAATTGTGCAAAAACACCCTCAACTTGCCTTTTTGCCTATGTCCACTATTTCAGCCTATTGAAAGCAAAGGAATGTAATGGGAACGGTGTGCACACAGGTCACATGTACAGTGTCTGCAATTTTAGAAATGGGTCTACCGAAACATATGCCTCAGGTTTAGTGACAGAGTGCACACACTTATAAATGTGAATGTTTAGCAGATCTCAAATAACACACATGCAACTGCCACATAAGATTGTGTAACCATTTTGCCCTAGTATAAGCATTACAGTTTTAGCCCTGGTTTTTAGAACTTTTAATTACACGTTTTCAATGCACGTGCTGCAATTCTTGGAGAAACCTGGCATGGTTTAACAGTTTTGAGTGTGGAGCATGTCAGGTCCTGTGAGTGACGATAATCGACCACCTTCTGAGCTTCAAGCGGATATCACGCTATTTGAAATTGCTGCAGATTTGTGATCAGTGTTGGATTTTACATGCAGTGAGCAGCTGCCAAAACCCAACGAAAAATAAGTATTTTCCCATAGAACCACAGCAAAAATCTGCTAAATAGCTCTGAAATAAGACAGATGTTACTGAGCTGTAGCAAGAGCGCAGGGGTTTATTCAGTCTGTCCACAAACAGCTAATCCACCAAACAACAGAAGCACAATAACTGGAAGTAAACATCTGAGCAGACTGATAGAAACAGTTAGTGACTTTGTGTGTTCTGGATTTCAGAGCTTTATAATCTCACAGAGCAGCATCAGTAATCAAAAGGCTCCAGAATCTTTGCCGAGACCTGGCACTGTGATACAAAGTATGATTGCCAAATTTTAAATCCTGTTTGGTATGTCATGCCTGCTGCTTCTCAGTAACCCAGTCTTAGTGTGCCAGGGTCTCTCACAGTAGACTTGGTTGCAATTCACAAGAATCTAACATGTCTGAGCTTTAGCTGAGGACCTTGAATACTTAGCTCAGAAAACTAGCAGTACTTCCTGGTGTGCAATGTAGTTTCAAACTCACAATGACAAAACCACCACGATTACAGAATTTGTTTCCTGACAGTCATGTGAATAATTAAAGAAAATGTATAAAGAAATACAAAAAACAATCAAAAATAACATTTTAATTTTTCTTAATGTTTTGAACTTTTCAGAGACCCAAGATTTGGAAAAGTATGCTATGCTTCACTTCTCTTTTTCAAGCATCATCATTGAAAATAATACATTTTCTGTACCCTGAAACACTGCAAAATGTACACTTGATAATTTTCTTAGAATGTAAAATTCACCAGACCACCCTATTATAGTGCATTTATTTAATCACTACTATATTTATTGAAAGTCACAACTTGTATGGGGCATCAGGGCATCAGGCCTGAATATACTGCATTTGTGGAACACTTTGCAATTCAATTAAAATTTTCAAATAATAGCAAACACACTGTTTTATGTCATTCTACTCCAGATATGAACTCTGTAAAGCACACAGCAAAAGCACATGCCCTTGCTGACTTCAGCTTTGTGGAGGCCCTTGAAACTGTCAGCTGTTGTAAACCTGAGTATAGCCCAGCAATCTCTGTGTCCCACATGAAAAGCTAGCTCCACAAAGGTTCAGGATGAGGACTGGGAAAAATGACAGATGGCTTACAAAAGAATGGGGCAAAACAATGAGAGTGTTGACAAAAACAAGTTTACACTCAAGAGGCTGTCTGCATGGCATATATAGTACAGACTTAAAAACATTACATCTGGTGAACCAATCATGGCTGCACTTTCATCCACGTTTTAAGACTGTTCTGTGTTGCATGTGACCATGATGAGGTGCCCCCAATCAGCACAAATATATAGTGGATCTAGAATGTCTATACAGCCTTTCAGAATTACTTGTGGTTATTGCCTTGAGGCCTGAAATGAAAACCCATTAAATCAGTTTTGTTCCACTTTCATTTAGACATGGTAACCCACAACATTGAAGTAAAAAGAAAAGGCAACACATTTCTGAAAATAAATTTAAAACAAAAAAAAACAGGTTGCATAAATTTACACACCCTTTTTAAAGGATGCTGAAACTGTGCTCAGGTCTAACTATTCACTGTCCAAATCATACCCAACCCTAACTGACTTTACCTGTGTGTCAGGGCTCCGCCCCCTTAAGCCGCAGTGTTTTTGTTTTCCCTGTCCTTGTGCTTTTGTTTTCCTTGTGTTCCTGCCCCGCCCTGCTCCCCGCCGGGTCCCCGCCCACCTGATTCCCTCATTGCCTGCACCTGCCTGCCTGCTCACCTGCTTCCCATCTCCTCGTCACCCCAGCCCTATATCTTCCCTGCGTGTCTCTGTCTTGTTGCTAGTTCGTTTCAGTAAGTTTCTTCCTGTCTCATCCCCGCTCTAGTAAAAGCCTGAATTCTGATTGCCGTTTGCCGAATCCTGCCTGTCTCCCGACTTCGTCCTTCGCCCGCCGACTTCAACCTGTCTGACACTCTTCGCCCGCCTGGTTACCGACTCTGCCCGCCCCGACTTCCGATCCTGGATCTGCCCCTGGACTGCTTCCCTGTGTTTTGAACCCTGCCTGTCCCTGTACGACGAACTGCCCGCTGATTGTTATTAAACGCTTGGCTCCGTTTACCCGCTGGTCCACGTTTGTGTCCCGATCCCCGTTCCTGACAGAACGAACTAGCCATCATGGACCCAGCGGACCTACCACAGCTGAGGACGGCCCTGGAGCTCCAGGGTGCTCTGCTGGGCGGACACCAGAACCAGCTGGATTCCATCGGCCGGTCCCTGGAGGGTTTCGCCACCAGCCTCGCCGAGGTCTCTGCGCGGCTGCAACAATTGCAGCTCGGCCAGGAGAGCCGACCCTTTCCACCAGCGGCTGTCTACCCACCGGTTCCGCCAGCGCCTCCCAGCCGGGAGCCTCGGCTGCCACCCCCCGAGTCGTACGCGGGGGACCCGGGAACCTGCCGCTCATTTCTCTCACAGTGTTCCCTGATATTCGAGCTGCAACCCTCCACGTTCCCCACAGACCGGGCGAGGATTGCCTACGTCATTACCTTGCTGACCGGCCGAGCGAGGGAGTGGGGTACTGCTGTCTGGGACGCCGGCGCTCCCTTCTGCCACTCATATGCCGGATTCGCCGATGAGATGAGAAGGGTGTTTGACCGTTCCAGGCAGGGCCGCGAGGCAGCGAGAGAGATGCTGCAGATTCGCCAGGGGCGTCGGTCGGTGTCGGATTATGCGATCGACTTCCGCACCCTGGCCGCCACCAGCGGGTGGAACGTGGAGGCCCAATTTGACACCTTCCTCCACGGTCTCGCGGAGTCCATCAAGGACGAGCTGGCCACTCGGGAGCTGCCTGCCAGCTTCGAGGCCTTGGTGGACCTGGCCATCCGCGTGGACCAGCGCCTTTCACAAAGATGCAGGGAGAGAGCGTCCAGCAGCCTGCCCGGCCCTGTCCGTGAGCAACCCCTCCCGATGGCGGCCAGAAGCCCTGCACCACCATCCCCGGGAACCTCCGAGCCGATGCAGGTCGACCGCACCCGCCTGTCTCCCGCGGAACGACAACGGAGACTCAGCACCCAGTCCTGCCTATACTGCGGGCAGCCTGGCCATTTTGTGGCGAACTGCCCGGCCAAGGGCCAGCGGTCACCCGCAGCGGGGGGATTGCAGGTGAGTGTAACCCCCCTGCGTCATTCTCCCCAGACCCGTCCTCTATTTTCAGCCACCCTGCTCGTTGGAGGTCAGAGCCACGCTGTCTCCGTCCTGATTGACTCCGGGGCAGATGGCAGCTTTATCGACGCCGACCTGGCAGCCCGGCTGCGCCTGCCCCGCGTCCCCCTGCACTTGCCGTTGGAAGCCCACGTGATCACCGGGGCCCCCCTGGTTCGCGTGACCCACGCCACTCCCCCGGTCGACTTCCTCGTCTCGGGCAACCACCGCGAGGAGATTGTCCTCAATGTCATCCGTTCCCCGCAAGCCGCCGTGGTCTTGGGTCACCCCTGGTTAGCTCGGCATAACCCCCACATCGACTGGGAGGGCAACCGAATCCTGGGCTGGAGCCCCTTTTGCCACTCCCACTGCCTTCGGGATGCCGCTACCCCTGTGTCACCGATCGCTTCTGCTCCCGAGGACTTCCCGGACCTGTCGGCACTGCCGCCCGAATACATGGACCTGAAGCTGGTGTTCAGCAAGTCCCGCGCCACCTCGTTGCCTCCTCACCGCCCGTATGATTGCGCCATTGATCTGCTGCCCGGCTCGTCCCCCCCTCGGGGGCGTCTGTTTTCTTTGTCACCACCGGAGACCGAGGCCATGAATAAATACATCCGGGAGTCCCTCGCGGCCAGTCTCATTCGCCCCTCCTCCTCTCCTGCGGGGGCCGGGTTCTTCTTTGTAGGGAAGAAGGACGGCTCCCTCCGTCCCTGCATAGATTACCGGGGCCTCAACGCCATCACCATTAAGAACCGCTACCCCCTGCCTCTTCTGTCGTCCGCCTTCGAGTCGCTACAGGGCGCAACCGTCTTCACGAGACTCGATCTCCGCAATGCCTACCACCTGGTCAGGATCCGCGAGGGGGACGAGTGGAAAACGGCGTTCAACACCCCCTCTGGGCACTATGAATATCAGGTCATGCCATTCGGTCTGACGAATTCCCCGGCTGTATTCCAGTCCCTGGTGAACGACGTCCTCCGTGACATGCTCAACCAGTACGTATTCGTTTACCTCGACGACATCCTGATCTTCTCTCGCTCCCTGCCTGAGCATGTACAGCATGTCCGCCGCGTCCTGCAACGTCTGCTCGAAAACCACCTGTACGTGAAAGCGGAGAAGTGTGCCTTCCATCAGCGCACCACTTCCTTCCTGGGCTTCGTGATCACGGCAGGTAGTATCCGCATGGACCGGCAGAAGGTCCGCGCAGTCGAGGAGTGGCCTCGCCCCACCTCCCGCAGGGAGCTGCAGCGATTCCTAGGTTTCGCGAATTTCTACCGTCGCTTCATCCGCAACTACGGCACGGTAGCGGCTCCCCTCACCGCCCTGACATCAGTCAACAGAGCGTTCACATGGGCTCCGGCTGCCGAGGAGGCATTCCGCGACCTGAAGGCTCGATTCACCTCGGCGCCTGTCCTTACCCAGCCCGATCCCGCTCGTCAGTACGTGGTGGAGGTGGATGCTTCGGACGTGGGAGTGGGGGCGGTCCTATCTCAGCACTCGTCCGCCGACAACAAGCTCCACCCCTGCGCCTACTTCTCTCACCGCCTTACGCCCACCGAGCGTAACTACGACATCGGCGACCGGGAACTATTGGCCATCAAACTGGCGCTCGAGGAGTGGAGGCACTGGCTGGAGGGGGCGAGTGCTCCGTTCTTGGTGTGGACTGATCACAAGAATCTCGAGTAGGTCCGATCAGCTAAACGCCTCAATCCCCGACAAGCCCGCTGGTCTCTTTTTTTCTCCCGTTTTGACTTCACCCTGTCATATCGACCAGGCTCTAAGAACGGTAAACCCGACGCCCTCTCACGCCAGCACGCCCCGGCCGAGGACTCCCAGGAACCCAGCACAGTCCTGCCAGCCCGATGCGTTGTCGCAGCGGCGCTGTGGGACGTCGAGACTGCCGTCCACACCGCCCTCCAGAACGAACCGGGTCCCAGCTCTTGTCCCCCTAACCGCCTTTTTGTTCCCCAGTCTGTCCGTTCTCAGGTCCTGCAGTGGGGGCATTCATCCAGGCTCGCGGGCCACCCTGGAGCCCGGCGCACAGCGGCGTTCATTGGCCAGCGATTTTGGTGGCCCACGATGACGGAGGATATCCGGAACTTCACCGCCGCCTGCTCGGTCTGCGCCCAGAGCAAGACCTCCACCCGACCCCCCGCCGGTCTGCTGCAACCCCTGCCTGTTCCCAGACGGCCCTGGTCCCACATCGCCCTGGACTTCGTTACCGGCCTGCCACCATCTGACGGTAACACCGCCATCCTCACCGTCGTGGACCGGTTTTCCAAAGCCGTGCACTTCATCCCCATACCCAAACTGCCCTCCGCCAGGGAGACCGCTCAGCTACTCATTAGCCAGGTATTCCGGCTGCACGGTCTACCCTCCGACGTGGTGTCCGACCGAGGGCCCCAATTCACATCCAACTTTTGGAGGGCGTTTTGCAGGTTACTGGGGGCCACCGTCAGTCTGTCCTCTGGTTTTCACCCTCAGTCCAACGGCCAGACCGAGCGGGCCAACCAGCAGCTGGAGACGGTACTACGGTGTCTGACATCTCGGGAGCCGTCGGCGTGGAGCCAGCACCTCCCCTGGGTCGAATACGCTGTCAACTCCCTTCCCTCTGCTTCCACGGGGCTGTCGCCCTTCCAGTGCTGTGTGGGCTATCAACCTCCCCTATTCCCGGCCCAGGAGGAGGAGGTGGGGGTCCCCTCCGCCGCCCCGCCTGATCGACGGAGCGGTGGCTCACACCGTGCGCCGCCTGCTTAGGGTTCGGCGTCGGGGCGCGGTCTGCAATATCTGGTGGACTGGGAGGGTTACGGTCCCGAGGAGAGGAGCTGGGTTCCTGCTAGGGACATCCTGGATCCGTCCCTGATCCGGGACTTCCACCGCCGACACCCTGGCGAACCCGCTGTGACGCCCGGTGGCGTCCGTTGGGGGGGGGGGGGCGGTGCTGTCAGGGCTCCGCCCCCTTAAGCCGCAGTGTTTTTGTTTTCCCTGTCCTTGTGCTTTTGTTTTCCTTGTGTTCCTGCCCCGCCCTGCTCCCCGCCGGGTCCCCGCCCACCTGATTCCCTCATTGCCTGCACCTGCCTGCCTGCTCACCTGCTTCCCATCTCCTCGTCACCCCAGCCCTATATCTTCCCTGCGTGTCTCTGTCTTGTTGCTAGTTCGTTTCAGTAAGTTTCTTCCTGTCTCGTCCCCGCTCTAGTAAAAGCCTGAATTCTGATTGCCGTTTGCCGAATCCTGCCTGTCTCCCGACTTCGTCCTTCGCCCGCCGACTTCAACCTGTCTGACACTCTTCGCCCGCCTGGTTACCGACTCTGCCCGCCCCGACTTCCGATCCTGGATCTGCCCCCGGACTGCTTCCCCGTGTTTTGAACCCTGCCTGTCCCTGTACGACGAACTGCCCGCTGATTGTTATTAAACGCTTGGCTCCGTTTACCCGCTGGTCCGCGTTTGTGTCCCGATCCCCGTTCCTGACACTGTGACCAGCTGAAGTTATCCTGATTAGATCAGGATAAAATCAGCTGCTCCTGTTGGTATTCTCACAAGGATTCCTTGTTTCCAGGATTGAACTGTTGAAAGGTACAGATCAAGAGAGGGTTATAAAAAGATATCAAAGGACTTAAACATATCATGGAGCTTAGTGAAAATCATAATCAAGAAATGGATTAAATATGGCACCACCAGGACCTTGCCTAGTTCAGGCTGGCCCTCCAAGATGGTTGAATTTCCAAGAAGAAACCCATCAGGGAGGCCACCAAGTGGCCAACAGCAACATTAAAAGAGCTGCAGAACATCATGGCAAGGACTGGCCACCATATGCATATAGCAACAATGGTGATCATGTGGTCTTCACAATTCTGATCTGTGGGGTAGGGTGTCAAGATGGAAGCCACGTCTCACAAAGGAGAACATCTAGTCTCATCTGAATAATGCAAAAAGACACTCTCATTTTGCCATGTGGCCAAGGTCTCATGGTCTCACTAGACTGAGGTAAAACCTTTTAATTCCAAATGATGTTTGATGCAAAGCCAACAAAAACACAGTCCCTACTGTCAAGCATGGCGGTAGCAGCATCATGCTATGGGGCTGTTTTTCTTCAGCAGGGACAGGAGCTCTGGCAATGATAGAGGTAAAAATGAATAGATTTTAGAGAAAACCTGCTACCTTCTGCAAAAAAAAGCTGAAGATGGGGAAGAATTTCACCTTTCAGCATGACAATGACCAAAAGCACACAGCCAAATCCACAGTGGAATGGCTGGAAAAAAGGATGTTTAATGTCCTGGAATGGCCCAGCCAGAAGCCTGAGCTCAACCCTATTGAAAATCTTTGGACTGACTTGAAGAGAGCTGTTCATAAGCAGCCCCCTTGCAATTTAAGTGAACTCAAACTCTACTGCAAAGAAGAATGGGAGAAAATAGCAAAATCTAGAAGTGAGAAGTTTGTGGAGACTTATCCAAACAGACTCACGGCAGTTAACCATGCAAAAGGTGATTCCACCAAGTATTAATGTAAGGGTGTTCAAGGTTTTTCATTTTTAATAATTTTATTAAAAATTCTAAAAAAACTCAGGCATTTGATTTTCACTTAGATATTGTTGGTTACAATGTGTAAATAAAGATAAAAACTCTGTCTTCACGTACCTAGATTTCAGCCTTTAAGACGCCAAAAACAAGAAATTTTGAAAGGGTGTATAGACTACATTTATCTTACCATTTAAATAGTAACATTTCTTAATCTTTGCTAATGTGTCTGTTTGATTGCCTGATGAGAGTTACACCAACCTCTGCCCCTACAGCTACTGTAAAAAATATCAGTGAAACTAACAGTGAAGTGCTGTAAAATCATGACATCAAAAAATTGTAAAAAGAAAAACAATGAAGCAATGTTTAATTTATAGTATACTATAGTAAAATACTGAACCAAACACAACTGTTAATTTTAAAGTGAGAATATGTTAATAGAATCATATTTCTTTGTAGAATTTACAGATTACTATAGTTTAAACAGAAAAACTGTAATACAAAAAACAATACAATACAGTTAAAATTACATGACAGTGTTAAAATAATGTTAGCCGCAGAGCATTACCCATAATGCCTAGCTTGCGCCATTTATAGCTTTGTTGCTGAATAACTGCTTAGTTATTTATGTTTGTTTATTATCGTTTATATTGGTTATCTTAGTTTCACTTTCATTGTCCATGTTTGTTTGGGTTCGGTAGGGTGCCACCGTTGAGTGGTTTGTGTTACTGTTTGTTGACTTCCCTTCCCTTTTTCTCTTTGTTAATTGAAAAAAATAAATGTTTGCCTATGTGCTGACTGGGGTGACAGTGGCTCAGGAGGTAGAGCAGTTGACTGGGGATCGGAAGATCCCTGGTTTGAATCTGCTTCCTTCTGGTAAAGTGTCCTTGAGCAAGACACTGAACCCCCCAGTGACCAGCTGGTACCTTGTATAGCAGCCTATGTCACTGGTAGGCAGATGTGAGGCATAAATTTGTAAAGCGCTTTGAGTACTCAAATGAGTAAAAAAGTGATATATAAATGCAGTCCATTTACCATAGACAGAATAGAGTGCCTAAAAAGTTTACAGAACTACCTGTACATTTTTTACTGTATTTTTTACAGAATTATTCTGGCAAGCACAGCTGCCAGTTTGTTCTGTAAAAACAGATTTTTCTTTTTTTTTTTTACAGTGTACCATTATGTAGAGAAAGTGGGAAAAATAATTCTTTTATTTTAAAATTGCATGTGTATACATTTTCAATCACTGTCATGGAAAATGTACAAACTGGAAAATCTACAGCCAGATAATCAGAGCTGTAATCATTTTAAGTATAGTTCCAGGCAGGTTTGGACTCTCATTTGGCACCGTTATAGTGCTGACAGCTATTTTATGCAGACAGGCTAATTGCTAATTGAATGTGGAGGCCAGCGTGATTTCAAGAATGTCTTATATTTATTATTTATTTATTTTTACCAAGACTGCACTTCCTCTGTGTAATTTAAAATTCAGCACTGTATAAATTACTGTGATATATTTGAAAGTAATGGAGCACAGACTCTATGAATCATTCAGTGTCAGACTGTAAAGGAAGTCTTTTAAGTATAGTTGGATAGTTTTCAATCCATTAGGTGTTGAATATATGAATCAAATCATTTCATTTATGACAGGGGTGTCCAAACCTCTCCTGGAGGGCCACTGTTTTAGATCTCTCTCTGCTCCAACACAGCTGATTCAAATGATCAACTCGTTATGAACTCCTGAAGCTGCTGAATAACAAACCGATCATTTGAATCAGCTGTGTTGGAGCAGGGAGAGATCTAAAACATGCAGGACAAGTGGCCCTCCAGGAGAGGTTTGGACACCCCTGATTTATGAGGTGCTGACAAAGCACTTTCATATCCCTGTTCTTCTCCATTTGTGAACAACAGTGTTCAGCAAATTAAAAGAAGTGAACTGGCCATGTTATAGGTCTGGAAGGTTAACGTTGTGTATATAACATCATATGGAATTAAGTGAAGACTAATTTAGCATTAATGAAATATTGATCTGAAGTCATTCACTGAAAATCATATTATGTTGGGTTCCTTTCAACTGTGTAGGTTATAGTGAAGATGTAAACTTTTTTCATAAACATACATACTATGCACTGTAAATTTGGCAGATGTGCCCATTAAATGTTACGATTTGCTCTGATTTGTCTCTGAAATTGCTGTTGTCATGGTACACAAGGCTATGTTTGCTTAAACATTTACATATTCTTTTGAACTGTGAACCAGCACACATATACAAGAGCTCATTGTTTAAAATTCAATATATGATGTAACCCTCAGAATTGTTAAATAATACTGGCTCATTTTAAAACTCATTGGGATGAAATGAATCACTTGATTACACTCACTTTATCACTCACAAATCATAATTAGCATAAATAATACAATTCAGTTAGTGGCACCCTTTTTTCAAGAGGACTAACAGGGCTTTGCTATACTTTATGTGATATCATTTTGACACTATGAGGGAATTCCAAAATTCCAGTTCTGTCCGGATCTAGAGGAAGGCACAAGTTAGAATAGAATGATTGTGCAAGGGGCTACAACTGGCACACTGCGGGAGAGGTCTGGAAGACCGCCTTGTAGCTCTGCGTTTACTTGGCACACATGATGTACTGGGGTATGTAGAAGATCTCCATTTTAAAGTTCTTTGAAGAAACAAGGAGTTAGTGTTATCTGTCTGGCAACAGAAATGCAACCGCAGTAAGTCTAAAGTCCAAAAAGTAAAACAACAGCGGTTTCAGTTTTGTATTGTGTTATCACAAGACAATTGTGTTTGCTGCTCGTCTTCTGGGAGATAAAGTCTTCCTTACACACAAGATTCCATACTGTTCTTGAATGCATTTATACAGCTGGGTCTTTAGTGGAGCAATTTGGGTGAACTAAAGGATAGTAGTTTTCAGTACATCTGTGGCAACTTACTTTAGTTATTATTAGCTAAAATATATAATTAGCTATAATGTAATAGCTATTATTAGCTGTTAAAGTGCTGTTTAAGAAAGGACATCTCCTCAAGGATGTCATACAGCCCAGAATTTCTTTTTTAGCATTTCAAATGGGCTACACTGCCTGCTGATTGGGAGTTGAGTCAAATCCAAGCGTCAAAATCGTAGGCTCTGGCATTTCACAGATGCTTGCTTCTCCTTTTAAGAGGATCAGAAACATATACTTCACATGGGCCCTTATGTAGTGGTATGAGCTTAATCCAGAGGGGCATATCAAGAGACAGGACAGCATGAGGAAAGCATAGCATAGGGTGGTAATTTAAAAGCAGGATAACATACAGTATACACCACATGCATGCTACACCGGTCTGCATACAGGGTAGTATATATCAACAGTAGCCTGTATCTTCTTGATCAATAGCTTGGAATGGCAATGTAACATTTCCCAGATCCTTTCCAATGGACTTCATTCTCTTGGGATTTCCAATGTTATAATTTGCAAATAATGAATGCCCTGTATATTGGTTGTAATTGTAAATACAATGACTGCCTGAGCAGTGGTTTCTATGAAACCGCATGCAGATTCTTGAAGCAGGCAATCTTAGAGACTAGTCATCCCCTACAGAAAAGGAGCATGTCTGTAAGGCATTGAAAGGCTATCACTTTGGCAAATGAGAGTTTCTGTGAGAAAAGGATGTCAGCTGAAAAAAGCGCCGGCAGGGGTGAAGAGGGTAAAGTGCATTTTTTCAAGTGACAAAGTGGTTGGTTTAAACTAGACATCCTACATAGCCGGCAACTTTTTTCTTTCGATAGATCTCTATGTGCAGCATACTGATTTAGTACCTCTGAAATAATCAGTGACAGCTACAACAAACAACTACTGCTTTAATGCATAAATTATTATTCTCCTCTAAAATGCTGCCAACAGCTCTGGCAAACCACTGACAATACAGATAGACAGTATTGGAGATAAATTCTGAGGAGAGTGGGTGTGTTGTGTGTGTGCATGTTAGCATTTTTATGTATATGTTTTTAGTTAAAACAATCTTAGTCCATGGGATAATTTACCAGCATTCATACTGGAGGAAAAGGCTCTTATTGTGTCCAATACCAGACTTGACACAGAGCTACATAAACTCTAGACTAGACAAACTGTTGAGCCTAGATAGGCTGAATGATCCGTTCTTGTATGTATGTTCTGGTGTGTGTGTGTGTGTGTGTGTGTGTGTGTGTGTCTTGTCAAGTGTTTTCCTTATTTAGTTGTCTTCAGTTATCATGCTGCAAATATTCACTGATTACTTCAGATTACTTGATTGGCTCATACAAATCTCCACCCATCAAGATACCATGAAGATCAGTGGATCTGCCTGAATTTATGTGGTATTTATTCTCACAAACAAAATCAGTAATTGGAGTGACCCACAATATTAATAAATTTATACGCCTGTGGGTACATGGCTCACCCATCAGCTGCAGTCAATACGTTAAATTTGAACTTTAATGAACAGAAAAATATTTTACAATAAATCACTGATATAATTTAGCACTATGCTGGTTTAATATTTATCTCAAAATAATAGATTGACAAAAGAAAAAAATATAAAGTGATAATGTCAGGAACGGGGATCGGGACACAAACGCGGACCACCGGGTAAACGTAGCCAAGCGTTTAATTATAATCAGCGGGCAGTTTGTCGTACAGGGACAGGCAGGGTTCAAAAACACGGGGAAGCAGTCCGGGGGCAGATCCAGGATGGGAAGTCGGGGCAGGCAGAGTCGGTAACCAGGCGGGCGAGAGTGTCAAACAGGTTGAAGTCGGCAGGCGAAGGACGAAGTCGGGAGACAGGCAGGTTTCGGCAAAAAACGGCAATCAGGGTACTGGTTACTAAAGCGGGGACGAGACAGGAAGAAACTTACTGTAACGAACTAGCAACGAGACAGAGACACGTAGGGAAGATATAGGGCTGGGGTAACGAGGAGATGGGAAGCAGGTGAGCAGGCAGGCAGGTGCAGGCAATGTATCAGGTGGGCGGGGACCCGGCGGGGAGCCGGGCGGGGCAGGAACACAAGGAAAACAAAAGCACAAGGACAGGGAAAACAAAAACACCGCGGCTTAAGGGGGCGGAGCCCTGACAGATAAAATCATTATCATTAATAAACCTCCACACTGTTTTTTTGTAATCCATCACCTGTTTAATGTGATAAAATGTGCAAATCCAGAGACAGACTCATAAGAAAATAGAAAAAAGGCTGTATTATTTGACACATTGTTGCAGCAGTCATTTCCAGTGAATGTCAATTTTCATCCTGTAAAGTATAGATGCATTAAAATATTTACCTAAACTGGACATTCCATGCATTCCAAGCACAGATAATCCTGATAAAGTGAAACTTTACAACTTTAGCATCTCTGAACAGTGAAAAGTGCTGAAGCAGCTGGTAGACTGCCACTGTTGACTGATAGCTTCATACTCTGTCATCTACAAAAACAAAAACAAAAAGCGCCGGTGGAGGGAGTGTGATGCTCTGGGCATTGTTCTGCTGGGAAACCCTGGGTCCAGCCATTCATGTGGACATCTGACACATGCCACCTACCTAAACATTGCTGCAGACCAGGAACACCCCTTCATGGCAGTGGTATTCCCTGATGGCAGTGGCCTCTTTCAGCAGGATAATGTGCCCTGCCACACTGCACACATTGTTAGGGAATGGTTTGAGGAACATGATTAGGTGTTCAAGGTGTTGCCCTGGCCTCCAAATTCCCCAGATCGCAATCAGATTGTGTTGACAGCTATGTTTACATCCAATCTGAGTTTGAAAGCTTCTGTGATAAACTAGACATTTTAAAACCAGTCCCAGGGACTGGCCACACCTGTTTTTCAGGGTTTGGGCTAGGGCCCTTATCTCCAGTGAAGGGCAATCTTAATGCTTCAGCATACCAAGACATTTTGGACAATGCTATGCTTCCAACTTTGTGGCAACAGTTTGGGGAAGGCCCTTTTCTATTCCAACATGACTGTGCCCCAGTGTACAAAGCAAGGACTATAAAGAAATAGTTTTTTTTTTACTGTTTTTTTATTTTAAATATTACATGTACACAATACAATATTACAAGACATGAAACGACAGCAACAGAGCAAACATAAGTCAAACAAACAACAATAACCACATCAAACGTCAAAAAAAAAAATAATAATTAAGAAACATCTAAGACAAAACAGGAGTATTACAAAAGGGTAGAACAGACAAAATTACTCAACCCTCTAGCCACCCCCCACTCTTCCTCCCTCCTCTAGCCCCCCCAGCCCTTCCTCCCCCTTACCCTCCCCGTAGACAGGGTGGAAAGGACAGGCTATGTCTGGATCAACAAATGGGCAAAATAAATGTATGTATAAGTACATGTGGAGGGGGGAGAAAAAAAACAACCCCCCCCCCCCCCCCCCCCAGGCGAGGACAACTTCTTGTTCTGTCTTCTCCGTTATTATACAATATATTTCATTATTCTTTACCTTTTTACCAATTCCATCCTTCAGCCTCTCTACCTTTATCCCATCTTTTGGCATAAGCTAAAGCTCCTTTTTCATGTGCCATAAGACACTCAGTTCTACAATAATAGTTGACAAAGTTCTTGAATCTCTCAATTCTTAGTCTCCACTGATGTCAACCCAAAAATAAATACTTTTCCCAGCATAAATAATTAAATATAATTATGTTGTGTATTGTGTGAGAGTGTTTTGATATATCGCCCAGTATCACTGTAAACAAGTTTAATTGAAAACAAACACTCTGCATTGATAACCATTCCTGAACCTTTTTCCAAAATAAGGCCACAATCGGACAATACCAAAACAAATGCTCTACAGATTCCACCTCTTCTTGGCAGAATCAGCATACGGGCGATGGGTCAATTCCCCAGATATTTAACATCTTTTTCGTTGCCAGGAACTTATATATTAGTTTGTATTGGAAATATCTTATTTTTGAATCTAGTGTTGTTTTATAAAGGATATTGAAGATCTGATTCCATGGGATTGGTGTATCTAACATTTTTTCCCAGCTATCTAAAATCTTGTATGGTATGGCAACTAAGTTATTTGCTCTTAAGTAAAATTTGTAGATATCTTTATTTGTTTTTTTAGCCAAGTTGCCATTTTCATATGTGGCCTACAGACTAACTGGTATCCAGTACCATTTCTAATTTTCCTTTTCCCCGTTTGTGGTAAAGATCCGATAAGTTGATTGTATTGCTGTAATGTGCAAACAGTTCCATAAATATGAATTAGTTGTGTATATGACATGAGTTTACCTTCCTCATCAACTATATCCTTTATAAAAATGATGCCTTTGTCAAACATTTGTTTCCAAAAAATCATTGTTCTATCCATCATAATGTGGGAGTTCAGCCAGATGATTTGTTGTAAGACTTGTTCTGTATTTTCTGGTGGATGAAATTGGTATTGTAACCAACTTTGTAGAGCTTCTTTCAAAAAAGTGGAGACATTAGAGAATATGTAATTAATTACTGAATAATGCATAGGCTTGACTTGTAGGAATGGAAAAAGGCTTTTTTTAAACATGGGGTGAACACTCTTAAGAAATCTACTGGAAAACCATTGTGAGTTGAAATAGAATTTAGGAATAAGGGAGGCTTTAAGTGAGAGATTCAATGCTTTTAAATTTAGTAATTCCATATAAATTGGAACACCTTCTGTTCATATGTTTTGAAAAATGATTCTTCAGGAGTTGGTAATGCCATGAATAAATAGGTAAACTGGGATATAATTAATGAATTAATTAAAGTTGTTTTGCCATAAATGGTCAAATGTTTTCTTTTCCAAGGCTGCAAGATCTTTGTGATTTTACTGAGTTTATTATTAAAATTAAGTGTTGATATTTTATTCATGTTCTCTGGGTTGTGAATACCAAGTACATTAACCAATCCATCTGTCCATTTGATTGGTAAATCACATGGTAGGGAGAAATCTGTATTTTTCAGTGGTCCGAGTCTCAATATGTGACACTTATCATCGTTTGGCTTTAGTCCAGATAGGTTTGCGAAGTTGTCTAGGTCTTTTACAAGGTTTTGTAGGCATTTATTATCAGGGCTCAGCAAGAAACTTGAGTCATCAGCATACATTGAAATTTTTGTATTTAGCCTCTGCAATTCCAAACCTTTGATGTTATTATTTGATCTTATTTTAACAGCGAGAATTTCAATTGCTATGATGAATAAATATGGGGATAAAGGGCAACCTTGTTTTACCCCCCGTGAGAGTGTGATAGGTTTTGATAGATATCCATTATTTATAACTTTGCTAGTACAGTCATTATATAGAACTTTAACCCATTTTATTAAAGAATCTCCAAAATTAAAGAATTTCAAACATTTATATATAAAATCCCATGTTATTTTATCAAAAGCTTTCTCGAAATCTGCTATAAAAATGAATCTTGGTTTGTTGGTTCTATCATAGCGTTCTATAATTTCAAGTAACTGTCTTATGTTATTTGCAATATTTCGTCCTTGCATAAAACCAGACTGGTCGTGGTGTATGATATCAGGTAAGACATGTTCAATGCTATGCATTTGGCTAATATTTTGGCATCATAGCACCAAAGTGTAAGGGGTCTCCAGTTTTTCAGGTAAACTGGATCTTTATATTGGCCACTAGGCTCTTGCTTTAGCAACAGAGAGATTACACTTTCTTGCTGAGTACCTGTGAGCATACATTTTACATAAGACAAATTAAAACATGTAAGGAGGGTTTTTTTGATTTGTTCATAAAATGTTTGGTACACTTCATTTGGAATACCATCAAGGCCAGGTGTTTTTCCCCGCTGAAAGGACATAATAGATTGGTAAAGCTCATTTTCTGTAATTAGGCCTTCACATGATTCTTTCTGTTTATCAGATATTTTAACATGAGTATTAGGAAAGAATAATTTGCAATTGTCTTTATTTAATTGTACGGGTGAGGACTTAAATGAAAATATCTCTGTAAAATATTTCTCTACTTCATTCAAGATATCAACTGGTGTAGTGAGGATTTTTGAATCATTCCTATCTAATTTTAGTATATTTTTCTTTGCATTATTTCTCTGTTGAAGGTTTAAAAAGAATTTATTGCATTTTTCCCCCTTCTCTGTCCATTTTGCTTTATTTTTGTAATATATAATACTTGACCTGTCATATATTAGTTGTTCAAATTCTCTTTGTTTCTCGTCCAATTTGTCAAACACCTCCTGAGTTGCTTTTGAGCTGTCCAGAAGTGATGTAAGCATTTCAATCTCCTTTTTAATTTCTAGTTTGTTTAACCTAAACTGTTTCTGTCTTTGTGAGGCAAATTTAATTGGGTGTCCTCTAAAAGCACATTTAAATGTGTCCCAAACAGTAAGAGGCTCTGCTGATTCTATGTTATCTGAGAAAAAGTCTGTGATAAATTCCTTTGTTCTTTCTACAAATGTCCGATCCTCTAGTAATTTTTGATTGAATTTCCAATACCCACGACCGCGGGGATATTCAGTCATTTCTAAATGGAGTGATACAAGTTGATGATCAGATCTTACTTTGTCTACAATTAAAACCTTTTTTACTTTGGATATCAAGGAGAATGAAACAAGAAAATAATCTATACGACTTGCCTGGTTTTGTCTTCTCCATGTATACCTATGTGATTTTGGGTTTTTTAATCTCCAAATGTCTATCAGGTCCATTGTGTCCATTATAGATGTAATTTCTGTAGAAGCATGCGGGTGGTAATTGATTGAGTTACTACCTTTACGATCCATAAAAGTATTCTGAACTATGTTCAGAATACTTTTACTAATCTCCAACCATTATATAATAATCACTTGTAAATTTTGCAGCCCTTATGTTATTATAAATTAACTTAAAGAAGTTTAGACATCATTATTTGGGCCATATAAGTTAATCAAACAGACTTGCTTGTCTTCAATAGTTATGTTTAAAATGATCCATCTTCCTTGAGAATCTATTTCTGAAGCTTGAGAAATGATTTTGAAGTTATTTTTAAATCATCACTCCCCTTGAGTTTTTTAAACTGTGGGAAAACAATATTGGACCACCCCATTCCTCCTTCCAAGCAGTTTCATCTGAAGGTACCGAGTGTGTTTCTTGCAAACAGATAAACGGGTATTCTTTATGTTTTAACCAGATAAATACGTGTTGTCTTTTATCTGCTAGGCCATTACAATTATAGCTTGCAATAATAACTTCCTCATTTCCCATTATTTAAAGGCTTCAGTTTAAAACTTGTAATGTTTTTATATCATGGTCAAATCTTGGAATGTATACATTGTGAAGAAGATGGAAGATAAATGCTACCTTAAAATGCAAGAAGTTGTCCCTCCCCTGCCCTCCTATATCAGCTCGAAATATGCATTCCTCCTCAATCCACATCACCCTCCCTTCCAACAACACTGGCCTCCAAACCCAACCCCCCTTTCTCTTTGAAAAGAGATGAACAGAAAAATAAAACAAGAATCAAAACAGCAAAAACATAAGACAAAAACATCAACAACCAAAGAACAGCAACAGTCTCTCAACACTACCTTCTCTTCCAACTGGATTAATAACCTATACCCAAAAGTGATGGGCTTGTTCGAAGACTATGGTGTATATTCACATCTCATCAAGATTGAAGGAAAAAAAAAGAAAAAGAAGAAGAAGAAGAAGAAAAAAGTCTTCTACTCACAACCATGGTGTAACTTGAGTCCCTGTACAGCTGATTATTGATGTATACTTTGTTCACAGTCAAGCGCACTTTGTTGTTTTGCGCCCTGTTGCTCTTCATTATTGGGTAGAGGATGCGTCTTCTTTCCATAATTTCACGAGGGAATTGCTCATACATCGAAAATTGTGTACCTTTTAATTCTCTTCCGCATTCCAATACGTCCATCTTTGTTTTGAAGTTAAGGAATCTCTTTCTGTGGCCGAGCCTATGTGCTCTTTCAATTATGGCTTCAGTCGCTTGGTCCTCCAACATTTTGAGTTCTTTTTTCATGAATTGTTTCACCAGGTTTTCCATCTCTGTGTAATTTTCAGAGTCTTCCTCCTTTATTCCCATGATCACAATGTTATTTCTCATGCTTCGACATTTCAGGTCAAGTATTTCGGCTTTCATTTGTTTATTTTCGTTAGAGAGCTTCGTTTTGTAAGGTACTCACTGTTTTTTTAAGGATTATGTTTTCCTCCTTTAAGTCTTCCATTAACTTGTTTGTGAAGTCAACTGCCGACTTGAGTTCAGCTATATCTTTTATCATTTCTTGCAAGAGATCTAGTTTCTTCGGTTGTTTTATTTGTTCGTGCATGGCTTCCAGCTTTGCGCGATCTGTTTTTGTTAACGCGGTTGTCCTCTCAATTTCTGGTTCGCTTGCACTTGACAATTTTTCTCTTGATCTCTTGTGGTCTGGTTTGGCAGACAATAGTATTTGTCAATAAACGACTCAAGATTCTCAATTTCGTTAGCCAGGGTGCCTTTAAGTTCTGTATTGTATGTGGTTATAAGCTGTATTTAGATCAATATTAATAGGAAGCGTTTGAGAGCTGTGCTGCGCTGTGCTACTCACTCCGCATGTTCCGCCATATAAAGACATAGTTTGATGAGTTGGGTGTGGAAGAACTTGTCTGGCCCGCACAGAGCCCTGACCTCAACCTCATCGAGCACCTTTGGGATGAAGTGGAACGGAGATTGCGAGCCAAAATCCAAAATCAGTGCCTGACCTCATAAATGCTCTACAGAATGAATGGGCACAAATTCCCACAGAAACACTCCAAAATCTTATGGAAAGCCTTCCAAGAAGAGTGGAAGCTGTTATAGCTGCAAAAGGGGGGCCAACTCCATATTAAAGTATATGTATTTAAATACAATGTCATTACAGTGTAATGGTCAGGCGTCCGAATACTTTTGTCCATATAGTATAAACCTGCATAATCCATCTTGTTCCAAATATTCCTACCATTATAGTGGGAAATCACTTGAGGTGACTCCCCACAAAATCCTCCTGAGGTGCATGCATCACTCAATAATACCCAGATCAATACATTATCATATACTGTACAATCATTACAGACATGTCAATCGGAGACAGTGAGCAAATTATTTTATCTGCTTCTGGCCTCTTCTTGACACCAGGGCATCATTTATCCTCAAATTACATCTGACATTTAGAGAGGGACTAAATGAACATACAAGGAACTGCTGTGAATGTGAAACTGTTGGATTGACCCAAGGAGGGTGTCACTGTCAATCTGATTGATGATGAATACATCAGCCATATAAGAAAAACAGACCTGAAAGACAATTCCTTTCATGTACTAATAGAATTCAGCATTTCCCAATTTGCTGCTGAAATGTATCCATTCATTATGACTGTAGCTTGAGGCTGGCTAGAGGGGAACCAGAATGCTATGGTATAATAATCTGTTATGAAGATCTGTGCTAGGAATGCAAATTCTGAAACCACAATAGGAAAATTCAACACTACTTGATAGTGAACAGTCTTAGAGATTTTGAGCTCCCATGCAGCGAGACACACACCAAGCTGTTTTTTTTTAGATTGTATTGCCAGTAAGGGTCTATCTTTCATCATGGAGTATGTGTCCCCTGCTAAAGTAATTACTAATTATGATTTTGCATAATTATTTTGTGTGCAAGGCAGATGCAATCTAGACACATACTAGGACTGAAATTGCCCATCAACAAATGTTTATGTATATAAGGTGTCAAAGTTCAAGCATTTTTTCTTTCTCTTTCTGAACGCTATGGAGACATTGTACAGAATGGACTATAATTTTCGTTGCAAATAGTGTGATCCGTAGTGTGATTCACAAGTACATGAACCGCTAATAAAGCAGAACCACAACATGCTTATAAATGAAGGCTTTGCTGTTGAGGTTTAAGCAGTTCCGGAACTAGAGTTTTTGTAAAACTACATTACACTTATAAACATCATTCTTGATCCTCTTTTTGATTTTGAAGCCCTTTGATTTTCTTCATTTTGTCCCTGCCTGTTTTACAGTTTTTTACAACAGCTAACATCCTTTTGTCCAATCTGTAGTCACATTTTCAAAACTCTAAACACAATTAGGACAACATCTGTCTGTTATGGACCATACCATTAACACAATTCATGTTGTTTTCACAGAATATGCAGTCAATTAACACGTTTCTAAAATGCTTAAATTTTCTTTACATACAAGCTTTCCCAATACCAAAATTATGGATCTTTCTTGTCTTGTTTACAAATGCTTGCACACTGCATGCCAGAAATGAAAACCTAATGTTCAAAACCTTATAGTATATAGTATAAAGTCTCTACTTCTGCAACAACAGCAACTCAATAGCTATATTGAAACAGCTGATTAGCATTTTTGAATGAACAGATCATTGAAGCATTGAGAAATACATGATTTAAGTTGTGTAAAATAGACCAACCACAGCTGATTCCAATCTCAATCGCAGACATAGCCAGATGTTGAAGTTCAAATTTATATGGGCATTTACAGTAAAAAGGGGACCTTTTGGATTGATTTTGTTTAGTGTGGATACAGAACAACACAGAGGAGCAGAGAGAGAGAGAGCACAAGGGAGAGGAATAGTTGGACGAGGGAGGGGAAGAAGACCAGGGAGAGGAGTAGCTGGACCAGGACAAGGGAGAAGGATAGCTAGGGGGTGAGGAGTAAGAATGCATGCATTACATGACCAAATGTCCCTCCTGGATGCAATGGATGCCAACTGCAGAGACCTCTCAGCTGAAGACTGCCAGGGGTGGATAAGGCATGCCAAGCATTTCTATCCAAGGTGCATAGCGAGAGACGACATGTGGACGTGATGTGGACGAGAACATGCGGTCAAACGCTGAAGATCAGATAGATTAGAACAGAACTGTGCATTTTTGTGTTTTTTTCCCCTTCTGTGCCTTTTTACTGTATTTTTTATTTTTACACATTTGGAACCAAAGGCCATGTATGTTGGATTTTATGTTGATCACTGGCAGCAATTTCATGTTGCTAATAAAGCTTTTACTGCAGCAATTCTGTCACATACCTTTTTTTTCTACTGTACATTCTATAAAGTAAAGATGACTCATTCACTTTTAGGTAGTATGTTGCCAAAAATGCACACATTTGACACTCAACCAAAAATGTCGAGTGGTTTACAGTAAAAGGAAACTGAATTATAAAAAACAATGGGTTTCATATTGTCTATTGTATGCGGGTAGAACTGAAACATGAAAAGTAATGCAATTTTTCATAATGCCATCAACTGTTAGTATTTTGAAAGTCATTGTGCTATGACTGACTGTATGTTCCTCTTGGATAGAAAACATGTGCTAGTGTTTTGAAAGAATGATTTGATATTGAGTCAGGTTTACTGTGTTTTCATAGAGTTAGTGTATGTAGAGAAAGTTTTTTTTTCCATTTTGAAATGTAGAGTTGGCATTTAATGAACAAAATGTGGTTTTGAGCAGAAAATTAACTATTTGGCTATTGTGTAATGTAGGTGTGTTGCTATGTTAAGAGTTTAGAAATAAAGTGTCTTATGTATAGGTAAACGCTTGTTAGCAATTGTAAAAACTGTAACAGACCTGTAATTAAGTGAATTACATATTGGCTCTAAGACATACCTCGACATATAAATCCTCCTTCAGACTGTAACAATACACAAAAGAAGCAGGAAAGATGCCTTCATAACTCTGTGAAAAGGGGCTTTGTTATATGAGAACTCATTTCAAAGACAGGCACACAACTCATTTCTCAAAGCCTAATGTTCATGTGAAGTATGTTCCCCATTGTGCTGAAATGATTAAAACATAAAATAGGAGAGGGAAAATGGGAAATCAAATAAATAACACAGGGGTTGTCTCCTAAAACCTGACCATATTAATTCATAAAAAATGAGAAATTAAAAATAAAAAACAAACTTTTTATATCACAAATATCTAGTAGCCTACATATGTTTTTTGAAGCAAAGGATATCAGATTCATCTAATTGTAATTTTAAGGGAAAACATGACTACTGCCTCAATACTAATTTATCACTTTATCACAGATTACTTATGGCACAGTTAATCTACAGTTGCATTTAAATTAATGGCAGACATGCCCACATACATTACGTGCAGGATAACAGATCTACTGGTGAGCTGATGCATATGGAGAAGATGGAGGAGGCCATGTTGGAGCAGCACCTCTCCTCTGAGATGGCCTCCTAATCAATTCCTCCAGCAGATAATTCTATCCTGATCAGACAGCCAGGGTGATGTTCAGTAGCACAGCCAGACATCAATGGTGTTCAGACAGTTATGTGTCTGGACAGTGTACAGCTCTGATACAAAGAGGGTAAAACAAGGCTGTGGTGACAGCTAAGAGTGCACAGGACAAGTCTGTTTAATTACAGTAATGTTCTATGACAGTGCTCTTATTTTTATGTGACTCATTGTGGGCAGAGTACAGAGCTGTATTTTGGGTGAATGTACTTGGATTATAAAACTGGAGATAAATTCTCTTAATCTCTCTTTTCTTTGCCTATGAACACACATTCACCGCACTTTCATCTCAGGAGATATTGCAAACTTGAAGAAATTGCACCGGGCAAAGGCCATCTCAATGTTTGTTTTGTCAGACGAGCGAGTGAACAAGGCTGTATCTCCTGTGTCAGTTGATATCTCCCCATATTGCCCTGTGACCCCCTGTGCCCTCCCACACTTGAAGGCCCAATCCTCTCCCTCCCTGAGGACTGATGCCCACTGCTTGCCCACGGCTAGTCAAATTAATTCCCAGAATCACTATCCTTCTCTATCTGGGTGAGCAGGTGCTGTCAAGTGCTGGCATGGTTATCCAAAATAGCAGGTATCAGAGCAGCCACGCAATGACATGACAAGGGAGTCCTGAGGTTGAGGTGTTCTGTCACAAGCAAAACACCATCATTGCTGCCATGGATGGTCAGCCAGCCAGTCACCACATCCCTTCTAGGTACCCTTCTGTACCCCAATAGCAGGGCCCTGAGAATATTTTTGGGAAAATTCCTACATTAGCCTCCTGCAGCCTCAGCCACATCCACTGGAAGAATACTGACAGAACTGGTATTCATCAAAAAACATGGCAGTGGCCCAGAAAGCCATTACAGGGCCTACCCTAGCCTTTGCAAAAGCTCCTTTGCTTTTGTTAGCTAAATTTGCCAGTGGAAAGGTTTCTTTGGGCCTGGTAGCTCTCTGCCTCCTCTATGCCATGTTGTTGAAGACATTGACTATGGTATCATAATGGATGACAGAAATCTTCCTAGGTCCATGCCCTCTGATAAGTCGTTGGAGGTTCTCGTTCTTAAAGAACAGAGTGTTGGAACGGTTTTCTTGCTAGCTTTAAAATGGCTATTTTCTTCTTTCATTCTGGTTCAATACATTTTGAGGACAGCTACATTCATTTCAGTATGGGGTTGCTGCACTATTTTATTTTTTTATATGGTTTGCCCTAGGGGTCGACCGATTATTGGGAGTACGGTCACACTGGTGTGATTAGCCGGTTAGCACATATGCTAAAACTGGTGTGATTAGAACACTAGATTGGAGAAATTCTAGCTAATTTTAGCTTTGAGGAAACAGCGATTTAACTCTAAAAATATAGCAAATGCTAATTTAAATCTATAAGAAACTTAATAACACAAATAAAAACATAACGAACCATATAAGGTAACACGTGCGCTACATACCATAACAAGTTACATGCAAAAGGGTTAAAATGAAATTTGCCGTTCAGCACATCTGCGTTTGCCACGCCTTTCAGTAATTCAGCCAGGTAAATATCCGCGCTGGAATTACAGAAGGAAGTTGCGGTCAAACTTGATAATATGGTTAATTTGCGTTAAAACATTAACGTGTTAAAGTTTCGTGATTAATCGCGAACTAGCGTTAACGCGTTAACGTTGACAGCCCTAATCTATTTCTATGATGACAAGCATGCCCAGTTTCCCAGTGACACTGAAAATGTCCGAATAATGCACTTTGTTGCAGTGATATACAGTTCACTACAACAAGATAATAGAGTTTATTTATGTAGTAATAGCGATATCTTTGAGTAACCTTGGTGCCAGTGCAAACGTAACATTACTCGCCCTTATGAGTTGGTGTTTTTATATGTTATAGGTAGCCGATGGTCATAATAACGTAAGCTAATGTTGAGTCTCGTAGAGCTAACTTGAATGCGATAAGGAACATCAACAAGTTCATTTGTTGATCCATAATTTAGCCAGCTGACTAGCAAAAAAAAATGATAGGCTATAACGTTATTTCTTGCACGTCACTTACCAGGGTTGAGTTGAATAGTCACTTCTATTGCTATTGCACATATTCACCTATAGATAGGCGTAAGGGGGACCCACTCCAGTGGTGGAGACAGAATGAAAGGAGCTTCAGGCTACTTGCCACACAAGCAAGAAAGTTTCTTTGCTCACCACCCTCGTCTGTTCCAAGTGAGCGCGTCTTCAGTGAAGTCTCTGCAACTTATGAGAGGAACAGAAGCCGTCTCACAGGAGAGCACACTGACTAACTCTGCTTTCTGCACCAGTCTGGTGCTGCTGAAATGGGACTACTAATTGAGACTCACATTTCAGTACAAATTTAAGTTTTACTAGTTTTATTTATTTTTACTGTATTTACTTTATAAAACTTTGGAGAGCTATTTTGCTTATTTATTTATTAAAATTTTCACCTAACTTTATAAGAAATGCTGCTGGGAGCTCCCTGCACTTTTTGTTTTAAGATAATGTTGAAAAATTCTCTTTTAATTAAACATATGCTTAAAGGCATTTCAATGAAGTTTTGTGTTGGAGTTTGTGTTATTGTAAATTGAATAAATTGACACCAAGATTTTCATTTTTACTGCAAATGTATATCGGTTCCAAATATCGGTTATCAGTTTCCTTGATTACTAATAATTGGTATCGGCCCTGAAAAAAACATATCGGTCGACCCCTAGTTTGCCCCTTATCTCCCTCAGTATAAAAATACATATAATTATAAGCCTTTACTGAGACCATCCAGATTTGACATGCAAATTGTTCTATATATAAAATTGGATAGAAAAATGTGTTGCATTCTTGAGAGTATTCTCTTCAGCTCTGTTTGTGCCAACTCTAGTACCAATAACCCGGCCAACATAGGCTTATCATCTACACCAGTCAATGATAACGCAGCAGTCTTTGACAGCATGAAAATATCAAAAATTCCATTGAACCTCTTCAAGAACCTGCACAGATTGGACATCAGGGTATGAGTACGCAAATCTACTCAAGGATCCACACCCTCCTTCACAGATTCTACATATCTGTGGCATTTCATTAGCCGCTCAAATCCTTCAGTAAATAACAGGAAATGTCCTTGTTCTGTTAGCTGAAAAAGTAATGTACTGACAGAAACTGTGGCCTGGGCATGTGATAAAGGCCTGGAGTTTTTTTTTCTCGGTGGAATAGGGCAGATGACTGGCTGCCTGCCCATGGCATTTGTGACTGGGGCATTTTATGGACTGAATACTTGGATGGTGCTTGCCTCTGCAACACTCACAGTTTCATCCATATCCATTTTCTGCCCCTTCACACAGCCAGCAATATTGCTGAGCTTTCCCTTCTGATGGGTAGCCATGGTCTGTAACTTCTCCAACTTTTTTATGATTGAGGTATTATAGGGCTGGGCAGTATTGCCTAAAATTTATATCACTCTATAATTTAAAGCACAGACGGTAACGGTATATATCATGGCATATTCGTTTTTCTTAAAATTTCAATGTAAATGCTTCTGAAGGGGTAAAGCACTCGTATGACAACTGCATTGCAGCTATTACTGTACTCAACTGTCAGGACTGCGGCTTCTTAGCCGGGTGTGCTTTTGTTTTTCCCTGTGTTCCAGCCCTGCCCTGCTCTCCGCCCTGTCTCCGCCCACCTGGTCACCTGACTGGCTCCACCCACCTACCTGCACACCTGAACCCCATCTTGTCATCTGCCTTGCCCTATATATTCCCCGTTTGTTTCATGTCTTGTTGCTAGTTCATCTCAGTTCTTCTGTTGTGCTACAAGCCATTTGTCCTGTTTTGCCCGCCTGCTTGTTTTGCTGAATTTCTGCCTGTTTTCTTGACTTGACTTTGGATCTGTTTTTGGTTTTGTTTGCTGTGCTCTTCTGGATTGTGACTTCGCCTGTTTTTGACCCTGATTCCTGGACTGCGTTTTTGGCTTGATTAAACTACCTTGTGCATCCTGCCTCCCTGTCTGCGCCTGAGTCCCTGCCTGAGCCCTGACATCAACTGTATTACTAGGACATATTTCATATAGCACAGAGGTATTTTAAGAACATTTATTGTGCAAAACTGCAATAATAAAGAGAAAAAAAATACAAAACCTTTTCTCAAGTAACTTCCATGTCTGAAAAACACTTTTTCATGAAATAAATAAAATCAAGTTGCACAAAACGAAAATAAAAAGTTCTCCGTTGCTACGATGGATTTCCGTCAATTACATTCCAGAGAGGCCATGTATGAGATCAGTGTAGATCTGAAGGGGAAAAAAAAGCGGGGGGGGGGGTTACAGGACTTAGGAATCCTGCTACCAGGTGATAGGTAGCTGATTTTATTTACTTGGATGTCGGTATATATATACAATTGCAATCGGAGATGATAATTAATATACGGTGTATTGAAGTAGGCTAATCAATTAGGCCTAATCATGTCCCTAAACCCCCAAATTACAAGAGTCTTAATGTCCAGCAAGCAGTAGAAATAGTTCCAAAAATACGAATAAAGTTAATCAAGATTGCAATCAAAGTCAAAGTTTGTGACAAAGAAGAAGCAAAAAGCCGCGGTTCAAAAAGGAGCAATCTGCAATCTCACCACTCTGACGAACGAGAAGAAAGCAATCCTTTTGCAACCACCCACATCTTCCGACCGAGAATAATCCACAAGGAAAGTTTATTCCAGCAGTTTATCCCATTATAGCGGGACATAGGGGTTCTGAAGAGTTCTGTCATGTCGTTGTATGTAGGCTACATTTTGTGAGGTTAGGCTACTGCTTTGTGTGTATGTGAGCGAGAGAGAATGGATGCGCGTCTGACAGTAGCGCAAACTCACGGTGTCCCGGACAACAATATTTTAATGCTTCCAAAAAGATTAATCACTGTCAGGTCAGCAAAGATTTGTGTAGATAAAGCTTAGTATCGTGTCTTTTCGATGTTGTTACACCTAGATCTGTGAGGGCTCTACCGGTCAGCACGGTATAGTCAAAATCCATACCATAGGGCAAATTCATACCGGTGCACTTTCTATACCATTTGTACCGTCCACCCCTCCTAATCACCATTTGTCTCTGCACTTCCTTACCCATTTCTGGACATTACTGGGCATAATTCATACTACACTGTACCATGGGACAGGTATAGACTGACCACATGATTGCAAGGCAGGTGCCACAGAAATTTACAGACAAGTACTGCCAAAAATATGATCAACTTATGCAAAGAATGGGAAATGTGAGACATTTCTATAGCATTTCAAGATACAACAAATTAAAAAGTAACCATCAAAGGACATGTTCATATTTTGCTCATTAGCAGAAGCATTATCATAACAACAAACAAACAAAGTAACACATCCCTGTCATGATACAAAATGGATGGTCTGGTATGGATACAACAGAATCCATGAGGGGATTACTGGACCATTACCTGGGTTAATAAATAAATAAATTTGCAACAACTCATGTTGTACAGCAGCAGTCTTCTCACTTATAGCAACATTCATTAAAGCACTGCCATTTGTAGAACCACCTGTTCAATGGTTTCATCTGAACATGAATTGCCAATTGTACAAACTGGGGGGGGGGGGGGGGGGGGGGCTTTTCACATATTTGTCATGGAAGGTGGAGACATCGCTACCCAATAAGTATTCAGGTCTCTGTGACAATGCCGCTTCATTCTGAAAGGACAGCAATTAGGCTACCCTGTTTTCCTAAATACGCGTTTTTTTGTTTGTTTTTTTTTTTTAATGAGAATACCAATAAAAATACAAATTGTTCAGTCTACGCGACGGATAATTATAATGTCATTTTGTCACAAAATGCTGCTATAGTGAAGTATAAGTCGGCAGTATTTCAACAGCAAAATAATGGCCGGTACATTCCGTATGAAGTTCTGCAAAATGACTTAAGGAGCATGACCCATTTCCACTGCTATTCGAAGTAATACTGAAATCTGAGGCAAAATGGAGATGTGTCTGCATCTTGTAGGAAACTAGCCTGTACCATTCGTTGCAAGACTGGTAGTTTACGATGCGAAAATAACCTACCAAATGCAACGATGTTGCTACAAGAACGGTGGTATCTTTGATTTCAAAGGACTGTTGTAATGGTGTCCCGTAAATGAAGCAACAGTCAATTGATAAGGCATAGGAAAATCAATCGTTCATCCACACCCTGCTTGCAATGCGCATGTGCTTTAGTAAAACAAAGGACCAGGACCGTTTCTAATCTGAATTCATTCATCCTTGATACAGACGAGATGTTTGCAATCTGTGGCACGGCAATACCTGAGACGTACCACGTCTGACAGCATCAGAATGCATGTCATCGCCTCGTTTGCAATAATGTCCATATTTTAAGTTGCGAATTATTGCAAATATGGTGAGACGGTTAAATTCTATCGCTTTACACCCCGCTATGTCTGGAGTAAAATCAGGTCTATTCTCACCAATGATCTGTATTAAGACCGACCAGACATTGTCTACCTCATGTATTCCAAAACCGTGGCACAATGCAGCCATGATTATGCGTGGAGAAGTTAAAAAAATGTCGACCATTAAAGCACTGTTTAGATTAAACTCGCTAATGGGTAACAACATCTGCCGGCGATGCTCAGTGTAAGGAGACGTGACAATACACCCACCCCCCCACCCCCCCTGCCCAACACCAGCAAAATGGGTGGCGTTAAAATCCTATAGGAAAAGCATAATGCTTTACATTAAGATACTGTTATGTATAATGGACTTAAACCACACTCCAAATACAGACATACATTGTTTACTATGAAAACAGTCGAAACTGATAACTGAGCGAACAATTTAATTACACTTCCAGGATATGTATTCTATTATAGTAAATGTGGTGATTTATTGGCAGATATGCATGGCAAAGAAAACATGTAGATTTATCTAAGCATTGAGTGTTGAAAGCACACGGTACCATTTTTCCTGTACGTTTCATTCTGGGGGAATCTTCTAAAATGTTAATTTGAATAGCAAATGTAATAACTGCGTGGATAGAAACTACTCAGATAAAATGTGACCCTAAAATGTATGTTATGTAATTTGTATCCCGTTCCATGTCGAATACATCCCATTTATCCAAATTGCGCTGTGGGTGTCCAAAATGAAGAGAGGAAACGGGGAATCAATAACCCACTGAAACCAAGGGTTCCAAATGCAATTCCTCTGAACACAAAGAGCTATAATAATAAAAATTCGGAACATTTTAATGAGTCTTACCGTTCTTCGCGATTAAGTTCTTAACGGTTCCTTGCAGAAGTGTCTGAGGTTATTTTTCTACGCGGCTGTGCTTGTGCCCTCAGTAGCTGTGCCTGTCAGGGTAGTGTTCTGCGCGCCTCTCCCTGCATTTCTCACTCGAGCACACGCAGGAGCTAGGGGGAGTTCAAACATACTCACGGGTGTATAATGCGATTGAGGCCAAGAGGGCGCTCTAATGCTTTGCATCTTGGCGAGATGCGACTGTGAGGCTGACCGCCTCATAACAGCGCTTCCAGATATTTAATTTCTTCCCATGAAATGCTTCTTCATTCATGGATTCGAACTACAACTCGCCATTTGACTTTATTATAAAAACTTGTGCACGTATTTGCAATGACGAGCAAAACGGTGACGGTAATTTCACAAAACAACAAATCAATTGCTGTTGGGTCGTGGTACGTGTGGAAGGATGGCACAGTAGGCATTATGCATGCCATTGTACGTACCGTTGTGACCATATAATCACAATCTTTCTTCATGGTATGTTTGAGTCACTGTGCCCAAGTGAATGGGACCTACTATCTTATATAGCGAATATTGCATATGTACAAAGGCATTGCCGGTTTTTTATTCTGAAATATACGTTTTTGCAACATATTGCCAGCATTAAATTTCGTGGTACTCAGCCTTTTTTGCATTCAGCAGCCTAATAGTCATCAAACACTGACTGCTCCTACACAAACCTCTCTTAATCTGCATTGAAAGCAGATTAAGAGACCTGTCATTTGTTTGCTCTATGTTTACAATAAAATATGTAAAAAAAAAAGAAAGTGGGTAAAGGCACTGCAACCTTGAGGGGCATTGTCAGTTCAATAGAGTTCACACTGCTGACTTTACTACAATAAATTACATTTTTTTCAGTAATAAATTGGGTGAATGACATGAGCACAACCTGACATCAGCATGAATGTGTATAGGTGCTCTACGCACAAATCAATGTTGATTTTAAAAGCTGAGGTTGGAAAATGTTGCACTGAGAATGTAAATTTAGGTCATCTAATTTAAGTATAAATTAGTTACTTGATGCAAGAAAAATGTGGAATTCTCCAGTCGTGTAAAATATCAGGACTGACTATTGTTTGGTTATTGAAGTTATTCTCTACTCATAGAATATTGCTTTAACATACACTCTGCATTGTTCAAAATCATTTAATACATGTCATGTATTAAGTAGGTTTTTTTGTGAGCCAGAGTCAATCAAAAAATGACTAATAAATTAATATTATGAGTGCATAATAGAAGTATGTACAGTGCTATGCCTTTACTGCTTATGCTCATGCACTGCTCATTGTAGTGGCTATACACCTACTTTTCCTGCCTTTTGAATTAAAAATTTGTCTTGATAATTATGTGTCACCTATAAAAAATGTATATTTCTGACAAAACATGCGCATTAATTACTAGCACTGAGTTCATTTTGTTACTGATCAGTTACGTAAACAAGTAAACAGAACATGGCAGAGCCAAAGTACTTTGTGTTTTTAAACAATTTTAAATATATCAGGGCTTCTAATATCCATCCATATTATATTTGTCAAAATTATTTCATCTATTCCTGAAGATACAAGAATCTTTTAAATTAATTGCATTGTTCTGACTCTGTTTATGAAAAATAACCATTCAGTTCATATTATTGTAAGAGAGTATTACAGTTTTTTTCCATTGTTAACAAGCATTGGTCAATACTGAAGCCACTTTTTCAAAACTCTTCATACAGTCTGCATTACCAACATGCATCTTGGCCAAACAGTTAATATCACCTCCAAAACTCATTCAAACCACCAAAACACTTCATACATGTTCCAAAATAAGCTTGCTCGACCATAACACTGGCAACAATTTTCATTCAGAAAGCATACATTGTCACTCATAACAGGGAACATTACATAAATGATGAACTTTTATCTTTGAAGTTTGAATGATTTTCACGTAGATCAGTATTTCATTATAGAATAACACCTTTTCACTTTATTGACTGTACTAAAGTATATGTAACAAAAATTAATCAGATATGCAGCAATTTGCTTCAATATCCTTTATTTTTTCTATATCTTTGCATATAGTAATTTACTTGTGAATAATATAAAAAGTTGAAACAAAAACTAAATTCCTGAAATTCCATGGCTGCAATAATAATTACAAAAAAAACATCAACAACATGTATTGTATAATCACTCATACTGTACAGTACTGTGAGGGGTCTAGTCGTCCCTCTCTCCTGCATTTGGCCACAAGTTCTCATCAACATCACATCTTATGTCTTCTCTGGCGATGCATCTTGGAAAGTATCTTCTGGAATGTCTAATCCAACCCTGGCAGTCTTCAGGAGAAGTGTCTCCACACCCTGCATTCATGGCATCCAGTAAGGACATCTGGTCATGTGGATGGTGGTCATAAACCTTCCACTTCCACACAGAGAAAAACTCCTAGTGCTGACATCCTGGGATGTGCAGCAAACCAGTCTGTGACTGTAGCACAGGAGTGGAATGTCACATTATCCCACACAACACAACAGCGAATATTGCATATGTACAAAGGCATTGCCGGTTTTTTATTCTGAAATATACGTTTTTGCAACATATTGCCAGCATTACATTTCGTGGTACTCAGCCTTTTAATATATTGAACAGACACCATGAGCCCCCTGTCCACAATGCACCTCCACGTCACATTTCAAACTGCACAGTGCTTTTTTTTTTTGCATTCAGCAGCCTAATAGTCATCAAACACTGACTGCTCCTACACAAAAATGAAGGTAGGGGAGCTTCTTGCCCCTCGACTTCTGTCCTCCGCTTGCACAAGTCGATTATGCAGGTCATCCAGAAAAGAAACGAGCCTCTCTGTATTGTAGGGGCCAATGAGTCGTTTGTGTAACAGCAAACCATCACTGGACAGTGCTGCACACATTGTGATGTTAGCTCCTCTCTGGCCTGGGGCATTCAAGGTTGCTCTCTCTCCAATCACATTTCTTCCCCTGCGGCATGTTTTTGCCAGGTTGAATCCAGCTTCATCCACAAAGATGAATGTATGTGCAGTTTACCTGGCTTCCATCTCCATTACTCTCTAAAATACAGTAAATCCACAGTTTTACAGTACTTTACATTATGCATAGCTGTGTATGTACCCTGTTTAGTTATTGAACAGATGACTTACCAGGACATATTGATACCGGAGTTCATTCACACATTCACTGTTTCTCTCAAAGGGTACAGTGTACAACTCCTTCATCCTTATTTTATGTTTCTCTAGGACTTTGGCAATTGTCTTTGTGCTGACAGTATTTACATTCCCAAAAGTGATTTTGTCTGCCACCACTCTGTCCCGAATTTCCCACAGTTTTACTGCATTGTTGCCAATTACCATGTCAACAATGGCAATTTCCTGCGCATCTGAAAATATTCTGCCTCTCCCTCCTGTGGGAGGAAACCTTTGGATCCTACTGTAAAACACCAAACAATCAATATATTTCAAAATATCAGTACACGTAAAATGTAAACATACTGTATTGTACTGTAATATGTAATTCAATTATCATTGAAGGATGTACATCTCACCTGTTGTTTTGCCGGAAAATTCGTACTATTGATGTAACTGTTGAACACTGCAGATTTGGTTGCACCCTTGAACTGGCCTCTCTCAGAGAGACCATGGTTTACCAGATGGTCAATAATTGTGGCTCTTATCTCATCAGAGACCACCGCTCTTGGTCTTCATCTCCTTTGGCATCCATGCATTCTTCCTCTCCCTGCCACTCTTCTTTTCCCACCAACCTGTCTTCCTCGATCCGTGTTTCCAAACAAAATCCCGAAGCCGTCCCCTTTTGTCTGTTTGGTAATAAGACTAAAAACAGGATACCTGGGTAGGCTTTCAGCTGAAATTGCAATCAGCTGTGTTTGGAATGATTATTATTTCATTTTATTGTAAATAATCTGCCTCATTTTTCTATATATTTCAATATGGTTACTGCAGAAATGCACAAAATTTGCCATCATTCTATTTTGAATGTGTTTTTAATAGTTTTGAAAAGAGTGTGTTAGCATTTGAAAAATGTACTGCAAATATATAGTGTTTTGCAGGTGGTGGAGTATGAAAATGCACAAAATTTGCCATCATTCTATTTTGAATGTGTTTTTAATAGTTTTGAAAAGAGTGTGTTAGCATTTGAAAAATGTACTGCAAATATATAGTGTTTTGCAGGTGGTGGAGTATGAATGAGAAAAGAGTTCATGGATTTTGGAAAACATGGCCATTGAATGCATTTTATGTGAAAGCAATGAAAAATGATTCACAGTTTGGTCCACATAGACTTCTGTTTCGCTGACTGTGTGAAGAGTTTTGACAGTGTGACTTCAGTTTTGTCCAATGCATGTTAGCAATCGAAAAAACGGCTTCCATTAACTGCTTCCATATCAACACTGCTTCCATTTTCTTAAACAGAATGTTGCTTAAATGCTGTTTTGCTTACATTTGGTCTTTACGTAAGGTCTTTTTAACTTTTTTGTTTGACTTAGCTGTGGTTCAAATACCTCAGGAATTATCATTTTATGCTGAAGTTGTTAACTAGCTAAGTAGTGTTATACTTTGCTACAAGATGCTACTAGAAAGCAATTTGTTCACGCTAGTGAGAATAAAGTTCTTACAGGTGACATTTGAATTCTTATTAGTAAGCATTTTGTTCTCAGTAGTGACATTAGGATAGTCCAGATGTGAAATTAACTACTAGTTAATGTCACTAATAAGGAAAAATATCAATAGTAATAAAATAAATGTCACTAGTTTGAATAAAATCCTTTCTAGTAAGTTGGCACAAAATTCAACAAATGGGGAAAGCTCAGGGGGATGATAATGACAGACCAGCCACACAACAGTGGCTTATAATGCACATGTCCAATTTAAATGAGCAATTACAAAGCTCAAAAGACACCATCACGAATTAAAAGAAGGTCTTACATATGGGGATGGATAGAACAAAGATAATGAAGTTCAGCATGAGAACATGATAGACAGGTAGGGCAAAAAAGGGCTGCGTAGTGATTTGAAGGTCCTGTGCCTATGATCCTTAGTTGTAGTTAATATAATAATAATAAAGTATATATACAATTTAGATATATTTAGTTGTTTGATGGGCAATTGGGGGTATCATTGGATGGGTTGTTGTTGCTATAATCATTAAATACTACTTATTGAATATATGAACTCACAATATATGTCTTTAACAGCCATTTTCTCAAAATTAGTTTTTTTTCCATGCTCTGAACCAAAAATCTCAACTTCTAGAGCACTTATATTAACCAAACTTTTCATATTCATTCATAACAGTATTCTCAAGGATATTACTGAAGGATTTGTTTATACATTTATTTTCTGATTTATTAGACATTTTGTTCTTAAAAATGTGCCGAAAATGCATTTTTAATACCTGTACATAGTATTTTCTGATTTATAAAATGAAAAAAGGATGTATCTAAAATCTGTTCTGTAAAAACTTTGGTCTACACCATGTTGTCAAAATGAAATAAATATTTTAAGTCTGGCTTTATTCATTATCTAGATTTCTGTTTTTTAAATATATGCAAATTAGCATATATTTAATGAGATGTCGCCTAATTTGCATATTTAAATGTGAATTTCTGGAAAACTTGCAATACAAAAAAAATATAATAATGAAAGTAATCAACTGACAAAATTTCATGGTGATACCTTTTAGTTAAAAATTTCCCCCTATTCACCTGTAGTGTCTCGCCTTAAGGACATCTTGGTCAAGTCTTCCCTTTAAACCAGCACTTCAGAACCTCCTCCAGATTGGACGCAACACTTTAATGGCAACAGGTACTCTGCATCGGGTCTAGGGGTTATCCACTCCCAGTTCATGTTAATCTGTCCACTAAGCATTTGGCGTACATAATTTTGTGCAAACATTGTAGCTAACATTACATTGGGGAAACCCAACAGATGCCGAGCACACGACTCAAGCAACATCTACATAATATCCGCACACAAAACCTGGATACTCCACTTTTTATACACTTTTCTTCTGTTCCCATAACTAATTTGACAATTATGGTCCTGGAAACAAGTTTGACATGGTCCCTACAGCAGAGAAGGAGAAGGGAGGCCTTCTGGATTAAGGAGCTGGGAACCATTTTTCCACAGGGGTTCAACTGAAATGCAATGACAATATAGTCATTGAACCTTGGGTCTGGTAGCCAATATTTAACATTCACATTTAACATGCTGTGAATCTATTTACCTTGGCACTTTTTATATTTCATAGCACTTATAGTCATGACTGGGTCCACTGAGCTCCCGGACTGTTTTTGTAGCTTTCCAATTGGACTTTTTATCTATTTATTAACTATTTATTCTATTTAACTTATTTATTAAAGTATTTATATAAATTATTGTTGATGAATGACTACCTACCAACCTCACCTGCTTGGGCTCCCACTTCCTCCTCCTTGGCAGCAGACAATCCCTGGGGGTTCCTGCAAGACATAAGATTCTGATGAATCATAACAGGTTTTCTGAGTATACGTTCATTCATACCATATACTGAACACCACATACACATGAATGGACACACACACTCACACACACACACATACAAATATACACCTACAAGTACACATACCTGGCATCCTCTCCATAGTGCATGACTGTAGAGCCCAGTATGCCTAACCCTAACCCTAATTTTGGCTCTGAGAGTGTTGCAAATAGCATTTCTGGCAGCCTACTGGAATCTGAATGCTGAGTGCTGTTCAGACCTGGGAACCACGTTTTTGGGCTCTAAGAGTGTCCAAAAAGAGTTTCTGGCAATCTCTTTGAAACTGAATGCTGATTGTTGTTGAAACCTTTGAACAACACTCAGCATTCAGTTTCAAGGAAAATGCTAGATACCCTATTTGGAGACTCTCAGTGCCCAAAAACGCGATTCACAGCTTTGAACACCACTCAGCATTCAGTTTCAGGAAAATGCCAGAAACTCTATTTGGAGACTCTCAGTGCCCAAAAACGCGATTCACAGCTTTGAACACCACTCAGCATTCAATTTCAAGGAAGAATGCCTGAAACTGTATTTGGAGACTCTCAGAGCCCAAAAACTCATTTCCCAGCTTTGTACACCACTTCAGCATTCAGTTTTGAGCAGACTGCCAGAAACAACATTTGGAGACTCTCAGAGCCCAAAAACGTGGTTCACAGCTTTGAACAACACTCAGCATTCACTTTCCAGTAGACTGCCAGAAACACCATTTTCAACTCTTTCAGAACCCAAAAACACGGTTCCCAGCTTCGAACACTACTCACCATTCAATTCCAAGGAGAATGCCAAAAACACCATATTCAACACTCTCAGGTCCAACAAATGCAATTTTCAACTTTGAACCCCACTCAGAATTCAATTTCAAGGAAAATGCCGGAAATTCCATTTGGAGTCACTCAGAGCCCAAGAACTCTGTTCCCAGCTTTGAACAACACTCAGCATTCACTTTCCAGTAGACTGCCAGAAACACCATTTTCAACACTCTCAGGTCCCTAAAACGCAATTCCCAGGGTTGAACTCCAGTCATCATTCACTTTCCAGTAGACTTCCAGAAACACCATTTTCAACACTCTCAGAACAAAAAAAATGCGTTTCACAGCTTTAAACACTACTCAGCATTCAAACTCCAGGAGACTGCTAGAAACACCATTTTCAACATGCTAATGGCCAAAAAATGCTATTTTCAGCTTTGAACACCACTCAGAATTCTATTTCAAGGAGAATGCCAGAAACAGTATTTGGAGACTGTCAGAGCCCAAAAAGTCCATTCCCAGCTTTGAACACCACTCAGAATTTGATTTCAAAGAGAATGCCAGAAACACTATTTGGAGACTCTCAGGGACCAAAAACGCGATTCCCAGGATTGAACACCACTCAGTATTCAATTTCAAGGAGAATGCCAGAAACACCATTTTCAACACTCTCAGAGCCCAAGAAGGCCATTCCCAGCTTTGAACACCACTCAGCATTCAGTTTCAAGGAGAATGCCAGAAACGTTATTCGGAGACTGTCAGAGCCCAAAAAGTCCATTCCCAGCTTGAACACCACTCAGCATTCAGTTTTCAGGAGAGTGCCAGAAACACCATTTTCAACACTCTCAGAGCAAAAAACGTGTTTCACAGCTTTGAACACCACTCAGTATTCAAATTCAAGTAGACTTCCAGAAACACCATTTTCAACACTCTCGGGGCCCAAAAACGCAATTCCCAGGTTTGAACACCACTCAGCATTCAGTTTCCAGCAGAGTGCTAGAAACACCATTTTCAGCACGCTAATGGCCAAAAAATGCGATTTTCAGCTTTGAACACCACTCAGAATTCTATTTCAAGGAGAATGCCAGAACCAGTATTTGGAGACTGTCAGGGCCCAAAAACGCAATTCCCAGGTTTGAACACCACTCAGTATTCACTTCCCAGTAGACTGCCAGAAAAATCATTTTCAACATTCTCAGGGCCCAAAAACACAATTCCCAGCTTTGAACACCACTCAGCATTCAGTTTCAAGGAGAATGCCAGAAACGTTATTCGGAGACTGTCAGAGCCCAAAAAGTCCATTCCCAGCTTGAACACCACTCAGCATTCAGTTTTCAGGAGAGTGCCAGAAACACCATTTTCAACACTCTCAGAGCAAAAAACGTGTTTCACAGCTTTGAACACCACTCAGTATTCAAATTCAAGTAGACTTCCAGAAACACCATTTTCAACACTCTCGGGGCCCAAAAACGCAATTCCCAGGTTTGAACACCACTCAGCATTCAGTTTCCAGCAGAGTGCTAGAAACACCATTTTCAGCACGCTAATGGCCAAAAAATGCGATTTTCAGCTTTGAACACCACTCAGAATTCTATTTCAAGGAGAATGCCAGAACCAGTATTTGGAGACTGTCAGGGCCCAAAAACGCAATTCCCAGGTTTGAACACCACTCAGTATTCACTTTCCAGTAGACTGCCAGAAAAATCATTTTCAACATTCTCAGGGCCCAAAAACACAATTCCCAGCTTTGAACACCACTCAGCATTCAATTTCAAGAAGAATGCCAAAAACACTATTTGGAGACTGTCAGAGCCTAAAAAGTCCATTCCCAGCTTGAACACCACTCAGCATTCAATTTCAAGGAGAATTCCAGAAAAACCATTTTCAACACTCTCAGAGCAAAAAACTTGTTTCACAGGTTTGAAAATTACTCAGCATTCAAACTCCAGGAGACTGCCAGAAACACAATTTTCATCACTCTCGGGGCCCAAAAAGGCCATTCCCATCTTTGAACCCCATTCAGAATTCAATTTCAAGGATAATGCTAGAAACTGTATTTGGAGACTCTCAGAGCCTAAAAACGCGGTTCACAACTTTAAACACCACTCAGCATTCAGTTTCGAGGAGACTACCAGAAACATCATTTTCAACACTCTCAGTGTGAAGAAATACGATTTTCAGCTTTGAAACCCACTCAGAATTCAATGTCAAGGACAATGCCAGGAACAGTATTTGGAGACTCTCAGAGCTCAAAAAGGTGGGCCCAGCTTTGAACAACACTCAGCATTCAGTTTTCAGTAGACTGCCAGAAAACAGAATTTCAACCCTCTCAGAACCCAAAAACTCTGTTCCCGGCATTGAACAACACTCAGCATTCACTTTCCAGAAGAGTACCAGAAACGCTGTTTTCAACACCCTCAGAGCACAAAAACACGATTCCCGGGATTTAACATCATTCAGCATGCAGTTTCAAGGAGATTGCCAGGAACGGTGTTTTAAACAGTCTTAAAGCCCAAAAACACGATTCCCACGTTTTCAAAATCAATCAGGATTCAGTTTAAAGGAGAATGCCTGAAAAGGTTTTTGGAGTCACTCACGGCCCAAAAACTCTGTTCCCAGCTTTGATCAACACTCAGCATTCAGTTTTCAGTAGACTGCCAGAAACTGTTATGAAGGTCGTACAGACACCAAACTGGTCCCACTAGATTCGGGAACTAACCATAACCCTAAACATAAACTCAAATCTAACCCTAACCGTAACCCAACCCTAACCCTAATTTTTGGAACGGAAGCTTGCACAGAGTTGAGGCTTGTACCATTGCAAAGAGCATAGTCAAATATATGGGATGGAACTTGGTTTCAACACTTTAGCACCTTCCTATCAAAAGTTATTCACCAAAAACCAAGTGCACCGGGGCAGCCACCAATGTATGGGGGCAATATAACATGTCACGCAGAGGGAGTACCATCTGACTTCAAATAGTCTGAAACATGCTCCCCCAGAGTTTGACATGATACTTTTCCCAGGAGCCTATATGGGACTTAAATTTTTGACATGGACATTTTTTATAATGGGAGTTCTATGGCAACACCCACTTAGGAAGGTCGTACAGACACCAAACTGGTACCACTAGATGCAGGACCTAACCATAAACCTAACCATAAACTCAAATCTAACCCTAACCCTAACCCAACCCTAACCCTAACCCTAATTTTTGGAATGGAAGCTTGCACAGAGTTGAGGCTGGTACCGTTGGAAAGAGCATAGTCAAAATATATGGGATGGAACTTGGTTTCAACACTTAAGCACCTTCCTATCAAAAGTTATTCACCAAAAACCAAGTGCACTGGGCTAGCCACCAATGTATGGGGGCAATATAACATGTCATGCAGAGGGAGTACCAACTGACTTCAAATGGTGTGAAACATGCTCCCCCAGAGTTTGACATGATACTTTTCCCAGGAGCCCATATGGGACTTAAATTTTTGACATGGACATTTTTTTATAATGGGAGTTCTATGGCAACACCCACTTAGGAAGGTCGTAGAGACACCAAACTGGTACCACTAGATTCAGGACCTAACCATAACCCTAAACATAAACTCAAATCTAACCCTAACCCTAACCCTAATTTTGGGAACGGAAGCTGGTAATATAAATAAATAAAAAATAAATGAACCCGTCTCACCTTGAGTGTAGAACACAACTGTCCAGATGAAGATGGTGATAAAAGTCATTGTTATTGTGTGTTCTGTTGCCATGAAGGACAGCTCTCAGTCATGAATTGTTAAACTCACAGGACTATAAACAGTTGCAGAGCACTGAAGCTTGTGCTGCCAATGCAAAGTGTCTCCTCTATGCAAATGCTCTTCCTGGGTACAGGAGCCACTTTAGCCTAGCAGTGCTGTGAAGTCAGGTGGGATGCTTGAGCAAAAGTAGGTTTTACAATAAATGAAGAGGGATTCATTAATTTTCTGTAATATTACTGTTTCATTCATACAAAAATATTACATTTGAAATGTTCACAATCAGAATGAGTTACCACTAATTACACGGAATTGTCTTAACTTCAGATTCATATTCATTCTTTATTGTCCCGTGGGGAAATTTGTTTTCACAGTCTGTACCACAATAAGAAACATTCAACATAAGAAACATTCAGCATAACAGACCAAAACATTCAGCATAACAACCCTAACAGTTAACACAGAGACAGTACAGCAACTACAGCAACACTGCTATCTTCTGCACAAGTTATTCAAGCAGTTATGGCAGATGGGATGAAACTTTTTCCAAATTTTGTCTTTTTATAAGTTTTCTGTTTGTATCTGATACCAGAGGGGAGGAGTGAGAAGCATGTATTTAAAGGATGGCAGGGGTCCTGTGCTATGGTTTGAGCTTTGCAAATAATGGTAGTGTCAATGAGGGCTGATAAGTTGGGAATGGGAAGGCCGATTATTTTGGAACATGTGTGAGGGATTTTTATGAGCTTATTCCTATTGTTGATGGGGAGCATGGTGAAGTAGCAGGTGGCACAGTACAGAAGATGCACTCCATGATGCTGTGATACAGAAGAAGTAACAGGTGGGATTTGACTGAGTGTACGGATAACATGGAGTCTCTGCTGACAACGTTTATAGATGTCTGTGGTGTGTTGGTTGAAGTTCAGTTTATTGTCCAGAGTGACACCAAGGTATCTGAAGCTGTCCACTATCTCCACTGGTTGGCTGTTGATGTATATGGGGTCATGTTTGGTGGTGTTCTTGCGGGTATCAAATATGAGTTCCTTTGTTTTTGTGACGTTGAGGAGGAGGTAATTATCTGTGCACCACTGGGAGAAGTGAGCAACAGATTGTTGGTAGGCTGTGAGTGAGTCCTTATCCGTAAGAAGAGCGAGTATGGCTGTGTCATCTGAGTATTTGAAGTACTTTGTAATGGGAGATGGGCTGAGACAGTCATTGGTGTAGAGTGTGTACAGAAATGGACCCAGAACACAGTCTTGTGGGGCACCGGTATTGATGATGATGAGGGGGGGTGTAGTGGTACCTGATCTAACAGCCTGGGATCTGTTACTGAGGAAATTGTATATGAATCGGATGAGAGGAGATGGAATGTGGAGATTGTTGAGTTTACTGATGACCAAATGTCGTTGAATAGTATTGAATGCCGAACTGAAGTCTATGAAATTGACCCTGGCATAGTGGCCAGGGGTATCCAGGTGTTGGAGGAGAGTGTGGAGGACGCATGCCACTGCATCCTCTGTCCCCCTCTTAGCCCTGTAGGCAAACTGGAGTCGAGCTGTGGGCTGACAAATGGGAGGCTGGCATTCAGTATCAGTTTCTCAAGACATTTTGCAAAGATGGAAGTAAGTGCTACTGGTCTGTGGTGGTTTGGTTCAGAGGGACGGGGTTTCTTGGGAACAGGGATGATAATAGATGTTTTCCAGAGGGTGGGAACATCAGGTAGAAATGATTCACAGAAGAGGGAGAAAATGACAGGTGAGAGCTCCAGGGCACAGCTTTTGAGCAGCCTCCCAGTGATCCCATCAGGGCCAGACGCCTTGCCGGTTCTGCAGCTCCTGAGCTGATGGTAGATATCCCTCTCTGTGAAGGGGAGAGAGTATGGCTGCTCAGGACCTGGTAGGTCCCTGAGCAGTTTTTCACACTTGGGAAGAGAAGCCGGTGGTGTCGAACCTGGTGAAGAAGTTGTTCAGGTCTATAGTTAAAGAGACGGGATCAGTGGGTGATGTGCAGGGTTTTGGAGTGGAGCCAGTGAGTTTTTTCACTTTCTGAAAGGCCTGCCTGGTATTCATGCTGCTAAAATCCTGCTCTAATTTGTCCTTATGTGCAAGTTTTGCCTTGATTTCATTTTTCACAGAGCGGTTTATGTTCCTGAGTGAGAGCCAGTCCTTGCGAACTTGTACCTTACTGTGTTATTACTACATTGATGCTCTTTGTCTCCCTCCTGGATTGAGATCTGGTGACTGTGGAGGCCATTGGAGTACACTGAACTCATTGTCATGTTCCATGGATTCATGTTGTTTATGCCAAATTCTGACCCTACCATCTGCATGTCGCAGCAGAAATTGAGATTTGTCAGACCAGGCAATGTTTTTCCAAACGTCTGTCATCCAGTTTTGGTGAGCCTGTCAGAATCAGAATCAGAATGGACTTTATTGTCATTGCACGGTGGGGGTGCAACGAAATTGTGGGTGGTCTGCAACAGCAGCGCACTGAGGAACATTTATGTAAACACAGTACAAATAAGGCACGCGACATAGGAAAAATGTGCTTACTGTAGCCTCAGTTTCCTGTTCTCAGCTGACAGGAGTGGTACCCGGAGGGGTCTTCTGCTGCTGTAGCCCATCCACCTCAGTGTTGGACGTGCTGTATGTTCAGAAATGCTTTTCTGCATAGCACTGTTGTAATGTGTGGTTATTTTGGTTACTGTCGCCTTCCTGTCAGCTTGGAACAGTCCGGCCATTCTCCTCTGACCTCTGTCATTAACAAGACCTTTTCACCCCCAGAACTGCTGCTAGCTGGATGTTTTTTGTTTTTCACACCATTCTCTACACACTCTAGAGACTCTTGTGCGTGAAAATTCCAGGAGATCAGCAGTTTCTGAGATACTCAAATCACCCCGCCTGACACCAACAATCATCCCAACGTCAAAGTCACTTAAATCAGATTTTCTACCCATTCTGATGTTTGGTCATTTTTTTACCCATTCTTGACTATGTCTTTGTGATTTTATGTATTGAGTTGCTGCCAGATGATTGGCTGATTAGATATTTGCATCAATGAGCAGGTATACAGATGTACCTAAAAAAGTGATCACTGAGTGTATCTGTATATATATATATATCAGGGTTTCCATCATTCTGTAATTACCGGTTTTTGCCTGGTAAAATTTATGAAAAACTGATAAATTAAAAACTTGCCGGTCAAAATGTCCGGTAATAATGTGCATACAAAATGTAGCTAAAACGAAGGCTATCCCTAAAAAACATGTTTTGACAACGAAACAGCCTATTAACAGCCTACAGTACCTTTTTTCCCCAAAAGGGTGCGCTCTTTTATTGTGCAATATGTGTTACTAGGCTGCTACTACTCTCTGCCGAATCGAATTAAGACAGCGCTGCAAAGTCGTCTGGAGGAGGACAGAGTGACGCAGCTGTGCGCATTGCAAGCTGCACAGACACATTGGACACGTTTGATTTCAAGTTGTTAGCAGAGGACTTTGCCGCAATGAAAAAAAGGAGAAAAGGATGTTTTGTTCAATCATTATTGTTTGTTTTGTTTCTTCGTTACTGTTCATTAAATAGTCAAAACTGATTTGAAGTCATTCTTTCATCAGCCTAGGTGTATATTATATTTGCGTTCGTAACATAGACTGTTATTGAAACGTGACCGGTAAGTTTCAATTTGTCTGTAAAATAAATTCTTTCCAGACACCGGACCGGCAAGAAAAAATCCTAGCGCTAATCCTGATATACATATTCACATACAGCATAAATATGTGCATATTTATACATATATGCCCAGATGAAGATGGTGATAAAAGTCATTGTTGTGGGTTCTGTTGTCATGAAGGACAGCTCTCATTCATGAAGTGCTACTCACAGCATTATAAACACTCCCAGAGCACTGAAGCATGTGCTGCCAATGCAAAGTGTCGTCTCTATGCAAATGAAAAGAGGACACATTGTAATAACTTCCTTGTTTTTATATAATCATTGTAGTAAAGTATTGAGTGAAACAGGCTTCACCTCAAGTCCACATTGGACAGATTTCTCCCATTTGATGACCATTTGATAATTCAATCTACTGACATGAAAAATGAATTTGGCAAAAAATAATGCATTAATGGGTCAAAAAAGCATTCACATATAAACAGAAACACCTACAAATGAAGTCCCCCCTTCTGTCTTTCTGTAAAAAAAGTCTAAAATACCTCTGAAAAAATAACTAGCAAACCAGCAAACACAAAAGGAAATTAGTTCATAACACATTGTACTTTGAGCCTGTGATTTTAAAGGAGAGATCAGCGTGATTATTCTGTTGCGTATTTGACAACAACATTCCCTACAGTTTAAACAGAGCTAACAAAGCTAACAAAGGGTGTTTGCTGGTTTGCTAGTATTGTGAATACATTTAAAATGACTTTTCTAAAACTGAAGCGCACTTGTTATGGAAGAACGTATTCGAAGAGAGAAGTGCATGCATTACCTAAGGAGCGACCTGTTCAGAGTTAACCCTTTTGCGCATACGGTCACACCAGTGTGATTAGCTGTTTAGTGCTTATGCTAAAACTGGTGTGGTTAGAACACAAGATTGGAAAAATTTTAGCTAATTTTAGCTTTGAGGAAACAGCGATTTAACGTTAAAAAGTATAGCAAATGCTAACTAATGAAAACTATGATTAGCTTAATAACTTTCATTAGCTTAATAACGCTAATGAAAATGAAAATGAAATGCATGAAAAATCAGTTACAATGGAGGTGTCAAGGCCCAATGTGTATGGACATTATGGACTCCGAGCACTGGCTGTCTCACTAGCGTGAGACTGGGAGAGGGGGGAGGAAATGTGAAGGAGTAGTCCTTCACCCAACCCAAGACTGAATGTTTAATGTTTATTGTTTAATTGTTAAATTGAGGATCCTCATTGTCTACTTCCCATCTTGTAAAATAAGCGCTTTACTCAATCAATTTACTGAAACAGGTTACATGTCTAATTGTTTTGTTAATTGTCTTTGAGAACCAGTTAATTGGTCACACCTGCTGTAATTAGATTGATTAAATACAGGTGTATGGCCACACAGAGTGGGAGTTCAGATTGCTGGAAGCCATTTTGTGTGCTGGAGGTTGTAGACTGGTTCTCCTGTGTTTGTGAGTTGTTTTTTTAAATAAATTATTATTATTTTTTTTATTATTTATTATTATTTTTCTGCTAATTCATGTGCAGAGTATCGGCCAGCTCTGTCACAGTGCAAAAGGGTTAAAGTGCAACAACAAGCAACAACAACTAGAGGTCACAAGCTACTTCAAATACCTCTAAGCCCCAAACGTGTAATGCAATATATTACATGGGTTAGTAGTTCTACAAATACATGTTAGTAGACTATTGTGAGAGTCATAACAAGATTTACGATATCGTGAATATCAGGTTACATAGACTCTTAACATGACGCCGTTGGTGCGCGAAGGATTACGTACTTCCGCTTACGCAGAGGACATCAGTTGAGTAAGTGGTCCTTCAATGTGGCCCAGGACACATTCGCATTCACACTGCTAAAAGAATGTGGCCATATGTGGCCCAGACCACCTCCGAATGTGGTCTAAGGCGATTGGATCTCAATGCGTCCTCAATGCGTCTTGCATGTTAATGCCAGTTGTGAACAGGGCCTGAGACTTACACAACTGCCCCACTGACACTGAGACCTACACCACTTACGCTGCCTCACTGTCCCAGGAGCCTCAGAGAAACAGGCTATTCAGTAAACTGTGTTGATGTAACATTGGGTTACTGTTGTACACAAAGAGGACTGATGCAGCAGAAATACTGAAGGCGAATGTTACTCACATCCGCTAAAGCTGGAGAGAATATCTTCTGGATGTTGTTTCTGTCTTCTGCGATTTATAGGGATGGGAATTGATAAGATTTTATTGATAACAATGCCATTATCGATTCTGCTTATCGCTCCGATTCTTTATCGATTCCCTTATTGATTCCTAATCAATTTTCTGTGTGGAAAAAAAAGTAGGCCTACACAGGTTTTCAGCATCAACGCAGCTGTTTTATTATCTCTGAGTCTGAACACAGTGTAGAATGTCTGCCTAAAAACATTTGAAGATGTTAAAATACATGATAATGCTCCTTTTCTTAAAAGCATATAACTTGGAAAACAAATATAAAACTGACTGATAAAATAAACAATTCTAACTAGCTAGCTAACTAAAACTGCGAGGCAAGTTGGCAATGACCACCAACACTGCAGCAATGACTATTATGGTTTGCAGTGTTTATGCCTGTTCCAACTGATCAAATGGGGAAAAAACAAGGGCTACTTTCGAGTCCCGAAAATAGTGGTAAACAAAGGGGAGAAGTTTAAAAAACTCGCACATAAACGGCGGCAGACATGGATCAAAAACCTCTGTCTTAAGTTTGGTGGAACAAAACCACACTGATACTGAGACCTACACTACTGCCCCACTGACACTAGGCGTGTTTCCAGTTTTACGGGGACGGGGCTGGTGGCGCGTGTCTCCATTGGCCAGGGCCGGCCCGCAACAAGAGTTTTCAGGAACCTTTACGGGGCTGAGGCAAGACCCTGCCTTAGGGTAGGTACTTTGCGCAGCCCTGAAAAAGTGCTGAGTGGGGCGTAGTGCTGACTCACTAGCTAGTAGTAGGATAGTTGCAAAGTCTACTGTCTTTTTAGCTGTCACCTTTACCTGTACAGTTATCTTGCTGGCTATCTGCATAGCTAGTGTAGTATTATTATTAAAAAAAATAATAATACTCAGTACTGCTATAATTAGAATACTTTTTGTGCAGATGATCGTCTCTACAGACTGTATTTGGTGTCATTGGCCTCCCCCTCAGCACCTGCAGTAGGTCCCAGCTGCAGCAGTGCAGTCACTGTGCAGACTGACTGAGGGAGGTTTTTGTACGGCTCTCTAACACTGTGTGAACACAACACCACTGTGGTAACTCTGACAGTAGTAATCTCCTGCATCTTCAGCCTGGACTCCACTGATGGTCAGAGTGAAGTCAATCCTGGATCCACTGCCACTGAATCGAGCTGGAGTCCCTGTGTAACGGGTGCTTGCATAACGGATCATGAGTTTAGGAGCTTCTCCAGGTTTCTGCAGGTACCACTGTAGGTAGTTGTTGTTGTACACAGCACTGCTGACTTTACAGCTCAGTGACACTGACTCTCCTGGAAGAACAGTTTTCACTGCAGGAGTCTGAGTGTCAGGGCACAGGCAAGGACTCAGGCGCGGACCACGAGAACTCCAGAATCCAGGCGTTTATTAACAGAGTCGTAGAACAAACAGGCAGTCCAAAACAGGCAGGGTCAAAATACCAGGAAGGCAGTCCAAACACAGTCAGGAATCAAAGCCAGGGACAGGCAGGGTCAAACCAGGTAGTCAGGAAGATCAGGTGAACAAGGCAGGACAGCAGGCAGGATCAAGGTCGAAGAGCAGGCAGGGTCGATTCAGGGAACAGCGATCAGGCAGAAAACACAGCAGGACCGAGACAGGTAAAAGCACACTGCAACGAACTGGCAACAAGACAGAGACAAGCAGGGTAGATATAGGGCTGGGCTGATGAGGAGATGGGAAGCAGGTGTGTAAGCAGGCAGGAGGGGATGATCGGGTGGGCGGAGACAGGGCGGAGAGTGGGGCAGGGCTAGAACACAAGGAAAACAAAAGCACATGGACAGGGAAAAACAAAACACAATAGCTAGGGGGCGGGAGCACTGACACTGAGTCACAGTGTACTGCCCCGCAGTTTCTGAAAGTATAGCAAAACAGACAACAGAATAAGGAAATTCATTAAATAGTTTGAGTAGGGCATTTTCAGGAACATTTCAATGTTAATTTCAAGGTGTAGAGTGGAATTATGCATAATAAACCTCTCTTACCTTGAGTGCAGAAGGCAACTGCCCAGATGAAGATAGTGATAAAAGTCATTGTTACTGTGGGTTCTTTGGCCATGAAGAACAGCTCTCAGTCATGAAGTGTTAAACTCACAGGACTATAAACACTCCCAGAGCACTGAAGCATGTGCTGCCAATGCAAAGTGTCTTCTCTATGCAAATGCTATTCCTGGGTACAGGTGGAGCTCTTAGGCAGGCAGTCAATTGTGATAAATTTTCTTACTCTTTTTCACACTGTAAAATACTGATAGTATTATATTATATCAGTATTTTATATCAGTATGCTTTTCTCTGGCACCGTGAGTAGCGTGCCATGACCCTACAGATCAGTCCAGTGCTACTGCAGAGACACTGAACAAACTACTGTCATACATTTATGCAGCACTATCATTTTTGTAGTATCAGTGTTATGACACAAATTCACATGTGCAGATCAAAATCAGTATCAATACAGGAAGTATAACAGGCACTGCTGGACTTCTTTCAGGATGGGCAGCACTGGCTGAAGCAGAGCATGCTGGGAGTTCCAGTGGGAGAGGGAGGAAACAGGCCGATTGAGGCTGGCAGCAGGATTGCTGCTTTCAGACTGCAGTCTGTACAGAGACTTGTCTGTTCCCAGAGCCATCGCTATAGAGGGACTTGGCCTTTAGTTTCTTTCACAGGGTGGGGAGGTTTGACAGACAGGTTTTAGAGTCCAGAACAAATCAGGGTGTCCTGTCAGTTTAACCAGCATTATATAGAACCATGCGATTAACATGACTCAGTCGGCCTGAACTGGATCTTAATGTGCATAGCTTAAGGTACAAAGCGGCATCTTACTAAATATTTGCATGTCTTATTACATGTTTGTTCAGCATAGCTGGAAGCACAGCTGTTGACTGTTTTATGTGTTACACATACTGATTCTTTGTGATGTTACAGAAGACCAAAGGGAATGTTGAGGATTCCATATGGAATGTGAATGCATAAAGGTTGTGGTATGCAAACTGATACTGATGTCTGCAAATTATATTCTCATGAATTGAATACTTATATTTATCACAAAGTGAGCAAATACTTATTACTGTGTGGGATCCACCTTTTGACAAGGTCCCAAAACCACTACTGTTATATTTGACTGCACTGCCACCTAGCGGCTATGGTGGATCAGAAAGAAGGGACTATTGGTATTTTGTGATTAGTGCATGTCTGCACCTTATATGGGGTAAACTGACATATGGAAGTTCTGGTATACAACACAGGCTCAGTACCACATTACACTCTGGGGATTTTTATGCCATGTTCAGAGATTCATCAGGATTGAGAAATATGAAAGAATGTTTTTAAAATTTAAATGTTATTTGATAAAATGACATGAGAAATATTCAGGGGAAAATAAGAGAAATTATAACAATGATTCTTGTCTCAATTTTATGTTTGCTTTTTACTGCACATTACATGGAGGCATTATTATACATGGTGAGCTACTGTATCTATTATTTATGTTACTTCGTCCACAGACTGTGCCTGATGTTATTGGCTTCCCCCTCAGCAATTGCAGTAGGTCCCAGCTGCAGCAGTGCAATCACTGTGCCGTCTGAGTGAGGGAGGTTTTTGTACGGCTCTCTAACACTGTGTGAACACATAGACACTGTTAGGGTAGTGAAAACTCTGACAGTAGTTATCTCTGAACTAAATAAGAAAACATTATCTCTTACTCTATGATATGGATGCTATCGCTATACAGGCTAAAGCTGGCAGTTTGCGGGTCGGGTTGGGTTCGGGTGGTTGATTAACGCATATTTTTGCGGGTTGGGCGGTGCGGATTGGCTCGCATAATGGGTCGGGTGGGTGCGGGTATTAAAAACCCTGACCCGGTGTCATTCTCTATTCTTGCAGGTCTGGCTGCTTCAGCTGAAGCTGCTTTGCTTGTGCAGGAAACAGTGAGGATACCAGAATTTCCATTTCAACAAAAAGGATTTGTGTTTGTGTAAATTAATCAAACAATGTAGACTGATTACACTAAAGCCGGTCACTGTGGCTACTGTTCCTACATAATTGAACTTTTAGAGGCCAATTTTAATAGTGTAAATGTTAGTCTCTGATGCAATGTGAAATGGAAAAAAGTGCACCTTTAAACTTAGGATACTGTAGTTTCCTCTAGGGTGATAACATTAAAGATGAAACCTTCTGATTTATTTATGTATTTATTTAATTATTTACATGTATATATACATTATATATAATTACTTTTTCTCATTAATTTCGGAAAAATACATTCTCATTAATCAACAAAGGACTCTGAATGGTCATGAGGAGGTGAGAATAATGAATGGTTATTATTTCAGGGAAAGACTTAACTAACTTTTCACAGGGATGGGATTCACAATTGAAATTACTGTTCTGTTTTACTGGGGCTCCTTCTCATGGATATTATGGTTTAGTCAGGAGGGGCTGGAATTTGTCACTGGGTGTTGCAGCCTTCTGCTTCCATACCTTTATTCTCATATACCTGTTATTATACCAGGTGGAAGATGAAAAATAGAAACACCCATAAAGTGTCACACAGTAGAGAGCTGGGTCACTGAATGCAGCCAGTATGATATGGAAACGATGGCATGGATATGGATATTCTGTCTTCTGATGAAATGAATGGACCCAGGCCATGCCAGCAAAATACACCCACTGAGTTCTCCTCTTGCAGCCATGCTGGCTCATAACATCAGAATTATACAGGCACAGTCTGCTTATATATACATGGTGAAAGGACTGCTGGGAAGAGGTCTGCATATTTCACACACCAGTCACAAAACACCACCTTCCCCCTCAGCACCTGCAGTAGGTCCCAGCTGCAGCAGTGCAGTCACTGTGCAGTCTGAATGAGGGAGGTTTTTGTACGGCTCTCTAACACTGTGTGAACACCCAGCTGCTACTAGGATTGTGTACACTCTGACAGTAGTAATCTCCTGCATCTTCAGCCTGGACTCCACTGATGGTCAGAGTGAAGTCAGTCCCAGATCCACTGCCACTGAATCGAGCTGGAGTCCCTGTGTGTTGGGTGCTTGCTATATAGATGAGGAGTTTAGGAGCTTCTCCACGTTTCTGCAGGTACCAGTGTAGGTAGTTGTTGTTGTACACAGCGCTGCTGACTTTACAGCTCAGTGACACTGACGCTCCTGGAAGAACAGTTTTCACTGCAGGAGTCTGAGTCACAGTGTACTGCCCTGCAGTTTCTGAAAGTCAGAAAACAAAATTAAAACAGTAAGTAAATAAATATGGTTAGCGCATGATTGATCAGTTTTATAAAGCAAATATTCATGAACTGAAACTTCTCATTGTAGATAATTTGATGGTTTGCAGTTTGTTAAATAAACAAATAAAACATGAACAATTGAACAAATGAACCCCTCTCACCTTGAGTACAGACAGTGAGTGCCCAGATGAAGATGGTGATAAAAGTCATTGTTGTTGTGGGTTCTGTTGTCATGAAGGACAGCTCTCAGTCATGAAGTGTTAAACTCACAGGACTATAAACACTGCCAGAGCACTGAAGCATGTGCTGCCAATGCAAAGTGTCGTCTCTACGCAAATGAAAACAGGACACATTGTAATAACTTCTTTGTTTTTATATAATCATTGTGTGGTAAAGTATTGAGTGAAACAGGCTTCACCTCAAGTCCACATTGGACAGACTTCTTCCTTTTAATGACCATTTGACAATTCACTCTACCAATGTTAATGAATTTGGCAACAATAATGCGCTAATGGGTCAAAAAAGCGCTCACATAAACACGTACAAATGAAGTCCCCTCTCCTGTCTTTTTCTGTAAAAAAAAAAATCACATATCATGTATTATGTATATGTATTATGGTTCTTATCTGAGGTAAGTGAATTGGGAAGATCTGAAATTCTTCTGGAAAAATAAATAGCAAACCAGCAAACACAAAAGGAAATTTGTTTATAACATATTGTACTTTTACCCTGTGATCTTAAAGGAGAGATCGGCCTGATGATTCTGTTGCCAACAACATTCCCTACAGTTTGAACAGAAGTTAACTCTGTTAACTCTGCACAGGGCACAGGACTATAAAATAGATGGAACAGTTACAGCAGTGAGAAAGTACTACTGCCCCACTGATACTGACACTTACACTACTGTCCCACTTACACTGAGACCTACACTACTGATCCTCAGATACTGAGACCTACACTACTGCCCCAATTACACTGAGACCTACACTACTGCCCTACTGATACTGAGACCTACAGTACTGCTCCACAGATACTGAAACCTACACTACTGGCCCATATACAATGAGATTTACAGTACATTACTACCACCCCAATACTGACACTTACACCAACTGTTAAAAGGGGCCACATCCCTTTGTCCACCCTACTGTTTGCCTCTGTTTGTGGACATCACTTCTACCTCTCACAGACCCTTTGTTTACAAACCAGCTGAAACCTGCCCAAACCGGTCCTGCTGCTCCCCTTATCAGCAGGACCCCCACAGGTAACCCGAGGCACAGGCACATCCCCAAGGACAGCCGCCAGGTCAGCTGTTGCCGTCTGACCTGTCATTACCCATTCGCCACCAATAAGAACCCCTACAGGGCCAAGGATTTTGGACAATATAAAAGTTGTGGTGACCACACCCACTTCTGTGCTGCACCAGCTCCTGTGGGGTGAAGAACTGGGGACAAAACTCCTGGAGACTGATTGTTGTGTTGTTGTGTGCGTCTTTGCCTCGGAAACCACACGCGCACACACACACACCTGACTGACTGACACACCACTGAGACAGCAACATTCTCCTGAACCTGGCACATTTCACCAACTGACAATGGGACCTACACTACTGCACAACTGACACTGAGACCTACACTACTGACCCCACGTACACTGAGAACTACACCACCGACCCCACAGACAATGAGACCTACACTACTACTCCACTGATACTGAGACCTACACTACATATGCTGCCTCACTGTCCCAGAAGCCTCAGAAAAACAGAGGCAATTCAGTAAATTGTGTTGATGTAACATTGGGTTACTTTTGAACACAAAGAGGACTGTCGATGCAGCAGTGGAAATACTGAAGGCGAATGTTACTCTACCGCACTCTGGTGGTAAATTTTCTCACATCTGCTAAAGCTGGTGAGAATCGTCTGGATGTTGTTTCTGTCTTCTGTGATTTACCCCTCTGCTCTTACTCTCTGGAGTTTATCTGTAATATGGGAATACACAGCATGTATCATCATTAATAGTGGATGCTGTCAGTCATTAGGAAACCGTAGAGAAAACGTAAGTCTGAATCCTCTGTTTTCCTTTTGCTGCCGTGTCATCGGAAGGTTCACACGGATCCATGGTGGGAAAGAAGTTAAATGAAATTATATGTGCAATAATGGTTATTTGTACATTCGAATACGCCAATGTGTCAGAATTATTTTATAACTGATGCTGCAAGAGGGATTCAGCGCTGAGTCTGTTTATAGTTTAATGCATCAGTTGTTCGCTTCGCAGTGAGAAACGCAGACGCTGTAGCGCAGGGAGGTTTTTGTACAGCCAGTCAATCAGAGTCAATCACTGTGGCGGACTTTCGGCAGCGGCACCAAACTGGAGATCGGCAGTAAGTTTACAGCGATTTCACTCTACATTTCGCCATATGTATAAACTTGAAAGTTCATATCAGTCTAGTATGATAGTTAAATATTGCTTGGTTATTTTTGCATATATTATTTGTAATTGTAGCAACAAAAATACATTTTGCATCTGTCGAACGATGTGCACGTTATTCCCAACGCTTTACTTTTCTGGAGAAAATAGGTCCAAATTATTAAAATGTTGCGCGATGCATGTATTTACTTCCAAATACGTACGTGTTTTACCTGGATTGAGCTAAAGAGCCGCAGTAAGAAGAGTTTTATTTTTTAAAATATGGGTTTTACTTGACTTTTATGTAGAGGGAAAACGCAATGCTTCGTTTTCCAAGGATGACAAAACTTTTGTAGGATAAATTCATTTTGCCGCTTAAATCTTTTGGTTTCTTCTCCGCGCCGGGTGAGAGGTTTTTGTGCGGGACACTAATAGGAACTGAATCACTGTGGTACACTTTTGGCAGCGGCACCAGACTGCACGTTGGAAGTAAGTATTCCGATTTAAAGTAATATTAAATAACCATCACACGTAGTGATTATTTTTCCTATAAAGGATAGTTTGTTATCTACCTCCAGGATTTCAAGTACAAACAGTGCTTTGTGTGGAGTACGTTAGGTTGTGTTTATTATGCCATCCGAAATGGAGATATTCGTAGCGCTCAAATTAATGTGAATAATGCTTATAAGGACAGTTACAACATTTTGCTAAAGCTCTGTTATCTCAATCTCGTCCATGGAGCGAACGCGTGTGTAAACAGTTGGGTCTTTTCTGTGACACGTTTTGCTAATACTGCACAGATATTTCTTACAAAGATCTTACGAAGTCAATCATTTTTTCTTTAAAAAGATATAAGACCTTGGTAATCGTCAGTCAGATGAAGTTTTCCTAGAGAAAACAAGCCTTTAAAGTATTGAATTCAAACTTGCTTCATGTCTTTCTGATTACGGGTCCGTTTTAAAAGAAGGCTCAGCTCGAGCTTCTTACTTCTACTTTCGACGAAAGATTTTCAAAATAATTTTCCATGAAACGTGTCTGAAAACAAAAATGACTTTAGACACAATGTTGCTACTTAGTGCGTTTAACTGTTCCGTTTTAGAAGTTTTTTTTTTTTTTTTTTTTACCTGAAATTTCCATTTTCTTAAATCTGCTCATGTTGTTCCTAATGATGAGAAAAGCCTAATCTTACCAAATTGTTGGATACAAATATTTCGGTTATTTTCAACAAGATAGAAACTTATAAAAATCACATTTTATGCCAGGGACATTTCTAGCTATTGAAAAGATCAGGGGCTAAGTCAAGTTTGCCTGGGGCTTGCCTTCTTTTTTTTTTTTTTTTTTTTGATGGCAGGCAGGTTGGGGAGGTTATATCTACCTTTATAATAAATAAATATTATCACAACTTCGGACGGGGGAAGTCAAGTTCCGCTCTGTTACACGGTCTGTTGTTTTGCAATGAACACCTCCTTTTTCAGGGCGAAAATATTCGGGGCTATAGCCCCTAACGATCGGACCTAACGACGCCACTGTTTGATGCATTTGTAAAACTAGGACTGGAAGTAATTTTTTCAGTGGCCTGTATAGATGGCCTGCAAAATATATCGGTATCTCTGAGGTAAGACTGCAGTAAAAGGCTACATTACACACTGCAGCAGGGATCAGGTGTTTTAGAAAATGTCCTGTTAGTGTGCAGTATAGATGCATTTCTACAGTTAGTCTATGCACTGATATTTTGTAATACAAGTTCTGTATTTGTTTCTTGCATGATCTGATTGAAAATAAGAGTCTCTTCTCCATCTCCTGTAATCCTGTGCTGAGTCTGTATTTCCTCCCCTCTCTCTGACCTCATGTCTCTGCTGTTTCTCCCAGAAAACGTCTCCCCCACCCTCATGGTCCTGCCCCCCTCTAGCGTGGAGCTGTCCAGCAAGAGAACGGCCACGCTGATGTGCCTGGCCAACAAGGGCTTCCCCTCAGACTGGACGCTGCGCTGGAAAGTGGACGGTAGCAGCAGGAGCTCGGAGGCGAGCGGCGGGGTCCTGGAGAAGGACGGCCTGTACAGCTGGAGCAGCACCCTGACTCTCTCTGTGGACGAGTGGAACAAGGCGGGGTCACTGACCTGTGAGGCCACCCAGGGCTCCCAGACTCCGCTCACTCACACACTGAGGAGAGAGCAGTGTTCTGAGTAGCGCCTCACACACTCCTGTGTAGAGCGGCTGAATGCTCTGTTTTTACTCTCTTCTGCACTCAGCTCTTCTCTTTCTTACTCACTGATTACTTGTAGACTAAGTGTACTGTGCTTCAGCTCATGTGTGAGTCCATTCTCCAGACTGAGCTTTTAGCAGAACAATGTTTCATGTGCTCTGATCCCTGTTAGATATGTGTCCATGTGTGGTTTGATGCTTAAATGCTGTTATTATTGTAATAGAGAATAATAAAGATTTCTTCTTGAGTCATAAAGTCTGTTGTTATTCTCTTTATTAATACAAACACAGGGACAGATACACTCTTTGTACTGGTGAGATAGGAGGGTAAACCTGGAGTTTAACTGAAATCACTTGGAGCCATCAGAGGAGTGATAGATGTCTGAAATCAAAGCTGTGTGTGAACTGCACCCCTCCTCCATGTCCATTGACTCTGTGGGAGTTATGAAGATGAAGGAAACCCTGTTTTGGGGGAATTATTGCTACATTGCATTACATATAGCTTAACACAATGACCCTGGGAGGATAATGAACTCAGTTACACAATTCTGTCCAGCTGCCATCTCCAAGCATGAATAGAAGGAGTTTAAGACACCATGCATATGAGATTAGCATGATATACGGTACAGTTTAATGTGAGAGGATTATTATTCAATGATTATAAATTTTTGAAGAATGCCAGAATGTTTGTGCAGTTGAGCTTACATTTGTAATGGGTGAATACTATTATTTTTTTAATATTACTTATTGCCCTACGACATTCTATTTTTAATCAAGCATAATTTAAAATGTGCATAAAAATTTACAATTGATTTAAAGTACAATGTTTTACCATTAGACCTGTGCGTGATGTGTAAATGCATGAGGTAAAATAATGCATTTAGCAGGTGGCTGGAGGCCTGAGCAGTGAGAGGAGTGTATGGCTATATAAGCTGCTGCTTTATGATGTACAGTGTGCTCTCAGCTCACACTAACCCCCATGGGGACGGGGGAACATCTGGTGACAGTGCTGCTCTATTCTGGGAGTAGCAGAACCGCCCTGCCTATGCAAATCTGAGTTTCACCCCCACAGCTCACAGTTTCACAGTTTCACTACCCAAAATCCCCTGGACTGGGGCAGCTGTGTGGGGGTGGACTGATTTCACCTCTGTAGAAGAGGGACAAGTTAAATTGATTATATTTTTAAAGCATATTGGTAAACAAATATTAACGAAGTAATTAGTGATCCATACACATGTTACAAAGACATCAAACATGTAATAAATGTATTATCTTTATAACAGCAGAAAATCTGTATCCATCTATAGTTTTATTGAGTCAGCCCAATATCACATTACAACGTGATTTGGCTGGTACTTGATGACCAGCACAGGTCATATCAACTACACAGCAGAACAAGTCAAATCACACCAATCACACTCTTTTCTCATCTTAAATATGTTTCTATGCAGCTTCTTTAGCACATGCAATTACATATGCAAGATCAATTTCTTGTTTCAGTCCCTAGAGGGAAACAAAGTGTAGAAATGACAGTCAAGGTGTTTCCTCTTGTAACTGAAGCTGCTTTAAGTCTCTGGTTTTGTAAATGATAACTTTTGTATTTTCCAAATGTTGGCATGCTCTAGTGCAGGAGACTGTAGTTTCTGTACCACTGTATGACTCAGCAGAGTTCACTCACACAGAACTACACAGAACTTTACTGTTCTATCACTTCACTCCAATGTGAGAATGAAGTAAAGCCCTGAGATTCTCACCATGACTCTGACATACATGCCAACCCCACTGATAGGCTGCCTGTGTCAGTACTATTCCTGCTGCACCTGCAACCCATTTCAAAGGAATCCTTTCCAAAAGCACCCACCCCCTGAAGGTACTTTGCAGTTCTGAAATCTATGAATACTGTATGTAGTGAGCCACAAACACTGCAGAATATTTTATTATTTATCATTATTAATCAGCATCAATCAGCTTGAATGATTTTCCATTTTTTGTTGTCTCATTGATCTTCTGTTTACCTCAATACTGCAGTGAAAAGTTTGATTTGTGTTCGTTATAACGCTGCCCTGATGATCATAAGGAGCAATGAAGAGTGAATGGATATTTGCTTTACTGCAATTCTCATCTGATGGCGGTTGTGCCAAGAATCATTTGGACATTATTCACTTTGAGCTGTGCTTGTAAAGGGAGCGTAGCTCTTCTTTCTCTGGCCCAAGCACATGGTTCCGTCCCTTTAGTCACTTTGAGTGGTGGGATATCAATATGACATGGCTGAGTATGATCACTGTCGTCACTCTGTATATTTCGTGGTTACCGAATGGGTATTAGTGTTCTTGTCATGAGATTGCAAACGAAAAACAGAGTTCAGTCCTCTGCTGACATCTAGTGGAAATTACAGCTTTACTACTTCTAGTACTACAACGTAACGCAAAGTTGTGTGAAACTAATTGTCAAGGCACAGGCACGGACTCAAACGCAGACCAGGAACTTTCAGGTTCCAAGAGTTTTATTAAGAATCGCAGGGCAAGTTCGGTGTGACAGAACGGGCAGGGTCAAAAGCCGGAAAGGCAGTCCAAGGCAGAACAAACAAGGAGCAGGGATCAAAACAGGGACAGGCTGGGTCAAAACCGGGAAGGCAGGCAGATCAGGCAACCAAGGCAGGATGGCAGGCAGGGACAAGGTAGGCAGTCAGGCACCGGTTCAGCAACACGAGAACACGAGTAAACAGGCGGGTACACATTAGAGAAGACACTGAGATAAACTGGCAACAATACAGAGACAAGCAGGATAGATAAAGGGCTGGGCTGACGAGGAGATGAGATGGAGGTGGGCAGGCAGGCAGGTGGAGGCGATGAGGAAATCAGGTGGGCGGGGACAGGGCGGAGAGTGGGGCAGGGCTGGAACACATGGGAACTATAAATAAACCCGCCTGTTACTCGTGTTGCTGAGCCCGTGCTGACTCCTGTCTGACTTCGTACCTCGTCTCTGCCTGCCGTTCCTGCCTTGGTCCCCTGATCTGCCTGCCTACCCGGTTTTGACCCAGCCTGTTCCCGTCCCTGATCCCTGCTCCCGGTTTGTGCCTGCTGCGGACTGCCTTTCTGGTTCTGACTCTGCCTGTACTGCCACCTCAATGTCGCCCAACGATTCCAATTAAAGCCCTTGAAACCCATACTCGCATGTGACTCTGCGTTCAGGTCTGGTGATGCATCCGCACTCAGAGCAGCAAGGAGAAACCTCACTGCGGGCATAAAGAGGGCCAAAGCTACATATGCTCTCAAAATCCAGGGTCACTTCTTCACCAATGACCCCCGGAGCATGTGGAGGGGCATCAAGGACATCACAGACTACACCAGTCGAGACACAGAATGCCCCAGGGACCCGTCTCTTCCTGATGCCCTTAACACCTTTTATGCTCGTTTTGAGGATTCCAACATCTCCCCTGGCTCCAGGCTCACCCCCCACCAGGTGAGCTGCCCCTCAGCGTGACCGCAGTAGATGTGAGGAGGTCGATGCAGAAAGTCAACCCCCGCAAGGCTGCAGGCCCAGACAACATCCCAGGCCGGGTCCTCCGGGACTGCGCACTCCACCTGGCAGAGGTGCTGACGGACATCTTCAACACCTCACTTTCCCAGGCTATTGTCCCAACATGCCTTAAGACTGCTACCATTATCCCCGTCCCAAAGAGCTCAACAGTTTCATGCCTGAATGACTATCGCCTGGTAGCACTCACCCCAATAATTATGAAGTGCTTCGAACGGCTGGTCATGGCACACATGAAGAAAACCATTGACATCACAGCTGATCCCCACCAGTACGCATACAGACAGAACCGTTCCACTGCAGATGCCATTTCATCTGTGGTTCACCTGGCCCTCACTCACTTGGAAAGTAAAGACTCCTGTGTCAGACTGCTCTTGCTGGACTTCAGTTCCGCCTTTAACACCATCATCCCACAAACCCTGATAAACAAACCGACACTGCTTGGACTGAGCTCATCCCTGTGCAGCTGGGTGCTGGACTTCTTAACAAATAGGCCCTAGTCTGTCAGAATCCACTGATCCTCCCCCATCATCCTCAACACCAGTTCCCCCCAGGGGTGTGTCCTGAACCCCCTCCTGTACACACTGCTGACCTATGACTGCTCAGCCAAGCATCTGAGCAATCACATTGTGAAGTTTGCAGACAACATGGCAGTGGTGGGACTCATCACTCACAGCGATGAGTCCGAGTACATGCAGGATGTGGAAAAACTGGAGGCCTGGTGCAAAGTAAACAACCTCTCCATCAATGTAAAGAAGACAAAGGAGATGATTGTGGACTTTAGGGAGACCGGCACCACTCCCCCTCCCCTCCACATAGGGGGAGCAGCTGTTGAGGTGGTCTCTTGCTTTAAATACCTGGGGGTGCACATCTCTGACAACCTCACCTGGAGCATCAATACAGCCAGCACAGTGAAGAAGGCCCACCAACGCCTCTACTTCTTAAGGAGGCTGAAACGGCACCTCAGTCCTCTCCTCCTGCTACAGGTGTGTGGTGGAGAGCATCCTCACTTCCTGCATCACTGTGTGGTACAGTAACTGCTCTGCTGCAGACAGACAGGCACTGCAGCAGGTAGTAAAGACTGCCCAGAGGATCATCGGCAGCAGCCTACCCACCATAGGTGACATTTACACCAGCAGGTGCAGGAAAAAGGCCCCCTGCATCATGAGAGACTCTACCCACCCTGCTTACGGACTGTTTGCCCCCCTCCCTTCGGGCAGAAAGTTACACAGCATCAAGGCCAGAACCACCAGGCTGGGGAACAGCTTCTTCCCAGATGCTGTGAGACTGAGAATTCTGCAACCCACTGAACATTACAATCATTACTCCACATCAGGGTATTATTACTCCATATCAGGGCATTGCTGCAATTGACTGATAAACTTTGCACTTTTGCACTTTAAGACTGTAATCTCACAGAAAAATGCTGCTTCCCAGAAAGATTGCTGCTTCCCATTGAACAATTGTGTAAACTTTGTGTTTGTGTGTGCTTGCAAAATTCCCCATGCATGTATGAATGTATATGTATGTTTTCCCAAAAAAAAAACCTTCCTCTAAAAACCCATTCCACCTTTGCAGCAGTATAATTCATAACTGAAAGTTACTGTAAGTGTGCTTCCCAGAACAAGGAAAACCTAAACATTCAGATATGTAAAAATGTAACTGGCTTCAAAATGAAACTGTGCATAAAGTGAAGGCCAGCCAGTGTCATTCTCTATTCTTGCAGGTCTGGCTGCTTCCACTGAAGCTGAATTTCCATGTCAACAAAAAAGATTTGTGTTTGTGTAAATTAATCAAACAAGGCAATGTAGACTGATTATACGAAAGCTAATCACTGTTGCTGCTATTCCTACAGAAATTAACTTTCAGAGCCCAATTTTAATAGAGTAAATGTTAGTCTCTGATGCAATGTGAAATGGAAAAATGTACACCTTTAAACTTAGGATACTGTAGTTTTCTCTGGAGTGATAACATTAAAGATGAAACCTTCTGATTTATTTATGCATTTATTTCATTATTTATATATATACACATTATATATAATTCCTTTTTTTCTGTGCTGAACAGAAGCCGTCTCATTAATTTCCTAAAAATACATTCTCATTAATCAACACAGGACTCTGAAAAGTCATGAGGAGGTGAGAATAATGAATGGTTATTATTTCATGGAAAGACTTAACTAGTTTTTCACAAGGATGGGATTCACATTTGAAATGACTGTTCTGTTTGACTGGGGTTCCCCCTCATGGATATTATGGTTTAGTCAGGAGGGGCTGGAATTTGTATTGGGTATTGCAGCCTTCTGCTTCCATACCTTTATTCTCATATACCTGTTATTAACACATACAGGTGGAAGATGAAAAATAGAAACACCCATAAAGTGTCACACAGTAGAGAGCTGATTCACTGAATGCAGCCAGGATGATATGGAAACGTTGTCATGGATACTCTGCCTTCTAATGGAATCAGTGGACCCAGGCCATGCCAAGAAAATACAGCCACTGAGGTTTCCTCTTGCAGCCATGCTGGCTCATCACAGCAGACTCATACAGCAACAGTCTGCTTATATATACACCATGAGAGGACTGCTGTTTTAAGAGCCACTTCAGTGTTTTCCGGAATAGCAAATCTCCACATATTCTCCTTTACACATTCTCATCTGACAGTGTTTGTGCCAAGAATCATTTGGACATTAATCATTTTGAGCTGTGCTCGTAAAGGGAGTGTAGCTCTTCTTTTTCTCGCCCAAGCACATGGTTCCGTCCCTTTGGTCACTTTGAGTGCTGGGATATCAATATGACATGGCTGTGTATGATCACTGTCGTCACTTTGTATATTTCATGGCTACCGAATGGATACTAGTGTTCTTGTCATGAGATTGCAAAAAAGAGACATTGTGCAGTCCTCTGCTGACATCTAGTGGAAATTACAGCTTTAGTACTTCTAGTACTACAATGTAACGTGATGTTGCATGAAGATGTTACGTTCTGACAAGGTAACTTTCAGAAGTAGTGGCATTCTGTGATATCAGCTGAGCAGGGTCATGTGAACAGCTGACACTGTCCCCATTGGGATATCAACCTGGCCACTCTAACGCAATGACTTGGTCAGGTGTTTCTTTTGAAGCTAAATTTTGCCCAAAGTATACTCCATATACCATTTCTTAAAGGAGGCTATTTGAAGCTGTTCCCGGCAGAAAGCTAATCATGGCCGATAGCTTGATAACAGTAACTAATGTTCCATAGTGATATAGGCAAGGTAGGCATAGGCATTGCCTTTTAAAAAGACATTCATCCTGAATTCCCCAAATTCTTACTCCTAAGTCAATTTTACCATGAATGCAGAGGGTGAGTGCTCAAATGAAGATGATGACAAAAGCCATTGTTGTTGTAAAATAATGAAAACATGAGAGAAAATACAATGTGCCAACTTTTACCATTCAGCTCCTCCACAGACTGTATCTCATGTCTTCGGCTTCCCCCTCAGCACCTGCAGTAGGTCCCAGCTGCAGCAGTGCAGTCAGTGTGCAGTCTGACTGAGGGAGGTTTTTGTACGGCTCTCTAACACTGTGTGAACACAGCAACACTATTAGGGTAGTGAAAACTCTGACAGTAGTAATCTCCTGCATCTTCAGCCTGGACTCCACTGATGGTCAGAGTGAAGTCAGTCCCAGATCCACTGCCACTGAATCGATCTGGAGTCCCTGTGTGACGGGTGCTTACATAACGGATCAGGAGTTTAGGAGCTTCTCCAGGTTTCTGCTGGTACCAAAATAGAGCACTGTCTCCATCAGAATCTTCGTACACAGCACTGCTGACTTTACAGCCCATTGACACTGTCTGCCCTGGGAGAAGAGTTTTCACTGCAGGAGTCTGAGTCACAGTGTACTGCCCTGCAGTTTCTGAAAATCAGAGCAACACAAAGAAGTAATGATAAATTACTGAACCAATTCATTTAGACAATTTAAGCAACTTCCCCTCATATGAATTCCCTCATTTAAAACTAAAATGTTTATTAATTAAATAAAAAATGAAATATAAAACCCTCTCACCTTGAGTGCAGAAGGCAAATGCCCAGATGAAGATGGTGATAAAAGTCATTGTTGTTGTGGGTTCTGTTGCCATGAAGAACAGCTCTCAGTCATGAAGTGTTAAACTCACAGGATTATAAACACTCCCAGAGCACTGAAGCATGTGCTGCCAATGCAAAGTGTCTTCTCTATGCAAATGTTCTACAGCGGGCACATGTAGCCAAGCAGTGCTGTGAACTGTGGTGAACGGTGTTGTGTGCTGTGATGGAGAGGAGTCAGAACACATTGTGATTACCCTATTGCGACTGTTTTATGACTCTGTAAACCAGTCATTGCCACCTTGTCTGTGTAATTATGTAACAGTGTGTCAGTGTAGCCATTTCTGATGACTGAATGTTTACCAATTCATACTTTCACAAAGGAATATGACCTGCTGTAAAATGTCACATATTCATGAAAGCAGATTATCAAGAGCAGCTAGAATAAAAGGAGCAGCATAACAGTTTATGTATTCATGGTAATTCCCTTGTTTGTGTCATTGTCTCATTATAGTAACTCCACTACTGACAGTCACAGTTATTTGGTTTGAAAGGTTTCTTTAACCTTTTCTATAAACTATGATGTGATTGTTAAAAAAAACAGGTGTTTAATTGAATAGCCTTCTGTCATGAACCAAAGACAAGACAGAGACAGTAAAAGTACATGTCTATACATGGACATTATATTTAAAGGGCTGGTCGCTGTCAGAGTGATTGTGCAGTAACTTCACTAGAGATACAGATGGTGATTTTTAGTCACAGTCTTATTTCTGCTGGTAAATCTATGAGTGTCTCTCCTTCTCCAGAGCCTTTAATCAGCTGCAGCAGCTGCAGAATCCTCAGACAGGTGTAGCAGGCTGGTCCAGGTAACCCTCCTTCCTGGATGTTTGACCTCTGGCCCCATTAAATCTCATAGTTTGTGTTTGGAGATCCTGGTGCATCTTTTCATGTTTTGATTACATTTGTTTTGTTTGTTTTGTGTAGAGTGAGGGTCCCGGTTCAAGAGCCTAATGAAGTCTGACTGGGACATTCACTTTAATTCATTCTTTTACACACCCACCTCCAGCACACTTATTCTGTTCCTTTGTCTTTCTTCTTCTTTCACTCTGACATCACTAATGTCTTTCTCACCTCTAAGTCTCTGTCCCAAAATATCAACCCTTTACAAATTACTATAGGCTACCTAATCTTTTTTGTCAATGTGTTTGGCATATATTATAATACTAATTGCCTTTAAACTGTTCATTTCTACATTATGTGTTATACTAGTATGTAGTCCAAGCAACCTAATTGGCATGGAACAGTATTTGTTTACCAAATTTCATAGGGATTTAACCAGGCATGGAAAGGCATTTTCAAATCAGATGAAAATACAATGTGAAATAAAGGTTTTGAGAAATGACAGTTTGTATTCTATCACATACGTAATAATAACAGATAACAAAACGTGGAATCAAAATCTCTCCTCATGTCTCTGACCTGCTGTATCAGAGCTCTGGACTTCATTCTTGACATTTTGAATGAAGCTGTTGTATCACAAATATGACAATACATTCTCATGCTATGTGCCTGGGGTCATTGGCTTCCCCCTCAGCACCTGCAGTAGGTCCCAGCTGCAGCAGTGCAGTCACTGTGCAGTCTGAGGGAGGTTTTTGTATGGCTCTCTAACACTGTGTGAACACTGGGCCAGAGGAACTCATCATACAGTAGTAATCTCCTGCATCCTCAGCCTGGACTCCGCTGATTGTCATGGAAAAGTCAGTCCCAGATCCACTGCCGCTGAATCGAGATGGAGTTCCTGAGTAAAGGCTGCTCACTCTATAGATCAGGAGTTTAGGAGCTTCTCCCGCTTTCTGCAGGTACCAGGATACACACGGTGGGTTACAGGCAGTGCTCACAGTTCTGCTGGCTTTACAGCCCACAGTGATTGCCTCTCCTGCCAGAAGCGTTTTCACTGCAGGGGTCTGAGTCAAAGTAATATCAGCCCTGGAATCTGAAATAGAAATAATATGTCATTAGTGATTTTGAACCTGATTTAAGAAAACATCCAGTTATTTTTAGAAAATTGTATTTATGTATTATAATGTATGTCAAGTAAATGTTAAAAAACATGTACTTGGGCAAAATTTTACATAAAAAATGAGACTGAAAGAATCATTTCTGCTCAGCTATTTTTACCTTGAGAAGAGAAGGTATGTGTGTATAATATGTGCATTGACATCAGTATTTGAAAGTAATTTCATCCAGTTCTAAAAATACAAATTTCAGTATATTTCCAAAAAATCTTCTCACCTTGAGTACAGAAGGCAAGTGCCCAGATGAAGATGGTGATAAAAGTCATTGTTATTGTGGATTCTGTTGCCATGAAGGACAGCTCTCAGTCATGAAGTGTTAAACTCACAGGACTATAAACACTCCCAGAGCACTGAAGCATGTACTGCCAATGCAAAGTGTCTCCTCTATGCAAATGAAAACAGGACACATTTTAATAACTTTATCATTTATTATATAATCCGTGCGTGCTAAAGTATAGAGTGAAACAGGCTGCATGTTGAGACATTGACCTCAAGTCCACATTGGACAGATTTCTCCCATTTGATGACAGTTTAATAATTCAATCTACCCACGTGAAAAATGAATTTGGCAACAATAATGCGTTAATGGGTCAAAAAACACTCACACCATAACATAAACACCTACAAATGAAGTCCCCTCTTCTGTCTTTTTCTGAAAAAAAGGTCACATATCCTGTATTATGTGCTCTTATTTGAGGTGAGTGAATTGGGAAGATCTGAAATTCCTCTGAAAAATAACTAGCAAACCAGCAAACACAAAAGGAAATTAGTTTATAACACATTGTACTTTTACCCTATGATTTTAAAAGAGAGATCGGCCTGATGATTCTGTTGCCTATTTGACAACAACATTCCCTACAGTTTAAACAGAAGCTAACTCTGCATAGGGCACAGGACTATAAAATAACTGGAACCGTTACAGCAGTCAGAAAATATATTGCCCCACTGATACTGATGCACTACTGTCCTACTTACAATGAAACTGACACTACTGCTCCACACATACTGAGACCTGCACTAATGGCTCATATACAATGAGATTTACACTACTACTGCACCGATACTGACACGTACGTGCTGATGCTCCCCTTATCAGCAGCACCCCCACAGGTAACCCGAGGCACAGGCACATCCCCAAGGATCACTTGTTACGGACGACTGTTTTCGAAGAAAGAAGTGCATGCATTACCTAAGGAGCGACCCGTTCAGAGTTAAGAGTCTACGTAACCTGATATTCATGATATCGTAAATCTTTTTATTACTCACACAATAGTCTGCTAACATTTACTTTTAGAACTACAACACTTCACGTATTATTCACAATACCGTTTTTCATGTAATATGTTGCATTACACCTGTGCTATTGTGGTGTGACAAATTGTATATCCACATGCAGTAAATTGATATGTAGTTTGTAAGGACTGCCAGTAGATGTCAGTTAGACTAAGCAGGAAATTAGTTATTTTTATTTTTAGGGTGTATGAACCCTGGAAATAATGTAAAATTAAGGTGGGGTATTTTTTCCTTTTTAAAAGAAGACAGAAATGTGCTGATGTACCACAGGGGCATGCTAGAGGGTGGAGAGATAACAGGAGAATGTGGTGTGACTGTGAAGAAGTAACAATAGTTTACGGAGAAGATGGGGTGACTTTAAGGGAGGAGTTTGAGTTTCATAAGCAACCTTGCCAGTGGGTTACATTAGGTTAGGGTTATTTTAGGTCAAAGTGGATAGTCAATTATATATTTTGTAGCAGCCAAGGCAGATATGGAGCTGGGACAATAGGTTTCTGTATGAGTCAGGGTGCATGTGACAGAGAAGCCGATGTTGCTTCTGTTGGTGCAGGTGCAGGTTTTCACCTGACCTTCACTTCTCCTGGTGTCTTGTGTTAGGGATACGCCTGATACCTCCTCCCCATGCCTCTGACCACTGTGAGAAAGTTTTCATCTTATTCAGCAATAACGTTATGTGTATAACAGGAGGAGCTAGGGGAAAGTAATAAAAGAGAAATATATGCAGACTAAAGGGGCTTCCTTTTTGGGGTGTGAATGAGTGATTGGGGCTTCCTACATATACACCGCATATACACCTGTTGCTCCGCGGACCAAGCCGGTTTACTGTATGCGATTGATCACCATATGCAATAAACCAAACAACCATGATTACATCAGACTCTGTGAGGACCTATTATTTTCCGGAAGGCATCAAAGTGTGGAGGGAGCCTCCAGTCCGATTGGCCTAGACTGTGAGAGGTTTTCCACCACAATTTGCCATATTTTTAAGGTTAAATCGCTGTTTCCTCAAAGATAAATTAGCTAGAATTTTTCAAATCTCGTGTTCTAATCGCACCGGTTTTAGCATAAGTGCTAAACAGCTAATCACACTGGTGTGACCGTACAAGCGAAAGGGTTAACATGACGCCGTTGGTGCGTGAATGAGTACGTACTTCCGCTTACGCAGAGGACGTCAGTTGAGTAGGCGGTCATTCAGTGTGGCCCAGGACACATTCGTGTTCACACCGCTAAGAGAATGTGGCCATATGCGGCCCAGACCACTTCCGAATGTGGTTTGAGCGATTCGATCTCAATGCGTCCTGCATATTAATGCCAGTTGTGAACAGGACCTGAGACTTACGCAACTGCCCTACTGACACTGAGACCGACACCACTTACGCTGCCTCACTGACCCAGGAGCCTCAGAGAAACAGGCTATTCAGTAAATTGTGTTGATGTAACATTGGGTTAATGTGGTACACAGAGAGGACTGTCGATGCAGCAGTGGAAATACTGAAGGCGAATGTTACTCTACCGCCCCCTGGTGGTAAATTTTCTCACATCCGCTAACGCTGGTGAGAATCGTCTGGATGTTGTTTCTGTCTTCTGTGATTTACTCTTCTGCTGCTACTCTCTGGAGTTTATCTGTAATATGGGAATACACCACATGTATCATCATTAATAGGGGATGCTGTCAGTCATAAGGAAGTCATGGGGAAAATACGTCTGAATTCTCTGTTTTCCTTTGCTGCCGTGTCATTGGAAGATTCACACGGATCCATGGTGGGAAAGAATTTAAATGAAATGAAATGTGCAATAATGTTTATTTGTACATTAATCGAATACGCCAATGGATCGGAAAATCTAGAAAAGATTATTTTATAACTGCAAGAGGGATTCAGCGCTGAATCTGTTTATAGTTTAATGCGTCAGTTGTTCGCAGTGAGAAACGCAGACGCTGTAGCGCAGGGAGGTTTTTGTACAGCCAGTCAATCAGAGTCAATCACTGTGGTTGACTTTCGGCAGCGGCACCAAACTGGAGATCGGCAGTAAGTTTACAGCGATTTCACTCTACATTTCGCCATTAGTATAAACCTGAACGCTCATATCAGTCTAGTATGATAGTTAAATATTGCTTTGTTATTTTTGCAAATACTATTTGTAATTGTAGCAACCAAAATATATCTTCCATCTATCGAACGATGTGTACATTATTCCCAACGCTTTACTTTTCTGGAGAAAATAGGTCCAAATTATTAAAATGTTGCGCGACGCATGTGTTTACTTCCAAATACGTATGCATTTTATGAGGATTGAGTTGAAGAACACGCAATAAGAAGGGTTTCGTTTTTTTTTTATTATGGGTTTTACTTGACTTGTATGCATAGAAAATCGCGCCGCTTCGTTTTCCAAATACGACGAAACTATACTTTTTTAGGATAAATTAATTTTGCCCCTTGAATCTTTTGGTTTCTTCTCCGCGCTGGGCGAGAGGTTTTTGTGCGGGACACTAATAGGAACTGAATCACTGTGGTACACTTTTGGCAGCGGCACCAGACTGCACGTTGGAAGTAAGTATTCCGATTTAAAGTAATATTCAATAACCATCACACGTAGTGATTATTTTTCCTGTAAAGGATAGTTTGTTATCTACCTCCAGGATTTCAAGTGAAGACAGCGCTCCACATGTGTGGAGTACGTTAGATTGTGTTTATTATGCCATTCGAAATGGAGATATTCATAGCACTCAAATTAATGTGAATAATGCTTATAAGGACTGTTAAATCATTTTGGTAAAGCTCTGTTATCTTGATCTCGCCCATGGAGCGAACGTGTGTGTAAATATTTGGGTCTTTTTTGTGACACGTTTTGCCAATAATGTACTTTTGTGGTAATGCACACATATTTCTTACAAAATCTCACGAAGTCAATCATTTTTATTTAAAAAGATGTAAGCGTTTGGTGATAGACTGTCAGATGATTACGGGTCCGTTTTAAAATAAGGCTCAGTTCGAGCTTCTTAGTTCTGTGAGCAAGGGGAGACTTTGCGTTTGCGTTTGTGGTTCTCCGGGTTTTCGACGAACGATTTTGCGAATAAGTTTTCCATGAAACGTCTGAAAATGAAAATAACTTCAGACAGAATGTTGACTCTTAGTGCGTATAACGGTTCCGTTGTAAATTTTTTAACCTGAAAATGATCATTTTCTTAAATCTACTCATGTTGTTCCGAATGATGGGAAAGGCTTAATCTTACCAAATTGTTGCGTACAAATATTTTGGTTATTTCCAACAAAGTATAAACTTTTAAAAATCACATTTGATGCATTTGTAAAACTGGGACTGGATTTTTTCAATGGCCTGTAAAGATGGTCTGCAAAATATATTGGTATCTGTAAGACTGCAGTAAAAGGCTACATTACACACTGCAGCAGGGATCAGGTGTTTTAGAAAATGTCCTGTTTGTGTGCAGCATAGATATCATTACATTTATATGCATTTCTACAGTCAGTCTATGCACTTATATTTTGTAATACAAGTTCTACATCTCTTTAGTGTTTGAACTTAAAGAAAATAAGAGTCTCTTCTCCATCTCCTGTAGTCCTGTGTTGAGTCGGTATATCCTGCCCTCTCTCTGACCTCACGTCTCTGCTGTTTCTCCCAGAAAACGTCTCCCCCACCCTCACGGTCCTGCCCCCCTCTAGCGTGGAGCTGTCCAGCAAGAGAACGGCCACGCTGATGTGCCTGGCCAACAAGGGCTTCCCCTCAGACTGGACGCTGCGCTGGAAAGTGGACGGTAGCAGCAGAAGCTCGGAGGCGAGCGGCGGGGTCCTGGAGAAGGACGGCCTGTACAGCTGGAGCAGCACCCTGACTCTCTCTGTGGACGAGTGGAACAAGGCGGGGTCACTGACCTGTGAGGCCACCCAGGGCTCCCAGGCTCCGCTCACTCACACACTGAGGAGAGAGCAGTGTTCTGAGTAGCACCTCACACACTCCTGTGTAGAGCGGCTGAATGCTCTGTTTTTACTCTCTTCTGCACTCAGCTCTTCTCTTTCTTACTCACTGATTACTTGTAGACTAACAGTGTGCTGTGCTTCAGCTCATGTGTGAATCCATTCTCCAGACTGAGCTTTTAGCAGAACAATCTTTCATGTGCTCTGATTTTTATCCCTGTTAGATATATGTGTCTGTGTGTGGTTTGATGCTTCAGTGCTGTTGTTATTGTAATAGAGAATAATAAAGATTTCTTCTTGAGTCATAAATTCTGTTGTTCTTGTCTTTATTAATCCAAACACAGAGACAGTGATGCACTCTTTGTACTGGTGAGATAGGAGGGTAAACCTGCAGTTTAACTGAAATCATTTGGAGCCATCAGAGGAGTGATAGATGTCTGAATTCAAAGGTGTGTGTGAACTGCACCCCTCCCCCATGTCCATTGACTCTGAGAGTTATGAAGATGAAGGAAACCCTGTTTTGGGGGAATCATTGCTACATTGCCATTACATACAGTTTAACACCTCAGCACAGGGTTCATAATGAACTCAGTTACAAAGCTCTGACCAGCAGCTATCTCCAAGCATGAATATAAGGATAAGACACCACGTATTTGAGATGAAGATGATATAGAAGACAGTTTAATGTGAGAGGACGATCATTTGATGATTATAATTTCTAGAGAATGCCAGTATGTTTTCACGCTTGAGATTACATTTATATAATATGTGAATAATACTAGTGTATTTTAATATTCCTTAATATTGCTCTGTGACATATTTTGAATCAAGCATTATTTAAAATATGCATAAAAATTTACAATTGATTTAAAGTGCAATGTTTTAGCATTAGACTTGTGAGTGATGTGCAAATGCATGAGGTAAAATAGTCCATTTAGCAGGTGGCTGGAGGCCTGAGCAGTGAGAGGAGTGTATGGCTATATTAGCTGCTGCTTCATGATGTACAGTGTGCTCTCAGCTCTCACTAACCCCCATGGGGACGGGGGAACATCTGGTGACAGTGCTGCTCTATTCTGGGAGTAGCAGAACCGCCCTGCCCTGCCTATGCAAATCTGAGTTTCACCCCCACAGATCACAGTTTCACAGTTTCACTACCCAAAATCCCCTGGACTGGGGCAGCTGTGTGGGGGTGGGCTGTTTTCACCTCTCTAGAGGAGGGACAAGTTAAATTGATTACATTTTTAAAACATATTGTTCAACAAATAGTATTAACTAAGTAATTAATGATCCATACACATGTTATAAAGACATCAAAATGAAATAAATATATTAGCTGTATAACAGCAGAAAATCTGTATCCATCTATGGTATTGCTGAGTCAGCCCAATATCACAGTACTTACACGGTGATCTGGGTAGTATTTGATAACCAGCAGAGGTCATATCAACTACGCAGCAGAACAAGTCAAATCACACTGATCACACTTTTTTTCTCATCTTAAATATGTTTCTATGCATCTTCCTTAGCGTATGCAATTATATATGCAAGATCAATTTCCTGTTTCAGTCCCTAGAGTGAAACAAAGTGTAGAAATGACAGTCAAGGTGTTTCCTCTTGTAACTGAAGCTGCTTTAAGTGTCTGGTTTTGTAAATGATAACTTTTATATTTTCCAAATTTCACATGATAAAATATGTCTTTGGTCTTCAAAGAAGTATTCATTATTCCAGTCTGAAAGCAAAGTTTGCTCAAATTATGTAACTGAATAAATTATGGCATGTAATGTTAAGTAAAATGCAGTTCATCTGAGTTACATTTCAGCTGATTCCAAGTCCAATATTTTGCTTTTAGAGACTTTCTGTTTTGTTATTAGATTTATAAAATCAGTTGTTTGAACCTCTACAAATAGCATGGTCCACAGACTGTTGTTCCTCTTATCCTGTTGGGACTCTGACTGAAAATTCTATCCAGCCCAGATTGAATGTATATATTATATTGTACTTCACTGAGTATGTTTGTGCTGTAGAGCTGCACAGAGCTTTACTTTTCTATCACTTCACTCCAATGTGAGAATGAAGTAAAGCCCTGAGATTCTCGCCATGACTCTGACATACATGCCAACCCCACTGATAGGCTGCCTGTGTCAGGACTATTCCTGCTGCACCTCCAACCCGTTTCAAAGGAATCCTTTCCAAAAGCACCCGCCCCCTGCGGGTACTTTGCAGTTCTGAAATCTATGAATGCTCTATGTAGTAGAGTAATACCGTATGTAGTCACCCACAAACACTGCAAAATATTTTATTATTTATTATTATTAATCAGCTTGAATGATTCTCCATTTTTGTTGTCTCATTAATCTTCTGTTTACCTCAATACTGCTGTGAAAAGTTTGATTTGTGTTTGTTATAACACTGCCCTGATGATCATAAGGAGCAATGAAGAGTGAATGGATATTTGCTGTATGTGTACTCTTTACTGCAGTTATTTTGCACAGTATGGATTCATGCCAGAAATGTAAGTTGCTGTGTCTGACTGTGGGGATACACTGGATATACAGGTTTAGACAGGAGCAACTGATGTTTGTCACTGGGTATTGCAGCAGTCCACTTCCATACCTTTATTCATATACCTGTTAACACATACAGATAATGGATGAAAAAAGACAATCACAATGTCACACAGGTGGGAGTTGGGTCACTGCGTGCAGCCAGGACAGCATGGATACGTTGGCATGGATACTCTAATGGAATCAGTGGACCCAGAAAATACAGCCACTGAGGTTTCCTCTTGCAGCCATGCTGGCTCATCACAGCAGACTCATACAGGAACAGTCTGCTTATGTATACACCATGAGAGGACTGCTGTTTTAAGAGTCACTTCAGTGTTTTCCGGAATAGCAAATCTCCACACACTCTCCTTTACACATTCTCATCTGACAGTGTTTGTGCCAAGAATCATTTGGACATTAAGCACTTTGAGCTGTGCTCAAAAGTGATTGTGAGGGAGCATAGCTCTTCTTTCTCTCACCCAAGCACATGGCTCTGTCGCTTTGGTCACTTTGAATGCTGGGATATCAATATGACATGACTGTGTATCATCACTGTTGTCACTTTGTATATTTCGTGGTTACCGAATGGATACTAGTGTTTTTGTCATGAGATCTCAAACGAAAAACATTGTGCAGTCCTCTGCTGACATCTAGTGGAAATTACAGCTTTAGTACTTCTACTACAATGCAATGTGATGTTGCGTGAAGATGTTACGTTCTGACAAGGTAACTTTCAGAAGTAGTGGCATTCTGTGATATCAATTGAACAGGGTCATGCGAACAGCTGACGCTGTCCCCATTGGGATATCAACCTGGCCACTCTAACGCAATGACTTAGTCAGGTGTTTCTTTTGAAGTTAAATTTTGCCCAAAGTATACTCCATATACCATTTCTTAAAGGAGGCTATTTGAAGCTGTTCCCAGCAGAAAGCTAATCATGGCCGATAGCTTGATAACAGTAATTAATGTTCCATAGTGATATAGGCAAGGTAGGCATAGGCATTTCCTTTTAAAAAGACATTTATCCTGAATTCCCCAAATTCTTACTCCTCAGTCAATTTTACCATGAATGCAGAGGGTGAGTGCTCCAATGAAGATGATGACAAAAGCCATTGTTGTTGCAAAATAATGAAAAAAAATGAAAATACAATGTGCCAACTTTTGCCATTCAGCTCCTCCACAGACTGTATCTCATGTCTTCGGCTTCCCCCTCAGCACTTGCAGTAGGTCCCAGCTGCAGCAGTGCAGTCATTGTGCAGTCTGAGGGAGGTTTTTGTATGGCTCTCTAACACTGTGTGAACACATAGCCACCACTGACACTGTGTAGACTCTGGCAGTAGTAATCTCCTGCATCTTCAGCCTGAACTCCACTGATGGTCAGAGTGAAGTCAGTCCCAGATCCACTGCCACTGAATCGATCTGGAGTCCCTGAGTGACGGGTGCTTGCTTTATAAATGAGGAGTTTAGGAGCTTCTCCAGGTTTCTGCAGGTACCAGTGTAGGTGGTTGTTGCTATACACAGCGCTGCTGACTGTACAGCTCAGTGAGACTGACTCTCCTGGAAGAGCAGTTTTCACTGCAGGAGTCTGAGTCACAGTGTACTGCCCTGCAGTTTCTGAAAGTATAGCAAAACAGAAAACAGAATTAGGAAATTCATTAAAGAGTTTGAGTAAGGCATTTTCAGCAACATTTCAATGTTAATTTCAAGGTGTAGAGTGGAATTATGCATAATCAATCTCTTTTACCTTGAGTGCAGAAGGCAAGTGCCCAGATAAAGATGGTGAAAAAAGTCATTTTTGCTGTGGGTATTTTGGCCATGAAGAACAGCTCTCAGTCCTGAAGTGTTAAACTCACAGGACTATAAACACTCCCAGAGCACTGAAGCATGTGCTGCCAATGCAAAGTGTCTTCTCTATGCAAATGCTCTTCCTGGGAACAGCTAGAGCTCTTAGGGAGGCAGTCATTGTGATAAATTTTCTTACTCTTTTTCACAGTACAAAATATTGATAGCATATTCTCTAGAATGGGTAATTTTTTTAGAATGTATTATACCCATGTATGATCGTGAGTTAGAGCACAATGTATGCATTAAATTAGAGTCCTGTTCAGATAAATGTCCTCATACTACATACATACTGCATATATGTTGCTGTGTTAGACTGCAGGATGGAATTAATATATCTTAGAATAATTTCTAACAACTATAATGTACTGCACACAATAACTTATTGGAAAATGAAGGCAAACTCTTTCAGACATTGATCTCAGAATATGACATGTGATTAAATAGAAATGTTTATTTTACAGAATTACAGTTCAAAGGAAATAATCTTTTCCCTAGAAACTATCACTGTAATGGTTGATATGAAGCAGCAGGGCAGTGCAGGTCAGGTCTGTTAGCAGCTCCTCATATGAAAGCAGGTGAGGTCTGGAAAGCTGACCCCCAAGGCAGGTACAGAGTACTGTGTGATGTGCTCTTCCTCCTGGTCCGTTCTGGAGTCTTCCTCCTTTAGCCTGGAGCTCATCTCATTATGTACGCTGTGATGCTGTGTGCATATGCACTCATAAGGTGCTGTTTGAAGCCACTGCTGGTACATTAGTGCTGTGCAATGAAGGATCTTGTATGGAAAGAATCCATCATGCTGCCCTTTAAGAGTCTGGCACCGTGAGTAGCGTCCCATGACGTTACGGATCAGTCCTGTGTTACTGCAGCCACAGTCAACAAACATGCTGAAACTATTTCCATACATAAGATAAGATAAGAGAGCTTTATTGTCATTGTCCAGGACAACAAAATTACAGTTGTCAACCCGTGTCAGTGACATGACAATACGTAACAAGGACTTAAAATAACACAAATACATACAAAATATATGAATGTATAAAATATTAGTAGTGCATGAAAAATAAATAAATGAATAAATGATTCATAATAAAGTATCTGTGTATTGACAGGAACAGTCACAAGAGTATGTAGAAGCATCAATGAAACACACTTGAAGTTGTAATACACTCCATAGCTGTTACCATAAAATCTCTGTTGCACACATATCTGATAATTGCACATGCCTGTATTGTACGCATGTACACATGCACACACAAATAGAATAGAACCCACGTTCTACGGGCTCCTTTCCTCCTTCGCCGAACTATCAGAGCAATTGCCACGGCTTTTTTTCCGTTGTTTGCGGAAATACATGTTCAGCAAAGTTGTTGAGATAGTAAGTACCTGAGGTTCTGTCTTTGCCTTATTTCTCCTGCTGTCTACTTTTTAAAATAGCGCTTCCGTGATTACATATCTCGCGCCTGTGATCCACGTGCCAAAGCTGCATATGAAATGTCTTACCCCGACTCATCTCTGTGCTAGCTTAGCTTGTGGACTGCAGTGCGAAAAGAAGCAGCAGTTGACATCATGTGTCTTGGAGGAGGGTACGTGCTTGTCCACGCTCTCCCGGATTGGCAGTGGGGGTTGTGCAATGGGACCGAACATTGATGACAAATTGGGCATTCCAAAATTGGGGGAATTGGCCATTTCAAATTGGGGAGAAAATGAAAAATTGTTGGGAAAAAAAAAGTCTTCCCACACAGAAAAATCCTGCTCATGTGTGGCTGCTGTCAGTGTCTGCTGAGAATTCAGTAAGAGCTGAATAAGACCAGTTATTACGATTATTTATTAAACAGGTATAGAGATGCATAAAGAGGTAGTTATCATTTTAAAAACATAAAGATGAGTTATTCAAGACTACACAGTGTATAATCGTGAATGAAAATAATGGAGGAGAATCTTGTTTGTATGAAAAAGTTTTTGATCTTTACTTTCAATCTAATCAACAAGACATGCAGCATACATTGATTCAGTTTCTTCAAGCATTTACTTTGACTTACGTTAATAACAGCTACGGCAAGAAGGTCAAAAGCTGAGCATGTCCACACAGGAAACACTCGCACTCAGTGACGGGGGGAAAAATAGCGAAATGCAGATAAAGGAAAGCCGATACGGGAAAGTGTCGAATTGTGAGATTGTTCCTTTTTTTATGTTAATTACGTTAATAACTGAATAAATGTATAAATGAAATGAAAGCATGAATAGAAACAGAGAATAAATAGAGAATTTGTATTGAAGATGAGATAATATCTTACATATTGTACAGATTTTCTCAGCAAACTGTTCTGGTGTCATTGTCTTCCCCCTCAGCACCTGCAGTGGGTCCCAGCTGCAGCAATGCAGTCACTGTGCAGTCTGACTGACGGGAGGTTTTTGTACGGCTCTCTAACACTGTGTGAACACTAGATCACTACCTGACAAATGAACACTCTGACAGTAGTAATCTCCTGCATCTTCAGCCTGGACTCCACTGATGGTCAGAGTGAAGTCAGTCCCAGATCCACTGCCACTGAATCGAGCTGGAGTCCCCGTGTGACGGGTGCTTGCTTCATAGATGAGGAGTTTAGGAGCTTCTCCAGGTTTCTGCAGGTACCAGTGCAGGTAGTTGTTGCTATACACAGCACTGCTGACTTTACAGCTCAGTGACACTGACGCTCCTGGAAGAACAGTTTTCACTGCAGGAGTCTGAGTCAAAGTGTACTGCCCTGTAATTTCTGAAAATCAGAAAACAAAAATAAAACAATAAATAAACAAATGTTATTAGGGCATAATCACTCAGTTTCATGAAGCCAATATTCTTTAACTGAAACTTTTGATTTTATGTATTAGATGGTTTGCCATTTTTTAAAATAAATAAATAAATAAATAAACCCCTCTCACCCTGAGTGCAGAAGGCAAGTGCCCAGATGAAGATGGTGATAAAAGTCATTGTTGTTGTGGGTTTTGTTGCCATGAAGAACAGCTCTCAGTCATGAAGTGTTAAACTCACAGGACTATAAACACTCCCAGAGCACTGAAGCATGTGCTGCCAATGCAAAGTGTCTCTATGTAAATGCTCTTCCTGGGTACAGCAGGCACTTTAGCCAAGCAGTGCTGTGAAGTCAGGTGTGATGCTGGAGCAAAAGTAGGTTTTACAATAAATGAAGAGTGATTGATGAATTTTCTGCAACAACTGTTTTATTCATATAAAATATAGAACTTTAAAATGGTTCACAATCACCATGAGTTAATACTAATCATAGAGAAATGTCTTTAACTTCTACTTAAATGTCACAGTGTGATGATGTGACTGCACACCAGTTTCATCACATGTGCGATCACTCTGCAAATATACCAGTTCCTCACTTGTCTAAACATTCATCCCAGAGTTATACTGCACACATTCACCTGGCCCTTCATTTGTTCCATATGTCATCTGTATCACGCTACCACCCGATGATAGTGAGAGGGACTGAATTGTTTGTTTCTATGATTTGGATGTCCCTGTAACAGCCTGATGGGTGGGAATTCTGTACCAACTTATTTTTAATGATTGTTCATTTAACGTGAGACATTACGTCATCTTAATTTCGATGCTTTACTTGTGAAAATGTAATATTTCAATGCTGCTAGTGTGAAACGATATAGTCCTGTGGAGGGAACCCTGACTTTTAATGTCTGAGAGCTGGAAGAAGGTTTATGGATGGCAGAGGATTATGTAGGAAAGTAAATATTTTACTGCATTTAGATTTATAGTGTCATCATATCTTTACATTTGTAGCCAATAACAACAATAAAACAGAAGAGAGAACACCCTAATACTATCAGGGTATAAATACCAATAGTGCCCAAATAGCAGACAGTAGTATAATGATGTTTACTGTAAAACCGCCCATTATGACACCCACCATCCTCTGTTGGGTAGGCCTACATTTTCTCTTTGGCGGGTTAAAGTTTTATTGTTACTAGCCGCTCTGGCGGGTACTTTTTTGGAAATAAACAAATATCTCAACGTTAAAGAACCCATGTGAAAGATACCAAAACACATGCTTTGGTGTTACATGTATTTATTTATGTATTTATTTATTAGTTAAGTTTCTGGCAGGACCCCTCTGTCATTTTCCAGTTGTGCAGCTCCGAGCACAAGCTGCATAGACTATGACAGAGCGATTCAAATCCTTCTAGCGCAGGAAGATGTGGATTGAATCTGTGGAGAGGTTTTTAGGTACCTTTAAGCTGTCTGTCACATCGCCACTACTGTCTATGTAAAAATGTGGAGACACATCATGGACATCAGTAGAAAAGTAAACCTCATTAGGAGCAACACGACATGCACGACAAATGAAGAGAGGTGCGTCTCAGTGTGCAAGAAATAGGCTACTCAGATCATGTCTGCCCAATTTGCTAACTTACTAGCCAGTAGTAGGATAGTTGCAAACTCTACTGTCTTTTTAGCTGTCACCGTTACTTGTACAGTTATCTTGCTGCCTATCTGCATAGCGAGTGTAGCCCCTGTTAGCCAATAATAAGCTATACAATGTTTCTGACGCTAAATGTGAGCATTGTGTGATGCACTTAAAAGGTAACTGAATTCGGCCTGTAAAATTTTGCCTGAATTAATTTTTTAAAGTGCTTTTTCAGTGGGTTAAATGTCCTCATACTACATATATACTGCATATATGTTAATGTGTTAGACTACAGGATAAATTAATATATTCTTTGAATAATTTCTAACAACTATATTGTACTGCACACAATAACTTATTGGAAAATGAAGGCAAACTCTTTAAGACATTGATCTCAGAATATGACATATAATTAAAGAGAAATTTTTCTTTTACAGAATTACAGTTCAAAGGAAATATTTTTTTCCCTAGAAACTATGAGTGTAATGGTTGATATGAAGCAGCAGGGCAGTGCAGGTCAGGTCTGTTAGCAGCTCCTCATATGAAAGCAGGTGAGGTCTGGAAAGCTGACCCCCCAAGGCAGGTACAGAGCGCTGTGTGATGTGCTCTTACTCTGGGTCCGTTCTGGAGTCTTCCTCCTTTAGCCTGGAGCACATCTCATTATGTATGCTGTGATGCTGTGTGCATATGCACTCATAAGGTGCTGTTTGAAGCCACTGCTGGTACATTATTGCTGTGCAATGAAGGATCTTGTATGGAAAGAATCCATCATCCTGCCCTTTAAGAGTGATTGGGAGTTTACACTGACTCTTATACTTTTATTAAGAACTTCAGCTGCCCTACAGGGTGGCAACACACATGCTCTCAGTCACTGATTCAAGCAGCAGGTGGCCCAGCCATCATGTAAAGGGAAGAGTATCTCTGAGACCTCTGCTTTTCTCTGGCACCGTGAGTAGCGTGCCGTGACCCTACAGATCAGTCCTGTTCTACTGCAGAGATACTGAACAAACTACTGTCATGCATTTATGCAGCAGTATCATTTTTGTAGTATCAGTGTTATGGCACAAATTCACATGTGCAGATCTCCATCAGCATTAATACAGGAAGTGTAACAGGCACTGCTGGACTTCTTTCAGGATGGGCAGCACTGGCTGAAGCTGAGCATGCTGGGAGTTCCAGTGGGAGAGGGAGGAAACAGGCGGATTGAGGCTGGCAGCAGGATTGCTGCTTTCAGACTGCAGTCTGTACAGAGACTTGTCTGTTCCCAGAGCCATCGCTATAGAGGGACTTGGCCTTTAGTTTCTTTCACAGGGTGTGGAGTTTTGACTGATAGCTTTTAGAGTCCAGAACAAATCAGGGTGTCCTGTCAGTTTAAGCAGCATTATGTAGAACCATGCGATGAGCATGACTCAGTCAGCCTTAACTGCATCTTAATGTGCATAGCTTAAGGTACAAAGCAGCATCTTACTAAATATTTGCATGTCTTATTACATGTTTGTTCGGCACAGCTGGATGCACAGCTGTTGACTGTTTTATGTGTTACACATGCTGATCCATTGTGATGTTACAGAAGCCCAAAGGGAATGTTGAGGATTCCATATGGAATGTGAATGCATAAATGTTGTGCTATGCAAACTGATATTAATGTCTGTGAATTATATTCTCATGAGTTGAATACTTATATTTATCACAAAGTGAGTAAATACCTATTACTGAGTGGGATCCACCGTTTGACAAGGTCCCGAAACCACTAGTGTTATATTTGACTGCAGTGCCACCTAGCGGATATGATGGATCAGAAAAAAGGGACTATTGGTATTTTGTGATTAGTGCATGTCTGCACCTTATATGGGGTAAACTGACATATGGACATTCTGGTATACAGCACAGGCTCAGTACCACATGAGAAATATGAAAGAATGTTTTTAAAATTTATATGTTATTTGATAAAATGACATGAGAAATATTCAGGGGAAAATAAGAGAAATTATAACAATGATTATTGTCTCAAATTTATGTTTGCTTTTTACTGTACATTACATGGAGGCATGATTATACATGGTGAGCTACTATATCTATTATTTATGTTATTTCCTCCATAGACTATTGAGATCATGAGATCGCAAACGAAAAACATTGTGTAGTCCTCTGCTGACATGACTGCAGGGAGTGAGTGCCCAAATGAAGATGATGACAAAAGCCATTGTTGTTGTAAAATAATTTTAAAAAATGAAAATACAATGTGCCAACTGTTACCATTCAGCTCCTCCACAGACTGTATCTCATGTCTTTGGCTTACCCCTCAGCACCTGCAGTAGGTCCCAGCTGCAGCAGTGCAGTCACTGTGCAGTCTGACTGAGGGAGGTTTTTGTACGGCTCTCTACCACTGTGTGACCACACAGCTACCACTGCAGTGTACACTCTGACAGTAGTAATCTCCTGCATCTTCAGCCTGCACTCCACTGATGGTCAGAGCGAAGTCAGTCCCAGATCCACTGCCACTGAATCGATCTGGAGTCCCCGTGTAACGGGTGCTTGCTAAATAGATGAGGAGTTTAGGAGCTTCTCCAGGTTTCTGCAGGTACCAGTGTAGCCGGTCGTTGCTATACACAGCACTGCTGACTTTACAGCTCAGTGACACTGACTCTCCTGGACGAACAGTTTTCACTGCAGGAGTCTGAGTCACAGTGTACTGCCCTGTAATTTCTGAAAATCAGAGCAATACAAAGAAGTAATGATAAATTACTGAACCAATTAATTTAGACAATTTAAGCAACGTCCCCTTATATGAATTCCCTCATTTAAAACTAAAATGTTTATTAATTAAATAAAGAATTAAATACACAACCCTCTCACCTTGATTGTAATAAATAAATAAATATTGAATTGAATAAATAAATGCATAAAAAAGTAGAATTATGTATAATAAACCCATCTTACCCTGAGTGCAGAAGGCAAGTGCCCAGATGAAGATGGCGATAAAAGTCATTCTTGTTGTGGGTTCTGTTGCCATGAAGAACAGCTCTCAGTCATGAAGTGTTAAATTCACAGGACTATAAACACTCCCAGAGCACTGAAGCATGTGCTGCCAATGCAAAGTGTCTCCTCTATGCAAATGCTCTTCCTGGATACAGCAGCTACTTTAGCCAAGCAGTGCTGTGAACACAGGCTTGATGCTGTGTGCTGTGATGGAGAGGAGTCAGAGCACATGGTGATAACTTTCCTGTAATTGGTTAAACACTATAAAATACTGATTGTTGCCTTGCCTCTTTTCAGTGTAACTTTTATTAATGACTGAACATTTACCAATTCATCATATTTCCATTAAGGAATATGACAAGTTGTACAATGTAATGTATAATGTCCTAAAGCAGGTCATTGTGTATGAGTGTGTCTCCTCTTCCACACCTTTAATCTGCTGCAGAGTCCTCAGGCAGGTGACCCTCCTTCCTGGACCCCGATACTTCTTATAGCGTGTGTTTGGAGATGATTACATTACATTTACATTCATTCATTTGGCAGATGCTTTTATCCAAAGTGACTTACAAGTGAGGTACAATATAACGCAAGCCAGATGGTGCACAAGATGATGGTGCATTGTTTCATGTTGTGGTGATTAGATTTATCCTGTTTGTTCTGTCTTGGCCTAATGAAGGCTGGCTGGGCCATTCACTTCAGTACAGTCTTTTGCAGTTCCAGTTCCCTTGCATTTCTCCTTATTTCACTCATAATATCTCAGCTCACTAATATTTCTCTAACCTCTAACTCTGTCTGTGCCAAAATATCAAATTACCAAAATATCAATCCTCAATAAACTATTATAGACTACGTATCTTTCTTACTTGGTAGGTGAATTCTCACTAAAAGGAAGCATAAGAACCTGTTTCTGTCAATGTGTTTGGTGTATATAATCCAACTAATTTCCTTTAAATTGTGTGCGTTGTCCTTCAGCTGGATTTGACCATAAGAGGGTGGGTGGGTGGGTGTGTGTGTGTGTGTGTGTGTGTGTGTGTGTGTGTGTGTATGTGTGTGTGTGCACACTTTGTTGTCTGAGGAACAAACATGTTGGCATGTTTGGAATCTTCTCCTGGACTATATAATGTTGAGCTCTCCATAGTGATCTCACAGGAGCCTGAATGGCATGTTGGAGATTCTACATGTATTTCTGCAGTGTGTAAAAGCATATAAATACAAACATACACACAGTAAACATATTTCAATGGGATATGGCAATACCTAGCAGAAGACTCATGTGGCATGTTTTATGTGGTTATGAAAACTGTAAGACTAAATAGTGTTCACGTTCAAGTTCTCATCATTTCCTTTATTCTCAAAATGTAAAGCTTCCAGAGAAAGTTTGCTTGCATGTGGATGCTCTTTTCATACTAAAGAGCTGAAACAAGGTACTTGCTTGGCAGAGGAATATGTAAGTAAATGTTTTATTTCATTAGCACTTTCATTTTCATCATTTAGGAGAGGCTTTTATCCAGAGCGACTTGTGAAGTGTGAGTATAAAGAGCATCTACTAAGCGGCATGAAAACAAACAGGACACTACCAACCATTATTCAAACTTGCATCAGTGCCAAATATAGTGTAGGGGTCTTCGAGTTCCTCACATGAGGCACCAGTTATGTAGGGTATATCACTATCCCCGTCGGTCATTTGGCAACGATAGTTAACATTCCTAAGTGAATATACAAATTGATAAAATGACATAATTTAAACCTGATAGAGTCTGGTTTGTCAATACGGAATACAAACAAGGTGATGATGTAATTAATAAACAAGTTTACTAATGTCAGTGCTCCGCCTCCTTAGCTGTTGTGTTTTTGTTTTTCCTTGCCCATGTGCTTTTGTTTTCCTTGTGTTTTAGTCCTGCCCCGCTCCCCGCCCGGTCTCCGCCCGCCTGATTGCCTGCACACCTGCTTCCCATTCCCTCGTCAGTCCTGCCCTATATCTTCCCTGCTTTTCCCTGTCCTGTTGCTAGTTCGTCACAGTGTTTTTCTCCTGTTTCGTCCCCGGCGTTTGCTTTATGCTTCTGTCTGCCTGTTTCCCGTTTTTCGACCTTGCTCGTACCCTGACCTCGTTTTTGCCTGCCTCCTTGCCTCGTTCGTCTGATTGCCTGCCTGTCCGGTTCCCGACCTTGCCTGCTCCGGTTTCCCGATCCTCGTTCTGTCCACGGACTGCCTTCCGGTTTTCGACGCTGCCCGTTTTCTGATTAGCGATTCTGCCTGACGATTCCGTTAAAGACGCTTGGAACCCGAAGCTCCCGTGGTCTGCGCCTGAGTCCCTGCCTGAGCCTTGACACTGTTATTCTGAGTATTGGGCAAATAATCTCACAGAGCTCAAGCAACCTGCTCAACATGGGGTAGAATATGTGCATCAGATTTTGCATGTATAAGTGTAAAACTCTTGGTTAAGAGTTGTGGGAGAAGAAAATATAAAACGAAGGAGAGGTGGAGATCTTGATAAGGAATACTACTGCGCATGTTGTTAGTGTGGATACTGGACTGTTCTGTGGACTGGGTCAGTTATTCTCACTGGGTAAACAGGTCTTGAAATATGTGAAGAAATGAATGTAATTTGAAAATGTTTCATTTAGGAGAAAATTTGAAATATTATAGTTGGTGTTTGATCTGACATGGCAATAATGGGGGTGGATCTTGGTGAGATGAAAGCTTTATTCTTTATCATCAACCTGCTTCAAAGTTTTCAGAATTTAAGTACACAGATTGAGCTTTTTTAGGTTGTTTTGATTAAATAAATACAAATTGATAAATGAAAGTAATTAACACAAAAAAGGAAAAAAATCTTCTTTGTTTGTTTTTATAATTAAGTACTGATTGTATTTCTCCTGACAAATCATAATAATAGTCTTCAGACTATGTCTGGTGTTATTGGCTTCCCCCATCAGCACCTGCAGTAGGTCCCAGCTACAGCAGTGCAGTCACTGTGCAGTCTGACTGAGGGAGGTTTTTGTACAGGTCCCTCACACTGTGTGAACACTCAGACACTATTAGGGTAGTGTAAACTCTGACAGTAGTAATCTCCTGCATCTTCAGCCTGCGCTCCACTGATGGTCAGAGCGAAGTCAGTCCCAGATCCACTGCCACTGAATCGATCTGGAATCCCTGAGTGACGGGTGCTTGCTAAATAAATGAGGAGTTTAGGAGCTTCTCCAGGTTTCTGCAAGTACCAGTGTAACCTGTCTCCATGAGAATCTTTGTATACAGCACTGCTGACTTTACAGCTCATAGTGACTGTGTTTCCTGACTGAACAGTTTTCACTGCAGGAGTCTGAGTCACAGTGTACTGCCCTGCAGTTTCTGGAAATCAGAACAACACAAAGTAGTGATAAATTAATTAACCAATTCATTTTAGACAATTTAAGCATCTTCTCATTTAAAACTAAAATGTGTATGAAATAAATGAAAAATAAAATGCAAAACCATCTCACCTTGAGTGCAGAAGGTCAATGCCCAGATAAAGATGGTGATAAAAGTCATTGTTGTTGTGGGTTCTGTTGCCATGAAGGACAGCTCTCAGTCATGGAGTGTTAAACACACAGGACTATAAACACTCCCAGAGCACTGAAGCATGTGCTGCCAATGCAAAGTGTCTCCTCTATGCAAATGCTCTTCCTGGGTACAATGGGTATTTGTAGCAAAGCAGTGCTGTGAACACAGGCTTGGTGCTGTGTGCTGTGATGGAGTGAGAGCAGCAGTTCAGCATCTACAGACCCAGAACAGCAGGGTTAGACAGAAAGCAGCTCTTTAAGGAGTTTTACATCATTTTAGCTTTACGATTGTTCTCATAGGAATCAGTTTTTATTCTCTTCTTTGGCAGGGGTCACATATTTGGGTAGTAATCAGACCTTGGGGAAATATGCATCTGAAAGGAAAATATCCACTGAAAGGAAAAAAAGTCAGGTCTGAATGTGAAAATATTTTGAGAGTTGCGACAATTTTGTCTTGAGTGCAAAAGCAAGAATAAGAGTTATACACAAGGCATATTTAGCCTGAAGAGCTCTAACTCCTGTAGAGAAGCTAACAGGCAGTCAGCTCCACCTTTTGGCACACAAAACGGTTTTCCCGGTGAGACAGAGGTGCAGAAGTGGTTCTTCTCACTGAGTTACAGTATAGCCATGTGTCTTTATTGCAGACATCAGATTCAGAACCCTCGCGGTTTTAATGATCAAAGCCGAGCAGATGTTTCTGAGAGAATAAAATAGTTCTGGAACCGGTATGAGCCTCTTCTTACTTTTGCATGTGGTGTGTGGAGAAGCTGGCCGACAGTTCTCACAAAAATGAGCAGAAAGAGCCAACATTCAAAGTACAACTTTTTTTAAAAGACAACAAACAAAAGAAATCAGACTGAGCACACAGTCAGTGGAAAAAAGCGATCGTCCCACTTCCCACCCATACACCTGTATTTAATAGGCCTTTACTAATAAGCAGGAGAAGCTCATTCACTAAAGGACTGGTTCACATAGACAAAGACAATGTTCTCTTGGCAGTTAAACCTGTATGAAATGGAATCAATGAGCTCAGTTATTTACAAGGTTGGAAATGGAAGACAATAATCCTGATATGTTCAACAAGTGACACTACAACACCCCTGCATCTCAGCTTGCCTGAAGGACATTTCACAGTGGATGGTGGACCACTGGCTAAAGCTGAACCTGGCAAAGACTGAGATGATTTACATTTCTTCCAGGTCCTCCCTGTTTCAAGACCTCACTCTCAGCCTAGACTCTACAAGCCTTTCCACCAATAGCTCTGCCAAAATTCTTGGCGTAATGCTTGATAGCCAAATGTCAGGCATGCAGATTCTTTCTGTACAACATCTGAAGAATCCGCCCCTCACCTCACTGTGAATTTTACACAGCTCCTAGTTCAAACTACAATAACTACACTGTACCCATAATGAACACATTAAATATGTAGACACAATAGTTAGGTGTAATTGACACAATAGATACAGAGATGAGCTGTTGTTGGATCTGTGTGGGAGAGTTCAGTGTCTTGATTGCCTCGTGGTAAAAAATGTCCCTGAGCCTACTGGTCTGAGCTTTGGTAATACTGTACGGTACTGTTTGCAAAATGGTAGCAGTGAAAACAGTTTGTGGCTCAGATGGCTTGAGTCATGGATTATTTTCCTCGCCTCCCTCAGGCAACGCTTGAGGAAATGTCCTTGAGGGAGGGGAGTTCAGTCCCAAGGATATGCTGGGCCGATCGCACCACCCTCTGCAGTGCTTTGCGGTTGAGGGCGGTGCAGTTCCCATACCAGGCTGTGGTGCATCCAGTTAGGATGCTTTCGATAGCGCAGTTGTAGAATGACCTGAGGATGCAGGGGCTCATGCTGAACCTCTTCAGACGTCTGAGGTAGAAGAGGCGCAGCTGTGCCTTCTTCACCATCTTTTCTGAGTGCTCTGTCCATGTGAGGTCCTCAGTGATGTGCACACCAAGGAACTTGAAGGAGCTGAGCCTCTCCACGATGGTGCCGTTGATGGTGATGGGGGCATGTACTCCTTTCCGCTTCCTGAAGTCCACTGTCAGCTCCTTGGTCTCCTTCACTACATTGAAGGAGAGGCAGTTTTCCTGACAGCAATGTGACAGGGCACTGACTTCATCGCGGTATGCAGACTCGTTGCCGTGGGAGATGAGACCCACCACTGTTGTGTCATCAGCAAATTTCACAACAATGTTGGAGCTGTTAGTGGAACCACAGTCTCAGTGTAGAGGGAGTACAGGAGAGGGCTCAGCACACATCCCCAAGGAACCCTGGTGTTGAGTGTGATTGGTGATGAGGTGATACTGCCCAGTATAACCACCCGGCGCCGGTCTGACAAGAAGCTCAGGATACAGTTGCACATGGAGTTGTTCAGGCCCAGGTCACGTAGCTTGCTGGGCAGCTTTGAGGGAAATATGGTGTTAAATGCTGAGCTATAGCCCACGAACAGCATTCTCACATAGGTGTCTCTCTTCTCCAGGTGGGACAGAGAAGTGTGCAATATCAGGGCTATTGCATCATCAGTGGACCTGATCTGACAGTAGGCAAATTGCAGTAGGTCCAATGTGGTAGGCAACATGGAGCAGATAAAGTCCTTAACCAGCCTCTCCAAGCATTTGCTCACCATGGGGGTCAGAGCAACAGGGTGCCAGTCATTTAGACATGGAGACACTTTAGAGTTCTTGGGTACAGGAACGATGGTTGATGATTTGATATTAATGATATTGATATTAATGTCCGTGAATTCTGTTCTCCTGAATTAAATAATTTTGTTAATGGCAAAATCAGTTAGTGGTTACTACTTAGGGTTGGGAAGACTTAGGGTTGGGGTTAGGGTTAGATTTGCAGACTTTCACAGGTTGGGATTCTCTCCTGAAATCACTGATGTTATATTTGACTGCAGTGCCACCTAGTGGATATGGTTGATCAGAAAGAAGGGACTATCCACATTTTCTGATTGTTGCAGGCTCACACTTTATATGGGAAAACCAACATATGGACATTCTGGTATACAGCACAGGCATGGTGCAGTATTACACAGTGAAACATTTAATGTCAGCTTCACAGATTCATCACTGGGAGTGAGAAATAGGAAATATTTGTTTTGAAATTTTATTTGATTAAATAATTTGAGTAGTTTTCAGGTAAAATTAAGAGATGAATGCTAGATACTAATAATGATTCTCTTGTTCTCAAATTTATTCTGTCTCTTTATGCTACATTTCATGGAAACATTAAATATGATGAACTTCTGTGCCTTTTATTTATGTTTTTTTCCCCAAACACTGTGTCTGGTGTCATTGGCTTTGCCCTCAGCACCTGCAGTAGGTTCCAGCTGCAGCAGTGCAGTCACTGTGCAGTCTGACTGAGGGAGGTTTTTGCACGGCTCTCTAACACTGTGTGAACACCCAGCTGCTACTAGGAATGTGTAAACTCTGACAGTAGTAATCTCCTGCATCTTCAGCCTGGACTCCACTGATGGTCAGAGTGAAATCAGTCCCAGATCCACTGCCACTGAATCGATCTGGAATCCCTGTGTAACGGGTGCTTGCATAATAGATCAGGAGTTTAGGAGCTTCTCCAGGTTTCTGCAGGTACCAGGATAGACGGTCGTTGCCATACACAGCACTGCTGACTTTACAGCTCAGTGACACTGACTTTCCTGGAAGAACAGTTTTTACTGCAGGAGTCTGAGTCACAGTGTACTGCCCTGCAGTTTCTGAAAATCAGAAAACAAAAATAAAACAGTAAATAAATAAATATGGTTAGCGCATGATTGATCAGTTTTATAAAGCAAATATTCATGAACTGAAACTTCTCATTGTAGATAATTTGATGGTTTGCAGTTTGTTAAATAAAGTAAAACATGAACAATTGAACAAATGAACCCCTCTCACCTTGAGTACAGACAGTGAGTGCCCAGATGAAGATGGTGATAAAAGTCATTGTTGTTGTGGGTTCTGTTGCCATGAAGGACAGCTCTCAGTCATGAAGTGTTAAACTCACAGCATTATAAACACTCCCAGAGCACTGAAGCATGTGCTGCCAATGCAAAGCGTCGTCTCTACGCAAATGAAAACAGGACACATTGTAATAACTTTCTTGTTTTATATAATCATTGTGTGGTAAAGTATTGAGTGAAACAGGCTTCACCTCAAGTCCACATTGGATAGACTTTTTCTATTTGATAACCATTTGACAATTCAATCTACCGACGTTAACAATGAATTTGGCAACAATAATGCGTTAATGGGTCAAAAAAGCACTCACACATAAACATAAACACCTACAAATGAAGTCCCCTCTCCTGTCTTTTTCTGTAAAAAAAAAAAATCACATATCATGTATTATGTATATGTATTATGGTTCTTATCTGAGGTAAGTGAATTGGGAAGATCTGAAATTCTTATGGAAAAATAACTAGCAAACCAGCAAACACAAAAGGAAATTTGTTTATAACATATTGTACTTTTACCCTGTGATCTTAAAGGAGAGATCGGCCTGATGATTCTGTTGCCAACAACATTCCCTACAGTTTAAACAGAAGTTAACTCTGCACAGGGCACAGGACTATAAAATAGATGGAACAGTTACAGCAGTCAGAAAGTACTACTGCCCCACTGATACTGACACTTACACTACTGTCCCACTTACACTGAGACCTACACTACTGATCCTCAGATACTGAGACCTACAGTACTGTTCCACAGATACTGAAACCTACACTACTGGCCCATATACAATGATATTTACAGTACATTACTACCACCCCAATACTGACACCAACTGTTAAAAGGGGCCACATCCCTTTGTCCACCCCACTGTTTGCCTCTGTTAGTGGACATCACTTCCACCTCTCACAGACCCTTTGTTTATAAACCAGCTGAAACCTGCTCAAACCGGTCCTGCTGCTCCCCTTATCAGCAGGACTCCCACAGGTAACCCGAGGCACAGGCACATCCCCAAGGACAGCCGCCAGTCCACCTGTTGCCGTCTGACCTGTCATTATCCATTCTCCACCAATAGGAACCCCTACAGGGCCAAGGATTTTGGACAATATAAAAGTTATGGTGACCACATCTACTTCTGAGCTGCACCAGCTCCTGTGGGGTGAAGAACTGGGGACAAAACTCCTGGAGACAGATTGTTGTGTTGTTGTGTGCGTCTTTGCCTATGAAACTACACAGACACACACACGCCTACCTCCACTCGTTAACACTCTGAACCGGAAACCTCACTCCTGTGTTCTGACTGACACACCACTGAGACAGCAACATTCTCCTGAACCTGGCACATTTCACCAACTGACACAGGGACCTACACTACCGACCCCACTGTCAGGACTGCGGCTCCCTAGCCGGGTTTGTTTTTGTTTTTGTTTTCCCTGTCCATGTGCTTTTGTTTTTCCCTGTGTTCCAGCCCTGCCCTGCTCTCCGCCCACCTGGTCATCTGACTTCATCCACCCGCCTACCTGCACACCTGAACCCCATCTTGTCATCTGCCTTGCCCTATATATTCCTTGTTTGTTTCTTGTCTCATCGCGAGTTTGTCTCAGTTTGTCTGTGTTGCTACAAGCCGTTTGTTCCTGTTCCTGTTCCGCCTGCCTGCTGTTTATCTGTACTCTTGCCTGTTTTTTTGACCACGTTTTTGGATACGATTTTTGGTATTGTTAGCCGTGCTTTTCTGGTTTTCCGACTTCGCCTGTTTGACTACGTTTTCTGGATTCCTCGTGTTGGCACGACTACTCCACTGATACTGAGACCTACACTACATATGCTGCCTCGCTGTCCCAGAAGCCTCAGAAAAACAGAGGCAATTCAGTAAATAGTGTTGATGTAACATTGGGTTACTTTTGAACACAAAGAGGACTGTCGATGCAGCAGTAGAAATCATGAAGGCGAATGTTACTCTACCGCACTCTGGTGGTAAATTTTCTCACATCTGCTAAAGCTGGTGAGAATCGTCTGGATGTTGTTTCTGTCTTCTGTGATTTACCCCTCTGCTGTTACTCTCTGGAGTTTATCTGTAATATGGGAATACACAGCATGTATCATCATTAATAGTGGATGCTGTCAGTCATTAGGAAACCGTAGAGAAAACGTAAGTCTGAATCCTCTGTTTTCCTTTTGCTGCCGTGTCATCGGAAGGTTCACACGGATCCATGGTGGGAAAGAAGTTAAATGAAATTATATGTGCAATAATGTTTATTTGTACATTCGAATACGCCAATGTGTCAGAAAATCTAGTCAAGATTATTTTATAACTGATGCTGCAAGAAGGATTCTATGCAGCTTCTTTAGCACATGCAATTATATGTGCAAGATCAATTTCCTGTTTCAGTCCCTAGAGGGAAACAAAGTATAGAAATTACAGTCAATGTGTTTCCTCTTGTAACTGAAGCTGCTCTAAGTGTCTGGTTTTGTAAATGATAACTTTTGTATTTTCCAAATGTTGGCATGTACATGTATGCTCTAGTGCAGGAGACTGTAGTTTCTGTATCACTGTGTGACTCAGCAGAGTTCACTCACACAGAACTACACAGAACTTTACTTTTCTATCACTTCACTCCAATGTGAGAATGAAGTAAAGCCCTGAGATTCTCACCATGACTCTGATATACATGCCAACCCCACTGATAGGCTGCCTGTGTCAGGACTATTCCTGCTGCACCTCCAACCCGTTTCAAAGGAATCCTTTCCAAAAGCACCCACCCCTTGAGGGTACTTTGCAGTTCTGAAATCTATGAATGCTCTATGTAGTAGAGTAATACTGTATGTAGTCACCCACAAACACTGCAAAATATTTTATTATTTATTATTATTAATCAGCTTGAATGATTCTCCATTTTTGTTGTCTCATTGATCTTCTGTTTACCTCAATATTGCAGTGAAAAGTTTGATTTGTGTTCGTTATAACGCTGCCCTGATGATCATAAGGAGCAATGAAGAGTGAATGGATATTTGCTGTATGTGAGGTCTTTACTGCAGTTATTTTGCACAGTATGGATTCATGCCAGAAATGTAAGTTGTTGTGTTTGACCGGGGGGATATACTGGATATACAGGTTTAGACAGGAGCAACTGATGTTTGTCACTGGGTATTGCAGCAGTCCACCTCCATACCTTTATTCATGTACCTGATAACGCATACAGATAATGGATGAATGAAGACAAACACGATGTCACACAGGTGGGAGTTGGATCACTGCGTGCAGCCAGGACAGCATGGACACGTTGGCATGGATACTCTGCCTTGTAATGGAATCAGTGGCCCAGGCCATGCCAAGAAAATGCAGCCACTGAGGTTTCCTCTTGCAGCCATGCTGGCTCATCACAGCAGACTCGTACAGGAACAGTCTGCTTATATATACACCATGAGAGGACTGCTGTTTTAAGAGCCACTTCAGTGTTTTTCCGGAACAGCAAACCTCCACATATTCTCCTTTACACATTCTCATCTGACAGTGTTTGTGCCAACAATCATTTGGACATTAATCAATTTGAGCTGTGCTTGTAAAGGGAGTGTAGCTCTTCTTTTTCTGGCCCAAGCACATGGTTCCGTCCCTTTAGTCACTTTGAATGCTGGGATATCAATATGACATGGCTGAGTATGATCACTGTCGTCACTCGGTATATTTCGTGGTTACCGAATGGGTATTAGTGTTCTTGTCATGAGATTGCAAACGAAAAAGAGTTCAGTCCTCTGCTGACATCTAGTGGAAATTACAGCTTTACTACTTCTAGTACTACAACGTAACGCAAAGTTGTGTGAAACTAATTGTCAAGGCACAGGCACGGACTCAAACGCAGACCAGGAACTTTCAGGTTCCAAGAGTTTTATTAAGAATCTCAGGGCAAGTTTGGTGTGACAGAACGGGCAGGGTCAAAAACCGGAAAGGCAGTCCAAGGCAGAACCAACAAGGAGCAGGGATCAAAACAGGAACAGGCTGGGTCAAAACCGGGAAGGCAGGCAGATCAGGCAACCAAGGCAGGATGGCAGGCAGGGACAAGGTAGGCAGTCAGGCAGGAGTCAGCACGGGCTCAGCAACACGTTCAGCTTCTTCCCGGATGCTGTGAGACTGAGAATTCTGCAACCCACTGAACATTACAGTCATTACTCCACATCAGGGTATTATTACTCCATATCAGGGCATTGCTGCAATTGACTGATAAACTTTGCACTTTTGCACTTTAAGACTGTAATCTCACAGAAAAATGCTGCTTCCCAGAAAGATTGCTGCTTCCCATTGAACAATTTCGCTGCTACGACTTCCACTGTCTATCTTTTAGATTTCCTGCTCACTTTATACTCATATTTATATATTTATTTACTTATTTTATCTTTAATGGTTTTTTGTGTGTTCCTCTTGATTTTATTATTGCTTGTTCTTGATTTTCATTACTATTATTGCTACCACTGAACCAGTCCTGAGTACCTCATTTCATTACCTGTCATGTACAACATGTCCTGGAATGCCAATAAAATATCCTTATCCTTATTTGTGACAGTAAGTCTGAATGGAATGTTGAGTATTCTGCGCTGCATTTGTGTTTTTTATGGGAGGGGCACAGCATCAGAGAAGAAAATAAAATGAGATACGAGGATTCCGAGGAAGTGTTATCACAAAATGATTTCCATCTCAAACAACGGGTGCTTAGCTTAATAGGGTTCTCATGACATCATGGCTTTTATGCTGACATGAGGCAAAACAAGATTTCACAGACAGGAGAGAGCTAGAGAGAAAAACTGAGTAAGTTATCATGAAAACATCTGCTTTTATATGTCAACATGAACAGCTGTGTGTCTTTGATTTTGCAGTGTGTGTCATGGTTTGACACATAAATATATGTTTCAGTCTATAATAAAATGTTCAGTATTACAGAATGTGTGTGTGTCACAATGGTCCAGAAAGTAAGGGATTCCATATGAATTATGTGAGAATGTTGTTTTGTCTGAACAGGTTTACTATCAGTCATTTTATCAACAGCTTTAGCTCACTGAGAAAAAAAGCTTACTGACAATGAATGTGAAAATAAATTTGTAAACTCTTCAGATGAAAACAAATTTCATATATTTAGTAGGGCTGTCGATCAATTAAAAAAATTTGTCAGGATCGGAGATCGGGACACAAACGCGGACCACAGGGTATACGGTTCCAAGTGTTTAATCGTAATCGGTAGGCAGTTCGTGGTAACAGGGACAGGCAGGGTTCGAAAACACGGGGAAGCAGTCCGGGGGCAGATCCAGAATCGGTAGTCGGGGCAGGCAGAGTCAGGAACCAGGCAGGCGAGTGGCGTCAAACAGATCCGAATCGGCGGGCAGAAAACGAAGTCAGGAATCAGGCAGGAACGGCGACAGTAAGCAAATCACAGGAACTAAATGTAGGGAGGAGACAGGAAGAATCATTGAAACAAACTAGCAACGAGACAGAGACACGCAGGGAAGATATAGGGCTGGGGTGACGAGGCAATGGGATGCAGGTGAGCAGGCAAGCAGGTGCAGGCAATGAGGAGATCAGGTGGGCATAGACCAGGCAGGGAGCAGGGCGGGGCTGGAACACAAGGAAAACAAAAGCACAGGGACGGGGAAAAACAAAAACACCGCGGCTTAAGGGGGCGGAGCCCTGAAAAAATTAACTAATTAATCACACAATTTGCTGTGATTAATCGCAATTAATCGCTTTTTTTCTTCTTAGGACTGAAGCTTGTTATAATGGATATTTATTTAAATGTAAAATCATGGAATTAATGTGGAATCAACACAAAGGAAGTATATCTAAATTCAAATACTATTGTTTAATAGCATCTTTTTGGCTTTGAACACAGATTCTCTCCTGTGAACTACAGATTTAAACCAATAAAACCATAAAGGCCATCAAAATTGACTGTCAGCTGAAATTGACTGAAAGGCATATTTCTTACATGCACTAACAGAAATAATAACAAAACCCAGGCCTATATGTTAAAGTGCCAGTTGAATTTCAAAACCATCAAGGCCATTAAAATTAGATATCAGCTTAGAAGGCAACAATTTCTTATATGCACCAATATAAATGATATTAACAACAAAAAATGTGTTCCATGTTCAAGTGCCAGTTGAATTTCAAAAAAGTCCACAACAGTCTGTGCAAATATGAAAAAAGAACAAGGAAAGATTCTGCTGAGAGTTCAGAACGTTGAATCTTTTTCATTCCATAGAAACAATTCTGCTTAGTCCTCCTTTATATTCAGCCAGTTACTGAGACAGACCAGTCTGTTTACATTATCAGGGGACAAAGCAGCTCTCCTCTTTTGGCCTGAGAGTGAGAACAACCTCTCACAAGGCACTGTGGTTGCAGGGGTTGACAGGTACTTGCATGCATTGGGTGCCAGCCTGGCATGTGCTCCTTCTCTCTTTGACCACCACTGTAGTGGACACCCCTCCATGTCCATTTTGGGCTCTGCTTTGTAGCGGTCCAGACATTGTTCTGTGGACTCTTCCTCTTCGTCTGTGTCCGTTTCAGAAGAACTCAGCAAGAAGACGGACATCCTCCTCTTCTTTGGTGGCTGTTTCTCTGTTGTCTCTGCAGATGGTTGTTGTGCAGGCATCTCTCCCATCACCAGGTTCCGTACTGAAGCCCACACCTCACTCCTTTCATCTTTGGGAAGACACTTCAGGTCCTTAAGCCTGGGATCAAGTGCAGTAGTGATCTTCAGCCATGTGAGGTTGGTGCTGTCCTTCCATTTAGCTAGGTCTGTGGTAAAGACTGTCTTGAACCTCACTACACAGATTGGATCGTTGTCTGAGGGCTCCATAACTCTGAGCAAGTGGCACAAGGCTGGCAACACCACTGAACAGGAGACATACTTCTCTCCCCCCAGCAGTTCAGTCACACGTCTGCAGTGGAAAGCACAAGATGTTTTAAACGTGTCAGTAAATTATTATTAATGACAAAGAGAATGACACTCACTACCTTCCTGTCTGTATGCTACACATGCATACACACACAGAAGATACAGGGGGAGAGAGATAAGATAAGGTGATATAAGATAAGATAACATAAGATAAGACTTTATTGATCCCCAGAAGGGAAAATCTGGGAGCGCGAGAACACACACATGTACAGGAAGAGAGAGAGCTAGAACACACACATGTACAGGGAGATAGAGAGCGAGAACACACACATGTACAGGAAGAGAGAGAGCTAGAACACACACATGTACAGGGAGAGAGAGTTAGAACACACACATGTACAGGGAGAGAGAGAGCGAGAACACACATGTACAGGGAGAGAGAGAGCTAGAACACACACATGTACAGGGAGAGAGAGCTACAACACACACATGTACAGGGAGAGAGAGAGAGCGAGAACACACACATGTACAGGAAGAGAGAGAGCGAGAACACACACATGTACAGGGAGAGAGAGAGCTAGAACACACACATGTACAGGAAGAGAGAGAGCTAGAACACACACATGTACAGGGAGAGAGAGAGAGCGAGAACACAGACATGTACAGGTGTACAGGAAGAGAGAGAGCTAGAACACACACATGTACAGGAAGAGAGAGAGCGAGAACACATACATGTACAGGGAGAGAGAGAGCTAGAACACACACATGTACAGGGAGAGAGAGAGCGAGAACACACACATGTACAGGAAGAGAGAGAGCTAGAACACACACATGTGCAGGAAGAGAGAGAGCTAGAACACACACATGTACAGGAAGAGAGAGAGCTAGAACACACACATGTGCAGGAAGAGAGAGAGCTAGAACACACACATGTACAGGAAGAGAGAGAGCTAGAACACAGGATACTGTAGTTTCCTCTAGGGTGATAACATTAAAGATGAAACCTTCTGATTTATTTATGTATTTATTTATATGTGTACATATGTTATATATAATAACTTTTTTCTGTGCTGAACAGAAGCTGTCTCATTAATCAACACAGGAGTCTGAAAAGTCATGAGGAGGTGAGAATAATGAATGGTTATTATTTCATGGGAAGACCTAACTAGTTTTTCACAAGGATGGGATTCACACTTAAAATGACTGTTCTGATTGACTGGGGTTCCCCCTCATGAATATTATGGTTTAGTCAGGAGGGGCTGGAATTTGTCACTGGGTGTTGCAGCCTTCTGCTTCCATACCTTTATTCTCATATACCTGTTATTAACACATACAGGTGGAAGATGAAAAATAGAAACACCCAAAAAGTGTCACACAGTAGAGAGCTGGGTCACTGAACGCAGCCAGGATGATATGGAAACGATGGCATAGATATTCTGCCTTCTAATGAAACGAATGGACCCAGGCCATGCCAGCAAAATACAGCCACTGAGTTCTCCTCTTGCAGCCATGCTGGCTCATAACATCAGGATTCTACAGGCACAGCCTGCTTATATATACATGATGAAAGGACTGCTGGGAAGAGGTTTGCATGTTTCACACACCAGTCACAAAACACTATCTTCCCCCTCAGCACCTGCAGTAGGTCCCAGCTGCAGCAGTGCAGTCACTGTGCAGTCTGACTGAGGGAGGTTTTTGTACGGCTCTCTAACACTGTGTGAACACTCGATCACTACCAGGCCAATGAAAACTCTGACAGTAGTAATCTCCTGCATCTTCAGCCTGGACTCCACTGATGGTCAGAGTGAAGTCAGTCCCAGATCCACTGCCACTGAATCGATCTGGAGTCCCTGTGTAACGGGAGCTTGCATAGTAGATGAGGAGTTTAGGAGCTTCTCCAGGTTTCTGCAGGTACCAGGATAGACGGTTGTTGCTATACACAGCACTGCTGACTTTACAGCTCAGAGACACTGACGCTCCTGGAAGAACAGTTTTCACTGCAGGAGTCTGAGTCACAGTGTACTGCCCTGCAGTTTCTGAAAATCAGAAAACAAAAATAAAACAATGAATAAACAAATGTTATTAGGGCATAATCACTCAGTTTCATGAAGCCAATATTCTTTAACTGAAACTTCTGATTTTATGTATTAGATGGTTTTCCGTTTTTTTTTTTTTTTTTAAATAATTAATTAAATAAATAAACCCCTCTCACCCTGAGTGCAGAAGGAAAGTGCCCAGATGAAGATGGTGATAAAAGTCATTGTTGCTGTTGGTTCTGTTGCCATGAAAAATGGCTCTCAGTCATGAAGTGTTAAACTCACAGGACTATAAACACTCCCAGAGCACTGAAGCATGTGCTGCCAATGCAAAGTGTCTCTATGCAAATGCTCTTCCTGGATACAGCAGGCACTTTAGCCAAGCAGTGCTGTGAAGTCAGGCGTGATGCTGGAGCAAAAGTAGGTTTTACAATAAATAAAGATGGATTCATGAATTTGCTGTAATCTTTCTGTTTCATTCATATAAAATATTACATTTTGAAATGCTTCACAATCAGAATGAGTCAACACTAATTACAGAGAATGGTCTTAACTTGTACCTAAATGTCCCAGTACTGTGTTATTACTATGGTATTACACCTTAGATGGCTCTCTTTGTCTCCCTCCTGTGGTCAGAGTCAGTAACTGCAGCCTATGTCTGTGTTCTGTGTGATTCTGCTGACTCTCCTCTGAAGGGCAGATATCTGGAGTTCTGATGTCTCCAGGCTCCTGCTTCACCTGATTCTCTCTCTAACAGCATTTAGGACAAAATGTGAAATATTATAGTTAGTGTTTAATCTGACATGATAATAATGGGGGGTGGAATTCGGTGACATGAAAGCTTTATTATTCTTCTTTATCATCAACCTGCTTCACAGTTTTCAGAATTTAAGTACACAGACTGAGCTTTTTTAGGTTGTTTTGTTTACCAGTGCAGGTAGTCACCATTTTAATTTTACACAGCACTGCTGACTTTACAGCTCACTGACACTGTCTCACAATTATTGATGAAACAATGATTTTTCTAGAAGTTAAATCTTGTTTGATGAAATGATTTGAAAACTATTCAGGTGAAAATAAGAAATGAATGGTAAATAATAAAAATTATTCCCTTTTTCTTTTATTCTTTATTTTTTACTGTACATTTCATGGAAGCATTATTATACAAGGTAAACTACTGTACCTTTTATATATCTTGTACCTTTTATATATATGTTCATTGGCGGTTTTACCATAAGGCATAGGTAGGCAATTGCTTGGGGCCTCGTCCGCCAAAGGGCCTTGTGAATTTGTGTTTCCTTTTTTAATTTATAAAACATTTTTTTTCTTTCTTGTCACTCCAAACAAATGATAATCTGATAAATCTGTCTACATGTAAATGTGGGCCTATCCAATTAAATATCTATATTTGCCAATATTTATTATCACCCATGTTTCACATTTAACGGACTATTCCACCTTGACCTTCCACCTTTGCATGCTGCATTTGCGCCAAATCAAATGACATAGCAATTCAAGTTACCATCAGAGACAGACAGTCACTAGCTTTGTGAAGCAAAGAAGCATTTTCAAAGTGGATGTCAGAAGAGAGAGAGGAAGAAGGAAGATGCCAAGTTTAAGGAAAGTATGCCTAAGCGTGATGTTAATATCAGTGCTTTGGGTTGCAGACACTGAATAGGTCTGCTTTTGCATACGTTTATGAACTGCTGTATGGAAAATATATGATTTGTACCTATGAGTTACTTTGCTTGTTCTAAATGGGTAACTTGCTGACAAGCTTGAGTTTTCATCATTGGTAACATTAGACATTACAGCTAGCAGAAAATTAAAGATTAGACTCTATACTTATAATCTTTTTCTTGCCATATTGTCTTCTTCTAACTGACTCATTTGAAGTTCTTCAGTTAGAATTCTCATTTGGGTCTGTCCTTTAGTTCTGTGGCTTTGTTAACTGAAAAGAGCTGCCTCCAAATAGTTTTTGTTCACTAGCTGTGATTGCGTTAAGCAAAATAGAGAAGGGCCTCACATTGGTCTTTGCCCTGGGCCTCCAAATCACTAAAACTACCCCTGTATATGTCATTGGCTTCCCCCTCAGCACCTGCAGTAGGTCCCAGCTGCAGCAATGCAGTCACTGTGCAGTCTGACTGAGGGAGGTTTTTGTACAGCTCTCTAACACTGTGTGAACACATAGACACCACTGACACTGTGTGTACTCTGACAGTAGTAATCTCCTGCATCTTCAGCCTGGACTCCACTGATGGTCAGAGTGAAGTCAGTCCCAGATCCACTGCCACTGAATCGAGTTGGAGTCCCTGTGTGACGGGTGCTTGCTAAATAGATGAGGAGTTTAGGAGCTTCTCCAGGTTTCTGCAGGTACCAGTGTAGTTCGGTACCATACACAGCACTGCCGGTTTAACAGCTCAGTGACACTGTTTCTCCGGAAAGAACAGTTTTCACTGCAGGAGTCTGAGTTACAGTGATCTGTCCTCTGGATTCTGAAAAAAAAGAAGTCTTATAATTACAGCATAACAGTATGAACTACTAAAATTTGTAGATGTGGTTTTGCTTATTTTGATGTCTAGTTCGATTATAGGTTGTGAATTTATAAATTGTAATTTTAAGTTAAATCCTCTTACCCTGTGTACAAAAGGCAACTGCCCAGATGAAGATGGTGATAAAAGTCATTGTTGTTGTGGGTTCTGTTGCTATGAAGAACAGCTCTCAGTCATGAAGTGTTAAACTCACAGGACTATAAACACTCCCAGAGCACTGAAGCATGTGCTGCCAATGCAAAGTGTCTCCTCTATGCAAATGCTCTTCCTGGATACAGCAGGAACTTGTAGCCAAACAGTACTGCTACCTCAGGCTTTGTGCTGTGTGCTGTGATGGAGACGAGCCAGTGTACATTGTGATACAATTCCTGTTACTGTTCCATGACATTATTAAATAATGATTGAGGAGTAAATTCATACTCATTTATAATATGTTAACCTAAAAATATACAACCAGTGCAATAGCATTATAGCAATTATCATGTTTACTCAATGTTTACGAATGTCGAACGTTACATTGATGTGACAAATTAGTTAGTATTACTATTTCAAATTTTAATTATCATTAAAACGCTACCGCGCTTTGAAAAACTCACATTAAATACTGTTTTCTTAGCTGCAATATGCACAAAGTGAAGTTACCTCTCTTGGTCACATGGTGCCACCTTTAATGTTAATGCACATTTGATATAGATTTCATATGTTTACATATGTTTGTATTGGCTATGTTATTATTTTAATGTTTATGCAAACAAAAAATCATAGTGCTGCTAATTTGTGGTTTTCGATATAAAACTTAGTGAAATGATTTTAGTTTGTGTATCAGTACTTTTTGAACATTTTCAGCACATTTTAACAATACCGCGATAATACTGATAACTGTGATAATTTTGGTCACTATAATCGTAATATTAATTTTTCATACCGTTTCTTGTCTAATACATACTGCATATATATTAATGGGTTAGACTACAGGATATATTAACATATTCTTAGAATAATTTCTAACAACTATATTGTACAGCACACAATAACTTATTGGAAAATGAAGGCAAACTCTTTAAGACATTGATCTCACAATCAAAGGAGATAATCTTTTCTCTTGAAACTATGAGTGTAATGGTTGATATGAAGCAGCAGGGCAGTGCAGGTCAGGTCTGTCAGCAGCTCCTCATATGAAAGCAGGTGAGGTCTGGAAAGCTGACCCCCCAAGGCAGGTACAGAGTGCTGTGTGATGTGCTCTTCCTCTGAGTCCTTTCTGGAGTCTTCCTCCTTTAGCCTGGAGCACATCTCATTATGTACGCTGTGATGCTGTTAGCATATGCACTCATAAGGTGCTGTTTGAAGCCACTGCTGGTACATTATTGCTGTGCAATGAAGGATCTTGTATGGAAAGAATCCATCATCCTGCCCTTTAAGAGTGATTGGGAGTTTACACTGACTCTTATACCTTTATTAAGAACTTCAGCTGCCCTACAGGGTGGCAACACACATGCTCTCAGTCACTGATTCAAGCAGCAGGTGGCTCTTCCATCATGTAAAGGGAAGAGTATCTCTGAGACCTCTGCTTTTCTCTGGCACCGTGAGTAGTGTGCCATGACCCTACAGATCAGTCCAGTTCTACTGCATAGACACTGAACAAACATGCTAAAACCCTACAGATGTCTGCTGGCTTTGAGTGCAAGCTGTGCCCTTCGGCCCAGGTTTGACCCCAGCCGTGTCATCAGCTGATGATGACCAGAAGGCCGCAGTGGTGGAACAGATTGGCTTGGCTGTGCTGGGGAGAGGGGTGGGTTTGTCAGCAGGGGCTCGGCTCGCCACTCTCAGGCACCCTGTGAGTCAGCAGGCACCTTCAGGTTGCTTGGATGATGTCAGTGATGCCACGCCCATCCTCCATCTGCTGCTCAGCTCACTGCACTGGGTCACTTTCAGTGTGAAAAATAGGCTCTATGGGTGTATGAGTGTAACAGGGGGACTGCATTCACTGCACCCCATCACTGCTGCAGTACAGTGGGTGCCATGTTAATCTGCCACACCTGGACAGACTCTTGAAGTACATAGCAGTGCCTTAATAAATGTTTGTATTACCTATTGTTTGTTTTGAGCACTTTTGTCAAATTTACACCACTGAAAATTACTACTGTGGTAGATTAAGCGTATTGGCAACATTCCTGTGAAAGACATGTCTGATGTGGATCAGGACTATAGGAGATGCTACTGGGTTTAACTTTTCTAACATCAAATTGGTTTTCATACTTCTCATTTTGTAAGGTTTGTGACAATTCTCTGGACAAATGTTGCTCTACTTCCCTCTGCTGGTATGTCTTTCTCACCTCCTCTAAAGCCTGTGAGAATCCTCTTGCTGTTGTTTCTGCTGTTTCTGTGTAATATGGGACTACACAGCATGTATCATTATTATTATATAACTGAGGTATACCTGAAAAGGAAACTGGAGAAATTGTATGACTGGATTTTCTGTGGCCCGCTTTCTGTCCTATCATTGGTAGATTCATACAAAGACGGTGCGATGCAGGGTTAAAATTCCATGAGAAACATGCTGCTTCATTAAAAATATTTACTTATGTAGCTGTAGTTGTAGTTATACAGTCGGCACAGATTGCAGAAATGTATGTAAGGAATGTGTTACACACAGTTTACACCTCGTGTGCATCACTATGTTTATACAATGCTCTGAAAAACCCCAGCAGTCCATGAGATTCACAAGTACCTGTTAATTTATGAAAACTAAATTAACATGAACATTCAATACATCAGATAAAGAAAAATACTGTGCATGAGGGACAAAGGAACATAAAAATGAAAATATAAATGTGTCAGCTTTTACTGTTAATCTCCCCAGTCCTCTGTCTGGTGTCATTGGCTTCCCCCTCAGCACCTGCAGTAGGTCCCAGCTGCAGCAGTGCAGTCACTGTGCAGTCTGACTAAGGGAGGTTTTTGTACGGCTCTCTAACACTGTGTGAACACCCAGCCACCACTGACACTGTGTGTACTCTGACAGTAGTAATCTCCTGCATCTTCAGCCTGGACTCCACTGATGGTCAGAGTGAAGTCAGTCCCAGATCCACTGCCACTGAATCGAGTTGGAGTCCCCGTGTAACGGGTGCTTGCTAAATAGATGAGGAGTTTAGGAGCTTCTCCAGGTTTCTGCAGGTACCAGTGTAGTTCGGTACCATACACAGCACTGCCGGTTTTACAGCTCAGTGACACTGTTTCTCCGGAAAGAACAGTTTTCACTGCAGGAGTCTGAGTTACAGTGATCTGTCCTTTGGATTCTGAAAAAAAAGAAGTTTTATAATTACGGCATAGCAGTATGAACTACTAAAATTTGTAGATGTGGTTTTGCTTATTTTGATGTCTAGTTCGATTATAGGTTGTGAATTTATAAATTGTAATTTTAAGTTAAATCCTCTTACCCTGTGTACAAAAGGCAACTGCCCAGATGAAGATGGTGATAAAAGTCATTGTTGTTGTGGGTTCTGTTGCCATGAAGGACAGCTCTCAGTCATGAAGTGTTAAACTCACAGCATTATAAACACTCCCAGAGCACTGAAGCATGTGCTGCCAATGCAAAGTGTCTCCTCTATGCAAATGCTCTTCCTGGCTGCAGTGGACTTTTCACTATGTGTTCTGATGGAGTCAGCACACATGGTAATAACTTTCCTGCTACTGTTTTACCACACTATGAATAGTGATTGAAATGTTGTCTCTGGTTTCACTATTTCCAATGACTGAATGTAAACTAATATATAACACTTTCATTAGGGAATATGAGCTGCTTTGTGTCTGTTTCTCTGTTGAAATAGTTGGTTAATTGAATATCCCTCAACCATTAACCAAAGACCAGTAAGAGACAGTAAACAGCCATAAATATACATGTATTTCAAAGCTTAATCTGTGTCAGTTTGTTTCTGAGGCAACTCTACTACATGATGGTTGATTCTGATGGTTATTCTGACTGAAACGTTTATTCCTGCTGACAAATCCATGGTTGTCTCTCCCTTTCCAGCACTTTTAATCAGCTATAGCAGTGGCAAGGTCATCAGACAGGTCACCCTCCTTCCCGGACGTTTTAACTCTGACCCCAGTACTTCTCAGGATGGACAGCAACATTCAGCCTCTGTCTGGAGACATTGATGTGGCTTTTCATATGTTCATGGTTAGTGTTGTTTAGCTTTTTTGCCCCCCCCCCCCCCCCCCCATCTGCAGGACAACTATTTGGTTCCTTTGCCGTTTTTCTTTTCTTTTACTCGCATCTCACCTCAATAACATTCCTCTCACCTCCAACTCCCCAAATGTCAACACCTACCTAATTAATGTTTCCCACCTGATACATGGACTTGCACCAAAAGGAAATGTGAAAACCTGTTCTTTGTAAATGTATTTGGCATATATTATCTTTAGAATTGTTTGGAAACCACATATTATTGCATTTAGCTGGATTGGGCCATAACTGTGTGTGTGTTTATATCTGTATAATAACTTAAGGGAAGCACTGAGAATTACTTTAGTGCTGGTTAATAAGTCCATATTCGTTTGTAAAAAACATAGCCATGCATGCTCCCCCACTCCCTAATTTTTCCCCTCATTTCAGTGTTTATTAATTGGAATGAAAACCTGCAACTACAAAGTGTAGTTAAAAGTGTTGTTGGTTCAATGTGTAAGTACAAAGATCTGGGATTGGTTTCCTTCTGACCACCTGTGGAGTCCAGGCTGAAGATGGGGGAGATTTCTATTGTTAGAGTTTACACTGTCCTAGTAGTGATAAAGTGTTCACACAGTGTTAGAGAGCCGTACAAAAACCTCCCTCAGTCAGACTGCACAGTGACTGCACTGCTGCAGCTGGGACCTACTGCAGGTGCTGAGGGGGAAGCCAGTGACACCAGACACACCTCTCTAGAATAGATGATAAAGAAATATAAGAGGTACAATTATTCAGTATAATCAATGTTCTTATCACATTTAAAATCAGATATGTTCTGTCAGGCTTTCAGGTAGAAGGACCAGGGAGCAGACTGGGATGACAACCCAGGTGTTTATTGAGGAAAATCCAAAAATTGTAGTAACAAAACAGCCCAAGTCAAGACCAGAGAATCCAGGAGCAGAAAATCCAAAACACTAGGCAAGGGCCAAAATCCAACAAAACAGGCAGAAGTCAAAAAACCAGAGTGAGCTAAAGACAAAGAGGCAGGAACAAAACGGACTGGAACACTGTGACGAACTGGCAGAGAAACAGAGCAGATAGAGGGGTATAAACACACAGACTGATGATGAGATGACAGGGAACAGGAGTGCAGGATGGGCTTCAGGTGGTGGGTGTGGCAGCAGGGTAGATAGGAGGGACAAGAGGTGGGGTGATGGGCTGACAACAAAAACAAACATGCGTGCAAAAAAACCCAAACACTGACAATGACTGACAGACACTGACAATGTTCTATGAATGAGTCATATTTTATTGCCTCCCAACTTTACATTTTTAAATTTCATGCATTTATTAATGTGTTTATATTTTGTTAAGAGCTGCCAGAAGTATCATCTCCTACCACTGAGCATATGTCAGTTCCACCTGCATGGTAAAATGCAATTCATTTTACAACATATTTGAATAATTCTTCATTTGTTATTGTAGTTTCTGAGAGAAAAGGAAATTCCCTCTTTACTGAACCCATCAGGACAGAGCTTATCAGCCCACTCCCAATGCCTGGGTCCTAATCCTCACCAAGGCCCTCATTTGTCAATATTGTGCACATATCAATCTGTGAGTAAGCTGTGCTGGTGATCATTTCAAAGCAAAGTGTGAGAAGAGTCCACAAATATGTTTACAGCAGCGTATAACATAAATCATGTTCATATAATTCTGTCTGCTGTTAAAATAGTTGTACTTATTCCATATACTAAAGTTGAGAATGAGACAGTAATACACAATTTGTGATGCCTTGTGTGAGTATATTAATCCAGTAAATCTATTACAGGTCTTATTGATTAAGATGGTCATGTGTTTCTTTCCCCTTCCAGCACTTTTAATCAACTGCAGCAGCTGCAGGTCCCTCACACAGGTAAGCCTCCTTCCTGGATGTTTGAACTCTGACCCTGTTACATCTCGGGATTGGGAGCAACATTTAGCTTGTGTCGGGAGTCAGTGGTGCACCTTTCCATGCTTTCTTTGTTAGATTTGTTTGTTAGTTTTGTGTAGAGTGAGGACCCCAGTCTGACAGACTATTGCAGGTTGACTGTAACATTGAAGCATGTGCTGCCAATGTAAAGTGTCTTCATGCAAATGATTGCAAAAAACAAGTCAATAGATTACAAACGTTTGATTTCAGGCACTATTTCTGTAAATCCTGTGAATGTTCACACACTGTGTAGGTGCTGGGAGGGGTGGGGCTGGCTGCACAGGGGCTGTTGCTGTGGGTTTTGAGGAGGAAGTAGCCAACGAATCAGCTGATTTCAAACCCACGCTGTAAGGCTAGTGGTCACTCTTGTCAGAGTTAGAGGGTTGTGACACTGCTGATGACAAACTCTAATGTGTAGCAAAGGCAGCCACGTGCAGGTGAAGACAACCTGATTGCATCAGTGTGCCGAGCAAACAGGCCTACAAATGCCTGTATGATGGAAACAAGAGCTGGAGCTTAGCACACCAAGTGCAGCCAGCAAAGTAGCTGAAGCCTGACAGCAAGAATGTGGATCTGTAACAGCAATGTACAGTCAGTCCTGTTCATGGCTGTGAATGCTGGAGGGCCACCAAGACTGACAAACACAATCTCAACCCAGCACCAAGATGCACCAGAGCACATCAAACTGCATCAGCACAGAGATCAGGCTGAGGGGGCTCAGACGGCTGGGCCACTTACTATTGCTGGAAAACAGCACTAGTACTGAGACTGCCCTCTGCTGGACGCAACAGGGCAAGCATTGCATTACAGTACACTACATGCATTTAGCAAATGCTCTTCTCCAGAGCGACTTCTAGCACAATGGAACATGAGCGTATCCACTCAAGTTAAATAAGCAACAGCATCAGACCAGTCCAACAACACTCCCAGACAAGTCAGTGTAAAGATTAACACCATTCAAGCCCTACCACAAGTTAACTTGTGCAATCTGAGTAGGCAATGGAAGCCAGGTATACAACAATACATCATTCACTAGAACACAGAATCCAAAATACATCCCAATACTACACGTAAAATAAACATCAAATACTGTAGGTAGCAGGTGTTATGTGGTGGTGATTGAGGTGGAATCAACCAAGAGACTGGCCCTAGAACACCAGGCAGTGCACTATAGAGCCTGAGCTTACCAAGATGGGCTTAACCTGGGGTGAAGCTGCAAAAGTGTCTAATGACCATCCAGCATAGCGTATATGTGTTGGAGCCATATCTCTACAGGCAGGGTAATTCAGTAAGTGACCAAAACCTATAGCCAGCAAGCTTTTGTTACATTCTCCTCAGAAAATAAACAGGCACATAGTCAGAGCATAGCTCAAATAAATAGCTACAATAACATTATTGTTTCCTTTCGTTTAAACTGACTAGCATGCAAAAATCTGTTGCACCGAAAGACTGAAATGTATTGAATATCTTACATATATATGACAGAGGCTCTCCTCCACTGTATTGAGTTTACCTTAGATTTGCCACAATTTAAACAAGTCTGAACCTCCTTTCAAATAATATACCTAATAAAATACTATATAAAACAAGGAAAACAATTACATCAAGTTTTTAACCATTATTCTCCTCCCCAGAGAACAGCACCTGCAGTAGGTCCCAGCTGCAGCAGTGCAGTCACTGTGCAGTCTGACTGAGGGAGGTTTTTGTACGGCTCTCTAACACTGTGTGAACACTGGACCACTGTGTGCACTCTGACAGTAGTAATCTCCTGCATCTTCAGCCTGGACTCCACTGATGGTCAGAGTGAAGTCAGTCCCAGATCCACTGCCACTGAATCGATCTGGAGTCCCCGTGTGTCGGGTGCTTGCATAATAGATGAGGAGTTTAGGAGCTTCTCCAGGTTTCTGCAGGTGCCAGGATAGACGATCGTTGCTATACACAGCACTGCTGACTTTACAGCTCAGTGACACTGACTCTCCTGGAAGAACAGTTTTCACTGCAGGAGTCTGAGTCACAGTGTACTGCCCTGCAGTTTCTGAAAATCAGAAAACAAAAATAAAACAATAAATAAACAAATGTTATTAGGGCATAATCACTCAGTTTCATGAAGCCAATATTCTTTAACTGAAACTTCTCATTTTATGTATTAGATGGTTTGCCATTTTTTAAAATAAATAATTAAATAAATAAACCCCTCTCACCTTGAGTGCAGAAGGCAACTGCCCAGATGAAGATGGTGATAAAAGTCATTGTTGTTGTGGGTTCTGTTGCCATGGAGAACAGCTTTCAGTCATGAAGTGTTAAACTCACAGGACTATAAACACTCCCAGAGCACTGAAGCATGTGCTGCCAATGCAAAGTGTCTTCTCTATGCAAATGCTCTTCCTGGGTACAGCTAGAGCTCTTAGGCAGGCAGTCATTGTGATAAATTACTTCACTCTTTTTCACACTACAAAATACTGATAGCATAATCTCTGGAAAGGGTAATGTTTTTAGAATGTATTATACCCATGTATGATCGTGATTTAGAGCACAATGTATGCATTAAATTAGTGTCCTGTTCAGTTAAATGTCCTCATACTACATATATACTGCATATATGTTAATGTGTTAGACTACAGGATGAAATTAATATATTCTTTGAATAATTTCTAACTATAATGTACTGCACACAATAACTTATTGGAAAATGAAGGCAAACTCTTTAAGACATTGATCTCAGAATATTACATTTGATTAAATAGAAATCTCTATGTTACAGAATTACAGTTCAAAGGAAATAATCTTTTCCCTAGAAACTATGAGTGTAATGGTTGATATGAAGCAGCAGGGCAGTGCAGGTCAGGTCTGTTAGCAGCCCCTCATATGAAAGCAGGTGAGGTCTGGAAAGCTGACCCCCAAGGCAGGTACAGAGTACTGTGTGATGTGCTCTTCCTCTGAGTCCTTTCTGGAGTCTTCCTCCTTTAGCCTGGAGCACATCTCATTATGTACGCTGTGATGCTGTGTGCATATGCATTCATAAGGTGCTGTTTGAAGCCACTGCTGGTACATTAGTGCTGTGCAATGAAGGATCTTGTATGGAAAGAATCCATCATCCTGCCCTTTAAGAGTGATTGGGAGTTTAAACTGACTCTTATACCTTTATTAAGAACTCCAGCTGCCCTACAGGGTGGCAACACACATGCTCTCAGTCACTGATTCAAGCAGCAGGTGGCTCAGCCATCATGTAAAGGGAAGAGTATCTGTGAGACCTCTGCTTTTCTCTGGCACCGTGAGTAGCGTGCCATGACCCTACAGATCAGTCCTGTGTTACTGCAGAGATACTGAACAAACTACTGTCATACATTTATGCAGCAGTATCATTTTTGTAGTATCAGTGTTATGGCACAAATTCACATGTGCAGATCTCCATCAGCATTAATACAGGAAGTGTAACAGGCACTGCTGGACTTCTTTCAGGGTGGACAGCACTGGCTGAAGCAGAGCATGCTGGGAGTTCCAGTGGGAGAGGGAGGAAACAGGCCGATTGAGGCTGGCAGCAGGATTGTTGCTTTCAGACTGCAGTCTGTACAGAGACTTGTCTGTTCCCAGATCCATCGCTATAGAGGGACTTAGCCTTTAGTTTCTTTCACAGGGTGAGGAGGTTTGACAGACAGGTTTTAGAGTCCAGAACAAATCAGGGTGTCCTACCAGTTTAACCAGCATTATATAGAAAAATGCAATTAACATGACTCACTTGGCCTTAACTGGATCTTAATGTGCATAGCTTAAGGTACAAAGCAGCATCTTACTAAATATTTGCATGTCTTATTACATGTTTGTTCAGCATAGCTGGATGCACAGCTGTTGACTGTTTTATGTGTTACACATGCTGATCCATTGTGATGTTACAGAAGACCAAAGGGAATGTTGATGATTCCATATGGAATGTGAATGCATAAATGTTGTGCTATGCAAACTGATACTGATGTCTGCAAATTATATTCTCATGAATTGAATACTTATATTTATCACAAAGTGAGCAAATACTTATTACTGTGTGGGATCCACCTTTTGACAAGGTCCCGAAACCACTACTGTTATATTTGACTGCAGTGCCACCTAGCGGATATGATGGATCAGAAAGAAGGGACTATTGGTATTTTGCGATGAGTGCATGTCTGCACCTTATATGGGGTAAACTGACATATGCACGTTCTGGTATACAGCACAGGCTCAGTACCACATTACACTGTGGGAGTTTTTATGCCATGTTCAGAGATTCACCAGGATTGAGAAATATGAAAGAATGTTTTTAAAATGTAAATGTTATTTGATAAAATGACATGAGAAATATTCAGGGGAAAATAAGAGAAATTATAACCATGATTCTTGTCTCAATTTTATGTTTGCTTTTTACTGTACATTATATGGAGGCATTATCATACATGGTGAGCTACTGTATCTATTATTTATGTTTTTTCCCCATACACTGTCTGGTGTCATTGGCTTCGCCCTCAGCACCTGCAGTAGGTCCCAGCTGCAGCAGTGCAGTCACTGTGCAGTCTGACGGAGGGAGGTTTTTGTACGGCTCTCTAACACTGTGTGAACACAGCAACACTATTAGGGTAGTGAAAACTCTGACAGTAGTAATCTCCTGCATCTTCAGCCTGGACTCCACTGATGGTCAGAGTGAAGTCAGTCCTGGATCCACTGCCACTGAATCGATCTGGAGTCCCCGTGTGACGGTTGCTTGCACCATAGATCAGGAGTTTAGGAGCTTCTCCAGGTTTCTGCAGGTACCAGTGTAGCCAGTTGCTGTACACAGCGCTGCTGACTTTGCAGCTCAGTGACACTGACTCTCCTGGAAGAACAGTTTTCACTGCAGGAGTCTGAGTCACAGTGTACTGCCCTGTAGTTTCTGAAAGTTTAGCAAAACAGAATTAGGAAGTCCATTAAAGAGTTTGAATTTTCAGCAACATTTCAATGTTAATTTCAAGGTGTAGAGTAGAATTATGCATAATAAACCTCTTTTACCTTGAGTGCAGAAGGCAACTGCCCAGATGAAGATGGTGATAAAAATCATTGTTGTTGTGGGTTCTTTTGTCATGAAGGATATCTCTCAGTCATGAAGTGTTAAACTCACAGGACTATAAACACTCCCAGAGCACTGAAGCATGTGCTGCCAATGCAAAGTGTCTCCTCTATGCAAATGCTCTTCCTGGATACAGCAGGAACTTGTAGCCAAACAGTGCTGTTAACTCAGGCTTGGTGCTGTGTGCTGTGATGGAGAGGAGCCAAAGTACATTGTGATAACTTTCCTGTAATTGGTTAATGACATTATAATATAATTATTGATGAGTAAATTCATAGTTATTCATGATATGTTAATCTGAAAATACACAGCCAGTGCAATGCAATGCAATATTAGCATAAAAGCAATTATCATCATTTCATGAGTATGCTTAAATCATGAACCTAGAAATACAAGAGAAAGTAAAATTACAACATGTTTATTTCTTCTGCACTATAAATTGCAGTATGAAATTTAAATTAGCAGATCATTCAGGTCTCACCATAAAGAAATGCCCTTTTTCTATATCTATGAATAATGAAATCATAATCTTGCATGCATGGATGAGTGCAGAAGAGAGCATGCTCCATCTGTGCTCTACAAACATACAGACATTTAAATAAGAGAATAATCTGTACAGAAATACATGGTGTTGATAAGGACAATGAGAAAAGCTATATTCATTTCATTGATTTCATTAATGAATCATTTTTCATTCCCAGTGATGACCTGGGAAATAAGGTGTGAATGCAGAGCCAATCAAATATAGAGGAGCGATCCAGTGGCCAGATTTAGAGAACCGGTTTGGAAGCTGTGCTTGAACACTATGGTTAACATCCTTACTCATGTAATAACTGTCCTGGGTGCTATAATGACCACAGTAAGTCAGGACCTCAGCTGATGTTTCATCTGAAACTTGACACCCAGGAAGCTGCCTCAGAGTGACGTCTAGTGGTGATGTGAGCATTTGCAGTGTTGTCTGTATGGATGAGGACCCATTTGGAACACCACTCAGCCCTCAAAGAGATTTGAGAGCGGAGGAGTCGGATTCGGGAGGAAGGGTGTAACATTCCACCGGCCACTCCCACACAAACCAGTGACTGCAGCAGCAGCCCCTGAAGCAGATGGAAGGAGCAGCTCCAATGAAAAGCTGCAGATCTTCAGCTAATCAGGTCGCCATAGAAACATGTGATGCCCTTCCACTCCATGAGAATCAGGTACCCCACACAGAGCTCTGGCCTGCAGGGGGCGTCCAGGGAGACCACATCTGAAAGGGGCGGGGCCAAGGAGGAGAGGGACAGCAGGTGGGCCAATACACACCGAGAGGAGAGGAGGGAGGACCAATCAGAAAGAACACATGGACATTCCTCAGCAGGGAGGGGTAAACTCAACAGGACTAAGAGGAGAGGAGGGAGGACCAATACTGCAACAGAGCTGATTGAGTCCCTTGTTTCTCATGTATGGACACTCGGCTTTAATGTGTTGGGAGGGTTGTATACAATTGCATCATTGGGCTCTTTGGAGAGGATGCACAAGGTTTAAAGGAACAGAGGTTACCTATAGCTCCACCTCTCATTTTACCCAGAAAAAGGTTCCTGATTCACCTTCCTGTCCAGCTCAGTCAAAACCGCTGACAAAATGCTAAGCATTGGGTCATCATGACGTCACAAAACCAAACAGAGAACCAATGTTAAATCTTCATTTCCAGCTCAGAGCTACAATGACATCATAATTAACTCTTCCCACACAGAATAATCCTGCTCAGGTGTGACAGCTGGCAGTGTCCTGAGAATTCAGTAAGAGCTGAATAGGACCAGTTATTAGGATTATTTATTAAACAGGTATAGAGATGCATAAAGAAATACTCATCATTTTAAAAACATAAAGATGAGTTATTGAAAATTACGCGGTGTATTATCTTAAATGAAAATAATTACGGAGGATCTTGTTCATATGAAAAAGACTGTCAATCTGATCAACAAGACATGCAGCATACATTGATTCAGTTTCTTCAAGCATTTACTTTGAGTTACGTAAATAATAACTGAATAAATGTATAAATGAAATGAAAGCATGAATTGTATTAGTGATAAGATGATATCTTACATATTGTACAGATTTTCTCCGCAAGCTGTTTGTGGTGTCACTGGCTTCCCCCTCAGCACCTGCAGTAGGTCCCAGCTGCAGCAGTGCAGTCACTGTGCAGTCTGACTGAGGGAGGTTTTTGTACGGCTCTCTAACACTGTGTGAACACATCGCCACTGTGGTAACTCTGACAGTAGTAATCTCCTGCATCTTCAGCCTGGACTCCACTGATGGTCAGAGTGAAGTCAGTCCCAGATCCACTGCCACTGAATCGATCTGGAGTCCCTGTGTGACGGGTGCTTGCTAAATAAATGAGGAGTTTAGGAGCTTCTCCAGGTTTCTGCAGGTACCAGGATAGACAGGGTGGGCTACAACCAGTTAGAGGAGTGCTGGCTTTACAGCCCACAGTGACTGTCTCTCCTGGTAGAGCAGTTTTCACTGCAGGAGTCTGAGTCACAGTGATCTGTCCTCTGGATTCTGAAAACATAAATAAATAATAGTAATAATAACTACAATGAAATAAACATTTCTTGACATAAGAAAAGATACATATTTTTTCAAATATTATGCAAATCATAATTTATGGGTATTCACTGCTATATTGCATTTTTGATTCAGTATTTCAGATGATGTCAAAATTGTCCACTTACCCTTACAGAGGGTGAGTGCCCAGATGAAAATGGTGATAAAAGTCATTGTTGTTGTGGGTTCTGTTGCCATGAAGAACAGCTCTCAGTCATGAAGTGTTAAACTCACAGGACTATAAACACTCCCAGAGCACTGAAGCATGTGCTGCCAATGCAAAGTGTCTTCTCTATGCAAATGCTCTTCCTGGGTACAGCAGGCACTTTAGCCAAGCAGTGCTGTGAAGTCAGGTGTGATGCTGGAGCAAAAGTAGGTTTTACAATAAATGAAGAGTGATTGATGAATTTTCTGCAACATAACTGTTTTATTCATATAAAATATAGAACTTTAAAATGGTTCACAATCACCATGAGTTAATACTAATTATAGAGAAATGTCTTTAACTTCTACTTAAATGTCCCAGTGAGATGATGTGACTGCACACCAGTTTCATCACATGTGCGATCACTCTGCAAATATACCAGTTCCTCACTTGTTTAAACATTCATCCCAGAGTTATACTGCACACATTCACCTGGCCCTTCATTTGTTCCATATGTCACCTGTATCACGCTGCCACCCGATGATAGTGAGAGGGACTGAATTGTTTGTTTCTATGATTTGGATGTCCCTGTAACAGCCTGATGGGTCGGAATTTTGTACCAACTTATTTTTAATGATCGTTCATTTAACGTGAGTCATTACGTCATCTTAATTTTGATGCTTTACTTGTTAGTAAGAAAATGTAACATTTGAATGCTTCTTGTGTGAAATGATATAGTCCTGTGGAGGGAACCCTGACTTTTAATGTCTGAGAGCTGGAACAAGGTCTATGGATGGCAGAGGATTATGTAGGAAAGTAAATATTTTACTGCATTTAGATTTATAGTTTCAACATCATATCTTTACATTTGTAGCCAATAACAACAATAAAACAGAAGAGAGAACACCTTAATTGTATTAGGGTATAAATACCAGTAGTGCCCAAATAGCAGACAGTAGTATAATGATGGTTATTGTAATACCGCCCATTATGACACCCACCATCCTCTGTTGGGTAGGCCTACATTTTCTCTTTGGCGGGTTAAAGTTTTATTGTTACTAGCCGCTCTGGTGGGTACTTTTTTGGAAATGAACAAATATCTCAATGTTAAAGAACCCATGTGAAAGATACCAAAATACATGCTCCGGTGTTACATGTAATTTAGGTGCCGCCCCCCTTGCATCGGAGTAAATTCGACTGCTGGTGTACATACTCACAAGAAACTGAATAGCTTTGTCTTCGACATTCTTTTATTTGCGATTGCCAAATCAAAACACTTGGAACAAATCAGAATGAAATGAATTTTTGAAATACAATATGAATAGCTTAAATAAAGTATAAGATTTAAATAGCCACAAAATAAAAAAAAAGTGTAAACCAGTGGCATAAAATAAATTATAAATACAATATAAATAAGGCACTGCACACAATAAGATATTAAAAAACAGTATCGGCAAAAAAAATTACAAGAATATCAAGGGGGGGGGGGGATCTTATGAAGACATCTACTGGTGCTTTTTGGTACTGCATCAAAACTACACAACCACCTACTCAACCTCATATCCCCTGCTGCTACAGCGTAACTCTCCTGCTCTTTCTTGCAGCAAAGTCATCTATAACATGATAGCTTACTTGAGACCACATTAAAATCAAAACACAAAATATGAAATGATTTTTTTTAAATACAATATGAATAGCTTAAATAAAGTATAAGGCTTAAATACCTACAAAATAATTTAAAAAGTGTAAACCAGTGGCATAAAATAAATTATAAATACAATATAAATAAGGCAATGCACACAATAGGATGTTAAAAAAAAACCCAGTATTGCCAAAAAAAAAAATAAATTACAAGAATATCAATAAAAGGGGAGAAAGGGGGCTCTAAGGTATGCTATAACAGGAATGATGTGCACTGTGCAGGCTTAAAACTATAGGAAAAGGCATAACACGTTAGCTTTTAGATTAAGGCTAATATTGCAAGCTAAGAAAACGTGAGCTAACCAGTTTTCAATAAAAATGTAAACAAGTTTTATTTTAATTTTAACTCTTGCTGACCCTATAATATTTACATATTTGGAAGCTGGGTGGGAGTGCCATTTGTCATAACAGCTTTGGTCCTTCGTAACATGCCATTAGCCTAACTGAAGTTAAAACAGTTCACGCTAGCTATTTATTGATTAGCAAACCATGTTTGGTTAACAACATGTCGTTGTTCTCCTACGTACAAATAATGTCATGACATCACCTTTATTGTAACATTGCCTCTGTCTTTCTCTCTTTTTTCCTCTTCTTCTTTTCTTTTTTTCCTCCCCTGGGCACCAGACAGTTTGGGACGTTTTGACATGTTGTTGTTGTCCTGTCGTCGTAATCTTGTTGTCGAGCCTGCTTTTGGGGTCACGTCAATGCGTGCCCCCCCCCCCCCCCCCCTCCGCCAGCAGGTAGAGTCTAATTAGTCCGGGGGGAAGGGGGAGCATCTCAGGAAAGTAAAGTGTGATCATCATTTTTATTATTATTTTTATTCATATTTAATAGTTTTAAGAAGAGTATTTTTTTTTTCTCCCCTGTTTTTGGCGACCCCTGGATGGTCGGCACCCTTAGCATTTGCCTATACTGCCTATGCCGCGGGCCGGCCCTGACTTGTACAGTTATCTTGCTGCCTATCTGCATAGCTAGTGTAGCCCCTGTTAGCCAGTAATAAGCTATACAATGTTTCTGACGCTAAATGTGAGCATTTTGTGATGCACTTAAAATGTAACTGAATTCGGCCTGTAAAAATTTGCCTGAATTAATTTTTTAAAGTGCTTTTTCAGTGGGTTAACTAGAAAGCTGCAGGAATTTTAGATTGCCAGCTTGTCAGAATAATCGCTGCTTTACTAAACTAGCCTGCCGCATGAAGAGAAATTAGACTAATGTGAATTATCAATGAGCTCGAATCCACATTGATAACTAATAATGGTATAAATTCATGTTTGTGGATTTGAAAAAAAAGAAGAGCATGTCACTGTGGACCACGTAGGCTACAGAAATTGATAGCTTTGTTCATTGCTGTAGTCAAATGTCATCTGTGGGTGTAGAGAATTTCATGGAGAGCTGATCCACAGGAATGCCCTGGCTTGTTTTTTTTGAATTTACTGTACAATGACAAAATGTCTGATGAAGACTTTCAAATAGATGTGCTTATTTTGAATTAAATTTGTCATTACCTGGTCTGTGCACATGAATTGAAGATGATAAAAATAAATAACAGCTGAAATAAATAACAGTTGCAATGTTCCAACAGCTCAGTACAATTGTAGTGTTTTTATACTTTTTCTTTTAAATACAATAAATTACTTTGCTTCATGAAAAATAGAGCTGGCTTTCATCTACCACCCATCCTGGCTGGTGCCCTAAAAAGTACTACAAATGAGGGCACATGGGAAAAGAGATTACAATTACATCAAATTTAACCATGATTCTACCCCACAGGCTGTTTCTGGTGTCATTGGCTTCCCCCTCAGCACCTGCAGTAGGTCCCAGCTGCAGCAGTGCAGTCACTGTGCAGTCTGACTGAGGGAGGTTTTTGTACGGCTTTCTAACACTGAACACATAGGCACTACCAGTATAGTGGTAACTCTGACAGTAGTAATCTCCTGCATCTTCAGCCTGGACTCCACTGATGGTCAGAGTGAAGTCAGTCCCAGATCCACTGCCACTGAATCGAGCTGGAGTGCCTGTGTGACGGGAACTTACTTTATAGATGAGAAGCTTCGGAGCTTCTCCAGGTTTCTGCTGGTACCAGTGCAGGTAGTCACCATTGTAAGTAAACACAGCGCTGCTGACTTTACAGCTCACTGACTCTGTCTCACAATTGTTGATGAAACAATGATTTTTCTAAAAGTTAAATTTTGTTTAATTAAATGATTTGAAAACTATTCAGGTGAAATCCCCTTTTCTCTATTTTTTTCTTTCTTTTTACTGTACATTACATGGAGGCATTATTATAAAATATAAACTACTGTACCTTTTATATATATATATATATATATATATATATATATATATATATATATATATATATATATATATATATATATGTTGTTAAATTCCCAGTCAGCGCCTGCAGTTTTTGTAGGGCTCTCTAACACTGTGTGAACACATTGACACTATGAGGGTAGTGGTAACTCTGACAGTAGTAATCTCCTGCATCTTCTGCCTGGACTCCACTGATGGTCAGAGTGAAGTCAGTCCCAGATCCACTGCCACTGAATCGATCTGGAGTCCCCGTGTGTCGGTTGCTTGCTAAATAGATGAGGAGTTTAGGAGCTTCTCCACGTTTCTGCAGGTACCAGTGTAGCCAGTTGCTGCTATGCACAGCGCTGCTGACTTTACAGCTCAGTGACACTGACTCTCCTGGAAGAACAGTTTTCACTGCAGGAGTCTGAGTCACAGTGTACTGCCCTGCAGTTTCTGAAAGTATAGCAAAACAGAAAACAGAATTAGGAAATTCATTAAAGATTTTGAGTAGGGCATTTTCAGGAACATTTCAATGTTAATTTCAAGGTGTAGAGTGGAATTATGCATAATAAATCTCTTTTACCTTGAGTGCAGAAGGCAACTGCCCAGATGAAGATGGTGATAAAAGTCATTGTTACTGTGGGTTCTTTGGCCATGAAGAACAGCTCTCAGTCATGAAGTGTTAAAACTCACAGGACTATAAACACTCCCAGAGCACTGAAGCATGTGCTGCCAATGCAAAGTGTCTTCTCTATGCAAGTGCTCTTCTTGGGAACAGCTGGAGCTCGTAGGCAGGCAGTCATTGTGATAAATTTTCTTACTCTCTGGAATGGGTATTTTTTTTAGAATGTATTATACCCATGTATGATTGTGATTTAGAGCACAATGTATGCATTAAATTAGTGTCCTGTTCAGATAAATGTCCTCATATTACATACATAGTGCATGTATGTTAATGTGTTAGACTACAGGATGAAATTAATATATTCTTTGAATAATTTCTAACAACTATATTATCCTGCACACAATAACATATTGGAAAATGAAGGCAAACTCTTTAAGACATTGATCTCAGAATATTACATGTAATTAAATAGAAATGTTTATTTTACAGAATTACAGTTCAAAGGAAATAATCTTTTCCCTAGAAACTATGAGTGTAATGGTTGATATGAAGCAGCAGGGCAGTGCAGGTCAGGTCTGTTAGCAGCTCCTCATATGAAAGCAGGTGAGGTCTGGAAAGCTGACCCCCCAAGGCAGGTACAGAGTGCTGTGTGATGTGCTCTTCCTCTGGGTCCTTTCTGGAGTCTTCCTCCTTTAGCCTGGAGCACATCTCATTATGTACGCTGTGATGCTGTGTGCATATGCACTCATAAGGTGCTGTTTGAAGCCACTGCTGGTACTTTGGTGCTGTGCAATGAAGGATCTTGTATGGAAAGAATCCATCATCCTGCCCTTTAAGAGTGATTGGGAGTTTCCACTGACTCTTATACCTTTATTAAGAACTTCAGCTGCCCTACAGGGTGGCAACACACATGCTCTCAGTCACTGATTCAAGCACCAGGTGGCCCAGTCATCATGTAAAGGGAAGAGTATCACTGAGACCTCTGCTTTTCTCTGGCACCGTGAGTAGCGTGCCGTGACCCTACAGATCAGTCCTGTTCTACTGCAGAGATACTGAACAAACTGCTGTCATGCATTTATGCAGCAGTATCATTTTTGTAGTATCAATGTTATGACACAAATTCACATGTGCAGATCTCCATCAGCATTAATACAGGAAGTGTAACAGGCACTGCTGGACTTCTTTCAGGATGGGCAGCACTGGCTGAAGCTGAGCATGCTGGGAGTTCCAGGGGGAGAGGGTGGAAACAGGCCGATTGAGGCTGGCAGCAGGATTGCTGCTTTCAGACTGCAGTCTGTACAGAGACTTGTCTGTTCCCAGAGCCATTGCTATAGAGGGACTTGGCCTTTAGTTTCTTTCACAAGGTGTGGAGTTTTGACTGATAGCTTTTAGAGTCCAGAACAAATCAGGGTGTCCTGTCAGTTTAAGCAGCATTATGTAGAACCATGCGATGAGCATGACTCAGTTGGCCTTAACTGCATCTTAATGTGCATAGCTTAAGGTACAAAGCAGCATCTTACTAAATATTTGCATGTCTTATCACATGTTTGTTCAGCATAGCTGGATGCACAGCTGTTGACTGTTTTATGTGTTACACATGCTGATCCATTGTGATGTTACAGAAGACCAAAGGGAATGTTGAGGATTCCATATGGAATGTGAATGCATAAATGTTGTGCTATGTAAACTGATATTAATGTCTGTGAATTATATTCTCATGAGTTGAATACTTATATTTATCACAAAGTGAGTAAATACTTATGTGTGGGATCCACCGTTTGACAAGGTCCCGAAACCACTAGTGTTATATTTGACTGCAGTGCCACCTAGTGGATATGATGGATCAGAAAGAAGGGACTATGGGTATTTTGTCATTAGTGCATGTCTGCACCTTATATGGGGTCAACTGACATATGGACATCACTTCAGCTCCTGATTGCTATGGACCACACACAACACATTATGTCTATTCAGTTTTAATCTTGGGAGGCGTACAGCATCATTCATTCTTGTCATTTTGAATGAAGCTGTTGTATCACAAATATGACAATATATTTTTATGTTATGTAAAAAACAGTGGATTTTTGAGGTATTTCATATAGAGTGATAGAGTAACTGAGTATAGTATAGAGTGATAGACTAACTGCGAAAAATATACCATACATTGAGGACAGTGAAATTGTATTCCTTACTTTAATTCCTGTCTCACATGTTTATACATACCTTACTTACATATACTTTTTCACTTGTTTATACATATCTATCTCTCTGTGTCTGAAATTCAGCCTCCTCCACCGATTGTATCTGGTGTCATTGGCTTCCCCCTCAGCACCTGCAGTAGGTCCCAGCTGCAGCAGTGCAGTCACTGTGCAGTCTGACTGAGGGAGGTTTTTGTACGGCTCTCTAACACTGTGTGATCACATAGCCACCACTGTGTACACTCTGACAGTAGTAATCTCCTGCATCTTCAGCCTGGACTCCACTGATGGTCAGAGTGAAGTCAGTCCCAGATCCACTGCCACTGAATCAATCTGGAGTCCCTGACTCACGGGTGCTTGCATCAAAGATGAGGAGTTTAGGAGCTTCTCCAGGTTTCTGCTGGTACCAAGATAGAGCACTGTCTCCATCAGAATCTTCGTACACAGCACTGCTGACTTTACAGCCCATTGACACTGTCTGCCCTGGGAGAAGAGTTTTCACTGCAGGAGTCTGAGTCACAGTGTACTGTAGCTGTGTAGTACAGGGTGAATGTTCCCTTTAAGAGAGGCAGCTTTACTAAACTGGGGGTGGGGAGGGGGGGCGGTGCTGAGCCTGACTAGGGAAGGACTTCGTCGGCTGAGATGGACGGCATAGCGCTGCAACACGTGTCTTTCTGTTTAATTAAAGGCATTCATTTTTAAGGATTCTGTTTTATACAGTATTGTCGTTTGTACTGTTATTTGTTAATAAAAAAAAACATTTTCCAAAAGGTTTATAGACCTACATAAACGCTCATAATAATAGGCTCCCAATCTGAGACAACGCCTGACAAAGCTCTGTGAAACAGAAGCGCAGAAACAGCATACTAGCTCGAACAAATGTAAGATTTGAGATTCATATTTATAACATTTATATTTATTTAGAATTTATGTCCACATATTCATCATCTCTATGAAAAGCTACTAAAATTGCTAATACAAAGAACAACAACATTAAATAAGAATTACACTTGTAGCCCCACTGATGCTGAGACCTACACTACTGCCCCACTGACACTGAGACATTTACACATTTACATTTACATTTATTTATTTAGCAGACGCTTTTATCCAAAGCGACTTACAAAAGTGCATACAGCAAGTATAGCGACAGTACAGGGACAGGATGTGTACAGTTCCACAATGAGACAGTTCTCAGCTGAGAGCAAGGTCTGTTTGAGGACACAGTACTATTAGATTTGTACAATTACAGCCTATAGGGCAACTAATACGATACACTTTGAAACGGCAAACTTCAACAACTTCAAACGCAGAATGAGCATCAGGGTAAAGGTGGCAACAAGAAACAATTTAAAAAGCACAATTTAAAAAGCACAGCAATTTACGACAGCACTGATTGGGGCGGGGGGGCAGCAATTGTGTGCTGGGTCAGTCCAGGTAGAGTCTGAAGAGGTGCGTCTTCAGGCCCCGTCTGAAGGAATGGGGTGAAGAAGCTGTCCGTAGCGAGACAGGGAATTCATTCCACCACTGGGGAGCGATGTGGGTGAAACGCTGATGTCTGGCAGAACGAGCACCTCCTGCCTTGACCACGCAAGGAGCGAGGCGTCCAGTTGCTGCTGAGCGCAGGGGTCGGGCTGGTGTGTAGGGCTGGATGAGGTCTTGGAGGTAGGCAGGGGCTGTCCTGTTGATTGCAGAGAAGGCGAGGGTCAGGGTCTTGAATCTGATCCTGGCAGCGACAGGAAGCCAGTGGAGGGATTTCAGCAGGGGAGTAACATGGGAGAATTTGGGGAAGTTGAAGATCAGTCGGGAGGCTGCATTCTGGATGAGCTTGAGAGGCTGGGTGGTGCAGGCTGGGAGGCCTGCGAGGAGAGCGTTGCAGTAGTCCAGTCGAGGGAGACCTGTGGCCTGGATAAGGAGCTGCGTCGCATATGTTGTCAGGAACGGACGAATCCTCCTGATGTTGTGGAGGAGGAATCGGCAGGCCCATGACGTGCGAGCAATGTACTCCTTGAAGTCCAGGTTACTGTCGAGGATGACACTCAAGCTCTTTGCTGACTGAGGGATGGTATTGTGGTGCCATCGACGGTGATGGAGAGGTCATGCAGGGGGGAAGGGCCGGCTGGGATGAAGAGCAGTTCCGTTTTACTGAGGTTCAGCTTCAGATGGTGGGATGTCATCCATTTGGAGATGTCAGCCTACACTACCGCCCCACGGACACTTAGACCTACACTACTGACATTGCCTCACTATCCCAGGAGCCTCCAGAGGAGCAGAGGCTGTTCAGTTTGTGATGTAGCTGAACTTGTATATTGTGCAGCTGTAACTATTGTGTAGAAGTGGAAATTCTCAGGACACCTGTTGCTCTACTGCCCTCTGGTGGTATGTTTTTCTCACTTCCTCGTGAACTGTTTTTGGAATCTTCTGGACTGCTGGTTGTGTTTTCTGTGATTCCCGCTCTGCTGCTTCTCTCTGGAGTTTTTTCTGTAATATGGGAATACGCAGCATGTATCATTATTAATGTGGCGGAGCTGTCACTGATAAGGAATCTGTGGAGGAATACCATGACTGGATCTTCTGTGGCTCGCTTTCTGTCGTGTCCATATAACGATGGTGCGATAAACGGGTGAAGTAGTGTTACAATTCTTACTATAGTAATCATGTTTAATACCGCTAGATGAGGTGTCAGAAAGTCGTGTTTTTAGGGAATGGCGTATTCAATGTGAACACCGACATCGATGAAAATCGTAAAAATAAAGTAATGAAACGTGCGATAATGTCGGAAATAATGCACATTTTTGTACCTTCATCGAAAAAAACGTAGTGGCAAATGAAACAATTTAAAAGAGATTATTCAAAGCTGAATCACTGATAAAGATTCAGTGCTGAGTCTGTTTATAGTTTAATGCATCAGTTGTTCGCAGTGAGAAACGCAGTCGCTGTAGCGCAGGGAGGTTTTTGTACAGCCAGTCAATCAGAGTCAATCACTGTGGTTGACTTTCGGCAGCGGCAGCAAACTGGAGATCGGCAGTAAGTTTGCAGCGATTTCACTCTTCATTTCGCCATTATTATGAACTTGAAAGCTCATATCAATCTAGAATGATCGTTAAATATTGCTTGGTTATTTTTGCAAATACTATTTGTAATTGTAGCAACCAGAATACATTTTGCATCTGTCGAACGATGTCTTCGTTATTCCCAACGCTTTACTTTTCTGGAGAAAATAGGTCCAAATTATTAAAATGTTGCGCGACGCATGTATTTACTTCCAAATACGTATGCATTTTATGAGGATTGAGTTGAAGAGCACGCAATAAGAAGGGTATTATTTTTTTTTAATTATGAGTTTCACTTGACTTGTATGCATAGAATAAACGCGCCGCTTCGTTTTCCAAGGATGACGAAACTTTTGTAGGATAAATTCATTTTGCCGCTTGAATCTTTTGCTTTCTTCTCCGCGCCGGGCGAGAGGTTTTTGTGCGGGACACTAATAGGAACTGAATCACTGTGGTACACTTTTGGCAGCGGCACCAGACTGCACGTTGGAAGTAAGTATTCCGATTTAAAGTAATATTCAATAACCAGCACACGTAGTGATAATTTTCCCTGCAAAGGATAGTTTGTTTTCTACCTCCAGGATTTCAAGTAGCCTACAAACCGTGCTTTGTGTGGAGTACGTTAGGTTGTGTTTATCATGCCATCCGAAATGGAGATAGCTAATCATAGCATTCAAATTAATGTGAATAATGCTTATAAGTACAGTTAACAGCATTTTGGTAAAGCTCTGTTATCTCGATCTCGTCCATGGAGTGAACGCGTGTGTAAATCAGCTTGAATGATTCTCCATTTCATGTTGTCTCATTGATCTTCTGCTTAACTCAATACTGCAGTGAAAAGTTTGATTTTTGTTCGTAATAACGCTGCCCTGATGATCATAAGGAGCAATGAAGAGTGAGTGGATATTTGCTGTATGTGTACTCTTTACTGCAGTTATTTTGCACAGTATGGATTCATGCCAGAAATGTAAGTTGTTGTGTCTGACTGTGGTGATACACTGGATATACAGGTTTAGACAGGAGCAACTGATGTTTGTCACTGGGTATTGCAGCAGTCCACTTCCATACCTTTATTCATATACCTGTTAACACATACAGATGATGGATGAATGAAGACAAACACGATGTCACACAGGTGGGAGTTGGGTCACTGCGTGCAGCCAGGACAGCATGGATATGATGGCATGGATATTCTGCCTTCTAATGGAATCAGTGGACCCAGAAAATGCAGCCACTGAGGTTTCCTCTTGCAGCCATGATGGCTCATCACAGCAGACTCATACAGGAACAGTCTGCTTATATACACCATGAGAGGACTGCTGTTTTAAGAGCCACTTCAGTGTTTTCCGGAACAGCAAATCTCCACATATTCTCGTATACACATTCTCATCTGACAGTGTTTGTGCCAAGAATCATTTGGACATTAATCACTTTGAGCTGTGCTCGTAAAGGGAGCGTAGCTCTTCTAGTGTGGCTCCGTCGCTTTGGTGACTTTCAGTGGTGGGATATCAATATGACATGGCTGTGTATGATCACTGTCGTCACTTTGTATATTTCATGGCTGTCCCCATTGGGATATCAACCTGGCCACTCTAATGCAATGACTTGGTCAGGTGTTTCTTTTGAAGTTACATTTTGCCCAAAGTATACTCCATATACCATTTCTTAAAGGAGGCTATTTGAAGCTGTTCCCGGCAGAAAGCTAATCATGGCCGATAGCTTGATAACAGTAATTAATGTTCCATAGTGATATAGGCAAGGTAGGCATAGGCATTTCCTTTTAAAAAGACATTTATCTTGAATTCCCCAAATTCTTACTCCGAAGTCAATTTTACCATGAATGCAGAGGGTGAGTGCTCAAATGAAGATGATGACAAAAGCCATTGTTGTTGTAAAATAATGAAAAAATAAGAGAAAATACAATGTGCCAACTTTTACCATTCAGCTCCTCCACAGACTGTATCTCATGTCTTCGGCTTCCCCCTCAGCACCTGCAGTAGGTCCCAGCTGCAGCAGTGCAGTCGCTGTGCAGTCTGACTGAGGGAGGTTTTTGTACGGCTCTCTAACACTGTGTGAACACATAGACACTGTTAGGGTAGTGAAAGCTCTGACAGTAGTAATCTCCTGCATCTTCAGCCTGGACTCCACTGATGGTCAGAGTGAAGTCAGTCCCAGATCCACTGCCACTGAATCGATCTGGAGTCCCCGTGTGACGGGTGCTTGCATAATAGATGAGGAGTTTAGGAGCTTCTCCAGGTTTCTGCAGGTACCAGGATAGACGGTTGCTGTAATACACAGCACTGCTGACTTTACAGCTCAGTGACACTGATACTCCTGGAAGAACAGTTTTCACTGCAGGAGTCTGAGTCAAAGTGTACTGCCCTGTAACTTCTGAAAATCAGAAAACAAATATAAAACAATAAATAAACAAATATTATTAGGGCATAATCACTCAGTTTCATGAAGCCAATATTCTTTAACTGAAACTTCTGATTTGATGTATTTGATGGTTTGCCATTTTTTTAAATAAATAATTAAATAAATTAACCCCTCTCACCTCGAGTACAGAAGGAGAGTGCCCAGATGAAGATGGGGATAAAAGTCATTGTTGTTGTGGGTTCTGTTGCCATGAAGGACAGCTCTCAGTCATGAAGTGTTAAACTCACAGCACTATAAACACTCCCAGAGCACTGAAGCATGTGCTGCCAATGCAAAGTGTCTCCTCTATGCAAATGCTCTTCCTGGGTACAGCAGGAACTTGTAGCCACACAGTGCTCTGTAATGTGTATGATTTAGAGGGAGTATGTAAAGCAACCTTTCTGCGTTGTTTTTATCAGAGTTTACATTATGTAAAGTTTGAGTCAGAACATCTTACTGACCACTCATGTTTTACTAATCAACAGTTTAACTAAATATGACTCATTTCTTTAAGAAAAGACCAAACATGTTACCAGATATTAGGAAATAACATTGAAGCCTATTAAAATCACTACTGCTTCCTTGGCCTAATTTCATATTCACTGTAACTCCCTCTTAGCCTTGAGTTGCCATGTTGCTGATGAGTTACAGGCAGTTCTTACACGCAAAGGTGTACAAGGTCCCTTGTCAGAAGGTGGGGTATATGTAGATGATCCTGTGATTACAAGGGAGGGAGGACACAAGTCCAGCTGTCACTCCAAGCTCAGTCAAAACATTGCATCTACCGCACTACGCCACGTTTGGGAGCACTGAAACCATGTGTGAGGTGCCAGGAAATTGCCATAATGATAACTTTGGAGTAGTTTATCTCCAGCACAACAGCCATGGGCTACCTCAAAGGAAGTGGCCATCATAAAACAAACAAGTGAGTTACAGTTACAGTTTTGTGATGTATGTGAATAATTCACACGTGTCTATGGCACCATTCTCATGACACACATACTAAGATATATGCTTCTGTCTTCTGCTTTCTGTAAAACAAATATAATTGTATATAATTATATATTACATTATTGTTGTATGTAATTTAAAATGCATAGATTATATATGAAATACAATCACTTTTAAGTATGTCTCTGAAGTCTGCTCTGCTCATTTTCTGAATGACTGGCCAACTGTACTGCTCTGCACCTGTAAACAGTATGATGGGTTAAATGAATTGGGAATGTTCTCTATTAAATCATCAAGCTGTTCATCTATCTCAGCTTGCAGAAGACCACTATATTCCTCATTGGATTAGCATGCTAGCAGCTCTGGCACCTCATTGTCCTCCTCTGTGCTTGTAGCATCAGCAGACGAGCTCAGCGTCCTCTACAGCCTCAGGGGGATGAGTCTCTGGCACTGCCGGTGTGTCGCTGGCCTCCAGGGTCTGACTCTCATCCTCTGCCTCCCTGCCGGTCTGGTGCAGCTGTGTCTGTGTCTCACTCTCTGATGCAGTGTCAGACACCCTGTGGCAGCAGGGCACATTCTGGAGCTCCCTTCTGCTCTGGTTGGTTTTTGGTTATTGATTAATCATACAGTAACTCTCATTTCCAAATGCTGGTAGTAAATAATCATTGCTAGTTACATTTTGAAGCTTTAAGGAGGTTTGTCAAATAATTATTACTCGTTATTTATTAAAAACACATGTATCTTAATTTCTAAATAATTCAATTTTACATAGAGACAGCAGTTATGTCAATATTATTATTTTTGCTCTGTACTCAAGCAGGGTGGATTTGTGAATCAATGAAGAATATGAGAGGCGAGTCCACATTGTGATATTATAGACATGTCTACACATGTCTGTTTTACTACCTTGAAATAACAACACTTTTGTGTGCAATTCCCCATTTTTAGATGATCCGAAGTATTAGGATATAAAGGTTGAGGCTTAATTACGGCAGGGTAGACATGAAGGTTGAGGGGTAGTTATGGTTGACGAAGGACAGTTGTTCCATGGTAAAGCACTCTGGAACAGAAAGGAGGGTGGGGGTAGATTTCTGGTGGTACGCAGAATGGGGGGGAGGGGGGGTTACTGAAGGATAGGTGGGCAGAGTATTGGCAGGTATATTGAGTAATTATATTGGTTGGGGTAAGTATCCTTGGTGAAAGGATGTGACATAGAAGATTGGGAAATAATGTAAAATGCAGTTACTTGTGAAGGGTGGGGGCATTCTGGGGGCATTAAACTCCTTGGGGCATTAAACTAAGGGTAGTTATCTATGTTGAGGCTTTTGTGTATATGTCGGTCATTCAGAATGAAATATTAACCCAGACTTCAGACAACAGTGCATTTAAAACCTGACATCTACAAACACCGAGCCCAACCTGAACTGAACCCGAGTGTTATAACTGGTCCGGTCCCAACATTGTTCTTCAGGTCCTATTGGGTTTGACTGGGTTGCAGGGCTTTAGTGTGTGTGTTTATGTGTGTGTAAAGTGTGTGCTTGGTTGGCAGAGGAATTTGTAGGTATAAGTCATCGGCTGTGTTTTCACATGTTAGAAAGTTTAGCTCTGCACTGTCTGTAACAATAGACAGAATGGAATGCCGGGATGGGAATGTTGGTCATGCAACAATAGGCTGATTTTAAACTGTATTCAATGTAGCAACTGACAGAACTCAATCAACCTGCACAGTATGAGAAGGAAGATGTGTTTACATCTGAAAGTATAAAACTCTCCAAAGACATCCATTCTCAAAATGTACAGGAGATGACAGACAGACAGAAAGAAGAAATGATAGAAAGAAATATCTAGAGAGAAATAAAGAAATGCATTTTTCTTTTGAAATCTTAATTTTTATAGTTATTCTCCTCCACAAAATAATTATGTTGTTGTTATTATTATTATTATTATTATTATTATTATTATTATTATTAGTAGTAGTAGTAGTAGTAGTAGTAGTAGCAGTAGTAGTACTAGAACTATGCACAGATGATCTCCTCCACAGACTGTATCTGGTGTCATTTGCTTCCCCCTCAGCACCTGCAGTAGATCCCAGCTGCAGCAGTGCAGTCACTGTGCAGTCTAACTGAGGGAGGTTTTTGTACAGCTCTCTAACACTGTGTGAACACATTGACACTGTTAGGGTAGTGAAAACTCTGACAGTAGTAATCTCCTGCATCTTCAGCGTGGACTCCACTGATGGTCAGAGTGAAGTCAGTCCCAGATCCGCTGCCACTGAATCGAGTTGGAGTCCCTGAGTGACGTCTACTTGTATAATAGATGAGGAGCTTTTGAGCTTCTCCAGGCTTCTGCTGGTACCAGTGTAACCAGTCTCCATCAGAATCTCTGTATACAGCGCTGCTGACTTTACAGCTCATAGTGACTGTGTCTCCTGACTGAACAACTTTCACTGCAGGAGTCTGAGTCACAGTGTACTGCCCTGCAGTTTCTGGAAATCAGAAGAACACAAAGAAGTGATGATGAATTAATTAACTATTTAGACAATTTAAGCAACTTCTCCTTTCACGAATTCCCTCATTTCAAACTAAAATGTGTATTAATTAAATGAAAAATAAATGCAAAATCCTCTCACCTTGAGTGCAGAAGGCTAGTGCCCAGATGAAGATGGTGATAAAAGTCATTGTTGTTGTGGGTTCTGTTGCCAAGGACAGCTCTCAGTCATGAAGTGTTAAACTCACAGGACTATAAACACTCCCAGAGCACTGAAGCATGTGCTGCCAATGCAAAGTGTCTCCTCTATGCAAATGTTCTACAGCAGGCACATGTAGCCAAGCAGTGCTGTGAACTGTGGTGAACGGTGTTGTGTGCTGTGATGGAGAGGAGTCAGAACACATTGTGATTACCCTATTGCAACTATTTTATGACTCTGTAAACCAGTCATTGCCACCTTGTCTGTGTAATTATGTAACAGTGTGCCAGTGTAGCCATTTCTGATGACTGAATGTTTACCAATTCATACTTTCACAAAGGAATATGACCTGCTGTAAAATGTCACATATTCATGAAATTAGATTATCAAGAGTAGCTTGAACAAAAGAAACAGCATAACAGTTTATGTATGCATGGTAATTCCCTTGTTTGTGTCATTGTGTACGTATAGTAACTCCTCTACTGACAGTCAGTTATTTGGTTTGAAAGGTTTCTTTAACCTTTTCTATAAACTATGATGTGATTGTTAAAAAAAATAGGTGTTTAATTGAATAGCCTTCCATCATGAACCAAAGACAAGACAGAAGCAGTAAAAGTACATGTCTATACATGAACATTATATTTAAAGGGCTGGTCGCTGTCAGAGTGATTGTGCAGTAACTTCACTAGAGATACAGATGGTGATTTTTAGTCACAGTCTTATTTCTGCTGGTAAATCTATGAGTGTCTCTCCTTCTCCAGAGCCTTTAATCAGCTGCAGCAGCTGCAGAATCCTCAGACAGGTGTAGCAGGCTGGTCCAGGTAACCCTCCTTCCTGGATGTTTGACCTCTGGCCCCATTAAATCTCATAGTTTGTGTTTGGAGATGCTGGTGCATCTTTTCATGTTTTGATTACATTTGTTTTGTTTGTTTTGTGTAGAGTGAGGGTCCCGGTTCAAGAGCCTAATGAAGTCTGGCTGGGACATTCACTTTAATTCATTCTTTTACACACCCACCTCCAGCACACTTATTCTGTTCCTTTGTCTTTCTTCTTCTTTCACTCTGACATCACTAATGTCTTTCTCACCTCTAAGTCTCTGTCCCAAAATATCAACCCTTTACAAATTACTATAGGCTACCTAATCTTTTTTGTCAATGTGTTTGGCATATATTATAATACTAATTGCCTTTAAACTGTTCATTTCTACATTATGTGTTATACTAGTATGTAGTCCAAGCAACCTAATTGGCATGGAACAGTATTTGTTTACCAAATTTCATAGGGATTTAACCAGGCATGGAAAGGCATTTTCAAATCAGATGAAAATACAATGTGAAATAAAGGTTTTGAGAAATGACAGTTTGTATTCTATCACATACGTAATAATAACAGATAACAAAACGTGGAATCAAAATCTCTCCTCATGTCTCTGACCTGCTGTATCAGAGCTCCGGACTGAGAGCTGACTGGGATCAGCTGCCTCCTCTCCTGTGTCTCCGATCAGAAACATTCAATCACTTCAGCTCCTGATTACTATGGACCACACATAACAAATTATGTGTATTCAGGTTTAATCTTGGGAGGCATACAGCTTCATTCATTCTTGACATTTTGAATGAAGCTGTTGTATCACAAATATGATAATACATTCTCATGCTATGTGCCTGGGGTCATTGGCTTCCCCCTCAGCACCTGCAGTAGGTCCCAGCTGCAGCAGTGCAGTCACTGTACAGTCTGACTGAGAGAGGTTTTTGTACGGCTCTCTAACACTGTGTGAACACTGGGCCAGAGGAACTCATCATACAGTAGTAATCTCCTGCATCTTCAGCCTGGACTCCGCTGATTGTCATGGAAAAGTCAGTCCCAGATCCACTGCCGCTGAATCGAGATGGAGTTCCTGAGTAAAGGCTGCTCACTCTATAGATCAGGAGTTTAGGAGCTTCTCCCGCTTTCTGCAGGTACCAGGATACACACGGTGGGTTACAGGCAGTGCTCACAGTTCTGCTGGCTTTACAGCCCACAGTGATTGCCTCTCCTGCCAGAAGCGTTTTCACTGCAGGGGTCTGAGTCAAAGTAATATCAGCCCTGGAATCTGAAATAGAAATAATATGTCATTAGTGATTTTGAACCTGATTTAAGAAAACATCCAGTTATTTTTAGAAAATTGTATTTATGTATTATAATGTATGTCAAGTAAATGTTAAAAAACATGTACTTGGGCAAAATTTTACATAAAAAATGAGACTGAAAGAATCATTTCTGCTCAGCTATTTTTACCTTGAGAAGAGAAGGTATGTGTGTATAATATGTGCATTGACATCAGTATTTGAAAGTAATTTCATGCAGTTCTAAAAATACAAATTTCAGTATATTTCCAAAAATCTTCTCACCTTGAGTGCAGAAGGCAACTGCCCAGATGAAGATGGTGATAAAAGTCATTGTTGTTGTGGGTTCTGTTGCCATGAAGAACAGCTCTCAGTCATGAAGTGTTAAACTCACAGGATTATAAACACTCCCAGAGCACTGAAGCATGTACTGCCAATGCAAAGTGTCTCCTCTATGCAAATGAAAACAGGACACATTTTAATAACTTTATCATTTATTATATAATCCGTGCGTGCTAAAGTATAGAGTGAAACAGGCTGCATGTTGAGACATTGACCTCAAGTCCACATTGGACAGATTTCTCCCATTTGATAACCGTTTAATAATTCAATCTACCCACGTGAAAAATGAATTTGGCAACAATAATGCGTTAATGGGTCAAAAAACACTCACACATTAACATAAACACCTACAAATGAAGTCCCCTCTTCTGTCTTTTTCTGAAAAAAAGGTCACATATCCTGTATTATGGTTCTTATCTGAGGTAAGTGAATTGGGAAGATCTGAAATTCCTCTGAAAAATAACTAGCAAACCAGCAAACACAAAAGGAAATTAGTTTATAACACATTGTACTTTTACCCTATGATTTTAAAAGAGAGATCGGCCTGATGATTCTGTTGCCTATTTGACAACAACATTCCCTACAGTTTAAACAGAAGCTAACTCTGCATAGGGCACAGGACTATAAAATAACTGGAACCGTTACAGCAGTGAGAAAATATATTGCCCCACTGATACTGATGCACTACTGTCCTACTTACAATGAAACTGACACTACTGCTCCACACATACTGAGACCTGCACTAATGGCTCATATACAATGAGATTTACACTACTACTGCACCGATACTGACACGTACGTGCTGATGCTCCCCTTATCAGCAGCACCCCCACAGGTAACCCGAGGCACAGGCACATCCCCAAGGACCACTTGTTACGGACGACCGTTTTCGAAGAAAGAAGTGCATGCATTACCTAAGGAGGGACCTGTTCAGAGTTAAGAGTCTACGTAACAGTGGGTTACATTAGGTTAGGGTTATTTTAGGTTAAAGTGGATAGTCAATTATATATTTTGTAGCAGCCAAGGCAGATATGGAGCTGGGACAATATGTTTCTGTATGAGTCAGGGTGCATGTGACAGAGAAGCCGATGTTGCTTCTCTTGGTGCAGGTGCAGGTTTTCACCTGACCTTCACTTCTCCTGGTGTCTTGTGTTAGGGATACGCCTGATACCTCCTCCCCATGCCTCTGACCACTGTGAGAATGTTTTCATCTTATTCAGCAATAACGTTATGTGTATAACAGAAGGAGCTAGGGGAAAGTAATAAAAGAGAAATGTATGCAGACTAAGGGGGCTTCCTTTTTGGGATGTGAATGAGTGATTGGGGCGAATGCATATACACCGCATATACATCTGTTGCTCCGCGGACCAAGCCGGTTTACTGTATGCGATTGATCACCATATGCAATAAACCAAACAACCATGATTACATCAGACTCTGTGAGGACCTATTATTTTCCGGAAGGCATCAAAGTGTGGAGGGAGCCTCCAGTCCGATTGGCCTAGACTGTGAGAGGTTTTCCACCACAATTTGCTATATTGTTAAGGTTAAATTGCTGTTTCCTCAAAGATAAAATTAGCTAGAATTTTTCCAATCTCGTGTTCTAATCGCACCGGTTTTAGCATAAGTGCTAAACAGCTAATCACACTGGTGTGACCGTATGCGCGAAAGGGTTAACATGACGCCGTTGGTGCATGAATGAGTACGTACTTCCGCTTACGCAGAGGACGTCAGTTGAGTAGGCGGTCATTCAGTGTGGCCCAGGACACATTCGCATTCACACTGCTAAAAGAATGTGGCCATATGTGGCCCAGACCACCTCAGAATGTGGTCTGAGCGAACGGATCTCAATGCGTCCTCAATGCGTCTTGCATGTCAATGCCAGTTGTGAACAGGGCCTGAGACTTACGCAACTGCCCTACTGACACTGAGACCTACACCACTTACGCTGCCTCACTGTCCCAGGGCCTCAGAGAAACAGGCTATTCAGTAAATTGTGCTGATGTAACATTGGGTTACTGTGGTACACAGAGAGGACTGTCGATGCAGCAGTGGAAATACTGAAGGCGAATGTTACTCTACCGCCCCCTGGTGGTCAATTTTCTCACATCTGCTAAAGCTGGTGAGAATCCTCTGGATGTTGTTTCTGTCTTCTGTGATTTACTCTTCTGCTGTTACTCTCTGGAGTTTATCTGTAATATGGGAATACACCACATGTATCATCATTAATAGGGGATGCTGTCAGTCATAAGGAAGTCATGGGGAAAATACGTCTGAATTCTCTGTTTTCCTTTGCTGCCGTGTCATCGGAAGGTTCACACGGATCCACGGTGGGAAAGAATTTAAATGAAATGAAATGTGCAATAATGTTTATTTGTACATTAATCGAATACGCCAATGGATCGGAAAATCTAGAAAAGATTATTTTATAACTGACGCTGCAAGAGGGATTCAGCGCTGAGTCTGTTTATAGTTTAATGCATCAGTTGTTCGCAGTGAGAAACGCAGGCGCTGTAGCGCAGGGAGGTTTTTGTTCAGCCAGTCAATCAGAGTCAATCACTGTGGTGGACTTTCGGCAGCGGCACCAAACTGGAGATCGGCAGTAAGTTTACAGCGATTTCACTCTTGATTTCGCCATTAGTATAAACCTGAACGCTCATATCAATCTACTATGATAGTTAAATATTGCTTTGTTATTTTTGCAAATACTATTTGTAATTGTAGCAACCAAAATATATCTTCCATCTATCGAACGATGTGTACATTATTCCCAACGCTTTACTTTTCTGGAGAAAATAGGTCCAAATTATTAAAATGTTGCGCGACGCATGTGTTTACGTCCAAATACCTACGCATTTTATGAGGATTGAGTTGAAGAACACACAATAAGAAGGGTTTCATTTTTTTTTATTATGGGTTTTACTTGACTTGTATGCGTAGAAAATCGCGCCGCTTCGTTTTCCAAATACGACGAAACTATACTTTTTTAGGATAAAATCATTTTGCCGCTTGAATCTTTTGCTTTCTTCTCCGCGCCGGGCGAGAGGTTTTTGTGCGGGACACTAATAGGAACTGAATCACTGTGGTACACTTTTGGCAGCGGCACCAGACTGCACGTTGGAAGTAAGTATTCCGATTTAAAGTAATATTCAATAACCATCACACGTCGTGATTATTTTTCCTATAAAGGATAGTTTGTTATCTACCTCCAGGATTTCAAGTGAAGACAGCGCTCCACATGTGTGGAGTACGTTAGATTGTGTTTATTATGCCATTCGAAATGGAGATATTCATAGCACTCAAATTAATGTGAATAATGCTTATAAGGACTGTTAAATCATTTTGGTAAAGCTCTGTTATCTTGATCTCGCCCATGGAGCGAACGTGTGTGTAAATATTTGGGTCTTTTTTGTGACACATTTTGCCAATACTGTACTTTTGTGGTAATGCACACATATTTCTTACAAAATCTCATTAAGTCAATCATTTTTATTTAAAAAGATGTAAGCGTTTGGTGATAGACTGTCAGATGATTACGGGTCCGTTTTAAAAGAGGGCTCAGTTCGAGCTTCTTAGTTCTGTGAGCAAGGGGAGACTTTGCGTTTGCGTTTGTGGTTCTCCGGGTTTTCGACGAACGATTTTGCGAATAAGTTTTCCATGAAACGTGTCTGAAAATGAAAATGACTTTAGACACAATGTTGACTCTTAGTGCGTATAACGGTTCCGTTGTACATTTTTTTAACCTGAAAATGATCATTTTCTTAAATCTACTCATGTTGTTCCGAATGATGGGAAAGGCTTAATCTTACCAAATTGTTGCGTACAAATATTTTGGTTATTTCCAACAAGGTATAAACTTTTAAAAATCACATTTGATGCATTTGTAAAACTGGGACTGGATTTTTTCACTGGCCCGTAAAGATGGTCTGCAAAATATATTGGTATCTGTCAGACTACAGTAAAAGGCTACATTACACACTGCAGCAGGGATCAGGTGTTTTACAAAATGTCCTGTTTGTGTGCAGCATAGATATCATTACATTTATATGCATTTCTACAATCAGTCTATGCACTTGTCTATATTTTATATAGACATATATAAATTAATAATATATTGTCTATATAGTCTATATTTTGTAATACAAGTTCTGTATTTGTTTCTTGCATGTTCTGAATGAAAATAAGAGTCTCTTCTCCATCTCCTGTAGTCCCGTGTTGAGTCTGTATTTCCTCCCCTCTCTCTGACCTCCCGTCTCTGCTGTTTCTCCCAGAAAACGTCTCTCCCACCCTCACGGTCCTGCCCCCCTCTAGCGTGGAGCTGTCCAGCAAGAGAACGGCCACGCTGATGTGCCTGGCCAACAAGGGCTTCCCCTCAGACTGGACGCTGCGCTGGAAAGTGGACGGTAGCAGCAGGAGCTCGGAGGCGAGCGGCGGGGTCCTGGAGAAGGACGGCCTGTACAGCTGGAGCAGCACCCTGACTCTCTCTGTGGACGAGTGGAACAAGGCGGGGTCACTGACCTGTGAGGCCACCCAGGGCTCCCAGGCTCCGCTCACTCACACACTGAGGAGAGAGCAGTGTTCTGAGTAGCACCTCACACACTCCTGTGTAGAGCGGCTGAATGCTCTGTTTTTACTCTCTTCTGCACTCAGCTCTTCTCTTTCTTACTCACTGATTACTTGTAGACTAACAGTGTGCTGTGCTTCAGCTCATGTGTGAATCCATTCTCCAGGCTGAGCTTTTAGCAGAACAATCTTTCATGTGCTCTGATTTTTATCCCTGTTAGATATATGTGTCTGTGTGTGGTTTGATGCTTCAGTGCTGTTATTATTGTAATAGAGAATAATAAAGATTTCTTCTTGAGTCATAAACTCTATTGTTCTTGTCTTTATTAATCCAAACACAGAGACAGTGATGCACTCTTTGTACTGGTGAGATAGGAGGGTAAACCTGCAGTTTAACTGAAATCATTTGGAGCCATCAGAGGAGTGATAGATGTCTGAAATCAAAGCTGTGTGTGAACTGCACCCCTCCCCCATGTCCATTGACTCTGTGGGAGTTATGAAGATGAAGGGAACCCTGTTTTCGGGGAATTATTGCTACATTGCCATTACATACAACTTTACACCTCAGCACAGGGTTCATAATGAACTCAGTTACAAAGCTCTGACCAGCAGCTATCTCCAACCATGAATATAAGGATAAGACACCACGTATTTGAGATGAAGATGATATATGGTAGAGTTTAATATGAGAGGATGCTCATTCTATGAATATAAATTCTAGAATAATGCTAGTATGTTTTCACATTTGAGATTACACTTTTATAATAGGTGAATGATACTAGTGTTTTTAATATTCCTTAATATTGCTCTCTGACATTATATTTTGAACCAAGCATCATTGAAATACTCATAAACATTTATAATTGATTTAATGTACAATGTTTTACCATTAGACCTGTGAGTGATGTGTAAATGCATGAGGTAAAATAGTGCATTTATCAGGTGGCTGGAGGCCTGAGCAGTGAGAGGAGTGTATGGCTAAATTAGCTGCTGCTTCATGATGTACAATGTGCTCTCAGCTCACACTAACCCCCATGGGGATGGGGGAACATCTGGTGACAGTGCTGCTCTATTCTGGGAGTAGCAGAACCGCCCCGCCCTGCCTATGCAAATCTGAGTTTCACCCCCACAGCTCACAGTTTCACAGTTTCACAACCAAAAATCCCCTGGACTGTGGCAGCTGTGTGGGGGTGGGCTGTTTTCACCTCTCTAGAGGAGGGACAAGTTAAATTGATTACATTTTTAAAACATATTGTTCAACAAATAGTATTAACTAAGTAATTAATGATCCATACACATGTTATATAGACATCAAAACAAAATAAATATATTAGCTTTATAACAGCAGAAAATTTGTATCCATCTATGGTTTTGCTGAGTCAGCCCAATATCACAGTACTTACACGGTGATCTGGGTAGTATTTGATAACCAGCAGAGGTCATATCATCTACACAGCAGAACAAGTCAAATCACACAGATCACACTCTTTTCTCATCTTAAATATGTTTCTATGCATCTTCCTTAGCGTATGCAATTATATATGCAAGATCAATTTCCTGTTTCAGTCCCTAGAGTGAAACAAAGTGTAGAAATGACAGTCAAGGTGTTTCCTCTTGTAACTGAAGCTGCTCTAAGTGTCTGGTTTTGTAAATGATAACTTTTATATTTTCCAAATTTCACATGATAAAACATGTCTTTGGTCTTCAAAGAAGTATTCATTATTCCAGTTTGAAAGCAAAGTTTGCTCAAATTATGTAACTGAATAAATTATGGCATGTAATGTTAAGTAAAATGCAGTTCATCTGAGTTACATTTCAGCTGATTCCAAGTCCAATATTTTTGCTTTTAGAGACTTTCTGTTTTGTTATTAGATTTATAAAATCAGTTGTTTAAACCTCTACAAATAGCATGGTCCACAGACTGTTGTTCCTCTTATCCTGTTGGGACACTGACTGAAAATTCTATCCAGCCCAGATTGAATTGATACATTATACTGTACTTCACTGAGTATGTTTGTGCTGTAGAGCTGCACAGAACTTTACTTTTCTATCACTTCACTCCAATGTGAGAATGAAGTAAAGCCCTGAGATTCTCACCATGACTCTGACATACATGCCAACCCCACTGATAGGCTGCCTGTGTCAGGACTATTCCTGCTGCACCTCCAACCCGTTTCAAAGGAATCCTTTCCAAAAGCACCCACTTTGCAGCTGTGAAATCTATGAACACTCTATGTAGTTAAGTAATACTGTATGTAGTCAACCATAAACACTGCAAAATATTGTATTTTTTATTATTATCAATCTGCATCAATCAGCTTGAATGATTCTCCATTTCATGTTGTCTCATTGATCTTCTGTTTACCTCAATACTGCAGTGAAAAGTTTGATTTGTGTTCGTAATAACGCTGCCCTGATGATCATAAGGAGCAATGAAGAGTGAATGGATATTTGCTGTATGTGTGCTCTTTACTGCAGTTATTTTGCACAGTTTGGATTCATGCCAGAAATGTAAGTTGCTGTGTCTGACTGTGGGGATACACTGGATATACAGGTTTAGACAGGAGCAACTGATGTTTGTCACTGGGTATTGCAGCAGTCCACTTCCATACCTTTATTCATGTACCTGTTAACACATACAGATAATGGAGGAAGAAAGACAAACACAATGTCACACAGGTGGGAGTTGGGTCACTGCGTGCAGCCAGGACAGCATGGACACGATGGCATGGATACTCTGCCTTCTAATGGAATCAGTGGACCCAGAAAATGCAGCCACTGAGGTTTCCTCTTGCAGCCATGCTGGCTCATCACAGCAGACTCATACAGGAACAGTCTGCTTATATATACACCATGAGAGGACTGCTGTTTTAAGAGCCACTTCAGTGTTTTCTGGAACAGCAAACCTCCACATATTCTCCTTTACACATTCTCATCTGATGGTGGTTGTGCCAAGAATCATCTGGACATTAATCAATTTGAGCTGTGCTTGTAAAGGGAGTGTAGCTCTTCTTTCTCTGGCCCAAGCACATGGTTCCGTCCCTTTGGTCACTTTGAGTGCTGGGATATTAATATGACATGGCTGAGTATGATCACTGTCGTCACTTTGTATATTTCGTGGCTACCGAATGGGTTCTAGTGTTCTTGTCATGAGATTGCAAACGAAAAACAGAGTTCAGTCCTCTGCTGACATCTAGTGGAAATTACAGCTTTACTACTTCTAGTACTACAACGTTTCGCAAACTAATTGTCAAGGCACAGGCACGGACTCAAACGCAGACCAGGAACTTTCAGGTTCCAAGAGTTTTATTAAGAATCTCAGGGCAGGTTCGGTGTGACAGAACAGGCAGGGTAAAAAACACATAAATATACATTGACACATAAATATATGTTTCAGTCTCTAATAAAATGTTCAGTGTTACAGAATGTGTGTGTCACAATGGTCTGGAAAGTAAGGGATTCCACATCCATTATGTGAGAATGTTGTTTTGTCTGAAGAGGTTTACTATCAGTCATTTTATCAACAGCTTTAGCTGACTGAGAAAAAAAGCTTACTGACAATGAATGTGAAAATAAATTTGTAAACTCTTCAGTTGAAAACAAATTTCATATATTTAGTAGGGCTGTCGATCAATTAAAAAAATTTGTCAGGATCGGAGATCGGGACACAAACGCGGACCACAGGGTATACGGTTCCAAGCGTTTAATCGTAATCGGTAGGCAGTTCGTGGTAACAGGGACAGGCAGGGTTCGAAAAGACGGGGAAGCAGTCCGGGGGCAGATCCAGAAATGGTAGTCGAGGCAGGCAGAGTCAGGAACCAGGCAGGCGAGTGGCGTCAAACAGATCCGAATCGGCGGGCAGAAAACGAAGTCAGGAATCAGGCAGGAACGGCGACAGCAAGCAAATCACGGGAACTAAATGCAGGGACAAGACAGGAAGAATCACTGAAACGAACTAGCAACGAGACAGAGACACGTAGGGAAGATATAGGGCTGGGGTGACGAAGCAATGGGATGCAGGTGAGCAGGCAGGCAGGTACAGGTAATGAGGAGATCAGGTGGGCGTAGACCAGGCAGGGAGCGGGGCAGGGCTGGAACACAAGGAAAACAAAAGCACAGGGACGGGGAAAAACAAAAACACGGCTTAAGGGGGCGGAGCCCTGACAAAATTAATTAATTAATCACACAATTTGCTGTGATTAATCGCAATTAATCGCTTTTTTTCTTCTTAGGACTGAAGCTTGTTATAATGGATATTTATTTAAATGTAAAATCTTGGATTAATGTAGAATCAACACAAAGGAAGTATATCTAAATTCAAATACTATTGTTTAATAGCATCTTTTTAGCTTTGAACACAGATTCTCTCCTGTGAACTACAGATTTAAACCAATAAAACCGTAAAGGCCATCAAAATTGACTGTCAGCTTGAAAGGCATATTTCTTACATGCACTAACAGAAATAATAACAAAACCCAGGCCTATATGTTAAAGTGCCAGTTGAATTTCAAAACCATCAAGGCCATTAAAATTAGATATCAGCTTAGAAGGCAACAATTTCTTATATGCACCAATATAAATGATATTAACAACAAAAAATGTGTTCCATGTTCAAGTGCCAGTTGAATTTCAAAAAAGAACAACAGTCCGTGCAAATATGAAAAAAGAACAAGGAAAGATTCTGCTGAGAGTTCAGAATGTTGAATCTTTTTCATTCCATAGAAACAATTCTGCTTAGTCCTCCTTTATATTCAGCCAGTTACTGAGACAGACCAGTCTGTTTACATTATCAGGGGACAAAGCAGCTCTCCTCTTTTGGATGATGTGGCCTGAGACGGAGAACAACCTCTCACAAGGCACTGTGGTTGCAGGGGTTGACAGGTACTTGCGTGCATTGGGGGCCATCCTGGCATGTGCTCCTTCTCTCTTTGACCACCACTGTAGTGGACACCCCTCCATGTCCATTTTGGGCTCTGCTTTGTAGCGGTCCAGACATTGTTCTGTGGACTCTTCCTCTTCGTCTGTGGAACGTCAGAGGAACTCAGCAAGAAGACGGACATCCTCCTCTTCTTTGGCGGCTGTTTCTCTGTTGTCTCTGCAGATGGTTGCTGTGCAGGCGTCTCTCCCATCACCAGGTTCCGTACTGAAGCCCACACCTCACTCCTTTCATCTTTGGGAAGACACTTCAGGTCCTGAAACCTGGGATCAAGTGCAGTAGTGATCTTCAGCCATGTGAGGTTGGTGCTGTCCTTCCATTTAGCTAGGTCTGTGGTAAAGACTGTCTTGAACCTCACTACACAGATTGGATCGTTGTCTGAGGGCTCCATAACTCTGAGCAAGTGGCACAAGGCTGGCAACACCACTGAACAGGAGACATACTGCTCTCCCCCCAGCAGTTCAGTCACACGTCTGCAGTGGAAAGCACAAGATGTTTTAAACATGTCAGTAAATTATTATTAATGACAAAGAGAAAGACACTCACTACCCTCCTGTCTGTATGCTACACATGCATACACACACAGAGGAGATACAGGGGGAGAGAGATAAGATAAGGTAATATAAAATAAGATAACATAAGTGTTAGAGCCATTTTTATGTTTTGGTGGAAGATGTGTATTTGGATTTTGTGTTCAGAATTGATACTTTTACAGAATCAAGTTAATGTAGGAATATAAGAATTATTGTATGCATATTTAGAGATATAGGAATTTATTTAGTCGTGTAGAGTTTTACTTAGATACTAGTTACTGTGGTGCGGTTTTGATTGGCTGCTGGTTTGATATAAAACCGTCAGGACGCATGAAGATTCTAGAACAGAAGCCGCGAGCCATAGGAGCATCACAGTCTTTTGACGGGCACATTTCGTCACGTTACATAGGGATAATCATTTAGAAGTTAGGGATTCATTTTTTGTTTTGTATGATTTTAAGTTTCAGTAAAGAAAGACATCAAACTCAAGCTTTGAATCCAAGACTCTTTATTTCTGTTATGTGTCGCGTCCGAAAGTACTTCGAGGTTCAAGGCTAGTGAGTCACCAGCGCTCACATTCAAGTCAAAAGACTAGCCCAAGCCACGAGGGTTGCTGAGGCGGAGCAAGCTACCGTGGCAAGCAGGGGAGGACACCAAGCTGGATGTCGCTAGCTCAGTAAGAAAACAGAACCAACTGAAACCAGCACGGAGGTTTGAGAGGAATTGAAGCGTTTAAAGAAATACCTCGACTGCACTGCTGGCTGAAGCAAGCTTCCCCTGGGTCAGGTCTGATATTCTCTCCTCTTTCCGTTCGCCTGCAATGCTAATTTAGCCCACTAGCTACCCTGCTAAACGGTAAATGCAAATGCCCAAAGGATTTCCAGCACAGAAAGTCATTGATGTTTATGCCAAACGATCTTACACAACCAGTAACTCTTTTCACAAGTGTCTGTGAATTCATTGGAAGAGTTTAGAAGCTGTGAGGAATTTCTAGAATTGTCACAGTTAATGCGTGAAGATTCATGACTGAAACAAGATGGCTGAAACAAACGCGGATGCATGTAGTGACCAGAAGAGGGCTCAAAAGCCCACGGAAAGGGCGAAAATAAAGAGATTAAAAAATGAGAGAAGGGGAAAGTTGGCACAGCTAACAAAGCAACGAAATGAGATTGAAACATTGAAACAAGATGAAGGCAATGTTGAAAACTTAAAATGGGTGTCAGGGCTCCGCCCCCTTAGCCGCGGTGTTCTCGTTTGTTTCCCCTGTGTTCTAGCCCCGCCCCGCTGCCTGTCTGCTCACCTGATTTCTATCACCTCGTCATCCCTGCCCTATATCTCCCCTGCGTGTCCCTGTCTGTTTGCTTGTTCGTTGCAGTGAGTTTGTTCCTGTCTCGTCCCCGCTTTAGCTAACCTGACGTTTTGACTACTGATCTCGGATTCCTGCCTGATTCTCGACTTCGCCCTTCGCCTGCCGTTTTGGTTTCGTCTGCCTGATTCGTGATCTCCTGGTTACCGACTCTGCCTGCCCCGACTCCTGATCCTGGATCTGCCCCCGGACTGCCTTCCCGTGTCTCTGAACCCTGCCTGCCCCTGGATTACGAACTGCCTGACGATTCGCAATAAACGCTTGTTTTCGCTTACCCGGTGGTCCGCGCTTGTGTCCCGATCCCCAGCCCTGACAGAACGAACAAGCCAGTATGGACCCAGCGGACCTACCGCAGCTGAGGACGGCCCTGGAGCTCCAGGGAGCGCTGCTGGGGGGACACCAGAACCAACTGGATTCCATCAGCCGGTCCCTGGAGGGTTTCGCTACCAGCCTCGCCGAGGTCTCGGCGCGGCTGCAACAGTTGCAGCTCAACCAAGAAAGCCAACCCTTTCAGCCAGCAGCTGCCTACCCACCGGCTCCGCCGGCGGCTGCCTATCCACCGGCTCCGCCAGCCCCTCCCGGCCGGGAGCCTCGGCTGCCGCCCCCCGAGTCATACGCAGGGGATCCAGGAACCTGCCGCTCGTTCCTTTCCCAGTGTTCCCTGGTCTTCGAGCTGCAACCCTCCACGTTCCCCACAGACCGGGCAAGGATCGCCTACGTCATCACCTTGCTGACAGGCCGCGCAAGGGAGTGGGGTACCGCGGTCTGGGACGCCGGCGCTCCCTTCTGCCACTCGTATGCCGGTTTCGTCGACGAGATGAGAAGGGTGTTTGACCGTTCCAGGCAGGGCCGCGAGGCAGCGAGGGAGATGCTGCAGGCTCGCCAGGGGCGTCGGTCGGTGTCAGATTTCGCGATCGACTTCCGCACCCTGGCCGCCACCAGCGGATGGAACGCGGAGGCCCAGTTTGACGCCTTCCTCCACGGTCTCGCGGAGCCCATTAAGGACGAGCTGGCCACTCGAGAGCTGCCTGCCAGCTTCGAGGCCCTGGTGGACCTGGCGATCCGAGTGGACCAGCGCCTCTCGCAAAGACGCAGGGAGAGAGCATCCAGCAGCCTGCCCGGTCTCGTCCGAGAGCAGCCCCTCCCGATGGCGGCCAGGGGTCCTGCACCACCATCCCCGGGAACCACCGAGCCCATGCAGGTCGACCGCACCCGCCTGTCTCCCGCCGAGCGCCAACGGAGGCTCAGCACTCAGTCCTGCCTATACTGCGGGCAGTCCGGCCACTTTGTGGCGAACTGCCCGGCCAAGGGCCAGCGGTCCCCCGCAGCAGGGGGATTACAGGTGAGTGTAACCCCGCTGCGTCACTTTCCTCAGACCCGTCCCCTGTTCTCTGCCACCCTGCTCGTCGAAGGTCAGAGCCACGCCGTGTCCGTCCTGATTGACTCCGGGGCAGATGGCAGCTTTATCGACGCCGACTTAGCAGCCCGTCTGCGCCTGCCCCGCGTCCCCCTGCGCTCGCCGTTGGAGGCCCACGCGATCACCGGGGCTCCCCTGGTTCGCGTCACCCACGCCACTCCCCCGGTGAACTTCCTCGTTTCGGGCAACCACCGCGAGGAGATCGTCCTCAACGTTATCCGTTCCCCGCAGGCCGCCGTGGTCTTGGGCCACCCCTGGTTAGCTCGCCACAACCCCCACATCGACTGGGAGGGCAACCGGATCCTGGGCTGGAGCCCCTTTTGCCACTCCCACTGCCTTCGGGCAGCCGTCACCCCTGGATCGCCGATCGCTGCCACCACCGAGGACTTCCCGGACCTGTCGGCACTGCCGCCCGAGTACATGGACCTGAAACCGGTGTTTAGCAAGTCCCGCGCAACATCGCTGCCTCCTCACCGCCCGTATGATTGCGCCATCGACCTGCTGCCCGGCTCGTCCCCCCCTCGGGGGCGACTGTTTTCTTTGTCGCCACCAGAGACTGAGTCCATGAACAAATACATCCGGGAGTCTCTCGCGGCCGGTCTCATTCGCCCCTCCTCCTCTCCTGCGGGAGCCGGATTCTTCTTCGTAGGGAAGAAGGACGGCTCCCTCCGTCCCTGCATTGATTACCGGGGTCTCAACGCCATTACCATCAAGAACCGCTACCCCCTGCCTCTTCTGTCGTCCGCCTTCGAGTCGCTGCAGGGCGCTACCGTCTTCACGCGACTCGATCTCCGCAATGCCTACCACCTGGTCAGGATCCGCGAGGGGGACGAGTGGAAGACGGCGTTCAACACCCCCTCGGGGCACTATGAATATCTCGTCATGCCATTCGGTCTGACGAATTCCCCGGCCGTGTTCCAGTCTCTGGTGAACGACGTCCTCCGTGACATGCTCAACCAGTTCGTATTCGTGTACCTCGATGACATCCTGATCTTCTCTCGCTCCCTGCCCGAGCATGTACAGCACGTCCGCCGCGTCCTGCAGCGCCTGCTCGAAAACCACCTGTACGTGAAAGCGGAGAAGTGTGCCTTCCATCAGCACACTACGTCCTTCCTGGGCTTCGTGATCACGGCAGGTAGCATCCGTATGGACCGGCAGAAGGTCCGCGCAGTGGAGGAGTGGCCGCGCCCCACCTCCCGCAGGGAGCTGCAGCGATTCCTAGGGTTTGCGAATTTCTACCGTCGCTTTATACGCAACTACGGCACGGTAGCGGCTCCCCTCACCGCCCTGACGTCGGTCAACAAGGCGTTCACCTGGCCTTCGGCTGCCGAGGAGGCTTTCCGCAACCTGAAGGCTCGGTTCACCTCGGCGCCCGTCCTTACCCAGCCCGATCCCGCTCGTCAGTACGTGGTAGAGGTGGATGCTTCGGATGTGGGAGTGGGGGCGGTCCTGTCTCAGCGCTCGTCCGCCGACAACAAGCTCCACCCCTGCGCCTATTTCTCTCACCGCCTTACGCCCACCGAGCGCAACTATGACATCGGCGACCGGGAACTGCTAGCCATCAAGCTGGCGCTCGAGGAGTGGAGGCACTGGTTGGAGGGGGCGAGTGCTCCGTTTTTGGTTTGGACTGATCACAAGAATCTCGAGTACGTCCGATCAGCCAAACGCCTCAACCCCCGACAAGCCCGCTGGTCCCTTTTTTTTTCCCGTTTTGATTTTACCCTGTCCTATCGACCCGGCTCTAAGAACGGAAAACCTGACGCCCTCTCGCGCCAGCACGCCCCTGCCGGGGACTCCCAGGAACCCAGCCCAATCCTGCCAGCCCGATGCGTTGTCGCAGCGGCACTGTGGGACATCGAAGCCGCCGTCCGCACCGCCCTCCAGAACGAACCGGGTCCCAGCTCCTGTCCCCCTAACCGCCTCTTTGTTCCCCAGCCTGTCCGCTCTCAGGTCCTGCAATGGGGGCATTCATCCAGGCTCGCTGGCCACCCTGGAGCCCGGCGCACAGCGGCGTTCATTAGCCAGCGGTTTTGGTGGCCCACTTTAGTGGAGGATATCCGGAGCTTCACCGCCGCCTGCTCCGTCTGCGCCCAGAGCAAGACTTCCACCCGACCCCCCGCCGGTCTGCTACAACCCCTGTCTGTCCCCAGACGACCCTGGTCCCATATCGCCCTGGACTTCGTTACTGGCCTGCCGCCATCTGACGGTAACACCGCCATCCTCACCGTCGTAGATCGGTTCTCCAAAGCCGTGCACTTCGTCCCCTTACCCAAACTGCCATCCGCCAGGGAGACCGCTCGGCTGCTCATTAATCATGTATTCCGACTGCACGGCCTGCCCTCCGATGTGGTGTCCGACCGAGGGCCCCAGTTCACGTCGAACTTTTGGAGGGCATTTTGCAAATTACTGGGAGCCACCGTCAGTCTGTCCTCTGGCTTTCACCCCCAATCCAACGGCCAGACCGAGCGGGCCAATCAGCAGCTAGAGACGGTGCTACGGTGCCTGACATCTCGGGAGCCGTCTGCGTGGAGCCAGCACCTCCCCTGGGTCGAGTACGCCGTCAACTCCCTTCCCTCTGCTTCCACGGGGCTGTCGCCCTTCCAGTGCTGTGTAGGCTATCAACCTCCCCTATTCCCGGCCCAGGAGGAGGAGGTGGGGGTCCCCTCGGCAACGGCGTTTGTGCAGCGCTGCCATCGCACCTGGAGACGCGCGCGCACCACCCTGCTCCGCTCCTCGGCTCGGGCTAAACGGTTTGCTGACCGCCGCCGCTCCAAGGCACCCCGTTATCGCCAGGGCCAGCGGGTGTGGCTCTCCACCCGGGACCTTCCCCTCAAGGTGGACTCCCGCAAGCTGGCTCCCCGCTTCATCGGCCCCTTTCCCATCGCCAGAGTAATCAGCCCTACGGCTGTCCGGCTGAAGCTCCCGCTCTCCCTTCGCCGTGTGCACCCCACCTTCCACGTCTCTAAGATTAAGCCCGTTATCCGCAGTCCTCTCTGCCCTGCCCCCCGGGCTCCTCCGCCGCCCCGCCTGATCGACGGTGCGGTGGCTCACACCGTGCGCCGCCTGCTTAGGGTTCGACGTCGGGGGCGCGGTCTGCAATACCTGGTGGACTGGGAGGGGTATGGTCCCGAGGAGAGGAGCTGGGTGCCTGCAAGGGACATCCTGGACCCGGCCCTGATCCGGGATTTCCACCGCCGACACCCTGGCGAACCCGCTGTGACGCCCGGTGGCGTCCGTAGGGGGGGGGGTACTGTCAGGGCTCCGCCCCCTTAGCCGCGGTGTTCTCGTTTGTTTCCCCTGTGTTCTAGCCCCGCCCCGCTGCCTGTCTGCTCACCTGATTTCTATCACCTCGTCATCCCTGCCCTATATCTCCCCTGCGTGTCCCTGTCTGTTTGCTTGTTCGTTGCAGTGAGTTTGTTCCTGTCTCGTCCCCGCTTTAGCTAACCTGACGTTTTGACTACTGATCTCGGATTCCTGCCTGATTCTCGACTTCGCCCTTCGCCTGCCGTTTTGGTTTCGTCTGCCTGATTCGTGATCTCCTGGTTACCGACTCTGCCTGCCCCGACTCCTGATCCTGGATCTGCCCCCGGACTGCCTTCCCGTGTCTCTGAACCCTGCCTGCCCCTGGATTACGAACTGCCTGACGATTCGCAATAAACGCTTGTTTTCGCTTACCCGGTGGTCCGCGCTTGTGTCCCGATCCCCAGCCCTGACAATGGGACAATCTGCCTAAGCTAGAAAGATGTTTTGGAGATTATAAACGTCTTAATGAAGAATTATGTAAGATTATGAGTGAAGATGAACAAATAACTGATCAGATTGACACTGATCTTGCCGTTTCACATGCCAAATTAAAAATTTATGAGGAATATGAAGACGCTCAGGAATCTATGGATGATTTACCGAACCCAGTAACAAGGCCTAAAGCTGAAGCTAGGTATGTGACTGAAAGCAAAGAGAAGTTTACCAGCCATGATTATGAACACATTGGAGCTGCAAAACCTTTGCATGATGTCAAGCCTAAACCAGCTGTGCCAGTTGTCTCTTCTAAGAGAAGACAATCTTCATATAGGCAAATGACTGACAACTCTCAGAATGCTAATCCTGCTGATGACCTGTATCGAGTACTACAGCGTCAAAATCAAGTGACTGAAATGCTCATCAAGCAACAGAGTCTGACTCAACTGCCTCACAGAGACATACCAGTATTCACAGGAGATCCTCTGACATACAGGTCTTTCATAAGAGCTTTTGAGCATGCTATCGACAGCAGGACAGACAGTCAGCAAGATCGCTTGTACTACCTTGAACAGTTTGCGAGTGGGGAACCGCTTGAACTCATTCGTAGTTGTGAGCACATGAGACCAGACAGGGCTTACAGAGAAGCCAGAGCATTACTAGACCGTCATTATGGTGACGAACTCACAATTGCCAATGCTTATATCAAGAAAGCAATGGACTGGCCAAAGATAAAGCCAGATGACAGGAAAGGACTGAAAACCTTTGCCTTGTTCCTGATTGGATGTAACAACACAGTGAGTGACGTGGACTACATGGACGAGATGAACAATCCTACCAATATGAAGAGCATCTTATCCAAGCTCCCATTTAAGCTAAAAGAGAAATGGAGGAGTCATGCCTACGACATTCAAGAGAGAACGAGGAAACGAGCCAGATTCCCAGACTTGGTGGACTTTGTGTATCATCAAGCGAAAGTTGTCAATGACCCACTGTTTGGTGATATCCTGGATGCCACCTCAGGTAAACAAGTAGACACGAAGAAGAAGTCTAACTCTGGGAAAAGTGAATCAAAACGAAGCAGCTTCGCTGTAAATGTGACTGCTACTGACAAGAGCGTCACCAAAGGCCAACCAGAGAAGAAAGCAGCTAAGTCAGCCAATGCTTTCCAAAGTCCCTGTTTGTTCTGCAAGAAGAACCACGCACTGAATGTGTGCAATAAGATCAAAGGTCAGCCTCTCAATGAGAGAATTGACTTCTTGAAGTCACAAGGGCTTTGTTTTAGCTGTCTTACAGCAGGCCACCTGTCTAAGGACTGTAAGAAAAAGAGCTCATGCCCTGATTGTTCCTTTAAGCATCCTGCTATCCTGCACATTGTGAAGGAAGATCCCACACCAGAAACGAACAGTGCAGAAGACAGCTCACCGAGCACAGCTGAAGTAGCGAACGCTCTCGTGTCTGTAGGATGTGGAAGAGGTGAACAAACTGTTGCCGGGAACAATGTGTGCATTCTTCCCATCGTACCTGTGCAGATAAGACACAAGAAGGGCTCAAGGGTAATCAAGACATATGCGTTCCTGGATCAAGGAAGCACCGCGACTTTCTGTACTGAGGACTTGGCGAAGACGTTGAACATCCGAGGAAGAAAGACAGAGTACATTCTTCACACCATGTCACAGGAACAGAAAGTGAGCAGCTATGTTCTAACAGATCTGGAGGTGTGTGCCTTAAATGGACAAGACTACATCAAGATGCCCAATGTGTATACGCACCCGGACATATCTGCAAAGAGAACCAACATACCACAGAAGAAAGATTTGGAGAAGTGGTCTTACCTGAACCGAGTCCATCTTCCAAAACTGGAGTCAGAGATCGGCCTTCTCATCGGTGCCAACGCCCACAAGGCTATGGAGCCATGGGAGATCATTAACAGCCGAAACGACGGACCGTACGCCGTGAAGACTGCTCTAGGGTGGGTAGTCAACGGACCCATTAGCAGATGCCGAGAGAAAGAAGTTGATGATGCCGAGAGACAAAGTTTCTTCGTTAATCGCATCTCTGTTCTGAGCATAGAAGACATGTTGATGAGGCACTATGATGCTGATTTCCCAGAACGCCGGTGTGAGGACAAGCAAGAGCCATCACAACATGACAAGCAGTTCATGCACACTGTGACAACATCAGCACATCTGACCGATGGCCATTACTCCATCAAGCTACCTCTGAAGGACGACTCTGTGAAGATGCCATGCAACCGTGGTGTAGCTGAGCAAAGGCTTAACTCCTTGAGGCGGAAGTTCAACAGAAATGCAAACTTCTTTCAAGAGTACAGTAGCTTCATGAACAACATCCTGGAGAAAGGCTACGCCACCAAAGTTCCAGATGAGCAGCTGAGTCGCAGTGACGGAAGAGTGTGGTTCATCCCGCACCACGGGGTGTACCACCCAAAAAAGAAAAAGTTGAGGGTTGTGTTCGACTGCGCGGCAACATACCAAGGAGTGTCGCTGAACGACAGACTGTTACAAGGGCCAGACCTTACAAACACTCTACTTGGAGTGCTGCTGAGGTTCAGGCAGGAGCCTGTCGCACTGATGGCGGACATAGAATCCATGTTCTACCAGGTGCGGGTTCCAGATGAAGACGCAGATCTGTTGCGCTTCCTTTGGTGGCCAGGCGGCAATCTGAACGAACCAGTGGAAGAGTACAGGATGTGTGTGCACCTGTTCGGAGCCACGTCATCCCCCAGTTGCGCTTCGTACGCGCTCAGGAGAACGGCACAAGATGCAGCTGCAACTACTTCACCAGAAGCCACACAGACAGTCCTTAACAACTTCTATGTGGACGACTGTTTGAAGTCAGTTGCCACTGAAGAGGAAGCTGTGAACCTTGTGAAGGAGCTGACAGAGTTGTGTGCCAGTGGCGGGTTCCATTTGACCAAGTGGGTAAGCAACAGTAGGGCCTTGCTGTGCTCTATCCCTGGCGACGAAAGAGCAGTTGAAGTTAAAGATCTGGACTTGCAGCAGGACGAACTACCAGTAGAACGAGCATTAGGAGTGCAGTGGTGCACAAGTTCTGATAGCTTCAAGTTCAAGATTAAGCTGCCTGACAAGCCATGCACAAGACGAGGCATCCTTTCAGTTGTTAGTTCGGTGTATGACCCGATGGGTTTTTTGGCGCCACTACTCTTGCCTGTCAAGCTCATTCTGAGAAATCTCTGCAAAGAGAAAAGAGGCTGGAATGAGGAAATCCCAGAGAAGCCACAACGGACATGGAAGAAGTGGCTAGCAGACCTCGACAAGCTGTCAGAACTTAGTGTGAGCAGATGTTTCAAGTCCAGCTCATTCGGACCCACAAAGTTTGCACAAATCCACCATTTCTCAGACGCAAGTCAAGATGGATACGGAGTTGTGTCGTACCTCCTGTTGACGAATGAGTGTGAAGAGAAACACGTTTGCTTCTTGATGGGAAAGTCCCGAGTCGCTCCGCTCAAGCAGGTGACGATCCCAAGGATGGAGTTGACAGCTGCAATGGTCTCAGTCAAGGTTGACCTGATACTGAAAGAAGAACTTCAAGTTCCCTTGATAGATTCCATCTTCTGGACAGATAGTACGACCGTACTAAGGTACATTGAAAATGACGCTCTTCGTCTCAAGACGTTTGTGGCAAACCGTGTCTCTTTCATTAGAGAAGCTACCACAAGAGCTCAGTGGAAGTATGTCAACACCTCTCAGAACCCAGCTGATCAAGCTTCAAGAGGCGTAAAGATCGAGAACTTCATGTCAAGCGACAGCTGGTTTCAAGGACCTAGTTTCCTGAGCGAGCCAGACGACTGGCCAGAGCAACCTGAACAGTCTACTTACCTGTCAGAAAGTGACGAAGAGGTGAAGACATCGGCGGCTGTATCATGCACAAGTCCAGTGGTCAACGCAGATTCAATGAACCAACTTGTGGAGCATTACTCCAGCTGGTACAGACTGAAGAAGGCAACCGCTTGGATTCTACGCCTACGAGAGATACTGCAGTACCTGAGTGAGAAAAGAAAAGAATTAGAAAAAGCTGTGAAAGAGTCTGAACATGACACAGAGAAACACAAACCAATGGTTGAAGAACAAATGAACACCTGCAAGAAGAACCTGGAAAAGAAAATGCTCACAGTTGAGGAGTTATCCAAAGCAGAAATAGAGCTGATTAAATACAGTCAGAGACAAGCCTATGCTGAAGAAATAAAAGTTCTGCAGCAAGGGAACTCAAATGTGAAAAGAACCAGTCCAATTTTCAAATTGGATCCATATCTGCAAGATGGTGTTTTGAGAGTAGGGGGCCGTCTGAACAGATCAGCGATGCCTAAGGAGGCCAAGCATCCTGTCTTTCTGTCTAAACAACACAGAATAGCCCACCTCATTCTCCACCACGTTCACCTAGAAACCGGACACGGCGGCAGAAATCATGTCCTGGCAAGATTGAGACAAAGGTATTGGATACCTAGAGCCAATGCAGCAGTGAGAACCGTGATCTCAGATTGCAACCTCTGCACAAAACTGCATGCAAAGGCAGGGGAACAGAAAATGGCAGACTTGCCACGAGACCGTCTGTTATCTGATAAACCACCTTTTACCAACACAGGCATGGATTATTTTGGTCCCTTCGAGATCAAAAGAGGACGAGCCAAGGTCAAACGCTACGGAGTGCTCTTCACATGCTTGACAGTAAGAGCAGTGCATATAGAAGTTGCATTCTCCCTTGACACAGACTCGTGTATTAACGCTCTACGTCGTTTCCAAGCCAGACGAGGCCAAGTGTCAATCATTCGTTCCGACAACGGCACAAATCTGGTCGGCGCAGAGAGAGAGCTAAGACAAGCATTGAAAGAGCTTGACCAGTCTCGCATCAATGAAGCTATGATGCAGAAGGGAGTGCAGTGGCTGTTCAACCCGCCTGCTGCATCTCATTACGGCGGCATTTGGGAACGTCAAATTCGTGCCGTGAGAAAAGTTCTGAGTTCTGTTGTGAGACAACAATTGATAGACGATGAAGAACTACAGACTTTCCTGTGCGAAGTTGAGAGCATCATCAATGGGAGACCTATTACCACCAACACAGATGACCCCAACGACCTCGAGCCGTTGACCCCAAATCATCTACTCCTGTTGAAGACGCAGCCCAGCATGCCACCTGGTGTGTTCGCTAAAGATGAAGTCTACGCGGGGAGGCGCTGGAGACAAATCCAGTATATGACGGATTTATTCTGGAGAAGGTGGACCCAGGAGTATCTGCCACTTCTGCAAGAGCGGCAAAAATGGCTTGAATTGAAGAGAAGCTTCAAGGTTGGAGACGTCGTCCTTGTTGCTGATCCATCCCTGGCCAGGAATTGCTGGATGCTGGGCAGAATCACCAAGGTCATGCCAGACTCCAGAGGGGTAGTCCGAAGTGCTGAAGTTCGGACGAAGACCAGCACCATCCAAAGACCAATAACTAAACTTTGTTTATTGCAGGGAGAAGAATGAAGAAAGAAGAGAAAGACTTACCCATATAGACTAGACTTACCTGTAGATTAAGGAGATTATACTTACCTGAAACCTGAAAAGAGACAAGGAAGTTAATGACAAGTTAATTGTGTAAGAAATGCTGTAGAAGAATGGTAATGGCTCTGAGTTTAAGTTTAAGTTTAAGTAATATGGGATATGTTAGAGCCATTTTTATGTTTTGGTGGAAGATGTGTATTTGGATTTTGTGTTCAGAATTGATACTTTTACAGAATCAAGTTAATGTAGGAATATAAAAATTATTGTATGCATATTTAGAGATATAGGAATTTATTTAGTCGTGTAGAGTTTTACTTAGATACTGGTTTTGATTGGCTGCTGGTTTGATATAAAACCGTCAGGACGCATGAAGATTCTCGAACAGGCCATAGGAGCATCACAGTCTTTTGACCGGCACATTTCGTCACGTTACATAGGGATAATTATTTAGAAGTTAGGGATTCATTTTTTGTTTTGTATGATTTTAAGTTTCAGTAAAGAAAGACATCAAACTCAAGCTTTGAATCCAAGACTCTTTATTTCTGTTATGTGTCGCGTCCGAAAGTACTTCGAGGTTCAAGGCTAGTGAGTCACCAGCGCTCACAATAAGATAAGACTTTATTGATCCCCAGAAGGGAAATTCTGGGAGCGCGAGAACACACACATGTACAGGAAGAGAGAGAGCTAGAACACACACATGTACAGGAAGAGAGAGAGCGAGAACACACACATGTACAGGGAGAGAGAGAGCTAGAACACACACATGTACAGGAAGAGAGAGAGCTAGAACACACACATGTACAGGAAGAGAGAGAGCTAGAACACACACATGTACAGGAAGAGAGAGAGAGCTAGAACACACACATGTACAGGGAGAGAGAGAGAGCTAGAACACACACATGTACAGGAAGAGAGAGAGAGCGCTAGAACACACACATGTACAGGAAGAGAGAGAGAGAGCTAGAACACACACATGTACAGGGAGAGAGAGAGCTAGAACACACACATGTACAGGGAGAGAGAGAAAGCGAGAACACACACATGTACAGGGAGAGAGAGAGCTAGAACACACACATGTACAGGAAGAGAGAGCTAGAACACACACATGTACAGGAAGAGAGAGAGCTAGAACACACACATGTACAGGGAGAGAGAGAGCTAGAACACACACATGTACAGGGAGAGAGAGAGAGCGCTAGAACACAGGATACTGTAGTTTCCTCTAGGGTGATAACATTAAAGATGAAACCTTCTGATTTATTCATGTATTTATTTATATGTGTACATATGTTATATATTATAACTTTTTTCTGTGCTGAACAGAAGCCGTCTCATTAACCAACACAAGAGTCTGAAAAGACATGAGGAGGTGAGAATAATGAATGGTTATTATTTCATGGGAAGACTTAAATAGTTTTTCACAAGGATGGGATTCACACTTAAAATGACTGTTCTGTTTGACTGGGGTTCCCCCTCATGGTTATTATGGTTTAGTCAGGAGGGGCTGGAATTTGTCACTGGGTGTTGCAGCCTTCTGCTTCCATACCTTTATTCTCATATACCTCTTATTAACACATACAGGTGAAAGATGAAAAATAGAAACACCCATAAAGTGTCACACAGTAGAGAGCTGAGTCACTGAATGCAGCCAGGGTGATATGGAAACGATGGCATGGATATGGATATTCTGCCTTCTGATGAAACGAATGGACCCAGGCCATGCCAGCAAAATACACCCACTGAGTTCTCCTCTTGCAGCCATGCTGGCTCATAACATCAGAATTATACAGGCACAGTCTGCTTGTATATACATGATGAAAGGACTGCTGGGAAGAGGTCTGCATATTTCACACACCAGTCACAAAACACCACCTTACCTCTTAGCACCCGCAGTAGGTCCCAGCTGCAGCAGTGCAGTCACTGTGCAGTCTGACTGAGGGAGGTTTTTGTACGGCTCTCTAACACTGTGTGTGCACCCAGATACTACTATGATAGTGCCACCCACCACAGTAGTAATCTCCTGCATCTTCAGCCTGGATTCCACTGATGGTCAGAGTGAAGTCAGTCCCAGATCCGCTGCCACTGAATCGATCTGGAGTCCCCGTGTGACGGGTGCTTGCTGTATAGATCAGGAGTTTAGGAGCTTCTCCAGTTTTCTGCAGGTACCAGTGTAGGTAGTTGTTGTTGAACACAGCACTGCTGACTTTACAGCTCAGTGACACTGGCTCTCCTGGAAGAACAGCTTTCACTGCAGGAGTCTGAGTCACAGTGTACTGCCCTATAGTTTCTGAAAATCAGAAAACAAAAATAAATCAATGAATAAAAAAATGTAATCAGGGCATGATTAGTCCATTTCATGAAGCCAATATTCTTTAACTTAAACTCCTAAGTTTACGTATTAGATGGTTTGCAGTTTGTTAAATAAATAAATAAATGAACCCCTCTCACCCTGAGTGCAGAAGGCAACTGCCCAGATGAAGATGGTGATAAAAGTCATTGTTGTTGTGGGTTCTGTTGCCATGAAGAACAGCTCTCAGTCATGAAGTGTTAAACTCACAGGACTATAAACACTCCCAGAGCACGGAAGCATGTGCTGCCAATGCAAAGTGTCTCCTCTATGCAAATGCTCTTCCTGGGTTACAGCAGGAACTTTAGCCAAGCAGTGCTGTGAAGTCAGGTGTTATTCTGGAGTAAAAGTAGGTTTTACAATAAATGAGGAGGGATTCATGAATTTGCTGTCATATTACTGTTTTATTCATATAAAATATCAAACTTTAAAATGGTTCACAATCACCATGAGTTAATACTAATTATAGAGAAGTGTCTTTAACTTCTACTCAAATGTAACATTTGAATGCTGCTTGTGTGAAATGATATAGTCCTGTGTAGGGAACCCTGACTTTTAATGTCTGAGAGCTGGAATAAGGTTTATGGATGGCAGAGGATTATGTAGGGAAGTAAATATTTTACTGCATTTAGACTTACAGTGTCATCACCATATCTTTACATTTGAAGGCAATAACAACAATAAAACAGAAGAGACAACACCCTAATAGTATTAGGGTATAAATACCAATAGTGCCCCCAAATAGCAGACAGTAGTATAATGATGTTTACTGTAATACCACCTTTACTGTAAAAGCTACCTTTAAGGTGTCTGTCTCATCGCATCGCCACTACTATCAGTGTAAAAATTTGGAGACACATCATGGGCATCAGTATAAAAGTAAACCTCATTAGGAGCAACACGACAAGCATGACAAACGAAGAGAGGAGCGTCTCAGTGTGCAAGAAATAGGCTACTCAGATCATGTCTGCCCAATTTGCTAACTTACTAGCTAGTAGTAGGATAGTTGCAAACTACTGTCTTTTTAGCTGTCACCGTTACCTGTACAGTTATCTTGCTGGCTATCTGCAAAGCTAGTGTAGCCCCTGTTAGCCAATAATAAGCTATATAAAGTTTCTGACGCTAAATGTGAGCATTATGCAACGTGCTTAAAATCTAACTGAATTTGGCTTGTAACATTTTGCATGGATTAATTTTTTAAAATGCTTTTTCAGCGGGTTAATTAGAAAGCTGCAGGAATTTTACATTGCCAGCTTGTCAGAATAATCGCTGCTTTACTAAACTAGCCTGCCGCATGAAGAAAAATTAGACTAATGTGAATTATCAATGAGTTCAAATCAGCATTGATAACTAATAACTGTATAAATTCATGTTTGTGGATTTGAAAAAAAGAAGCGCATGTCACTGTGGACCACGTAGGCTACAGAAATTGATAGCATTGTTCATTGCTGTAGTCAAATGTCATCTGTGGGTGTAGAGAATTTCATGGAGAGCTGATCCACAGGAATGCCCTGGCTTGTTTTTCTTGAATTTACTGTACAATGACAAAATGTCTGATGAAGACTTAAAAAATAGAAGTTTAATTCAATTCATTTTTATTTGTATAGCGCTTTTTACAACACAGGTTGTCACAAAGCAGCTTTACGTTGTTCCCAGGCCTGAAACCCCCAGTGGCAAGGAAAAACTCCGTAATTAACAGGAAGAAACCTTGAGCAGAGCCCGGCTCAGAGGGGGAGCCCATCTGCTTCTGGCCGGCACTGGGCAGATCGGGAGGATGGAAATCGGGTTGTCATGCTTGGGCTACAGCTCCAGGCAGGAGCCCGGAGCAGGGACAGGAAACAAATAGAAAACAATGATTAGTGGATGATAAGAATGACAGGAATGTACAGCAGAGAGGCAGGAGAGGAGGGGCAGGGGAAAAGGTGCCAGTGTGCAACAAGGAAAAATCCCCAGTAGGCTACCATTATGGCAGCATACCTAGGGGATGGGAGGCAAGGGATCGGCATAGTCATGAGGGCAACCCTAAGGCAGTCAACACCAGATCACGGCACAGAGTCCATGATAAAGTGACAGCAATGACCACTTAGTCCACCAGAGACTCAATGATCCACGCCAGCACCAGGCCATGTCCCTCAGCTGAAGGATTTACTGTATAGATATGTTTTGAGCCTAGACTTAAAGGTGGAGAGAGAGTCTGCTCCCCGAATCTCGGTAGGTAAGCTGCTCCACAGGAGAGGGGCTTGATAGGAAAAGGCTCTACCGCCTATAGTAGTTTTGCCCAATCTTGGAACGATGAGAAGCCTGGTATTTTGGGAATGAAGGGCTCTTTGTGGAAGGTATGGATGAAGAAGGTCCGTAAGATAGGGAGGGGCAAGCCCATTTAAAGCCTTAAATGTGAGTAGAAGTATTTTAAAATCGATCTGGTATTTAATGGGTAGCCAATGGAGAGAAGCTAAGACTGGGGTAATGTGCTCAAAGCGTTTAGTGTTAGTTAAGATTCGAGCAGCTGCATTTTGTACCAGCTGTAGGGGTTTTAGTGAGACGTTTGCACATCCTGACAACAAGGCATTACAGTAGTCTAATCTGGATGTTACAAAGGCATGGATTAATTTTTCAGCGTCATTAATTGATACAAATTTCCTGATTTTGGCTATATTTCTCAAATAGAAGAAGGCTGTCTTAGGGATGTTAGTTATATGAGTGTCAAAAGAGAGCTCAGGATCAATAATGACACCAAGGTCTTTGATAGCTGCACTTGGAGCAAGGGAGACACCATCAAGGTCCATTGTAAAATGAGTGAGTTTGCTCCTGATTGAATTTTGGGCAATGACCAATATTTCGGTTTTGTCTGAGTTAAGGAGGAGAAAATTTCGGGTCATCCAATTCTTTACATCTGTTAGGCAGGCCTCCATGTTTGTTATATTCAGAGTGTGTAGTGATCACGAGCTCAGTACAGTGCTTTGTGATGAGTAAAAGTGGTGTTGCAATTATAGTGTCACGGATAATATGTTTTTCATAATTTTGTATTATTTTAAGTAACAGCATTCTTTTCAAATTGGGTCTACAACTTTGATTTTTAAAATGGTGATCAATCTACATGAGTTAACACCAATTACTCAGAAGTGTCATTCAACTTGTGGTCAAATGTCTTATTACTGCGTTATTACTCTATTATTACACCTTGGTTAGTGTCTCCTCCTGTGGTAAATCCTGGAGTCAGTAACTGCAGCCTGTGTCTGTGTTCTGTGTGATTCTGCTGACTCTCCTCTGAAGGGCAGATATCTGGAGTTCTGACGTCTCCAGGCTCCTGCTTCACCTGGTTCTCTCTTTATCTCTGAAGATACAAAAATGACATTGGGAAGGATCTTCACGTAAGTTACTGCAAGGGTGTGACTTTGCTTTGTGGGTCATGGGATAGTTTCGAGACTGTGGGTACATCTGTATCTCTGTGGTATGTACAGTACATTGCTGAGATCACTTTTTGGTGCATTAGATAAATATGCATGTAAAACAGCTTATAGACAGCATTATGTCTCTCCTAGATGCTTCCACTTGACAATAATAGCACTTACAGTTGACCTGGGCAGATCTAGCAGGGCAGAAATTTTGCAAACTGACTTGTGGCAAAGATGGAATCCTATGACAGTGCCACATTTAAAGTCATTTAACTCTCCAGTACGACCCATTCTACTTCCAAGGTTTGTCTATGGAGAATACATGGCTATGTGGTTGTTAACAATCAGTGTTAAGAATCGGTGTGGCTGAAACACCTTAACTCTATAATTAAGAGGGTGTCCACATACTTTTGGCCATGTAAACATATGAAGCTGTAACAATATAAACACAGTGCTTGATCAGATATGATGGTGATGGAACAGGATCTTGTTTATATAACACCCTTGTTCATCTCCACTGATCAATCTGCTGCAGTTTTCAGACTTTAATTATATTAATTTACTTACTTTATGCATGTTGATTTAAATAATTACCAAAAATTTTAAATGAATATAAAAGATCATCAAGTAAAATATAATACGTTAAATAAGCATGATACTGAGGACTTAAAGAAAAATGCTAACTGTGCAGTTGTTCTCCTCCAGAGTCTATATCTGGTGTCATTGGCTTCCCCCTCAGCACCTGCAGTAGGTCCCAGCTGCAGCAGTGCAGTCACTGTGCAGTCTGACTGAGGGAGGTTTTTGTACGGCTCTCTAACACTGTGTGAACACTAGATCACTACCAGGCCAATGAACACTCTGACAGTAGTAATCTCCTGCATCTTCAGCCTGGACTCCACTGATGGTCAGAGTGAAGTCAGTCCCAGATCCGCTGCCACTGAATCGATCTGGAATCCCTGAGTGACGGGTGCTTGCTAAATAAATGAGGAGTTTAGTAGCTTCTCCAGGTTTCTGCAGGTACCAGTGTAGGTAGTTGTTGTTGAACACAGCACTGCTGACTTTACAGCTCAGTGACACTGACTCTCCTGGAAGAACAGCTTTCACTGCAGGAGTCTGAGTCACAGTGTACTGCCCTGTAGTTTCTGAAAATCAGAAAACAAAAATAAAATGTAATTAGAGCATGATTAGTCAGTTTCATGAAGCCAATATTCTTTAACGTAAACTTCAAATTTTACATATTAGATGGTTTGCAGTTTGTTAAAATAAATAAATAAATAAACCCCTCTCACCCTGAGTGCAGAAGGCAAGTGCCCAGATGAAGATGGTGATAAAAGTCATTGTTGTTGTGAGTTCTGTTGCCATGAAGAACAGCTCTCAGTCATGAAGTGTTAAACTCACAGGACTATAAACACTCCCAGAGCACTGAAGCATGTGCTGCCAATGCAAAGTGTCTCTATGTAAATGCTCTTCCTGGGTACAGCAGGCACTTTAGCCAAGTAGTGCTGTGAAGTCAGGCATGATGCTGGAGCAAACATAGGTTTTACAATGAATGAAGAGGGATTAATGAATTTGCTGTAATATTACTGTTTCATTCATATAAAATATTAAATTTTCAAATGGTTCACAATCAGAATGAGTTAACACTAATTAAAGAGAATTGTCTCATCTTGTACTTAAATGTCGCGTTACTGTGTTAATACTGCGTTATTACACCTTAGATGCTCTTTGTCTCCCTCCTGTGGTCAGAGTCAGTAAGTGCAGCCTGTGTCTGGTCTCCGTGTGATTGTGCTGACTCTCCTCTGAAGGGCAGATATCTGGAGTTATGACGTCTCCAGGCTCCTGCTTCGTGGCATGGCTTCAACAAGGTGCCGGAAACATTCCTTAGGGATTCTGCTCCATGCTGACATGATAGCATCACACAGTTGCTGCAGATTTGTCGGCTGCACATTCATGCTGCGAATGTCCCGTTTCACCACATCCCAAAGGTGCTCCATTGGATTGAGATCTGGTGACTGTGGAGGCCATTGGAGTACACTGAACTCATTGTCATGTTCCTGGAACCAGTTTGAGATGACGTGTGCTTTGTGGCATGGCGGGTTATCCTGCTGGAAGTAGCCATTAGAAGATGGGTAGACCGTGGTCATAAAGGGATTCACATGGTCAGCAACAATACTCAGGTAGGCTGTGGCAATTAAACGATGCTCAATTGGTATTAAGGTGCCTAATGTGTGCCAAGAAAATGTTCCCCACACCATTATGCCACCACCTCCATCCTGAACCGTTGACACAAGGCAGGAAGGATCCATGGATTTATGTTGTTTGCGCCAAATTCTGACCCTACCATCTGCATGTCACAGCAGATTCCTCAGACCAGGCGATGTTTTTGCAATCATCTACCGTCCAGTTTTGGTGAGACTGTGCCCACTGTAGCCCCAGTATCCTGTTCTTAGCTGACAGAAGTGGTACCCGGAGGGGTCTTCTGCTGCTGTAGCCCATCCACCTCAATGTTTGATGTGTTTAATGCATGCTTTTCTGCATAGAACTGTTGTAATGTGTGGTTATTTGGGTTACTGTCGCCTTCCTGTCAGCTTGAAACAGTCTGGCCATTCTCCTCTGACCTCTGTCATTAACAAGGCGTTTTCACCCAAAAAACTTCCGCTAGCTGGATGTTTTTTGTTTTTCGCACCATTCTCTATGCACTCTAGAGACTGTTGTGCGTGGAAATTAAATTGTGTGCATTGTCCTTCAGCTGGATTTGGCAATAAGAGGGTGTGTGTGTGTGTGTGTGTGTGTGTGTGTGTGTGTCTGTGTCTGTGTGTGTTTGGATGTGTGTGTGTGTGTGTCTGTGTGCTTGGTTGTCAGAGGAACAAACATGTTGGCATGCTTGGAATCTTCTGCGGGACTATATAATTTTGAGCTCTCCATAGTGATCTCACAGGAGCATGAATGGCATGTTGGAGATTCTACATGTATTTCTGCAGTGTGTAAAAGCATATAAATACAAACATAAACACAGTAAACATATTTCAATGGGATATGGCAATACCTAGCAGTAGAATCATGTGGCATGTCTTGTGTGGTTATGAAAACTGTAAGACTAAATAGTGTTCCCCGCCAAGTTCTCATCATTTCCTTTATTCCCAAAATGTAAAGCTTCCAGAGAAAGTTTGCTTGCATGTGAATGCTCTTTTCATACTAAAGAGCTGGAACAAGGTACTTGCTTGGCAGAAGAATATGTAAGTAAATGTTTTATTTCATTAGCACTTTCATTTTCATGATTTGGGAGAGGTGCGAAGTGTGAGTATAAAGAGCATCGACTAAGCAGCATGAAAACAAACAGGACACTACCAACCATTATTCAAACTTGCATCAGTGCCAAATATAGTGTAGGGGTCTTAGAGTTCCTCACACGAGGCACCAGTTATGTAGGGTATATCACTATCCCCGTCGGTCATTTGGCAACGATAGTTAACATTCCTAAGTGAATATACAAATTGATAAAATGACATCATTTAAACCTGATAGAGTCTGGTTTGTCAATATGAAATACAAACAAGGTGATGATGTAATTAATAAATGAGTTTATTAACACAATGCAGACAAACACTGATGAAATGAAATAAACTAGAAGAGCAATGAAAGAATTAATGAATAAATGATGAAAAATGTTATTGACGGACCAAACAACATGGAAAGGGGAGTGTAAAGATAATGCTATGTGTGAGTGTCCGATTGGGATCTCAGCCACTGAGTCAAACTACAGGAGATCATGAAGTGATAGCTGTAATTTGACGTGTGTGGACAAAACTTTGTTTAGACATATGTCTAATGGTACAAGTTATTTTGACATAAGCTTAATTATTTTTAAGTCATTATAATCAGTTTCATAAGGTAATGGTAGGAGGGAAAATTTTTCATTGTATGAATAACAGATGTGTCGAAACACATCTCGCACAAGATGAAGTCAGCTATGCGACTCACAATGCCGTTATGAATCAAAACTACTCATTGAATTATTGAGGAAGGCCAGTCCATTAGAGTTGAGACAATGGCAGCTCATTTGTTGTAAGTCTACTGGGAAGGCCACAGTCCATTTTCCACTGTCTTCTTCTGAGTTTGTCGCAGGAGACAGAGAGACACACACAGGGAGAGATTGGCGTGCCCAACCATTGTTGGGCAAACAAACACGGTGTCCAGGTTTATCGCTGGAGGTCCACTTCTTCTGCCAGACACACATCATCGACGGGGAGATGTCAAACAGATCCTGTCGTCTTCACATACATAATAGCTGGCTTAACTCACAGCCTCCAGCTTTGTGTTGGGTCACACTCATGCATAAAGAAATGCGCTACATACTACCTGCAGCAAGGTCTTCTGGCATCCTTGCCAGGTAGAAATGTCATTGACACAGGCTAATGAACAAGAAACACAGCTGTCTTCACATTCAATGAGATATATGTCCTCACTGACAGCTTCCAACTTTGTGTTGGGGCATTTCGGTCTTCAAGGGTGCATCCTTTATTCTAGAGGGACCTGCTTCTAGAGCCAGTTATGGATTCATAATGGAGCGTGTTGGAAAGAGCTTGGCCGTCCAGAACTGGAGGTGAGCTCAGGGTGCATCAGTGGTTAAGGATTCTTCCATGTCCAGAGCTGGCTGAGTAAAAAAATAAATAAATAAAGTGCATCTTCCCACAGCAAGGAGGGGTCCCCTAGCAGGGGAGATGGGGAGATAAGGAACCACGGACATTGTTCCTGGGCCACTTCAAAACTTTACTCCACATGGTCACATAGATCGTCACCGGTAGAAAACTCGAACCTCCAATTGCCGTGCAACCTGATCGGAATATGGGAGCCCATGTAGCATTAGATGGCAAAGACCTGAGAATCTCCAGTTAGCCCTGAGTGACTCCTGTTGGGGCTCAACATTGAAGTGCCAGGCACCTCAGAGGGGTTACCCACACTGTATGCAGGGCTGCACCAGGATATCTGTGTTTGTCTTAAAGAACAGTGTCACGAAGTCCATTTCTGATTGTTTTACGTCTTGATAAGTGAATGAAGCTGATCTGAGTAAAGTCACATGCATTATATAAAGTGTAAAAGCATCTCATTGTGGAAATGTGGTCACTGCTGAAAATTTAGACAAAAAGGGACTGTCAGTATTTCATTTCACTTCTTTTTTTTCAAATTTACACCACAGGAAATTATTACTGTGGTAGATTAGGCGTATTGGAAACATTACTGTGACGGACATGGTTCATGTGGATCAGGACTATAGGTTTTGGGTTTAACTTTTCTAACATTAAATGCGAAACCCGTTGGTTTTCATACTTCTCATTTTGTAATGTTTGTGACAATTCTCTGGACAAATGTTGCTCTACTTCCCTCTGCTGGTATGTTTTTCTCACTTCCTCTAAAGCCTGTGAGAATCCTCTTGCTGTTGTTTCTGCTGTTTCTGTATAATATGGGACTACACACCATGTATCATTATTATTATATAACTGAGGTATGCCTGAAAAGGAAACTGGAGAAATTGTATGACTGGATTTTCTGTGGCCCGCTTTCTGTCCTATCATTGGTAGATTCATACAAAGAGGGTGCGATGCAGGCTTAAAATTCCATGAGAAACATGATGCTTCATTAAAAATATTTACTTATGTAGCTGTAGTTGTAGTTATACAGTCGGCACAGATTTCAGAAATGTATGTAAGGAATGTGTTACACACAGTTTACACCTCGTGTGCATCACTATGTTTATACAATGCTCTGAAAAACCCCAGCAGTCCATGAGAGTCACAAGTACCTGTTAATTTATTATGTTAAACTAAATTAACATGAACATTCATACATCAGATAAATTAAGAAAAATACTGTGCATGAGGGACAAAGGAAAATAAAAATGAAAATATAAATGTTTCAGCTTTTACTGTTAATCTCCCCAGTCCTCTGTCTGGTGTCACTGACTTCCCCCTCAGCACCTGCAGTAGGTCCTAGCTGCAGCAGTGCAGTCACTGTGCAGTCTGACTGAGGGAGGTTTTTGTACGGCTCTCTAACACTGTGTGAACACATAGCCACCACTGTGGTAACTCTGACAGTAGTAATCTCCTGCATCTTCAGCCTGGACTCCACTGATGGTCAGAGTGAAGTCAGTCCCAGATCCACTGCCACTGAATCGATCTGGAGTCCCTGTGTAACGGGTGCTTGCATAGTAGATGAGGAGTTTAGGAGCTTCTCCAGGTTTCTGCAGGTACCAGTGTAGGTAGTTGTTGCCATAATAATCTTTGTACACAGCGCTGCTGACTTTACAGCTCAGTGACACTGACTCTCCTGGAAGAACAGTTTTCACTGCAGGATTCTGAGTCACAGTGTACTGCCCTACAGTTTCTAAAAGTATAGCAAAACAGAAAACAGAATTAGGAAATTCATTAAAGAGTTTGAATAGGGCATTTTCAGGAACATTTCAATGTTAATTTCAAGGTGTAGAGTGGAATTATGCATAATAAATCTGTTTTACCATGAGTGCAGAAGGCAACTGCCCAGATGAAGATGGTAATAAAAGTCATTGTTGTTGTGGGTTCTTTTGTCATGAGGGACCGCTCTCAGTCATGAAGTGTTAAACTCACAGGACTATAAACACTCCCAGAGCACTGAAGCATGTGCTGCCAATGCAAAGTGTCTCCTCTATGCAAATGCTCTTCCTGGATACAGCAGGAACTTGTAGCCAAACAGTGCTGTTAAATCAGGCTTGGTGCTGTGTGCTGTGATGGAGAGGAGCCAAAGTACATTGTGATAACTTTCCTGTAATTGGTTAATGACATTATAATATAATTATTGATGAGTAAATTCATAGTTATTCATGATATGTTAATCTGAAAATACACAGCCAGTGCAATGCAATGCAATATTAGCATAAAAGCAATTATCATCATTTCATGAGTATGCTTAAATCATGAACCTAGAAATACAAGAGAAAGTAAAATTATAACATGTTTATTTCTTCTGCACTATAAATTGCAGTATGAGATTTAAATTAGCAGATCATTCAGGTCTCACCATAAAGAAAGGACCTTTTTCTATATCTATGAATAATGAAATCATAATCTTGCATGCATGGATGAGTGCAGAAGAGAGCATGCTCCATCTCTCCTCTACAAACATGCAGACATTTAAATAAGAGAATAATATGTACAGAAATACATGGTGTTGATAAGGAGAGAGAATGAGAAAAGCTATATTCATTTCATTGATTTCATTAATGAATCATTTTTCATTCCCAGTGATGACCTGGGAAATAAGGTGTGAATGCAGAGCCAATCAAATATAGAGGAGCGATCCAGTGGCCAGATTTAGAGAACCAGTTTGGAAGCTGTGCTTGAACACTATGGTTAACATCCTTACTCATGTAATAACTGTCCTGGGTGCTATAATGACCACAGTAAGTCAGGACCTCAGCTGATGTTTCATCTGAAACTTGACACCCAGGAAGCTGCCTCAGAGTGACGTCTAGTGGTGATGTGAGCATTTGCAGTGTTGTCTGTATGGATGAGGACCAATTTGGAGCACCACTCAGCCCTCAAAGAGATTTGAGAGCGGAGGAGTCGGATTCAGGAGGAAGGGTGTAATATTCCACCGGCCACGCCCCCACACAAACCAGTGACTGCAGCAGCAGCCCCTGAAGCAGGTGGAAGGAGCAGCTCCAATGAGAAGCTGCAGATCTTCAGCTAATCAGGTCGCCATAGAAACATGTGATGCCCTTCCACTCCATGAGAATCAGGTACCCCACACAGAGCTGGAGGGAGGACCAATCAGAAAGAACACATGGACATTCCTCAGCAGGGAGGGGTAAACTCAACAGGACTAAGAGGAGAGGAGGGAGGACCAATACTGGAACAGAGCTGATTGAGTCCCTTGTTTCTCATGTATGGACACTCGGCTTTAATGTGTTGGGAGGGTTGTATACAATTGCATCATTGGGCTCTTTGGAGAGGATGCACAAGGTTTAAAGGAACAGAGGTTACCTATAGCTCCACCTCTCATTTTACCCAGAAAAAGGTTCCTGATTCACCTTCCTGTCCAGCTCAGTCAAAACCGCTGACAAGATGCTAAGCATTGGGTCATCATGACGTCACAAAACCAAACAGAGAACCAATGTTAAATCTTCATTTCCAGCTCAGAGCTACAATGACGTCATAATTACCTCTTCCCACACAGAATAATCCTGCTCAGGTGTGACAGCTGGCAGTGTCCTGAGAATTCAGTAAGAGCTGAATAGGACCAGTTATTATGATTATTTATTAAACAGGTATAGAGATGCATAAAGAAATACTCATCATTTTAAAAACATAAAGATGAGTTATTGAAAATTACGCGGTGTATTATCTTAAATGAAAATAATTACGGAGGATCTTGTTCATATGAAAAAGACTGTCAATCAGCAAGACATGCAGCATACATTGATTCAGTTTCTTCAAGCATTTACTTTGAGTTAAGTAAATAATAACTGAATAAATGTACAACTAAAATGAAAGGATGAATAGAAACAGAAAGAAACAAAGAGTGATTCAGATAAATACAGAATTTGTATTGGTGATAAGATGATATCTTATATATTGTACAGATTTTCTCCGCAAGCTGTTCGTGGTGTCACTGGCTTCCCCCTCAGCACCTGCAGTAGGTCCCAGCTGCAGCAGTGCAGTCACTGTGCAGTCTGACTGAGGGAGGTTTTTGTACGGCTCTCTAACACTGTGTGAACACTAGATCACTACCAGGCCAATGAAAACTCTGACAGTAGTAATCTCCTGCATCTTCAGCCTGGACTCCACTGATGGTCAGAGTGAAGTCAGTCCCAGATCCACTGCCACTGAATCGATCTGGAGTCCCTGTGTAACGGATGCTTGCATAGTAGATGAGGAGTTTAGGAGCTTCTCCAGGTTTCTGCAGGAACCAGGATAGACGGTCGTTGCTATACACAGCGCTGCTGACTTTACAGCTCAGTGACACTGACTCTCCTAGAAGAAGAGTTTTCACTGCAGGAGTCTGAGTCACAGTGTACTGCCCTATAGTTTCTGAAAATCAGAAAAAAAAAATAAAACAATAAATAAACAAATGTTATTAGGGCATAATCACTCAGTTTCATGAAGCCAATATTCTTTAACTGAAACTTCGTATTTTATGTATTAGATGGTTTGCCATTTTTTAAAATAAATAATTAAATAAATCAACCCCTCTCACCCTGAGTGCAGAAGGCAAGTGCCCAAATGAAGATGGTGATAAAAGTCATTGTTGTTGTGGGTTTTGTTGCCATGAAGAACAGCTCTCAGTCATGAATTGTTAAATTCACAGGACTATAAACACTCCCACAGTACTGAAGCATGTGCTGCCAATTCAAAGTGTCTCTATGCAAATGCTCTTCCTGGGTACAGCAGGCACTTTAGCCAAGCAGTGCTGTGAAGTCAGGCATGATGCTGGAGCAAAAGTAGGTTTTACAAGTGAAGAGGGATTAATGAATTTGCTATTATTATTTGCTATAATTATTACTGTGTTATTCAAATAAAATATTAACATTTAAAATGGTTCACAGTCAGAATGAATTAACACTAATTACAGAGAATTGTCTTAACTTGTACTTAAATGTCGCATTACTGTGTTATTACACCTTAGATGGCTGCTGCTCTTTGTCTCCCTCCTGTGGTCAGTAACTGCAGCCTGTGTCTGTGTTCTGTGTGATTCTGCTGACTTTCCTCTGAAGAGCAGATATCTGGAGTTCTGACGTCTCCAGGCTCCTGCTTCACCTGGTTCTCTCTCTAACAGCTTCAGTGCTCTGAACTCTGAAGATAGAAGAATGATATTAGAAATAATCTTTGCATATGTGCAGATTACACATATGAAGATTTTCACATACATAAATCACACATACACTCAATGACCACTTTATTAGGTAGACCTCTCTAATACTGGGTAGGACCCTGTTTGCCCCCAGAACAACCTAAATTCTTTGTGGCATGGATTCCAGAAGGTGCTGGAAACATTCCTTAAAGATTCTGCTCCATGCTGACATGATAGCATCACGCAGTTGCTGCAGATTTGTCGGCTGCACATTCATGCTGCGAATGTCTCGTTCCACCACATCCCAAAGGTGCTCTATTGGATTGAGATCTGGTGACTGTGGAGGCCATTGCAGTACATTGAACTCATTGTCATGTTCCTGGAACCAGTTTGAGATGGAGTGTGCTTTATGGCATGGTGCGTTATCCTGCTGGAAGTAGCCATTAGAAGATGGGTAGACCGTGGTCATAAAGGGATTCACATGGTCAGCAACAATACTCAGGTCAGCTGTGGCATTTAAACGATGCTCAATTGGTATTAAGGTGCCTAATGTGTGCCAAGAAAATGTTCCTCACACCATTACCACCTCCAGCCTGAACCGTTGACACAAGGTAGGATCCATGGATTCATGTTTTTTATGCCAAATTCTGACCCTACCATCTGCATGTCGCAGCAGAAATCGAGATTCGTCAGACCAGGCGATGTTTCTCCAAACATCTACGGTCCAGTTTTGGTGAGCCTGTGCCCACTGTAGCCTCAGTATCCTGTTTTTAGCTGACAGAAGTGGTACCCGGAGAGGTCCTCTGCTGCTGTAGCCTATCCACCTCAATGTTTGACATGTTGTATTTTCAGAAATGCTTTTCAGCATAGCACTGTTCTAAAGTGTGGTTATTTGGGTTACTGTCGCTTTCCTGTCAGCTTGGACCAGTCTGGCCATTCTCCTCTGACCTCTGTCAATAAAAGGGCGTTTTTGCCCACAGAATTGCCGCTTGCTGGACGTTTTTTGTTTTTCACACCATTCTCTACACACTCTCGAGACTTTTGTGCGTGAAAATCCCAGGAGATCAGCAGTTTGAGATACTCAAACCACCCCGTCTGGCACCAACAATCATCCCACAATGTCACTTAAATCCTATTTCCTACCCATTGTGATGTTTGGCCATTTTTTCCCATTCTTGACTATGTCTTTGATTTTATGCATTTTGTTGCTGCCAGATGATTGGCTGATTAGATATTTGCATCAACAAGCAGCTGCATGTGTACCTAATAAAGTGGTCACTGCTTTGGTCACTGAGTGTGTGTGTATAATTTTTATATGCGTATTTCAATAGGCAAGTGTAATAAAACAGACACGTAATCTTAAAAAAATAGTATACTTTCATTTGGAGACAACAGGCTGTTGTACAGATACTCTTTCATGGCAAGAAACTTAACACCTTTGCACTTCTGCATTACAGTGCTCTGCATTTAGATTTATGTTTTGAAAAAGATGCATTAAAAAGGTAGCTTAAAGTCAGACTTTATCACAGTATCACAGACTATACTATCGTGATAAATGTTTATCATGTACAATTCTCTCGTATTGTTCTGTAGTTTGTGTGCTTGCGGAAGCTACAACGTGAGATTGTTTAACAAGGATGCGAATTTGAAAAATTTAGTGGCAAGTAATCCCAAAGTTTTCGCTTAAATGTTCCACATTAGCTTTCTTATGTTACGAAATTCAAATTACAAAACGGAGCTAAATTTAGTTAGATCGATTTAAATTACTGAGAATAAACTTTTACGTTAGGTTGAGTGCAATGAACAATAACGTTTAGTAACACAGCCCTCACAAAAGCTGTGATGTGTCATGAGCATTTAACATTTCACCCGCAAGATTTTAATTTATTGGTTTTTTAAAATAAATTTTACCAGGCAAAACCCGGTATTTCGGAAACCCTGTTCTACATTACATAGAACACTAGTTTGGAGTGTTAGTGATTCCATGTATTCATTAAGGGAATGTTATTTTGGATTAAACTTGGACCACATCCACTAGGCACAAGCAATCTAGTTGGCATGTGTAGCGGTAGTCACCGAGGCAGCGAACCACACGCTCATTTGTTCAGCAGGAAGGACCAGGGACGCGCGAAGTTCTGCAATTTCCTTTTATTATGACGAGCTGAGAGCAAGACATACATACTAGGGCTGTCACTTTAATTAAAAAAAATCCTGTTCGATATTTTAAACAGAAATGAAGACGAGCTCGAATTAATATTCGAATTTCCGCGTTAAAATGTTTTAAATTCCAAGGCTAAATATAGACCAATCCAGTGGCAACTAACTAGTAATTGGAGCGTGTATGCAGACGAGGGCGTGAAAGCGAAGTAAACAGAGACAACAATGCATATGAGGATTTATTACCGAAAAGTGCCGAGCACAAAAACACTCCAGGCCTAGCCTATTGTATCAAAATCATTTAGAGATTGGGCTGCCATAACATTAGGCTAATAACCACAGACATGAAACTGTGCATCCTTGCAGGCTAACAGCCACATTTACAAATTTAAGACAACTCCAGATTACTAGCGATTGTCCAAAAAAAAAACCTTAGCCTACCTGAGAACAACTGAGGCTAACTGGTACATTAAATATGTTCAAATAAATCTACTGCAAATTTAACAGGAACACATGCCGATCAACCTGATCGTAGTTTATTATCTATATTCCCAGCAGTGGAGAAGACGCGCTCCGAATGGACTGACGTCCCGGGAACGCTAAAATACCCCGCTGCCAGCTGTGTGAGGTGGGGATATTTTGTTGTTCCCGTCATCTTCCCCCACAGCAGTGGATCGCTGTCGGCTGGCTTGCAATTCTTTCAACAGTTTTAGCATTCTTCCATTTCGGTTCATGATCTACGGATTTTTATCTCCATTTTTAAATTTGGCAACTAAAATTTAAATACATGATAATGTTAATATCGAATTTCTCCCTTCATTTTCGAAACACGTGTTAACAAATTCGAATTTAAGGTAACAGCCCTAATACATACAACACAATATGTCGTCAGCATAAAGTTAGGCAACTGGCAATCTCTTACAGATCGTACAGTGGCATCTGCCCATAAAGTCAGGCAGCTGGCAATGTATACATATATTTGTAACATAGGGAAATGCACATACGTGTAACGTATTACATAAACATTTAACAAGAGCCATGTTCGATTCTTAGATAATATTCTAATGGGGATTATGTAACACAATTTTAGATTCTAGAATCTAGCTTCGCTACGCACGACACGTGGTTTAGCTGGTTAACGTTAGCTGGGTTTAGTCAACATCATAAAATTGTACAAAATGTATTAATGTACCTGACAACAAGACATACATGCAACACAGTATGTCGTCAGCATAAAGTTAGTGTCAGAGCACAGGCAAGGACTCAGGCGCGTACCACAACAGCTCCAGATTCCAAGTGGCTTTATTAAGGACACAGGGGAGAATCGTAACATAAGAACATAAGAACATATGATGACGAGAACAGGCCATTCGGCCCAGCTAAGCTCGCCATTTCTTAATTAAAGAGTATCCAAAACTGCATCAAGTCTAGACTTGAACACAGCAAGGGTGTCTGCCTCAACTACATGACCTGGGAACCTATTCCATGTATTGATAACTCTTTGTGTAAAATAATATTTCCTTACATCAGTGCAGAACTTACTCTTAACTAGTTTCCATTTATGTCCTCTTGTTTTACAGACTGAACTCACCCTAAAGAATCTATTATAGTTAACCTTATTGATTCCTTATATAAATTTAAATACCTCAATTAAATCACCCCTAAGCCTCCTCTCGCTTAATCTAAATAGGTTAAGTAACTTGAGTCTTTCCTCATAGCATTTATATTTCATGCCAGGAACTAATTTAGTTGCCCTTCTTTGAACCTTTTCTAAAGCTTCAGTATCTTTTTTATAGTGCGGTGCCCAGAACTGCACACAGTATTCCAGGTGCGGTCTGACTAAGGCATTGTATAATTTCAATATAACCTCTTTAGATTTATACTCAATACTTTTGGCTATATATCCCAGCATCCTGTTGGCCTTTTTTACTGCTACAGCACACTGCCTAGATCCTGTTAAGCTTGGGTCAACCATTACTCCCAAGTCCTTTTCAAATTGAGCACATTCTAGTTTTTTTCCATCCATGAAGTAGTCTTCTTTAAGGTTCTTATTTCCTACATGCAAGATTTTACATTTATCTAAATTGAAAGTCATCTGCCAGGTATCTGCCCACTTTTGGATGCTGTTTAGGTCTTCCTGTATTACCTTAGTTGATTCTATACTGTTGGCTAGACCCCCTAGTTTTGTGTCATCTGCAAATTTTACTATTTTACTTCTAACCTCTGCATCAAGATCATTTATGTATATAAGAAATAGCAAAGTCCCTTCGGGACTCCACTTCGTACAGGACCCTGCTCTGATACAATTCCTCCCACAGTTACAGTCTGCTTTCTATTAGACAGCCAACTTCGAACCCACTCGGTGATGGCTCCTGTAATTCCCGCAGATGTCATTTTCAATATGAGTCTCTCGTGCGGAACTTTGTCAAATGCCTTTTGAAAATCCAAATAGATAATATCATAAGCCTGGTTTGAGTCCAGACATGCTGTAGCTTCCTCAAAGAAGTCCAGGAGGTTTGTTAAGCACGACCTCCCTCTGCGAAAACCGTGTTGGCTATCATTTAGAACACCATTTCGTTCCAGGAATAATTGCAAATTATCCCTAATGATGGATTCCAGTATTTTGCATGCGATACAAGTTAAGCTGACAGGCCTATAATTTCCTGGTTCAGTCCGGTCTCCTTTCTTGTAGATAGGTACTACACTGCCATGTTTCCAGTCATCTGGTATTTTTCCAGTTTTAAGAGATTGCTTAAAAATAACTGTCAGAGGCTTGTAAACCACCTCTGCTAGTTCTCTGAGAACTCTTGGATATATTCCATCAGGGCCTGCTGCCTTATTTGTTTTAAGTTTTTGAAGTTTATGTAGTACTTCTGCATCATTTAAATCAATTTCCTCTATAAGTCTCTGAGAACTGACTGCACCTGAAGGCATATGCAAAAACACTTCACTAGTGAAACTCTCCACAAAGTAACTGTTTAGTGTATCAGCAATAGCTTTGTTATCGTAAATCATAACCCCATCCTTATTTTTTATACCTCTTATTTCATCCTTAACTATCCTTTTTTGACCATAATATTGAAAAAAACGTTTAGAGTTGCTCTTTGCATCTAGTGCAATTTGTGTTTCATAACACCTTTTGGCTTCCCTTATTTTTTTCTTAACTTGAGCTCGCATATTACTGTATTCAATCTTATTACTATCTGAGCTCTCCAGCTTGTATTTTCTAAATAATTTCCTTTTTTGTTTCAAACTGTTCCGCAGTGACTTATTCATCCACTGTGGATGCTTCTTTTTCAGTTTTCCTTTTCTCACTTGCGGAATGAATTTACGCTGTACATCCAGAATAATCGTTTTAAATATGCACCACATTTCTTTGACAGTTTTACCACCTAGAAGAGGTACCCAGTTTATATTCCTTGTATAATCATGCATCTTAATAAAGTCAGCCTGCCTAAAGTTGAATACCCTAGCATTGGAGAATGCAGACTTAACTTGCCAAAAAACTTCAAATGTAATTGAACTATGGTCACTTGTACTGAGTGGTTCCCCTACCTCAATACTGCCGATTCTATCAGGATTATTACACAGAACCAGATCTAGGATTGTGTTCTCTCTCATGGGTTGAGTAACAGACTGTATCAAAAAACAGTCATTTACAACATCCAAAAACTCTTCCTCACATTTACCTTGACCTGACACAGCTTCCCAATTAATTGAAGGGTAATTGAAGTTCCCCATTACTATTGTCTCACCCTCCTGACATGCAAGTTTAATGTTATCAAAGAGAGTACTACTGATATTGCTATCAGGCAATGTAACAAAACAGGCAGGCTAGAGACCAGGCCGGCAGTCCGAACACAGTCAGGAATCACAGCCGGGGACAGGCAGGGTCAAACCAGGTAGTCAGGTAGATCAGGTAAACAAGGCAGGGCAGCAGGCAGGAGCAAGGTCAAAGCGCAGGCAGGGTCGATTTGGGGAACAGTGATCAGGCAGAAACCACAGCAGGCCCAAGACAGGTACAAACACACTGCAATGAACTGGCAACAAGACAGAGACAAGCAGGGTAGATATAGGGCTGGCAGGCAAGCAGGTGGAGACGATCGGGTGGGCGGACACAGGGCGGAGAGTGGGGCAGGGCTAGAACACAAGGAAAACAAAAGCACATGGACAGGGAAAAACAAAAACACAACAGCTAGGGGGCGGGAGCACTGACAGTTAGGCAACTGCTAATCTGTGCAGATCACAATAGAAATAAAATAAAATGATTTCAGTTTCCCAGTTCATATTGTCATTAGGCATAACTGTCATCACATTCGTTTCACATACGGCTGCTAGCTAGACAACAGTGGATAGCTAAAATTTCATATCATGAATGCATGGAATATACTGTACATTGTACTTAGCATTCCTCAAGAGTATGCATAGCTATACCAATATATTGTTTCAAATACATATGACGTTGCTTTAAACTTTTTTAGGAAAACTGTGAACAGAGCTCAGGCTTGCGTCACCTACCTCTTGCAGATCGTACAGTGGCATCTGCCGGAGGTAGAAACTGTACAGTACTAATAATGCACAGATGCAGTTGCCATATTTAACCAGTAGAGGTCTCTCAAACTTATTTACATAGAACATTATTTAAATTTTGGTGAAAGTCACTAAAACCAAGAGTGCATTTTTAACTGTTAGACATGGTACAGTATATGTACCATGTCTATGTGTCATGTGTATGTGTCATGTGTATCGTATTAGTTGCCCTATAGGCTGTAATTGTTCAAATATAATAGTACTGTGTCCTCAAACAGACGCTGCTCTCAGCTGAGAACTGTCTCATTGTGGAACTGTACACATCCTGTCCCCGCACTGTCGCTATACTTGCTGTATGCACTTTTGTAAGTCGCTTTGGATAAAAGCGTCTGCTAAATAAATAAATGTAAATGTAAATGTAAATATATGTGCACCAAATGTCATATATTCAAGGAATTTAACCCTGCATGGAGAGGCATTTTTCAAATCAGATTAAAATATAATGTGAAAGTAAGGTTTTGAGGAAGGACAGTTTGCATTTTGCAAGTGAGACTCTACTGTTTCATAGAGAGGGGGACACTGCTCACTTCACTCTCTCCTCATGTCTGTCTCTGTCTCTCACTGCTGTCTCTGGGACAGGATCTCTCCTCATGTCTGTCTCTGTCTCTCACTGCTGTCTCTGGGACAGGATCTCTCCTCATGTCTGTGTCTCTCACTGCTGTCTCTGGGACAGGATCTCTCCTCATGTCTGTGTCTCTCACTGCTGTCTCTGGGTCAGGATCTCTCCTCATGTCTCTGTCTCTCACTGCTGTCTCTGGGACAGGATCTCTCCTCATGTCTCTGACTGGGATCAGCTGCCTCCTCTCCTGTGCCTCTGATCAGAAACATTCAATCACTTCAGCTCCTGATTAGTATGGACCACACACAACACATTATGTCTACTCAGTTTTAATGTTGGGAGGCATACAGCATCATTCATTCTTGTCATTTTGAATGAAGCTGTTGTATCACAAATATGACAATATATTTTTATGTTATGTGGATTTTTCAGGTGTTTCATATAGACTGATAGAGTGATAGATTAACTATGAAAAATATACTGTACGTGGAGGGCAGTGAACTTGTATTCCTTCCTTTAATTCCTGACTCACTTCTTTATACATACCTTACTTACAAAAACTTTTCACTTGTTCATACATATCTGTATCTGTCTGTGTTTGAAATTCAGCCTCCTCCACAGACTGTGCCTGGTGTCATTGGCTTCCCCCTCAGCACCTGCAGTAGGTCCCAGCTGCAGCAGTGCAGTCACTGTGCAGTCTTACTGAGGGAGGTTTTTGTACGCCTCTCTAACACTGTGTGAACACACAGCTACTACCACTGCAGTGTATACTCTGACAGTAGTAATCTCCTGCATCTTCAGCCTGGACTCCACTGATGGTCAGAGTGAAGTCAGTCCCGGATCCACTGCCACTGAATCGAGCTGGAGTCCCTGTATCTCGGTTGCTTGCATAATAGATCAGGAGTTTAGGAGCTTCTCCAGGTTTCTGTTGGTAACAGTTTAGACAAGGCTCATCATCATCATATCCACAGTCACCATCTACATCACTGCTGGTTTTACAGCCCACAGTGACTGTTTCCCCAGGTTGAACAGTTTTCACTGCAGGAGTCTGAGTCACAGTGATCTGCCCCATGGTTTCTGTAAAAAGATGAGTAAATTTTTATTAAATTATTCCCACATTTTAAAATATACTCAATTAACTCAATTAATCAGTGTTTAGTCATAATTTATTTTGATGGTGCTTTCTTCAGAAAATGGCTTCCAAAAACTAATGATGTATCAATATCATGAAGTAGACTAACAGTAAAAGTAGAGTAAGATGGATTTTACAGAATATTCTACAGTTCTCTTACCCTGAATGCAGAAGGCAAATGCCCAGATGAAGATGGTGATAAAAGTCATTGTTGTTGTGGGTTCTGTTGCCATGAAGGACAGCTCTCAGTCATGAAGTGTTAAACTCACAGGACTATAAACACTCCCAGAACACTGAAGCATGTGCTGCCAATGCAAAGTGTCTCCTCTATGCAAATGCTCTTCCTGGGTACAATAGGCACTTGTAGCCAAGCAGTGCTGTGAACTTGATGGAGAGGAGTCCATAAAATAGTTACAGTAAAATGAAATGTTTGTATACAATTCAGTTGTCTGTTGGGATAGTTGTACTTCTTCCATATATTAAAGTTGAAAATGAGAGAGTAATGCACATTTTATAAAGTAAATATTAATCCAGTAAATTCACTAAAGGTCTTATTGATTAAGATAGTGAATGATTTCAGACGGCCATGTCTGTCTCCTTATTTCCAGTACCTTTAATCAGCTGCAGCAGCTGCAGGTCCCTCACACTGGTAACCCTCCTTCTCGGACGTTTGAACTCTGACCCCTGAAACGTCTCAGGATTGGGACCAACATTTAGCTTGTGTTTGGAGTCAGTGGTGCACCTTCCCATGTTTTGTTTGTTAGATTTGTTTTGTTGGTTTTGTGTAGAGTGAGGGCCCCAGTGTGACAGCCTATTGCAGGCTGGCTGGAACATTCAAGCATGTGCTGCCAATGTAAAGTGTCTTCAGGCAAATAATTGCAAAAAAACAAGTCAATAGATTACAAACGTTTGATTTGAGGCACTATTTCTCTGTAAATCCTGTGAATGTCCACACACTGCATAGACAGATATGCAGTTCATTAATTTCTCCCATAATTCCTCACTTCCTCTCTGTGGTGCTGGGAGGGGCGGGGCTGGCTGCACAGAGGCTGGCGCTGTGGGTTTTCCCTGCTGGAGTTTGCGCTTCTTTCTTGAGTTCCTCCTTTCAGCTCCCTGGACAGCAGCTGAGCGCCTCTCGGGTCAAAGGGCCCCTTAGCAGTGCAGGCACAGGCATGAAGACATTGCAGCACTAATTTACCTAATACACACCAGCCTAAGCACAGGATTGGCAGAGCGAGCTGTGAATGAGCCAATCACAGAGCAGGGAGAATGTTCCCTTTAAGAGAGACAGCCCAGCTGAACCAGCTTTACTAAAGCGGTCCCAAGAGCTTTGTATAATTCAAGTGCATGTGTACCTTGTGAGTTTGGTTATTTATCCATGTAGAAGCCAGTAAGATTATCTACCTCATTAGATAAGATAATACCAACTTCCTCTTTAAATTGTTGTAAGACAACAGACCGGTACTGCAATGATACAGCAAGCTATGAAGCTCATCTCTTACACTTCTGTGGAAGGATTCTGGAGGGTCCAGAACAGCCATCTTTCCCGGACACACCTCCTCAAACCATGACAAATTTCATATCATACGTCAGATATACACAGGAACCTCTAGTTTTCATCAAAAACATAAGCTATTCTGTGTGCACATAGTCTTTATCTCAATCAAAAGCTACTGGGACCTAAATTGCTAACACTGAAAACTATACCGTTAACACTACTGAATTACACAGAACTACACTACTACCCCACTGACACTGAGACCTACACTACTACCCCACTGACACTGAGACCTACACTACTGCCCCACTGATACTGAGACCTAAACTACCACCCCACTGACACTGAGACCTACACTACTGACACTGCCTCACTGTCCCAGGAGCCTCCAGAGGAGCAGAGGCTGTTCAGTTTGTGATGTAGCTGAACTTGTATATTGTGCAGCTGTATCTATTGTGTAGAAGTGGAAATTGTCAGGACATCTGTTGCTCTACTGCCCTCTGGCGGTACGTTTTTCTCACTTCCTCGTGAACTGTTTGGAATCTTCTGGACTGCTGGTTGTGTTTTCTGTGATTCCCGCTCTGCTGCTTCTCTCTGGAGTTTTTTCTGTAATATAGGAATACGCAGCATGTATCATTATTAATGTGGCGGAGCTGTCACTGATAAGGAATCTGTGGAGGAATACCATGACTGGATCTTCTGTGGCCCGCTCTCTGTCGTGTCCTTGGAAGATTCACACATACCTGTATAGCCTAATGATGGTGCGATAAACGGGTGAAGTAGTGTTACAATTCTTAGTACAGTAATCATGTTTAATACCGCTAGATAAGGTGTCAGAAACTTGTGTTTTTAGGGATTGGCGTAGGCCTATGTGAACACCGACATCGATGAAAATCGTAAAAATAAAGTAATGAAATGTGCGATAATGTCGGAAATAATGCACATTTTTGTACCTTCATCGGAAAAAAAACGAAGTGGCAAATGAAACAATTTAAAAGAGATTATTCAGAGCTGAGTCACTGATGATGATTCAGTGCTGAGTCTGTTTATAGTTTAATGCATCAGTTGTTCGCAGTGGCAAACGCAGACGCTGTAGCGCAGGGAGGTTTTTGTACAGCCAGTCAATCAGAGTCAATCACTGTGGTGGACTTTCGGCAGCGGCAGCAAACTGGAGATCGGCAGTAAGTTTGCAGCGATTTCACTCTTCATTTCGCCATTATTATGAACTTGAAAGCTCATATCAATCTATTGTGATAGTTAAATATTGCTTTGTTATTTTTGCAAATACTATTTGTAATTGTAGCAACCAGAATACATCTTCCATCTATCGAACGATGTGTACATTATTCCCAACGCTTTACTTTTCTGGAGAAAATAGGTCCAAATTATTAAAATGTTGCGCGACGCATGTGTTTACTAACACATACATACGGATTTTAGGTGGATTGAGTTGAAGAGCAAGCAATTCGAAGCCTGATTATTTATTTATTTATTTTATTATGGGTTTTACTTGACTTGTATGAATAGAAAAAACGCGCCGCTTCGTTTTCCAAGGATGACGAAACGTTTGCAGGATAAATCCATTTTGCCGCTTGAATCTTTTGTTTTCTTCTCCGCGCCGGGCGAGAGGTTTTTGTGCGGGACACTAATAGGAACTGAATCACTGTGGTACACTTTTGGCAGCGGCACCAGACTGCACGTTGGAAGTAAGTATTCCGATTTAAAGTAATATTCAATAACCAGCACATGTAGTGATTATTTTTCCTATAAAGGATAGTTTGTTATCTACCTCCAGGATTTCAAGTACAAACAGCGCTTTGTGTGGAGTTTTTAGGTTGTGTTTATTATGACATCCGAAATGGAGATAATCATAGCGCTCAAATTAATGTGAATAATGCTTATAAGGACAGTGACAACATTTGGGTAAAGCTCTGTTATCTCGATCTCGTCCATGGAGCGAACACGTGTGTAAATAGTTGGGTCTTTTCTGTGACACGTTTTGCTAATACTGAATTTTCTGGTAATGCACAGATAGGCTATTTCTTACAAAGATCTTACGAAGCCAGTAATTTTCTGTACGCGTTTGGTGGTAGACTGTCAGATGAAGTTTTCCCAGAGAAAACAAGCTTTTAAAGTATTGAGTTAAAACATGCTTTATGTCTTTCTGATTACGGGTCCGTTTTAAAAGAAAGCTCGGTTCGAGTTTTTTACTTCTGTGAGCAAGGGGAGACTTTGCATTTGCGTTTGTGGTTCTCCGGATTTTCGACGAAAGATTTTGCAAATACGTTTTCCATGAAACGTGTCTGAAAACGAAAATGACTTTAGACAGAATGTTGATTCTTAGTGCGTATAACGTTTTCATTTTAATTTTTTTTTCCTGAAATTTTCATTTTCTTAAATCTACTCATTTTGTTCCTAATGATGAGAAAGGCTTAATCTTACCAAACTGTTGCATACAAATATTTTGGTTATTTTCAACAAGGCAGAAACTTTTTGAAATCACATTTGATGCATTTGTAAAACTGGTCCTGGAAGTAATTTTTTCACTGGCCTTTAAAGATGGTCTGCAAAACATATTGGTATCTGTAAGATTGCAGTAAAAGTGTTCCAGGCTACATTACACACTGCATCGGAGATCATATATTACGGAAAATATCCTGTACAGAATAGATATTACATTCATCTGCATTTATGCAGTCAGGTTGTCTCTGTGTTTCTTTTATTCTACAAGTTCTACATCTCTTTAGTGTTTGAACTTAAAGAAAATAAGAGTCTCTTCTCCATCTCCTGAGTCTGTATTTCCTCCCCTCTCTCTGACCTCATGTCTCTGCTGTTCCTCCCAGAAAACGTCTCCCCCACCCTCACGGTCCTGCCCCCCTCTAGTGTGGAGCTGTCCAGCAAGAGAACGGCCACGCTGATGTGCCTGGCCAACAAGGGCTTCCCCTCAGACTGGACGCTGCGCTGGAAAGTGGACGGTAGCAGCAGGAGCTCGGAGGCGAGCGGCGGGGTCCTGGAGAAGGACGGCCTGTACAGCTGGAGCAGCACCCTGACTCTCTCTGTGGACGAGTGGAACAAGGCGGGGTCACTGACCTGTGAGGCCACCCAGGGCTCCCAGGCTCCGCTCACTCACACACTGAGGAGAGAGCAGTGTTCTGAGTAGCACCTCACACACTCCTGTGTAGAGCGGCTGAATGCTCTGTTTTTACTCTCTTCTGCACTCAGCTCTTCTCTTTCTTACTCACTGATTACTTGTAGACTAACAGTGTGCTGTGCTTCAGCTCATGTGTGAATCCATTCTCCAGACTGAGCTTTTAGCAGAACAATCTTTCATGTGCTCTGATCCCTGTTAGATATATGTGTCTGTGTGTGGTTTGATGCTTCAGTGCTGTTATTATTGTAATAGAGAATAATAAAGATTTCTTCTTGAGTCATAAACTCTGTTGTTGTTGTCTTTATTAATCCAAACACAGAGACAGTGATGCACTCTTTGTACTGGTGAGATAGGAGGGTAAACCTGCAGTTTAACTGAAATCATTTGGAGCCATCAGAGGAGTGATAGATGTCTGAAATCAAAGGTGTGTGTGAACTGCACCCCTCCCCCATGTCCATTGACTCTGTGGGAGTTATGAAGATGAAGGAAACCCTGTTTTGGGGGAATTATTGCTACATTGCCATTACATACAACTTAACACTATGGTGCCAGGTTTATAATGAACTCAGTTACACAGCTCTCTCTAGCTGCTATCTACAACCATGAATCCAAGGATAAGATACCAGGCATTTGAGATGAACATGATATATGGCACAGTTTAATGTGAGAAGATGATCGTCATTATAAATTCTAGAAGAATGCTAGTACGTTTTCACATTTGAGATAACATTTTTATAATAAGTGAATGATACTAGTGATTTTAATATTCCTTAATATTGCTCTGTGATATTCTATTTTGAATCAAGCATCATTGAAATACGCATAAAAATTTACAGTTGATTTAAAGTGCAATGTTTTAGCATTAGACCTGTGAGTGATGTGCAAATGCATGAGGTAAAATAGTGCATTTAGCAGGTGGCTGGAGGCCTGAGCAGTGAGAGGAGTGTATGGCTATATTAGCTGCTGCTTCATGATGTACAGTGTGCTCTCAGCTCACACTAACCCCCATGGGGACGGGGGAACATCTGGTGACTGTGCTGCTCTATTCTGGGAATAGCAGAACTGCCCCGCCCTGCCTATGCAAATCTGAGTTTCACCCCCACAGCTCACAGTTTCACAGTTTCACTACCCAAAATCCCCTGGACTGGGGCAGCTGTGTGGGGGTGGACTGATTTCACCTCTGAAGAGGAGGGACAAGTTAAATTGATTACATTTTTAAAACATATTGTTCAACAAATAGTATTAACTAAGTAATTAATGATCCATACACATGTTATAAAGACATCAAAATGAAATAAATATATTAGCTGTATAACAGCAGAAAATCTGTATCCATCTATGGTTTTGCTGAGTCAGCCCAATATCACAGTACTTACACAGTGATCTGGGTAGTATTTGATAACCAGCAGAGGTCATATCAACTACGCAGCAGAATAAGTCAAATCACACTGATCACACTCTTTTCTCATCTTAAATATGTTTCTATGCATCTTCCTTAGCGTATGCAATTATATATGCAAGATCAATTTCCTGTTTCAGTCCCTAGAGTGAAACAAAGTGTAGAAATGACAGTCAAGGTGTTTCCTCTTGTAACTGAAGCTGCTTTAAGTGTCTGGTTTTGTAAATGATAACTTTTGTATTTTCCAAATGTTGGCATGTACATGTAAGCTCTAGTGCAAGAGACTATAGTTCCTGTATCACTGTATGACTCAGGAGAGTTCACTCATGCAGAACTACACAGAACGTTACTTTTCTATCACTTCACTCCAATGTGAGAATGAAGTAAAGCCCTGAGATTCTCACCATGACTCTGACATACATGCCAACCCCACTGATAGGCTTGCTGTGTCAGGACTATTCCTGCTGCACCCGCAACCCATTTCAAAGGAATCCTTTCCAAAAGCACCCACCCCCTGAGGGTACTTTGCAGTTCTGAAATCTATGAATACTGTATGTAGTAGGGTAATACTGCATGTAGTGAGCCACAAACACTGCAGAATATTTTATTATTTATTATTATTAATCAGCATCAATCAGCTTGAATGATTCTCCATTTTTTGTTTTTTCTCCATTCTCCATTTTTTGTTTTCATTTTGATCAATTGTCTCATTGATCTTCTGTTTACCTCAATACTGCAGTGAAAAGTTTGATTTGTGTTCGTAATAACGCTGCCCTGATGATCATAAGGAGCAATGAAGAGTGAATGGATATTTGCTGTATGTGTGCTCTTTACTGCAGTTATTTTGCACAGTATGGATTCATGCCAGAAATGTAAGTTGTTGTGTCTGACTGTGGGGATATACTGGATATACAGGTTTAGACAGGAGCAACTGATGTTTGTCACTCGGTATTGCAGCAGTCCACTTCCATACCTTTATTCATATACCTGTTAACACATACAGATAATGGATGAATGAAGACAAACACGATGTCACACAGGTGGGAGTTGGGTCACTGCGTGCAGCCAGGACAGCATGGATACGATGGCATGGATACTCTGCCTTCTAATGGAATCAGTGGACCCAGAAAATGCAGCCACTGAGGTTTCCTCTTGCAGCCATGATGGCTCATCACAGCAGACTCATACAGGAACAGTCTGCTTATATATACACCATGAGAGGACTGCTGTTTTAAGAGCCACTTCAGTGTTTTCTGGAACAGCAAATCTCCACATATTCTCCTTTACACGTTCTCATCTGACAGTGTTTGTGCCAAGAATCATTTGGACATTAATCACTTTGAGTTGTGCTCGTAAAGGGAGTATAGCTCTTCTTTCTCTCACCCAAACACATGGTTCCGTCACTTTAGTCACTTTGAATGCTGGGATATCAATATGACATGGCTGTGTATGATCACTGTCGTTACTTTGTATATTTCATGGCTACCGCATGGGTACTAGTGTTCTTGTCATGAGATCACAAACATAAAACATTGTGCAGTCCTCTGCTGACATCTAGTGGAAATTACAGCTTTAATACTTCTAGTACTACAATGTAACGTGATGTTGCGTGAAGACGTTACATTCTGACAAGGTAAATTTCAGAAGTAGTGACATTCTGTGATTTCAATTGAACAGGGTCATGCGAACAGCTGACGCTGTCCCCATTGGGATATCAACCTGGCCACTCTAACGCAATGACTTGGTCAGGTGTTTCTTTTGAACTTAAATTTTGCCCAAAGTATACTCCATATACCATTTCTTAAAGGAAGCTATTTGAAGCTGTTCCCGGCAGAAAGCTAATCATGGCTGATAGCTTGATGACAGTAATTAATGTTCCATAGTGATATAGGCAAGGTAGGCATAGGCATTTCCTTTTAAAAAGACATTTATCCTGAATTCCCCAAATTCTTACTCCGAAGTCAATTTTACCATGAATGCAGAGGGTGAGTGCTCAAATGAAGATGATGACAAAAGCCATTGTTGTTGTAAAATAATGAAAAAAAATGAAAATACAATGTGCCAACTTTTACCATTCAGCTCCTCCACACACTGTATCTCATGTCTTCGGCTTCCCCCTCAGCACCTGCAGTAGGTCCCAGCTGCAGCAGTGCAGTCGCTGTGCAGTCAGAGGGAGGTTTTTGTACGGCTCTCTAACACTGTGTGAACACATAGCCACCACTGACACTGTGTTCACTCTGACAGTAGTAATCTCCTGCATCTTCAGCCTGGACTCCACTGATGGTCAGAGTGAAGTCAGTCCCAGATCCACTGCCACTGAATCGATCTGGAGTCCCTGTGTGTCGGTTGCTTGCTAAATAGATGAGAAGTTTAGGAGCTTCTCCAGGTTTCTGCAGGTACCAGGATAGACGGTTGCTGTAATACACAGCACTGCTGACTTTACAGCTCAGTGACACTGACTCTCCTGCAAGAAAAGTTTTCACTGCAGGAGTCTGAGTCACAGTGTACTGCCCTGCAGTTTCTGAAAGTATAGCAAAACAGAAAACAGAATTAGGAAATTCATTAAAGAGTTTAAGTAGGGCATTTTCAGGAACATTTCAATGTTAATTTCAGGGTGTAGAGTGGAATTATGCATAATAAATCTGTTACCTTGAGTGCAAAAGGCAACTGCCCAGATGAAGATGGTGATAAAAGTCATTGTTACTGTGGGTTCTTTACCCATGAAGAACAGCTCTCAGTCATGAGGCGTTAAACTCACACGACTATAAACACTCCCAGAGCACTGAAGCATGTGCTGCCAATGCAAAGTGTCTCCTCTATGCAAATGCTCTTCCTGGCTGCAGTGGACTTTACACTGTGAGTTCTGATGGAGTCAGCACACATGGTAATAACTTTCCTGCTCCTGTTTTACCACACTATGAATAGTGATTGAAATTGTCTCTGGTGTCATTATTTCCAATGACTGAATGTATACTAATATATAACCCTTCCATTAGGGAATATGAGCTGTTTTGTGTCTTTGTCTGTACAGTAACTCCTCCACTGATATTCATGGTTATGTAGAACAAAAGTTCTATTTTTTCAATAAATTACATTGTGATTGTTGAAATAGCGGGTTAATTGAATATCCCTCAACCATGAACCAAAGACAAGTTAAAGACAGTAAACAGTGCATATATATACACATGTATTTAAAAGCCTAATCTGTGTCAGTTTGTTTCTGAGGCAACTCTACTACATGATGGTTGATTCTGATGGTTATTCTGACTGAAACGTTTATTCCTGCTGGTAAATCCATGGTTTTCTCTCCTTTTCCAGCACTTTTAATCAGCTACAGCAGACACAAGGTCATCAGACAGTTCACCCTCCTTCCTGGACGTTTTAACTCTGACTCGGTACATCTCAGGATGGAGACCAACATTTAGCCTGTGTTTGGAGACATTGATGCGGCTTTTCATCTGTTCATGGTTAGTGTTGTTTTGTTTTTAAGTATCATTTTGTTCTGTCTTTGAGGACAAACTTCATGTTATGTTGAGAAAGCCTATCATGGCAGTGGTTAGTAGATATAAGCTTAGCTGAAGAGATGATCTGTATCTTTGGATGCTGCAGCAGCCCCATTGTGATATTAGCTGCACATGTTAGAATGTTCAGATGTTCTGTCCATGTTAGTCAATGAAAATGTTTTTGAAGTAAAATCACAAATCACATGTTTGTTTTGAGTAAAGGGAGGGCACCAAAAGGAAATGTGAAACCCTGTTCTTTGGAAACATATTTGGCATATCTTATCCTTGTAATTGTTTGAAAACCATGTGTTACTGCATTTAGCTCGATTTGGCCTGTGAACTGTGTGTGTGTGTGTGTGTGTGTGTGTGTGTGTGTGTGTGTGTGTGTGTGTGTTTATATATGTATAATGACTTGAAGGAACCACTGAAGTGTTCAATTGAGCGTTAATGTATTAAGTGGCATGAAAACCTGCACAAACTGTAGTTATAAGTGTAGTTGGTTCAATGCATGAGTACAAAGATCTGGGAATGACTTCATTCTGACCACCAGTGGAGTCCAGACTGAAGATGGGAGAGATTACTACTGTCAGAGTTTACACTATACTGGTAGTGATAGAGTGTTCACACAGTGTTAGAGAGCCGTACAAAAGCCTCCCTCAGTCAGACTGCACAGTGACTGCACTGCTGCAGCTGGGACCTACTGCAGGTGCTGACGGGAGTCAGTGACACCAGACACACCTCTCTGGAGTAGGTGATAAAGAAATAAGAGAGACAAGAGGTACAATTATTCAGCATAATCAATATTCTTGTTACATCTAAAATAGGATATGTTCTATGACAGAGTCATATTTTATTATCTCCCAGATTTACATTTTAAAATTTCATGCATTTATTAATGTGTTTATATTTTATTAAAAGCTGCCAGTAGTATCATCTCATACTACTGAGCATATGTCAGCTCCACCTGCATGGTAAAATACAATTCATTTTACATCATATTTGTATAATTCTTCATTTGTTATTGTAGTTTCTGAGAGAAAAGGAAATTCCCTCTTTACTCAACCCATCAGGACAGAGCTTATCAGCCCACTCCCAATGCCTGGGTCCTAATCCTCACCAAGGCCCTCATTTGTCAATAGTGTGTACATATCAATCTGTGAGTAAACTGTGCGTGCAATCATTTCAAAGCAAGGTGTGAGAGGAGTCCACGAATACATGTACAGCAGCATGTAACATAAAACATGTTCATGTAATTCTGTCTGCTGTTGAGATAGTTCTACTTATTTCACATACTAAAGTTGAGAATGAGACAGTAATACACAATTTGAGATGTCTTGTGTGTGAGTATATTAATCCAGTAAATCTACTACAGGTCTTATTGATTAAGATGGTCATGTGTTGCTTTCCCCTTCCAGCACTTTTAATCAGCTGCAGCAGCTGCAGGTCCCTCACACAGGTAACCCTCCTTCCCGGACGTTTGAACTCTGACCCTGTTACATCTCAGGATTGGGAGCAACATTTAGCTTGTGTCTGGAATCAGTGGTGCTTTCTTTGTTAGATTTGTTTTGTTGATTTTGTGTACAGTGAGGACGCCAGTCCGACAGCCTGTTGTTACTGGAACATTCAAGCATGTGCTGGCAATGTAAAGTGTATCCATGCAAATGATTGCCAAAAACAAGTCAATAGATTACAAACGTTTGATTTCAGGCACTATTTCTGTAAATCCTGTGAATGTTCACACACTGTGTAGGTGCTGGGAGGGGTGGGGCTGGCTGCACAGGGGCTGTTGCTGTGGGTTTTGAGGAGGAAGTAGCCAACGAGTCAGCCGATTTCAAACCCGGGCTGCAAGGCCAGTGGTCACTCTTGTCAGAGTTAGAGGGTTGTGACACCGCTGATGACAAAGTCTAATGTATAGCAAAGGCAGCCATGTACAGGTGAAGACAACCTGATTGCATCAGTGTGCCGAGCAAACAGGCCTACAAATGCCTGTATGATAGAAACAAGAGCTGGAGCTTAGCACACCAAGTGCAGCCAGCAAAGCAGCTGAAGCCTGACAGCAAGAATGTGGATCTGTAACAGCAATGTACAGTCAGTCCTGTTCATGGCTGTGAATGCTGGAGGGCCACCAAGACTGACAAACGCAATCTCAACCCAGCACCAAGATGCACCAGAGCACATCAAACTGCTTCAGCACAGAGATCAGGCTGAGGGGGCTCAGACGGCTGGGCCACTTACTATTGATGGAAAACAGCACCTGTACCGAGACTGCCCTCTGCTGGACGCAACAGGGCAAGCATTGCATTACAGTACACTACATGCATTTAGCAAATGCTCTTCTCCAGAGCGACTTCTAGCACAATGGAACATGAGCGTATCCATTCAAGTTAAACAAGCAACAGCATCAGACCAGTCCAACAACACTCCCAGACAAGTCAGTGTAAAGATTAACACCATTCAAGCCCTACCACAAGTTAACTTGTGCAATCTGAGTAGGCAATGGAAGCCAGGTATACAACAATACATCATTCACTAGAACACAGAATCCAAAATACATCCCAATACTACACGTAAAATAAACATCAAATACTGTAGGTAGCAGGTGTTATGTGGTGGTGATTGAGGTGGAATCAACCAAGAGACTGGCCCTAGAACACCAGGCAGTGCACTATAGAGGCTGAGCTTACCAAGATGGGCTTAACCTGGGGTGAAGCTGCAAAAGTGTCTAATGACCATCCAGCATAGCGTATATGTGTTGGAGTCATATCTCTACAGGCAGGGTAATTCAGTAAGTGACCAAAACCTATAGCCAGCAAGCTTTTGTTACATTCTCCTCAGAAAATAAAATAAACAGGCACATAGTCAGAGCATAGCTCAAATAAATAGCTACAATAGCAATATTGCTTCCTTTCATTTAAACTGACTAGCATGCAAAAATCTGTTGCACCGAAAGACTGAAATGTGTTGAATATTATACATATATATGACAGAGGCTCTCCTCCACTGTATTGAGTTTACCTTAGATTTGCCACAATTTAAACAAGTCTGAATCTCCTTTCAAATAATATACCTAATAAAATACTCTATAAAACAAGGAAAACAATTACATCAAGTTTTTAACCATTATTCTCCTCCCCAGAGAACTGCACCTGCAGTAGGTCCCAGCTGCAGCAGTGCAGTCACTGTGCAGTCTGACGGAGGGAGGTTTTTGTACGGCTTTCTAACACTGTGTGAACACTGGACCATTGTGTAGACTCTTACAGTAGTAATCTCCTGCATCTTCAGCCTGGACTCCACTGATGGTCAGAGTGAAGTCAGTCCCAGATCCACTGCCACTGAATCGAGTTGGAGTCCCTGTGTGACGGTTGCTTGTATAATATATCAGGGGTTTAGGAGCTTCTCCAGGTTTCTGCAGGTACCAGGATAGACAGGGTGGGCTACAAGCAGGTACAGTACTGGTTTTACAGCCTACAGTGACTGTCTCTCCTAGGATAACAGTTTTCACTGCAGGAGTCTGAGTCACAGTGATCTCTCCTTTGGATTCTGAAAAAAATAAATAGGTAAATAATAACTACAATTAAATAAACATTTCTGAACATAAGATACATATTTGTCAAATATTATACAAATCATAATTTATGGGTATTCACTGCTATATTGCATTTTCAATTCATTATTCCACATGATGTCAAAATTGTCCACTTACCCTTACAGAGGGTGAGTGCCCAGATGAAGATTGTGATAAAAGTCATTGTTGTTGTCGCTGCTGTTGTCATGAAGAACAGCTCTCAGTCATGAAGTGTTAAAATCACAGGATTATAAACACTCCCAGAGCACTGAAGCATGTGCTACCAATGCAAAGTTTCTCCTCTATGCAAATACTCTTCCTGGGTACAGCAGGCACTTTAGCCAAGCAGTTATCACTGGCTCAGTACACTGTAAAAAAGGAAAAGTTAAGAAAACTCAAAAATACAAGGCAACTTGCTGCACCAGATTTTTGAGTTTTGAGGCCAACTCAAACTTCTAAGTTGCGGCAGACACCAGCCATAGTTGTGCCAACTAACGATTCCTTGTTCTCCGAATTTAGCTTTCATAGTTATAAAAACTTCTAAATTTAAATTTCCCATGCTAAGAATTTCAAGAAAAACAGAAGTTGTGCCAACATATTGTCTTTTGTTCAGTTAGCTCCTTGTTCATATACATAAAACTACAAATTTAATTTTAATTTAACACATTATGAATTCCTATCAACAAATGTTGTGCCAGCACTGTAAAAAACAGGTCAAGAAAACTCAAAAATTCAAGGCACTAGATTTTTGAGTTCTGAGGCAAACTCAAACTTCTAAGTTCTGAAGAAAACCAGCCATAGATGTGCTAACTAATGATTTCTTGTTCAGGTAATTTATCTTTCATATTTACAAAAAAATTCATACTAAGAAATTCAAAGAACTACAGTTGTGCCAGCTTGTCTTTTGTTCGGATAACTTATCTTTCATATGAGTAATAACTTCACATTTTAAGTTTTACATTACATGCAAGAATTCCAAACAACAAAAGTTGTGCCAACTAATTATCTTTTTAAAAATGACAAACAAACCAGTTCCATTAACATGTTTATTTTCAACATGATAGTAATTGTTCTATTAATCCAATATTGCAGAAAAAAATAATGCAAATAGACCCTTCTGCATCTTACATTATCTCAGAGAACAATAGAACACAAACACATTACTTTTCTTTGAGGAGTCATAACAGGATCACTTCTGCTATGGTCAAAAGAGGTCATGTCCTTTCATCAAGAGAAGAAAAAAAATCAACACAAAAATATAACCAGGCCAGCATAAGAAGAAAAAAAAAACTTCCCAATTTAGAGTAAGAGCTTGGTTTTCAAGCTTCTTTCACGTTGTGAACAACTGGTGGAAAGTTCCATGAAGGTGTGCTGAATACATTCAAAGGTATACTTACTGTTCTTTTGGAAACTCCATGTTCAAGGCATAGAGCAGGCCGAAAAGGTAGGTAAATGCAGTGGGGAGGTGTGAGATACCTGTAAGGACAATGGCCTCTTCCAACACAATGGCTGTGTTGATGACTGTGGGCAGCAAGGTAGGTCCATCATCATCTTCAAGAACAGTGAGGATACCCATCTTGACACCTTTGGTATGCTCATCATCTGCATCAGTCACCTGTTGAAACCAGAAAGTTTCACCAAATTTAGACTGAAATGCTGCTGTACAGCAATCACCCTAACAAGAATAAAGAAAGTGTAAAAACCAGAGTAAATTTTCGGAAGAATGTGTGTGTACCTTTTCAGCTAGCCTAATAATAATAGATTATTTGCAGGTATAGTGTTCATCTTGAGATTCTGGCTACATTTTAAACCCAATTTCTAACCACAGACCACAGGCATAGAAGATGATAAACAGTATGTACATGACAGTTAATGTGCACCTGTTATTGAGGGAAAAGGTCATACTCACTCACCAGGCACATCAGGAAAAGGTTCTTGGAATTCTCACAGACATACTGAACTTCCTCAGCAAAAAAAACCCTCTTTTGAAATATGAGAGGGGATCTTATATAATGTAAGAAAATACAGTTTTTGTATTTCATGCTTTTTGAATCCATACATTTCCCAAGAAAAAGTTATTTTAATGTAAATAATTAGTGTAGTTGCCCGAGTGCATTTGAAGGGTGGGGAGAGGGAGGCAGCAAGACCAATGCACAAAAATTCCTGATTTTGCTTTGATTGATTTTTAAACTCCTGTATCTCTGTGAATTTTGGCTCTACACACATAAATTATACACCAAAACAAAGGATACCTTGTGCACACTCCAACCATGTCTTCGGTTCAGTGAGACAGTTAAAAAAAATGCTAATTTTACCCCCCCATTCAAAACTATAGGTGAGAACAGTGGGAGTATTTCACTTCTGTGTTTGAAAATGCATTTTTATACTGCCGTATCTCCCTTACATGTCTAAATTATACATCAAAATAGAGGTACACTTGTGCAGATTCTCACAATCTTCAGTTCAGCACTGCGATGAACAATTTTTGAAGTATGAGCCAAAATAGTTGTAACTGAGGGGGCAGTTTCACCCGTAACTAGGTTCAGGCTGATTTGCTGTCACAGTGGGGTGTCGGTCAGGACACAGGAGTCAGGTTCCGGGTTCAGTTGTTTATTGGGGATTTGGAATGGGTGGATGTGAGGGTTTGTGTTGTATGTGTGTGTGGTTTCCTGCAAGGAGTAAGCAGGGAGAATGAATCAGTACATTGCACCAGGATAACATGTATGGGACATACAGGCTTTGCCTGCATCAATGGCTATGGAAACATTTATACATCAAGGACACACTATCGTAATTAACATGCACACCCCTCTCTCTCTACAGGCAATTGTATTACAACCAGTTGAACTTAGGCATACTACTTACTTTGGCACAGACGCACACAACAACAGCACAATGATTGGTCCCCAAAGGCTTGGTCTCCCCAGTTCTTCACCTCCCAGGTATTGTTGCGGTACTGAGGTGGGGGAGGTCACCACCACCTTTATATTGTCCCGTATCCTTGGCCCTATTGAGGCCCTGATTGGTGGCCAAAGGATACGGGCAGGTCCGAGGGCAAATGGTGACCTGGGGGCCGTCCTTGTGGGTGCGCCTGTGCCTCGAGTTAACTGTGGGGGTCCTGCTGATAAGGGGAGCAGCAGGACCGGTTTGGCACGGTTTCAACTGAGTTGTAAAGAAGTGCCTGCGAGAGGTGGGGGTGGTGTGCAAACAACGACAAAGACAGAAACAGAAACATGTGGCCCTTTTCTACAATAGTCACTGAATTCATTCTCTGCTCTAAGTCATGTCTACACATTCCTTTGTCAGGGAGCTCACAGCATCAGACACAGAGAGGGGAAACGGTACATGGCAATTCATATGCTCAATAATGTGCACAGGCAACCACACACCACATTTTCTTCAGAATATGCACACAAATCAGCTTACAAATACAAAAATAAGGCAAAAAGAGGAATAGAAAGAAAATTATGATGAAAAAAATGTAATTTGCAAAGATATTAATTCATAGAATCACCAGTATAGTTAAATCTTTGATTGGCAGAACTGTTTTGGAAATGGGTGTGTATAAAGAGGCCTTGCACCCCCGCCCCTCAGACTTCAAAAATACTGAGAGTTTGCCGAATGTATTAATTCATCATACTTGCTGTACAATTGATCTCCTCTACAGACTGTGTCTGGTGTCATTGGCTTCCCCCTCAGCACCTGCAGTAGGTCCCAGCTGCAGCAATGCAGTCACTATGCAGTCTGACTGTGGGAGGTTTTTGTACGGCTCTCTAACACTGTGTGAACACACAGCTACCACCACTGCAGTGTAGACTCTGACAGTAGTAATCTCCTGCATCTTCAGCCTGGACTCCACTGATGGTCAGAGTGAAGTCAGTCCCAGATCCACTGCCACTGAATCGAGTTGGAGTGCCTGTGTGACGGGAACTTACTTTATAGATGAGAAGTTTAGGAGCTTCTCCAGGCTTCTGCAGGTACCAGTGCAGGTAGTCACCATTGTAATTATACACAGCACTGCTGACTTTACAGCTAAGTGACACTGACTCTCCTGGAAGAACAGTTTTCACTGCAGGAGTCTGAGTCACAGTGTACTGCCCTGTAGTTTCTGAAAATTACGGGAACATAAAAGATGAATCAATTTGCTCAGCACTTAAGTTTGGAGAATTTAAACAGCTTCTTAAATTCACATTGACAAAATAATTAAATTTAAAAAATGAAAACCCCTCATTTAAAGTGTGCAACCTTGTATGTCAACATTTATATCAAAATTTTAAACAATTTTAAAATTCTTGTATAATATGCAGATATCTTGTCATTCTCTTTTACCATGAGTGCAGAAGGCGGCTGCCTAGATGATGATGATGAAAGTCTATGTGATTCTGCTGACTCTCCTCTGAAGGGCAGATATCTGGAGTTCTGCCATCTCCAGGCTCCTGTGTGAGGGCTCAGGCACGGACTCAGACGAGAGCTTCAGATTCTAAGCGGCTTTATTCAGGATCAATGGACAATATCGCAAACTCAAAACAGGCAGTGTCAAAACCAGGCAGGCAGTCAGGAGGCAAAACGGGGTCAAAAACAGGAACAGGCAGGGTCAGAAACCAGATAGGCAGGAAAACCAGGCAATCGGGGCAAGACGGCAGGAACGAAGTCATGGCACAGGCAGGGTCGACACGGAAAAAGCTATCCGGCAAAAAACACGGTGGGAATGAAACAGGTACGAAACACGGCAACAAACTGGCAACAGGACAGAGACAAGCAGGGTAGATATAGGACTGGGCTGATGAGGTGATGGGAAACAGGTGCGCAGGCAGGCAGGTAGAGGTAATGAGGTAATCAGGTGGACAGACACAGGGCAGAGAGCGGAAAACCAACAAGGAGAACATCAAAACAACAACTAGGGGATCAGACTAATGACATCCTGCTTCACCTGGTTCTCTCTCTCTAACAGCTTCAGTGCTCTGACCCCTGAAGATAGAAGAATGACATTAGAAACAATCTTTGCATATGTGCAGATCACATATATGAAGATCTTCACATACATGAATCATACATACACTCAATGACCACTTTATTAGGTAGATCTCTGTAACACTGGGTAGGACCCCCCTTTGCCCCCAGAATGGCCTGAATTCTTCATGGCATGCATTCAACAAGGTGCTGGAAACATTCCGTAGAGATTCTGCTCCATGCTGACATGATAGCATCACGCAGTTGCTGCAGAAAGCATGGAAAGGTGTACCATCCACTTCAAACATATTATATATAAATATATGTACAGCAGCATATAACATAAAATATTTTCAGGTAATTCAGTGTGCTGTTGAAATAGTTGTATTCATTCCACATACTAAGGTTGAGACTGAGACAGTAATACACAATTTGTAATGAATTTTGTGTGAGTATATTAATCCAGTAAATCTACTACAGGTCTTATTGATTAAGATGGTCATGTGTTTTTCCCCTTCCAGCACTTTTAATCAGCTGCAGCAGCTGCAGGGACCTCAGGCAGGTAACCCTCCTTCCTGGATGTTTGAACTCTGACCCTGTTACATCTCAGGATTGGGAGCAACATTTAGCTTGTGTCTGGAGTCAGTGGTGCACCTTTCCATGCTTTCTTTGTTAGATTTGTTTGTTAGTTTTGTGTAGAGTGAGGACCCCAGTCCGTCAGACTATTGCAGGTTGACTGTAACATTCAAGCATGTGCTGCCAATGTAAAGTGTCTTCATGCAAATGATTGCAAAAAACAAGTCAATAGATTACAAACGTTTGATTTCAGGCACTATTTCTGTAAATCCTGTGAATATTTATTTATATATATCTCCATTTCTCCCATAATTCCTCACTTCCTCTCTGTGGTGCTGGGAGGGGCGGGGCTGGCTGCACAGGGGCTGGTGCTGTGGGGTTTCCCCGCTGGAGTTTGCGCTTCTTTCTTGAGTTTACATTTACATTTATTTAGCAGACGCTTTTATCCAAAGCGACGTACAAAAGTGCATACAGTAAGTATAGCGACAGTACGGGGACAGGATGTGTACAGTTCCACAATGAGACAGTAGTTCTCAGCTGAGAGGTCTGTTTGAGGACACAGTACTATCTGATTTGTACAACTACAGCGTATAGGGCAACTAATAAGATACACCTTCAAACTTCAAACAGCTCAATGAGTGTCAGAGTAAAGGCGGTGACAAGAAAACAATTCAAAAAGCACACAGCAATTTACAACAGCACTGATTGGGGGGGCAGCAATTGTGTGCTGAGTCAGTCCAGGTAGAGTCTGAAGAGGTGCGTCTTCAGGCCCCGTCTGAAGGAATGGGGTGGTGGAGCTGTCCGTAGCAGGACAGGGAGTTCGTTCCACCACTGGGGAGCGATGTAGGTGAAACGCCGATGTCTGGCAGAACGAGCACCTCCTGCCTTGACCATGCAAGGAGCGAGGCGTCCAGTTGCTGCTGAGCGCAGGGGTCGGGCTGGTGTGTAGGTCTGGATGAGATCTTGGAGGTAGGTAGGGGCTGTCCTGTTGATTGCAGAGAAGGCGAGGGTCAGGGTCTTGAATCTGATCCTGGCAGCGACAGGAAGCCAGTGGAGGGATTTCAGCAGGGGAGTAACATGGGAGAATTTGGGGAGGTTGAAGATTAGTCGGGCAGCTGCATTCTGGATGAGCTGGAGAGGCTGGGTGGTGCAGGCTGGGAGGCCTGCAAGGACAGCGTTGCAGTAGTCTAGACGAGGGGGCACTGGCCTGGACAAGGAGCTGCGTCGCGTATGTTGTCAGGAACGGACGAATCCTCCTGATGTTGTGGAGGAGGAATCGGCAGCCCCGTGACGTGAGAGCAATGTGCTCCTTGAAGTCCAGATTGCTGTCAAGGATGACGCCCAAGCTCTTTGCTGACTGAGAGGATGCTATTGTGGTGCCATCGATGGTGATGGAGAGGTCTTGCAGGGGGGAAGGGCCGGCTGGGATGAAGAGCAGTTCTGTTTTTCTGAGGTTCAGCTTTAGATGGTGGGATGACATCCATTTGGAGATATCAGCCAGGCATGCAGAAATTCTTTCATTGACGTGGAGGGAAAGAGAAAGAGTTGGATGTCATCAGCGTAACAGTGAAAGGACAAGCCATGTGATTTAAATGTTACTTGATAAAATGACATGAGAAGTATTCAGGTGAAAATAAGAGACAGATGCTAAATTATATCAATGATTCTTGTCTCAATTTTATGCTTTTTACTGTACATTACATGGAGGCATTATTATACATGGTGAGCTACTGTATCTATTATTTATGTTATTTCCTCCACAGACTGTGCCTGATGTCATTGGCTTCCCCCTCAGCACCTGCAGTAGGTCCCAGCTGCAGCAGTGCAGTCACTGTGCAGTCTGACTGAGGGAGGTTTTTGTACAGGTCCCTCACACTGTGTGAACACTCGGACACTATTGGGGTAGTGAAAACTCTGACAGTAGTAATCTCCTGCATCTTCAGCCTGGACTCCACTGATGGTCAGAGTGAAGTCAGTCCCAGATCCACTGCCGCTGAATCGATCTGGAGTCCCTGTGTGACGGTTGGTTATTTTATAGATCAGGAGTTTATGAGCTGTTCCGGGTTTCTGCTGGTACCAGTGGAGGCGGTTATCATATGGAGCAGAGCTGACTTTACAGCCCAAAGTGACTGACTCTCCTGGAAGAACAGTTTTCACTAAAGGAGTCTGAGTCACAGCGTACTGCCCTGTAGATTCTGAAAATCAGAAGATCACAGCAATTGAAGGAGATGATTAGTCAATAACTTAAGGCATTCAGTCTTGGCTATTTAATGTATTTCTAATGCATTTCTTTTAGTTTTAAGATTAAATTCAAATATATATCTGAAATAAAACAATCAAATAATAAAACAAAATTTAAATAGAAGTCCCTCTTACCCCGAGTGCAGAAGGAGAGTGCCCAGATGAAAATGGTGATAAAAGTCATGTTGTTGTGGGTGGGCTGTTGTGGGTTCTGTTGCCATGAAGGACAGCTCTCAGTCATGAAGTGTTAAACTCACAGGACTATAAACACTCCCAGGGCACTGAAGCATGTGCTGCCAATGCAAAGTGTCTCCTCTATGCAAATGTTCTGCAGCGGGCACATGTAGCCAAGCAGTGCTGTGAACTGTGGTGAACAGTGTTGTGTGCTGTGATGGAGAGGAGTCAGAACACATTGTGATTACCCTATTGCAACTGTTTTATGACTCTGTAAACCAGTCATTGCCACCTTGTCTGTGTAATTATGTAACAGTGTGCCAGTGCAGCCATTTCTGATGACTGAATGTTTACCAATTCATACTTTCACAAAGGAATATGACCTGCTGTAAAATGTCACATATTCATAAAAGCAGATTATGGGCGGCAGTGTGGCATAGTGGTTAAGGAGCAGGACTCGTAACTGAAAGGTCGCAGGTTCAATCCCCGCTGGGACACTGCTGCTGTACCCTTGGGCAAGGTACTTAACCCATGATTGCCTCAGTAAATATATCCAGCTTTGGATAAAAGTGTCTGCTAAATGAATAAATGTAAATTATCAAGAGTAGCTAGAATAAAATATAAACAGCATAACAGTTTATATATTCATGGTAATTCCCTTGTTTGTTTCATTTTGTCATTATAGAAACTCCACTACTGACAGTCACAGTTATTTGGTTTGAAAGGTTTTTTTAACCTTTTCTATAATCTATGATGTGATTGTTAAAAAAAAACAGGTGTTTAATTGAATAGCCTTCTTTCATGAACCAAAGACAAGACAGAGACAGTAGAAGTACATGTCTATACATGAACATTATATTTCAAGGGCTGGTCACTGTCAGAGTGATTGTACAGTAACTTCACTAGAGATACAGATGGTGATTTTTACTCACAGTTTTATTTCTGCTGGTAAATTTATGAGTGTCTCTCCTTTTCCAGAGCCTTTATTCAGATGCAGCAGCGGCAGGGTCCTCAGATAGGTGTAGCAGGCTGGTCCAGGTAACCCTCCTTCCTGGATGTTTGACCTCTGACCTTGATAAATCTCATAGCTTGTGTTTGGAGATGCTGGTACATCTTTTCACGTTTTGATAGTTAGATTTGTTTTGTTTGTTTTGTGTAGAGTGAGGGTCCCGGTTCAAGAGCCTAATGAAGACTGGCTGGGGCATTCACTTTAATTCATTCTTTTACACACCCACCTCCAGGACATTTATTCTGTTCCTTTGTCTTTCTTCTTCTTTCACTCTGACATCACTAATGTCTTTCTCACCTCTAAGTCTCTGTCCCAAAATATCAACCCTTTACAAATTACTATAGGCTACCTACAGGAAATACCTAAAATGAAATGTGACAACCTCTTTTTTTTCAATGTGTTTGGCATATATTATAATACTAATTGCCTTTTAACTGTTCATTTCTACATTATGTGTAATACTAGTATGGAAGGTTAGTGATTCCATATGTATTCATTCAGGGAATGTTGTTTTGTCTGAGGCTTGTATCATTTCCACTGACTAAGGCCAAGCAACCTAACTGGCATGGAACAGTTTTTTTTTGCCAAATTTTATATTTTTAGGGATTTAACCAGGCATGGAGAGGCATTTTCAAATCAGATGAAAATATGATGTGAAATAAAAGCTTTGAGAAATGACAGTTTGTATTCCGTCACATACGTAACAATAACAGATAACAAAACATGGAATCAAAATCTCTCCTCATGTCTCTGTCTCTCACTGCTGTCTCTGGGACAGGATCTCTCCTCATGTCTGTCTCTGTCTCTCACTGCTGTCTCTGGGACAGGATCTCTCCTCATGTCTCTGTCCTGCTGCATCAGAGCTCCGGACTGAGAGCTGACTGGGATCAGCTGCCTCCTCTCCTGTGTCTCTGATCAGAAACATTCAATCACTTCAGCTCCTGATTACTATGGACCACACACAACACATTATGTGTATTCAGGTTTAATCTCGGGAGGCATACAGCATCATTCATTCTTGACGTTTTGAATGAAGCTGTTGTATCACAAATATGACCATACATTCTCATGCTATGTGCCTGGGGTCATTGGCTTCCCCCTCAGCACCTGCAGTAGGTCCCAGCTGCAGCAGTGCAGTCACTGTGCAGTCTGAGGGAGGTTTTTGTATGGCTCTCTAACACTGTGTGAACACTGGGCCAGAGGAACTCATCATACAGTAGTAATCTCCTGCATCTTCAGCCTGGACTCCGCTGATTGTCATGGAAAAGTCAGTCCCAGATCCACTGCCGCTGAATCGAGATGGAGTTCCTGAGTAAAGGCTGCTCACTCTATAGATCAGGAGTTTAGGAGCTTCTCCCGCTTTCTGCAGGTACCAGGATACACACGGTGGGTTACAGGCAGTGCTCACAGTTCTGCTGGCTTTACAGCCCACAGTGATTGCCTCTCCTGCCAGAAGCATTTTCACTGCAGGGGTCTGAGTCAAAGTAATATCAGCCCTGGAATCTGAAATAGAAATAATATGTCATTAGTGATTTTGAACCTGATTTAAGAAAACATCCAGTTATTTTTAGAAAATTGTATTTATGTATTATAATGTATGTGAAGTAAATGTTAAAAAACATGTACTTGGGCAAAATTTTACATAAAAAATGAGACTGAAAGAATCATTTCTGCTCAGCTATTTTTACCTTGAGAAGAGAAGGTATGTGTGTATAATATGTGCATTGACATCAGTATTTGAAAGTAATTTCATACAGTTCTAAAAATACAAATTTCAGTATATTTCCAAAAATCTTCTCACCTTGAGTGCAGAAGGCAAGTGCCCAGATGAAGATGGTGATAAAAGTCATTGTTGTTGTGGGTTCTGTTGCCATGAAGAACAGCTCTCAGTCCTGAAGTGTTAAACTCACAGGACTATAAACACTCCCAGAGCACTGAAGCATGTACTGCCAATGCAAAGTGTCTCCTCTATGCAAATGAAAACAGGACACATTTTAATAACTTTATCATTTATTATATAATCCGTGCGTGCTAAAGTATAGAGTGAAACAGGCTGCATGTTGAGACATTGACCTCAAGTCCACATTGGACAGATTTCTCCCATTTGATGACCGTTTAATAATTCAATCTACCCACGTGAAAAATGAATTTGGCAACAATAATGCATTAATGGGTCAAAAAAACACTCACACATTAACATAAACACCTACAAATGAAGTCCCCTCTTCTGTCTTTTTCTGAAAAAAAAGGTCACATATCCTGTATTATGTGCTCTTATTTGAGGTGAGTGAATTGGGAAGATCTGAAATTCCTCTGAAAAATAACTAGCTAACCAGCAAACACAAAAGGAAATTAGTTTATAACACATTGTACTTTTACCCTATGATTTTAAAAGAGAGATCGGCCTGATGATTCTGTTGCCTATTTGACAACAACATTCCCTACAGTTTAAACAGAAGCTAACTCTGCATAGGGCACAGGACTATAAAATAACTGGAACCGTTACAGCAGTCAGAAAATATATTGCCCCACTGATACTGATGCACTACTGTCCTACTTACAATGAAACTGACACTACTGCTCCACACATACTGAGACCTGCACTAATGGCTCATATACAATGAGATTTACACTACTACTGCACCGATACTGACGCGTACGTACTGATGCTCCCCTTATCAGCAGCACCCCCACAGGTAACCCGAGGCACAGGCACATCCCCAAGGACCACTTGTTACGGACGACCGTTTTCGAAGAAAGAAGTGCATGCATTACCTAAGGAGGGACCTGTTCAGAGTTAAGAGTCTACGTAACAGTGGGTTACATTAGGTTAGGGTTATTTTAGGTTAAAGTGGATAGTCAATTATATATTTTGTAGCAGCCAAGGCAGATATGGAGCTGGGACAATGTTTCTGTATGAGTCAGGGTGCATGTGACAGAGAAGCCGATGTTGCTTCTCTTGGTGCAGGTGCAGGTTTTCACCTGACCTTCACTTCTCCTGGTGTCTTGTGTTAGGGATACGCCTGATACCTCCTCCCCATGCCTCTGACCACTGTGAGAAAGTTTTCATCTTATTCAGCAATAACGTTATGTGTATAACAGAAGGAGCTAGGGGAAAGTAATAAAAGAGAAATGTATGCAGATGTAACGGAGGTCGGCTCCCCTCTCCGTGGCACTCCGCGTTGTGTTGTGTGTGGAACAGGGACGCCACAAAGGACCTGATTTTAAGAATTTTATTTCTGACAAAACACAGGGAAGAAAACAAAATCAGGCACGGAGCGAGCCAGGCGCGTCACACTCCTCTGCCTCTGATAAGTCGCAAAAGAGCGCAAAACGAGTGCAAACAATTTACACAAAATAAACAGAATATAGGGAAAACACAAAGCATGGCATACCTGACAAAACACGGAAGAAAACAAAATCAGGCACGGAGCGAGCCAGGCGCGTCACACTCCTGCCAACACACAGGCAACCACACTTTAAAATACTAGCATCCACAGTCGCATCCACTAGTAGGCTATGCAACGGAACTGTATAGTAATATCCCTGATACCTGCAGCTGCGCTAGCTAGCTGCAGCATGGCAAACTCAATATGCAGCTGAAAACTCTAAAACTCGCGCATATTACGCACAACATCCTGACATTCACTGCTGAAAATTTCCCCATGACAATATACAACAATTTAATGGTTGATTTATTAAAACAACAAACCAGCACAATGACACACGTACCTCTGCCTCTGATAAGTCGCAAAAGAGGCAGAGTAAGGGTAACCTTGTCATTTAGGGTGCCAGCGTGGGAAAACCACACCCAGTGTCAGGAAAAAGATACAATATGTAACAATCCTTGAGAAAAAAAAAATCACCTTGAGAGGGGAAATTCAGGGAATCACATTGCCCCTGCTACACAGACTTAGGGGGCTTCCTTTTTGGGATGTGAATGAGTGATTGGGGCGAATGCATATACACCGCATATACACCTGTTGCTCCATGGACCAAGCCGGTTTACTGTATGTGATTGATCACCATACGCAATAAACCAAACAACCATGATTACATCAGACTCTGTGAGGACCTATTATTTTCCGGAAGGCATCAAAGTGTGGAGGGACCCTCCAGTCCGATTGGCCTAGACTGTGAGAGGTTTTCCACCACAATTTGCTATATTTTTAACATTAAATCGCTGTTTCCTCAAAGATAAAATTAGCTAAAATTTTTCCAATCTCCTGTTCTAATCGCACCGGTTTTAGCATAAGTGCTAAACAGCTAATCACACTGGTGTGACCGTATGCGCGAAAGGGTTAACATGACACCGTTGGTGCGTGAATGAGTACGTACTTCCGCTTACGCAGAGGACGTCAGTTGAGTAGGCGGTCCTTCAGTGTGGCCCAGGACACATTCGCATTCACACTGCTAAAAGAATGTGGCCATATGTGGCCCAGACCACCTCCGAATGTGGTCTGAGCGAACGGATCTCAATGCGTCCTCAATGAGTCTTGCATGTTAATGCCAGTTGTGAACAGGACCTGAGACTTACGCAACTGCCCTACTGACACTGAGACCGACACCACTTACGCTGCCTCACTGTCCCAGGAGCCTCAGAGAAACAGGCTATTCAGTAAATTGTGTTGATGTAACATTGGGTTACTGTGGTACACAAAGAGGACTGTCGATGCAGCAGCGAAACTGAAGGCGAATGTTACTCTACCACCCCCTGGTGGTAAATTTTCTCACATCCGCTAACGCTGGTGAGAATCGTCTGGATGTTGTTTCTGTCTTCTGTGATTTATGCCTCTGCTGTTACTCTCTGGAGTTTATCTGTAATATTGGAATACACAGCATGTATCATCATTAATGGGGGGCTGCTGTCAGTCATGAGGAAACCGAAGAGAAAACGTAAGTCTGAATCCTCTGTTTTCCTTTGCTGCCGTGTCATTGGAAGATTCACACGGATCCATGGTGGGAAAGAATTTAAATGAAATGAAATGTGCAATAATGTTTATTTGTACATGAATCGAATACGACAGTGGGTCGGAAAATCTAGTAAAGATTATTTTATAACTGACGCTGCAAGAGGGATTCAGCGCTGAATCTGTTTATAGTTTAATGCATCAGTTGTTCGCAGTGAGAAACGCAGTCGCTGTAGCGCAGGGAGGTTTTTGTACAGCCAGTCAATCAGAGTCAATCACTGTGGTGGACTTTCGGCAGCGGCACCAAACTGGAGATCGGCAGTAAGTGTAAAGCGATTTCACTCTTGATTTCGCCATTAGTATAAACCTGAACGCTCATATCAATCTACTATGATAGTTAAATATTGCTTTGTTATTTGTGCAAATACTATTTGTAATTGTAGCAACCAAAATATATCTTCCATCTATCGAACGATGTGTACATTATTCCCAACGCTTTACTTTTCTGGAGAAAATAGGTCCAAATTATTAAAATGTTGCACGACGCATGTGTTTACTTCCAAATACGTACGCATTTTATGAGGATTTGGGTTGAAGAGCACGCAATAAGAAGGGTTTCATTTTTTTATTATGGGTTTTACTTCACTTATATGCGTAGAAAATCGCGTCGCTTCGTTTTCCAAATACGACGAAACTATACTTTTTTAGGATAAATTCATTTTGCCCCTTGAATCTTTTGGTTTCTTCTCCGCGCCGGGCGAGACGTTTTTGTGCGGGACACTAATAGGAACTGAATCACTGTGGTACACTTTTGGCAGCGGCACCAGACTGCACGTTGGAAGTAAGTATTCCGATTTAAAGTAATATTCAATAACCAGCACATGTAGTGATTTTTTCCCCTACAAAGGATAGTTTGTTTTCTACCTCCAGGATTTCAAGTGAAGACAGCGCTCCACATGTGTGGAGTACGTTAGATTGTGTTTATTATGCCATCCGAAATGGAGATATTCATAGCGCTCAAATTTATGTGAATAATGCTTATAAGGACTGTTAAATCATTTTGGTAAAGCTCTGTTTTCTCGATCTCGCCCATGGAGCGAACACGTGTGTAAATATTTTGCGAATAAGTTTTCCATGAAACGTCTGAGAACGAAAATAACTTTAGACAGAATGTTGACTCTTAGTGCGTATAACGGTTCCGTTGTAATTTTTTTTTAACCTGAAAATGATCATTTTCTTAAATCTACTCATGTTGTTCCGAATGTTGAGAAAGGCTTAATTTTACCAAATTGTTGCGTACAAATATTTTGGTTATTTCCAACAAGGTATAAACTTTTAAAAATCACATTTGATGCATTTGTAAAACTGGGACTGGATTTTTTTTCACTGGCCTGTGAAGATGGTCTGCAAAATATATTGGTATCTGTAAGACTGCAGTAAAAGGCTACTTTACACACTGCAGCAGGGATCAGGTGTTTTACAAAATGTCCTGTTTTTGTGCAGCATAGATATCATAACGTTTATATGCATTTCTACAGTCAGTCTATGCACTGATATTTTGTAATACAAGTTCTGTATTTGTTTCTTGCTCTGATCTGAATGGAAATAAGAGTCTCTTCTCCATCTCCTGTAGTCCTGTGTTGAGTCTGTATTTCCTCCCCTCTCTCTGACCTCACGTCTCTGCTGTTTCTCCCAGAAAACGTCTCCCCCACCCTCACGGTCCTGCCCCCCTCTAGCGTGGAGCTGTCCAGCAAGAGAACGGCCACGCTGATGTGCCTGGCCAACAAGGGCTTCCCCTCAGACTGGACGCTGCGCTGGAAAGTGGACGGTAGCAGCAGGAGCTCGGAGGCGAGCGGCGGGGTCCTGGAGAAGGACGGCCTGTACAGCTGGAGCAGCACCCTGACTCTCTCTGTGGACGAGTGGAACAAGGCGGGGTCACTGACCTGTGAGGCCACCCAGGGCTCCCAGGCTCCGCTCACTCACACACTGAGGAGAGAGCAGTGTTCTGAGTAACACCTCACACACTCCTGTGTAGAGCGGCTGAATGCTCTGTTTTTACTCTCTTCTGCACTCAGCTCTTCTCTTTCTTACTCACTGATTACTTGTAGACTAACAGTGTGCTGTGCTTCAGCTCATGTGTGAATCCATTCTCCAGACTGAGCTTTTAGCAGAACAATCTCTCATGTGCCCTGACTTTGATCAATATTAGATATATGTGTCTGTGTGTGGGTTGATGCTTCAATGCTGTTATTATTGTAACAGATAATAATAAAGATTCCTTCTTGAGTCATGAACTCTGTTGTTCTTCTCTTTATTAATACAAACACAGAGACAGTGATGCACTCTTTGTACTGGTGAGATAGGAGGGTAAACCTGCAGTTTAACTGAAATCATTTGGAGCCATCAGAGGAGTGATAGATGTCTGAAATCAAAGGTGTGTGTGAACTGCACCCCTCCCCCATGTCCATTGACTCTGTGGGAGTTATGAAGATGAAGGAAACCCTGTTTTGGGGGAATTATTGCTACATTGCCATTACATACAGTTTAACACCTCAGCACAGGGTTCATAATGAACTCAGTTACACAGCTCTGACCAGCTGCTATCTCCAAGCATGAATATAAGGATAAGACACCACGTATTTGAGATGAAGATGATATACAAGACAGTTTAATGTGAGAGGATGATCATTTGATGATTATAATTTCTAGAGAATGCCAGTATGTTTTCACGTTTGAGATTACATTTATATAATATGTGAATAATACTAGTGTATTTTAATATTCCTTAATATTGCTCTGTGACATATTTTGAATCAAGCATCATTTAAAATATGAATAAAAATTTACAATTGATTTAAAATACAATGTTTTAGCATTAGACCTGTGAGTGATGTGTGAATGCATGAGGTAAAATAGTGCATTTAGCAGGTGGCTGAAGGCCTGAGCAGTGAGAGGAGTGTATGGCTATATTAGCTGCTGCTTCATGATGTACAGTGTGCTCTCAGCTCTCACTAACCCCCATGGGGACGGGGGAACATCTGGTGACAGTGCTGCTCTATTCTGGGAGTAGCAGAACCGCCCTGCCCTGCCTATGCAAAATCTGAGTTTCACCCCCACAGATCACAGTTTCACAGTTTCACTACCCAAAATCCCCTGGACTGGGGCAGCTGTGTGGGGGTGGGCTGTTTTCACCTCTCTAGAGGAGGGACAAGTTAAATTGATTACATTTTTAAAACATATTGTTCAACAAATAGTATTAAGTAAGTAATTAATGATCCATACACATGTTATAAAGACATCAAAATGAAATAAATATATTAGCTGTATAACAGCAGAAAATCTGTATCCATCTATGGTTTTGCTGAGTCAGCCCAATATCACAGTACTTACACGGTGATCTGGGTAGTATTTGATAACCAGCAGAGGTCATATCAACTACGCAGCAGAACAAGTCAAATCACACTGATCACACTCTTTTCTCATCTTAAATATGTTTCTATGCATCTTCCTTAGCGTATGCAATTATATATGCAAGATCAATTTCCTGTTTCAGTCCCTAGAGTGAAACAAAGTGTAGAAATGACAGTCAAAGTGTTTCCTCTTGTAACTGAAGCTGCTTTAAGTGTCTGGTTTTGTAAAAGATAACTTTTATATTTTCCAAATTTCACATGATAAAGTATGTCTTTGGTCTTCAAAGAAGTATTCATTATTCCAGTCTGAAAGCAAAGTTTGCTCAAATTATGTAACTGAATAAATTATGGCATGTAATGTTAAGTAAAATGCAGTTCATCTGAGTTACATTTCAGCTGATTCCAAGTCCAATATTTTTGCTTTTAGAGACTTTCTGTTTTGTTATTAGATGTATAAAATCGGTTGTTTGAACCTCTACAAATAGCATGGTCCACAGACTGTTGTTCCCCCTATCCTGTTGGGACACTGACTGAAAATTCTATCCAGCCCAGATTGAATTTATATATTATACTGTGCTTCACTGAGTATGTTTGTGCTGTAGAGCTGCACAGAACTTTACTTTTCTATCACTTCACTCCAATGTGAGAATGAAGTAAAGCCCTGAGATTCTCACCATGACTCTGACATACATGCCAACCCCACTGATGAGCTGCCTGTGTCAGGACTATTCCTGCTGCACCTCCAGCCCATTTCAAAGGAATCCTTTCCAAAAGCATCCACTTTGCAGCTGTGAAATCTATGAACACTCTATGTAGTTAAGTAATACTGTATGTAGTCAACCATAAACACTGCAAAATTTTTTATTATTTATTATTATCAATCTGCATCAATCAGCTTGAATGATTCTCCATTTCATGTTGTCTCATTGATCTTCTGTTTACCTCAATACTGCAGTGAAAAGTTTGATTTGTGTTCGTAATAACGCTGCCCTGGTGATCATAAGGAGCAATGAAGAGTGAATGGATATTTGCTGTATGTGTGCACTTTACTGCAGTTATTTTGCACAGTATGGATTCATGCCAGAAATGTAAGTTGTTGTGTCTGACTGTGGGGATATACTGGATATACAGGTTTAGACAGGAGCAACTGATGTTTGTCACTGGGTATTGCAGCAGTCCACTTCTATACCTTTATTCATATACCTGTTAACACATACAGATAATGGATGAAGAAAGACAACCACAATGTCACACAGGTGGGAGTTGGGTCACTGCGTGCAGCCAGGACAGCATGGATACGATGGCATGGATACTCTGTCTTTCATGGCTACCGAATGGACACTAGTGTTCTTGTCATGAGATCACGAACATAAAACATTGTGCAGTCCTCTGCTGACATCTAGTGGAAATTACAGCTTTACTACTTCTACTACAATGTAACGTGATGTTGCGTGAAGATGTTACGTTCTGACAAGGTAACTTTCAGAAGTAGTGGCATTCTGTGATATCAATTGAACAGGGTCATGCGAACAGCTGACACTGTCCCCATTGGGATATCAACCTAGCCACTCTAACGCAATGACTTGGTCAGGTGTTTCTTTTGAAGTTAAATTTTGCCCAAAGTATACTCCATATACCATTTCTTAAAGGAGGCTATTTGAAGCTGTTCCCGGCAGAAAGCTAATCATGGCCGATAACCTGATAACAGTAACTAATGTTCCATAGTGATATAGGCAAGGTAGGCATAGGCATTTCCTTTTAAAAAGACATTCATCCTGAATTCCCCAAATTCTTACTCCTCATTCAATTTAACCATGAATGCAGAGGGTGAGTGCTCAAATGAAGATGATGACAAAAGCCATTGTTGTAAAATAATGAAAAAATAAGAGAAAATACAATGTGCCAACTTTTACCATTCAGCTCCTCCACAGACTGTATCTCATGTCATTGTCTTCCCCCTCAGCACCTGCAGTAGGTCCCAGCTGCAGCAGTGCAGTCACTGTGCAGTCTGACTGAGGGAGGTTTTTGTACGGCTCTCTAACACTGTGTGAACACATTATCCTCATATGTGAACAAGCCTGCACTCACATAGTGGAAACTCTGACAGTAGTAATCTCCTGCATCTTCAGCCTGGACTCCACTGATGGTCAGAGTGAAGTCACTCCCAGATCCACTGCCACTGAATCGAGCTGGAGTCCCTGTGTGTCGGTTGCTTGCTAAATAGATGAGGAGTTTAGGAACTTCTCCAGGTTTCTGCAGGTACCAGTTTAGCCAGTTGTTGCCATACACAGCACTGCTGACTTTACAGCTCAGTGACACTGACTCTCCTGGAAGAAGAGTTTTCACTGCAGGAGTCTGAGTCACAGTGTACTGCCCTGTAGTTTCTGAAAATCAGAAAACAAAAATGAATCAATGAATAAACAAATGTAATAACGGCATGATTAGTCAGTTTCATGAAACCAATATTCTTTCACTTAAACTTCTAAGTTTACCTATTAGATGGTTTGCAGTTTGTTAAACTAAATAAATAAATACATACATAAAGGAACCCCTCTCACCTTGAATGCAGAAGGAAAGTGCCCAGATGAAGATGGTAATAAAAGTCATTGTTGTTGTGGGTTCTGTTGCCATGAAGGATAGCTCTCAGTCATGAAGGGTTAAACTCACAGGACTATAAACACTCCCAGAGCACTGAAGCATGTGCTGCCAATGCAAAGTGTCTTCTCTATGCAAATACTCTTCCTGGGTACAACAGCCACTTTAGCCAAGCAGTGCTGTGAAGTCAGGTGTGATGCTGGAGTAAAAGTAGGTTTTACAATAAATGAAGAGGGATTAATGAATTTGCTGTAATCTTACTGTTTCATTGATGCAAAAATATTAAATTTTCAAATGTTCACAATCAGAATGAATTAACACTAATTACAGAGAATTGTCTTAACTTGTACATAAATGTCCCATTACTGTGTTATTACTGTGTTATTACAACTTAGATGGCTGCTGCTCTTTGTCTCCTCCTGTGCTGTGGCTGTGTTCTGTGTGATTCTGCTGACTCTCCTCTGAAGGCCAGGATGCTCAATTGGTATTAAGGTGCCTAATGTGTACCAAGAAAATGTTCCTCACACCGTTACATCACCACCTCCAGCCTGAACCGTTGGCACAAGGCAGGATGTATCCATGGATTCATGTTGTTTAGACCAAATTCTGACCCTACCATCTGCATGTTGCAGCAGAAATTGAGATTCATCAGACCAGGTGATGTTTCTCCAAACATCTGCCGTCCAGTTTTGGTGAGCCTGTGCCCACTGTAGCCTCAGTGTCCTGTTATTAGCTGACAGAAGTGGTACCCAGAGGGGTCTTTTACCGCTGTATTCCATCCACCTCAATGTTTGATGTGTTGAATGCATGCTTTTCTGCATAGCACTGTTGTAATGTGTGGTTATTTGGGTTACTGTTGCCTTCCTGTCAGCTTGAAACAGTCTGGCCGTTCTCCTCTGACCTCTGTCATTAACAAGGCATTTTTCACCCAAAGAACTTCTGCTAGCTGGATGTTTTTTGTTTTTCGCACCATTCTCTATGCACTCTAGAGACTATTGTGCATGAAAATTAAATTGTGTGCACTGTCCTTCAGCTGGATTTGGCCATAGGAGGGTGTGTGTGTGTGTGTGTGTGTGTGTCTGTGTCTGTGTCTGTGTGTGTTTGGGTGTGTGTGTGTGTGTTTCTGTGTGTGCGCTTGGTTGTCAGAGAAACAAACATGTTGGCATGTTTGGAATCTTCTCCTGGACTATATAATGCTGAGCTCTCCATAGTGATCTCACAGGAGCCTGAATGGCATGTTGGAGATTCTACATGTATTTCTGCAGTGTGTAAAAGCATATAAATACAAACATACACACAGTAAACATATTTCAATGGGATATGGCAATACCTAGCAGTAGACTCATGTGGCATGTCTTGTGTGGTTATGAAAACTGTAAGACTAAATAGTGTTCACATTCAAGTTCTCATCATTTCCTTTATTCTCAAAATGTAAAGCTTCCAGAGAAAGTTTGCTTGCATGTGAATGCTCTTTTCATACTAAAGAATTGGAACAAGGTACTTGCTTGGCAGAGGAATATGTAAGTAAATGTTTTATTTCATTAGCACTTTCATTTTCATCATTTAGGAGAGGCTTTTATCCAGAGCGACTTGCGAAGTGTGAGTATAAAGAGCATCTACTAAGCGGCATGAAAACAAACAGGACACTACCAACCATTATTCAAACTTGCATCAGTGCCAAATATAGTGTAGGGGTCTTAGAGTTCCTCACACGAGGCACCAGTTATGTAGGGAATATCACTATCCCCGTCGGTCATTTGGCAACGATAGTTAACATTCCTAAGTGAATATACAAATTGATAAAATGACATCATTTAAACCTGATAGCTGATATCTGGTTTGTCAATACGAAATACAAACAAGGTGATGATGTAATTAATAAACAAGTTTACTAACACAATGCAGACAAACACTGATGAAATGAAATAAACTAGAACAGCTAAATAAACTGACAATGACAAACAATAAAAGAATTAATGAATAAATGATGAAAAATATTATTGTCGGACCAAACAACACGGAAAGGGGAGTGTAAAGATAATGTTATGTGTGAGTGTCCGATTGGGATCTCAGCCGCTAAGTCAAACTGCAGGAGATTGTGAAGTCATAACTGTAATTTGACGTGTGTGGACAAAACATTATTTAGACATATGTCTAATGATACAAGTTATTTTGACATAAGCTTCATTATTTTTAAGTCATTATAATCAGTTTCATAAGGTAATGGTAAGATGGAAAATTTTTCATTGTATGGATAACAGATGTGTCTAAACGCATCTCGTACAAGATGAAATCAGCTATGCGACTCAATGCCATTATGAATCAAAACTACTCATTGAATTATTGAGGAGAGCCAGTCCATTAGAGCTGAGACAATGGCAGCTCATTTGTTGTAAGTCAACTGGGGAGGCCACAGTCTATTTTCCACTGTCTTCTTCTGAGTTTGTCGCAGGAGACAGAGAGACACACACAGGGAGAGATTGGCGTGCCCAACCGTTGTTGAGCAAACAAACACGGTCCAGGTTTATCGCTGGAGGTCCACTTCTTCTGCCAGACACACATCATTGACGGGGTGATGTCAACTAGATCCAGTCGTCTTTGCATACGTAATAGCTGGCTTAACTCACAGCCTCCAACTTTGTGTTGGGTCACACTCATGCGTAAAGAAATGCGCTACATACTACCTGCAGCAAGGTCTTCTGGCATCCTTGCCAGGTAGAAATGTCATTGACACAGGCTAATGAACAAGAAACATAGCTGTCTTCACATTTAATGAGATATCTGTCCTCACTGACAGCTTCCAACTTCGTGTTGGGGCATTTCGGTCTTCAAGGGTGCATCGTTTATTCTAGAGGGACCTGCTTCTAGAGCCAGTTATGGATTCATAATGGAGGGTGTTGGAAAGAGCTTGGCCATCCAGAACTGGAGTTGAGCTCAGGATGCTTCAGTGGTTAAAGTTTCTTCCACGTCCAGAGCTGGCTGAGTAAAAAAAAAAAAAATTAGGTGCATCTTCCCACAGCAAGGAGGGGTCCCCTAGAGGGGAGATGGGGAGATAAGGAACCACGGACATTGTTCCTGGGCCACTTCAAAACTTTATTCCACATGGTCACATAGATCGTCACCGGTAGAAAACTCGAACCTCCAATTGCCGTGCAATCTGATCGGAATATGGGAGCCCATGTAGACATTACACGGCAAAGACCTGAGAATCTCCAGTTAGCCCTGAGTGACTCCTGTTGGGGCTCAACATTGAAGTGCCAGGCACCTCAGAGGGGTTACCCACACTGTATGCAGGGCTGCACCAGGATATCTGTGTTTGTCTTAAAGAACAGTGTCACAAAGTCCATTTCTGATTGTTTTACGTCTTGATAAGTGAATGAAGCTGATTTGAGTAAAGTCACATGCATTATATAAAGTGTAGAAGCATCTCATTGTGGAAATGTGGTCACTGCTGAAAAATTAGACAAAAAGGGACTGTCAGTATTTCATTTCACTTCTTTTTTTCAAATTTATACCATAGTAAATTGTTACTGTGGTAGATTAGGCGTACTGGAAACATTACTGTGACATGTCGGACATGTCTCATGTGGATCAGGACTATAGGAGATGCTACTGGGTTTAACTTTTCTAACATCAAATTGGTTTTCATACTTCTCATTTTGTAAGGTTTGTGACAATTCTCTGGACAAATGTTGCTCTACTTCCCTCTGCTGGTATGTCTTTCTCACCTCCTCTAAAGCCTGTGAGAATCCTCTTGCTGTTGTTTCTGCTGTTTCTGTGTAATATGGGAATACACAGCATGTATCATTATTATTATATAACTGAGGTATACCTGAAAAGGAAACTGGAGAAATTGTATGACTGGATTTTCTGTGGCCTGCTCTCTGTCCTGTCATTGGTAGATTCATATAAAGAGGGTGCGATGCAGGATTAAAATTCCATGAGAAACATGCCGCTTCATTAAAAATATTTACTTATGTAGCTGTAGTTGTAGTTATACAGTTGGCACAGATTTCAGAAATGTATGTAAGGAATGTGTTACACACAGTTTACACCTCGTGTGCATCACTATGTTTATACAATGATGTGAAAAACCCCAGCAGTCCATGAGACTCACAAGTACCTGTTAATTTATGAAAACTAAATTAACATGAACATTCATACATCAGATAAATTAAGAAAAATACTGTGCATGAGGGACAAAAGAACATAAAAATGAAAATTCAAATGTGTCAACTTTTACTGTTAATCTCCCCAGTCCTCTGCCTGGTGTCACTGGCTTCCCCCTCAGCACCTGCAGTAGGTCCCAGCTGCAGCAGTGCAGTCACTGTGCAGTCTGACTGAGGGAGGTTTTTGTACGGCTCTCTAACACTGTGTGAACACATAGCCACTGTGGTAACTCTGACAGTAGTAATCTCCTGCATCTTCAGCCTGGACTCCACTGATGGTCAGAGTGAAGTCAGTCCCAGATCCACTGCCACTGAATCGAGTTGGAGTGCCTGAGTAACGGTAGCTTCCTGAATAGATCAGGAGTTTAGGAGCTTCTCCAGATTTCTGCAGGTACCACGACAGACATGGGTAGCTGAAAGAACCACCATAGTAACAATTACCTTCAACAGCACTGCTAGTTTTACAGCTGACGGTGACTGTCTCTCCTGGTAGAACAGTTTTCACTGCAGGAGTCTGAGTTACAGTGATCTGTCCTCTGGATTCTGAAAAAAAAAAGAAATCCTATAATTACAGCATAGCAGTATGAACTACCAAAATTTGTAGATGTGGTTATTTTTATTTTGATATCTAATTCGATTATAGGTTGTAAATTTGTAAATTGTAATTGTAAGTTAAATCCTCTTACCCTGTGTACAGAAGGCAACTGCCCAGATGAAGATGGTGATAAAAGTCGTTGTTGTTGTGGGTTTTGTTGCCATGAAGAACAGCTCTCAGTCATGAAGTGTTAAACTCACAGGACTATAAACACTCCCAGAGCACTGAAGCATATGCTGCCAATGCAAAGTGTCTCCTCTATGCAAATGCTCTTCCTGGGAACAGTGGACTTCTCACTATGTGTTCTGATGGAGTCAGCACACATGGTAATAACTTTCCTGCTACTGTTTTACCACACTATGAATAGTGATTGAAATGTTGTCTCTGGTATCACTATTTCCAATGACTGAATGTATACTAATATATAACACTTTCATTAGGGAATATGAGCTGTTTTGTGTCTGTTTGTCTGTACAGTAACTCCTCTGCTGATATTCATGGTTATGTAGAACAAAAGTTTTATTTTATCTTTTCAATAATTTACATTGTGATTGTTGAAATAGCTGGTTAATTGAATATCCCTCAACCATGAACCAAAGACAAGTAAAAGAGAGAGCAGGCTAATAATGGACATGATGTTTGGAACAATGTAGAGTAACTTTTAAAATACACAAATCTGTAAATAGTTTTATTTAATAAATAAATAATTTATTCCAGATATGGTAATGAACAAATCAGTGAGTCAAAGATTCAAATCATTTTATTGAACTGAACAAAAGGAACCGAATCACTAAAGAATCATTTTGAACACCACTAAATGATACTCGTATTACCAGACCTAATGTCATTGTGTATGCTTTATAGTGTAACCGCCATGAAACAATCAGGGAGGGGGAAAATTACCTATCTCTGTCTGTCTCTCTGTCAAATTCAAATTCAAAAGTGCTTTATTGGCATGACAAATAGGAACTTGTATTGCCAAAGCAGTTATAACATACAGAATACATGCGTATACATGGACAGATACAAGAAATCAGAACAGACACATATACAGAATCAGAACATATACATTATTTAAAGCATTAAGATAGGACAATTGTATCTGTGTGTGTGCACATGTATGAGTCTCTGTGTGCTTGCGTGTGTGCCTCTGTCTCTCAGCAGGGATCAAACCAGCAACCCTTTATTTACAATTCCTGCTCCATAACCACTATGCTACACTGACTGAACTTTAGGCACGCAGTCAAATTTGGGCACAACGATCAAATGAACGGCTCTCAAGTACGACTCGGATCCCTTTGTTCATACCAAAGAGCCATTCAAAAGACTCAGATCGGTTGTGAACGTACCATCACTATCATCAAGATAGCTAGCAAAAGCTGGTTCCGTCGCTTTGGTCACTTTGAATCACTTTGGTCACTTTTGGTCACTTTGAATGCTGAGATATCAATATGACATGGCTGAGTATGATCACTGTCATCACTTTGTATATTTCATGGCTACCGAATGGATACTAGTGTTCTTGTCATGAGATTGCAAAAAAGAGACATTGTGCAGTCCTCTGCTGACATCTAGTGGAAATTACAGCTTTAGTACTTCGACTACAATGTAACATGATGCTGCGTGAAGATGTTATGTTCTGAGAAGGTAACTTTCAGAAGTAGTGGTATTCTTGGGATATCAACCTGGCCACTCTATGACCAGTGACCATGGCCATGACTCAATGACTTGGTCAGGTGTTTCTTTTGAAGTTAAATTTTACCCAAAGTATACTTCATATACCATTTCTTAAAGGAAGCTATTTGAAGCTGTTCCCGGCAGAAAGCTAATCATGGCCAATGGCTTGATAACAGTAATTAATGTTCCATAGTGACTTAGGCAAGGTAGGCATAGGCATTTCCTTTTAAAAAGACATTCATCCTGAATTCCCAAAATTCTTACTCCTAAGGCAATTTTACCATGAATGCAGAGGGTGAGTGCCCAAATGAAGATGATGACAAAAGCCATTGTTGTAAAATAATTAAAAAAAAATGAAAATACAATGTGCCAACTTTTACCATTCAGCTCCTCCACAGACTGTATCTCATGTCTTCGGCTTCCCCCTCAGCACCTGTAGTAGCTCCTAGCTGCAGCAGTGCAGTCGCTGTGCAGTCTGACTGAGAGAGGTTTTTGTACGGCTCTTTAACACTGTGTGAACACACCACCACTGTGGTATTTAATGGAATCAGTGGCCCAGGCCATGCCAGGTTTCCTCTTGCAGTCATGCTGGCTCATAACTTCAGAATTATACAGGCACAGTCTGTTTATATATACATGATGAAAGGACTGCTGGGAAGAGGTCTGCATATTTCACACAACAGTCACAAAACACTCCCTTCTCCTGCAGAGGTTGAGTGCCCAAATGAAGATGATGGCAAAAGCCATTGTTGTTGTAAAATAATGAATAAAATCAAAATACAATATGCCAACTTTTACCATTAAGCTCCTCCACAGACTGTGTCTGGTGTCATTGGCTTCCCCCTCAGCACCTGCAGTAGGTTCCAGCTGCAGCAGTGCAGTCACTGTGCAGTCTGACTGAGGGAGGTTTTTGTATGGTTCTCTAACACTGTGTGAACACATAGCCACCACTGACACTGTGTAGACTCTGGCAGTAGTAATCTCCTGCATCTTCAGCCTGGACTCCACTGATGGTCAGAGTGAAGTCACTCCCAGATCCACTACCACTGAATCGATCTGGAATCCCCGTGTAACGGGTGCTTGCATAATAGATCATGAGTTTAGGAGCTTCTCCAGCTTTCTGCAGGTACCAGTGCAGGTAGTTGCTGCTATGCACAGCGCTGCTGACTTTACAGCCCAGTGACACTGACTCTCCTGGAAGAACAGTTTTCACTGCAGGAGTCTGAGTCACAGTGTACTGCCCTGTAGTTTCTGAAAGCATAGCAAAACAGAAAACAGAATTAGGAAATTCATTATAGAGTTTGAGTAGGGCATTTTCAGGAACATTTCAATGTTAATTTCAAGGTGTAGAGTGGAATAATGCATAATACATCTCTTTTACCTTGAGTGCAGAAGGCAACTGCCCAGATGAAGATGGTGATAAAAGTCATTGTTGTTGTGGGTTCTTTTGCGATGAAGGGCAGCTCTCAGTCATGAATTGTTAAACTCACAGGACTATAAACACTCTCAGAGCACTGAAGCATGTGCTGCCAATGCAAAGTGTCTTCTCTATGCAAATGCTCTTCCTGTGTACAGCTAGAGCTCTTAGGCAGGCAGCCATTGCAGCAAATTGTGATAAATTTTCTTACTCTTTTTCACACTGTAAAATACTGATAGTATTATATTATATCAGTATTTTACATCAGTATGCTTTTCTCTGGCACCGTGAGTAGCGTGCCATGACCCTACAGATCAGTCTTGTTCTACTGCAGAGATACTGAACAAACTGCTGTCATACATTTATGCAGCACTATCATTTTTGTTGTATCAGTGTTATGACACAAATTCACATGTGCAGATCTGCATCAGTATTAATACAGGAAGTGTAACAGGCACTGCTGGACTTCTTTCAGGATGGGCAGCACTGGCTGAAGCAGAGCATGCTGGGATTTCCAGTGGAAGAGGGAGGAAACAGGCCGATTGAGGCTGGCAGCAGGATTGCTGCTTTCAGACTGCAGTCTATACAGAGACTTGTCTGTTCCCAGAGCCATCGCTATAGAGGGACTTGGCCTTTAGTTTCTTTCACAGGGTGGGGAGGTTTGACAGACAGCTTTTAGAGACCAGAACAAATTAGAGAGCTCTGTCAGATTAACCAGCATTCTCCAGAGGGATGTAACTGACAGGATTCAGAGTCAGTGGGCCTGGGCTGGACCTTAAAGTGCACAGTAGCACTTTAATAAATGTTTGCATATCTTAGTACATAATACACTATTTTCACTTTCACTATTTTCATTGTTTTATGTTTTATGTGTGTTGATAAATTGTGATGTCATAGAACCCAAGTGGAATGGAGAGGATTGCACATGGAGTATATATATGTATATGTGTGTGTGTGTGTGTGTGTGTGTGTGTGTGTGTGTGTGTGTGTGTGTGTGTTTATCAAATCAAATCAGTTTAGTGATTTGACACAGTTGTGCAGGAGAGTGAAAATCATAGTGTGCATAGTTCACATAGTTCACATCAACAGTGTTCACATCAACAGTGCAGTGAAGTACAGACAGCAGTATGCACTATACACAATATACACTGTAAACAATATACACAGTATACTCAATATATACAATTTACAAACTACAATAACTACACTGTACATATAATGAACACATTAAATGCAATGTAGACATAATAGTTGGGTGTAATGGACACGAGATACAGAGATGAACTGTTGTTGGATCTATGTGGGAGAGTTCAGTGTCCTGATGGTCTGGTGGTAAAAAACTGTCCCTGAGCCTGCTGGTCTGAGCTTTGATACTACAGTACCGTTTGCAGGATGGTAGCAGTGAAAACAGTTTGTAGCTCGGGTGGTTTGAGTTATTGATGTTTTTCCTCACCTCCCTCAGGCAACACTTGAGGAAATGACCTTGAGGGAGGGGAGTTCGGTCCCAAGGATATGCAGGGCTGATCACACCACCCTCTGCAGTGCTTTGCAGTTGAGGGCGGTGCAGTTCCCATACCAGGCTGTGGTGTATCCAGTTAGGATGCTTTCAATAGCGCAGTTGTAGAATGACCTGAGGATGCGGGGGCTCATGCCGAACCTCTTCAGACATCTGAGGTAGAAGAGGTGCAGCTGTGCCTTCTTCACCATCTTTTCTGAGTGCTCTGTCCATGTGAGGTCCTCAGTGATGTGCACACCAAGGAACTTGAAGGAGCTGAGTCTCTCCACGATGGTGCCGTTGATGGTGATGGGGGTATGTACTCCTTTCTGCTTCCTGAAGTCCACTATCAGCTCCTTGGTGTTCGCTACATTGAGGGAGAGGCAGTTTTCCTGACAGCAATGTGTCAGGGCAATGACTTCATCACGGTATGCAGACTCGTCGCCGTGGGGGATGAGACCCACCACTGTTGTGTCAACAGCAAATTTCATGTTGGAGCTGTTAGTGGCCACACAGTCTAAGTGTAGAGGGAGTACAGGAAAGGGTTCAGCACACATCCCTGAGGTACCCTGGTGTTGAGTGTGATTGGTGATGAGGTGATACTGCCCAGTATAACCACCCAGCGCCGGTCTGACAGGAAGCTCAGGATACAGTTGCACATGGAGTTGTTCAGGCCCAGGTCACGTAGCTTGCTGTGCAGCTTTGAGGGAACTATGGTGTTGAATGCTGAGCTATAGCCCACGAACAGCATTCTCACATAGGTGTCTCTCTTCTCCAGGTGGGACAGAGAAGTGTGCAATATCAGGGCTAATGCATCATCAGTGGACCTGATCTGACGGTAGGCAAATTGCAGTAGGTCCAATGTGGTAGGCAACATGGAGCAGATAAAGTCCTTAACCAGCCTCTCCAAGCATTTGCTCACCATGGGGGTCAGAGCAACATGAAGCCAGTCATTTAGACATGGAGACACATTGGAGTTCTTGGGTACAGGAACGATGGTTGATGGTTTGATATTAATGATATTGATATTAATGTCTGTGAATTCTGTTCTCCTGAATGAAATAATTTTGTTAATGGCAAAATCAGTGAGTGGTTACTACTTAGGGTTGGGAAGACTTAGGGTTGGGGTTAGGGTTAGATTTGCAGATTTTTACAGGTTGGGATTCTCTCCTGAAATCACTGATGTGATATTTGACTGCAGTGCCACCTAGTGGATATGGTGGATCAGAAAGAAGGGACTATCCACATTTTATGATTATTGTAGGCTTACACTTTATATGGGAAAACCAACATATGAACATTCTGGTATACATCACAGGCCTGGTGCAGTATTACACTGTGAAACTTTTAATGTCAGCTTCACAGATTCATCCCTGGAAGTGAGAAATAGGAAATATTTGTTTTGAAATTTTATTTGATTAAATAATTTGAGTAGTATTCAGGTAAAATTAAGAGATGCATGCTAGATACTAATAATGATTCTCTTGTTCTCAAATTTATTCTGTCTCTTTATGCTACATTTCATGGAAACATTAAATATAACAAACTTCTGTGCCTTTTATTTATGTTTTTTTTCCCCATACACTGTGTCTGGTGTCATTGGCTTCCCCCTCAGCACCTGCAGTAAGTCCCAGCTACATAGACACTGTTAGGGTAGTGAAAACTCTGACAGTAGTAATCTCCTGCATCTTCAGCCTGGACTCCACTGACGGTGAGAGTGAAGTCAGTCCCAGATCCACTGCCACTGAATCGATCTGGAGTCCCTGAGTAACGGGACTTTGCATAACGGATCAGGAGTTGACACAAGGCAGGACGGATGCATGGATTCATGTTGTTTACGCCAAATTCTGACCCTACCATCTGCATGTCACAGCAGAAATCGAGATTCATCAGACCAGGCGATGTTTCTCCAATCGTCTACCGTCCAGTTTTGGTGAACCTGTGCCTGCTGTAGCCTCAGTTTCCTGTTCTTAGCTGACAGGAGTGGTACCCGGAGGGGCCTTCTGCTGCTGTAGCCCATCCACCTCAATGTTCAATGTGCTGTATGTTCAGAAATGCTTTTCTGCATGGCACTGTTGTAACATGTGGTTATTTCCGTTACTGTCATCTTCCTGTCAGCTTGGAACAGTCTGGCCATTCTCCTCTGACCTCTGTCATTAACAAGGCGTTTTCGCCCACAGAATTGCCGCTCGCTGGATGTTTTTTGTTTTTCGCACCATTCCCTACACACTCTAGAGACTGTTGTGCGTGAAAATCTCAGGAGATCAGCAGTTTCTCAGATATTCAAACCAGCCTGTCTGGCACCAACAATCATCCCACGGTCAAAATCACTTAAATCAAATTTCATACCCATTCTGATGTTTGGTCTGAACAGCAACTGAACCTCTTGACTATTTCTTCATGATTTTATGCATTGGGTTGCTGCCAGATGATTGGCTGATTAGATAATTGCATCAATGAGCAGGCGTACAAGTGTACTCGGCCATCATGTGAAGGGAAGAGTATCTCTGGACGTTACAGATCAGTCCTATTCTACTGCAGAGATACTGAACAAACTACTGTCATACATTTATGCAGCACCAAATTTCATTTAATTCGTGTGTAGTGTGCCATGACCCTACAAATCAGTCCTGTGTTACTGCAGCCACAGTCAACAGACATGCTAAAACTATTTCCATACATAAGATAAGATAAGAGGGCTTTATTGTCATTGTCCAGGACAACAAAATTACAGTTGTCAACCCGTGTCAGTGACATGACAATACATAACAAGGACTTAAAATAACACGAATACATACAAAATATATGAATGTATAAAATATTAGTAGCGTATGAAAAATAAATAAATAAATAAATTATAATAAAGTATCTGTGTATTGACAGGAACAGTCACAAGAAGTATCTAGAAGTATCAATGAAACACACTTCAAGTTTGAAATCTCTGTTGCACACGTATCTGATAATTGCACATGCCTGTATTATTGCATTACATTTATGCAGTGGTATCCCTGTTATGATAAAAATTCATATGTGCAAATCTGCATCAGTATTAATACAGGAAGTGTAACAGGCACTGCTGGACTTCTTTCAGGATGGGCAGCACTGGCTGAAGCAGAGCATGCTGGGAGTTCCAGGGGGAGAGGGAGGAAACAGGCCGATTGAGGCTGGCAGCAGGATTGCTGCTTTCAGACTGCAGTCTGTACAGAGACTTGTCTGTTCCCAGAGCCATTGTTATAGAGGGACTTGGCCTTTAGTTTCTTTCACAGGGTGAGGAAGTTTGACAGACAGCCTTCAGAGACCAGAACAAATCAGGGCGTCATGTCAGTTTAACCAGCATTATACATAAAAAAGCGATTAACATGACTCAGTCGGCCTGAACTGGATCTTAAGGTACATAGCTTAAGGTACAAAGCAGCATCTTACTAAATATTTGCATGTCTTATTACATCCGGTCTCGCTATGGCCGGAGGTCCGCATTGAGACCAACAGGTTTAAAGAGGAAACAATTTAAACATCAGCATTGTAAAATAAATAAATAAATAAATATACATTAATATATTTATAATTATTATTATACTGCGTGTGTCAGGCTTTGTATGACACCACTTCGAAGTGGTTCCACAACCTCACAAAAAAATTAAAAAAAAGTGCATGGCGCGAAGTTAGCATCGAGATGGAGCTACCAGGTTTGTAGATTCGGCTGTAATAATTTATAGTTATTAGCTACACACCCGGCATACTCAGAGGCTTGCTACGTCCCTGGTTATTAGCTAGCTAACTTAGTTTTTCTGTCAAAGTGCCAAATCCAAACGTGAGTTTATAGTGTTAACGTTACAGAACTACAGGAAACTCGATAGCTAGCTAGTGTATTAGTATCCCTGTAAGCACACATACATCTCTGAGACGTCTATGTGATGTATGCTGATAGATCTGGAAGAGGTATTTAAAGAGCGTTTGCTCATCTGGAAGACGTCTCTGAGTCATCAGATTTGAATGTCTACGGTTTAACAACAAATTACGGATAAAAGTAAAACATCCGAAACATTTCAAACATTTTAGGGAGTCAATAACACCTTGATATTTCAGTAAAAAAAAAGGTTCAATCTGCTTACACATACAAATCTCTGCATGCAAATTGAGTGAAAAGATTGAACTTCACTCAATTCGCCCACACAAATAGAATAGAACCCACGGGCTCTACCTACGGTACCTGCTCTTTCCTCCTTCGGCGAACTATCAGAGCAATTGCCATGGCTTTTGTGGTGACTCCACCACTCTCCGCCTCTACCAGTCAGGCCAGAGGATCCTTTCCGTTCTTGTGCCTTCAATATGCTGTATCAAATATAGAAATAACAATCTCCAAAATTAATACAAATTATACCTCAAGGTCTGATGTATATAGGTTTATTGTATATGGATCAGAAATCATGTACAGTAAACCGGGCTGGTCCACGTGGAGCAAAGCAGTCACACCCTCTCTTGAGACCCAGGTCTGGGGAAGCACCTCAAATTCCCCTTCTTATATACCTTTTTCCTAAACCTTCCCATTGCTGGGCTTACCTGCTAGCTCCCCTTCTCATGGTCCACCCTCTTTTTCTCGTTTTGGTTTAATTGAACTTTTACACAATTATTTATTTTTTTCTCTCAACCATTTTTAATTTTTCTCAGGTTTTTCAGGTTCTTTCTTCCAATATTTTTACGCCAAGCCAATCTATATTTTTTTTAAAATGGGTGGAACCCTCCCAAGACTTAAGTTGGCAGTGACCCAGGCTTCCTGGGTCCATTACACCTGTCCTGCAATAACTTTAAGCTAGCATGGTGAACTTAATACAACCTTTTGGCAGTGAGCTTATGCTAGTACACAGTGTTGCTAGGCTAATACAGTTTTCCTACCACGCTTTTTTCTGTTGTTTGCTGAAATACATGTTCAGCAAAGTTGTTGAGATAGTAAGTACTTGAGGTTCTGTCTTTGCCTTATTTCTCCTGCTGTCTACTTTTCAAAATAGCGCTTCCGTTATTACATATCTCAGACGCTTGTCATGTGGAGGACTGAGACGCACGTCAAGCCTATGCTCAGTGTTGCCTTGAAACCCCAACGCTAGTTGTGTGCAAGCAGCTTAATTGGCTACTACTGTTATCACGTGATGAGCTTATTTTTTTCTCCCCTCCGATATCCGATCCAGCGTTCTGGGCCAGTGTCGGCCGATACCAATGCCGTGGATCATATCGGGACATTCCTAGAACATATCATACAGTGCAACGTGGCTGGTGCTATGGGGGTGCCTAGGGGTGCATTGCACCCCAGATGGACCTCAGTGCACCCCCAGTTGTCTCCTTATAGCACCCACCTCTCTCCCTCATGAAATGCTGGTATGTACATGTAAGCTCTAGTGCAGGAGACTGTAGTTTCTGTATCACTGTGTGACTCAGCAGAGTTCACTCACACAGAACTACACAGAACTTTACTTTTCTATCACTTCACTCCAATGTGACTATGAAGTAAAGCCCTGAGATTCTCACCATGACTCTGACATACATGCCAACCCCACTGATAGGCTGCCTGTGTCAGGACTATTCCTGCTGCACTTCCAACCCATTTCAAAAGAATTCTTTCCAAAAGCACCCACCTCTCATCCTCATGTAATGTTGGTATGTACATGTATGATCTAGTGCGGGAGACTGTAGTTTCTGTATCACTGTATGACTCGGCAGAGTTCACTCACACAGTTAGCATTTATCTAATTCAAAGACAGAGCATCTCTGAGCCTCACATCTCAATGAGCTCTTCATTCTGAAACTAAAGGAGGAGTCACAGTAGAGCTTATTTCTATGAATGTTTTTTACTCATGCAATATTTCAAAAAGCAGCTAAAATTGAACACAGAGTTTAAAACTAGAAATAAAGTTGAACTTCCACCCTTTTGTGAGTGCGGCCAAGTGGGTGTGATCATTCTAGAGTGGTTCCTACAGCATACGGCCAAACCGGTGTGATTAGAACACTAGAATAGGACAGTTATTTACAAGTGATGCAACAAAGCAACATTCGTTCTAAACCCACTGCTTTTTCATATAAAAATGTTCCACAAATGCAATATTATTATTTATTTTTCAGTGCAGATTCACATAAGCTGCAACATAAGCAGCATAACACAGTTCTGACTCCCAAATTGGAAAAAGAATTCTGCCTAACGTTATCTTTGAGGAAACAGTGATTTAAGATTATAAAGTTTAGCAAACGCAGCGGTGAAAGCTATGAGAAGCTTAATAACGTGTGAGTTATTAAAATACTGAAATAATACAGGCCAACAGGTCAGAGTTCCTGTGTCCCACTCCAGAGCAACTTCCTTAAAAGTGCTGGTAGACGTTATGAAGCACCAGCATCTGCTACAAGATTTGCAGCATCAGTGAGTTTCCTGCCACCTACCAGAGCCTTTCCAGTGTCTATCAGCAGTATTGGAGAAGCTCATAGTGAAACTAGAGAAGCATGTGGTTGCTGTGTAGACCAATATGTATGTTTATTTCATTATTTTTTTCAGCACAATAGAATGTTCAGTGGTGTACTGTTTTTAACAGTAGCCTGAATGGTTAGGGATTCTTCTGTGTTGGGAGAGTTGTATAGAATTGCATGTTTAGGATCTTTGGAGAGGATGCACAAGGTTTAAAGGAACAGAGGTTACCTATAGCTCCACCTCTCCTTTTACCCAGAAAAGGTTCCTGATTCACCTTCCTGTCCAGCTGAGTTAAAACCGCTGACAACATGCTAAGCATTGGGTCATTACAACACAACACCAAACTGAGAACCAATGTTAAAGTTTCATTTCCAGCTCAGAGCTACAATGACATCATAATTAACTCTTGCCACACAGAGGGCTTCCGAGTGGCTCAGTTGGTAAACGCACTCGTTCCCAGTGTAGACTGAACGCTACGGCTGGGGTTTGATCCCAGCCATATCACTAGGTCACAAAGTCTTCCCACGCAGAATAATCCTGCTCATGTGTGTCTGCTGATAATTCAGTAAGAGCTGAATAAGACCAGTTATTACGATTGTTTATTAAACAGGTATAGAGATACATAAAGAAATAGTTATCATTTTATAAACATAAAGATGAGTTATTGAAGAATACACAGTGTATAACCGTGAATAAAAATAATGGAGGAGAATCTTGTTTGTATGAAAAAGTTTTTGACCTTTACTTTCAATCTAATCAACAAGACATGCAGCATACATTAATTCAGTTTCTTCAAGCATTTACTTTGAGTTACGTAAATAATAACTGAATAAATGTATAAATGAAATGAAAGCATGAACAGAAACAGAGAATAAATAGAGAATTTGTATTGATGATGAGATAATATCTTACATATTGTACAGATTTTCTCCGCAAGCTGTTTGTGGTGTCATTGTCTTCCCCCTCAGCACCTGCAGTGGGTCCCAGCTGCAGCAGTGCAGTCACTGTGCAGTCTGACTGAGGGAGGTTTTTGTACGGCTCTCTAACACTGTGTGAACACATTATCCTCATATGTGAACAAGCCTGCACTCACATAGTGGAAACTCTGACAGTAGTAATCTCCTGCATCTTCAGCCTGGACTCCACTGATGGTGAGAGTGAAGTCACTCCCAGATCCACTGCCACTGAATCGATCTGGAATCCCTGTGTAACGGGTGCTTGCATAGTAGATGAGGAGTTTAGGAGCTTCTCCAGGTTTCTGCAGGTACCAGTGTAGGACGTTGTTGCTATACACAACGCTGCTGACTTTACAGCTCAGAGACACTGACGCTCCTGGAAGAACAGTTTTCACTGCAGGAGTCTGAGTCACAGTGTACTGCCCTGCAGTTTCTGAAATTACAACAACACCACAAACTGAGTAAATTACACATTTTAAACAAGGAATTTTACCAACACCTCAATGTGCATTTCAATGAATAAATAAATGCATAAAACAGTAGAATTATGTATAATAAACCCATCTTACCCTGAGTGCAGAAGGCAACTGCCCAGATGAAGATGGTGATAAAAGTCATTGTTGTTGTGGGTTCTGTTGCCATGAAGGATAGCTCTCAGTCATGAAGTGTTAAACTCACAGGACTATAAACACTCCCAGAGCACTGAAGCATGTGCTGCCAATGCAAAGTGTCTTCTCTATGCAAATGCTCTTCCTGGGTACAACAGCCACTTTAGCCAAGCAGTGCTGTGAAGTCAGGTGTGATGCTGGAGCAAAAGTAGGTTTTACAGTAAATGAAGAGGGATTAATGAATTTGCTGTAATCTTACTGTTTCATTCATATAAAATATTAAACTTTCAAATGGTTCACAATCAGAATGAGTTAACACTAATTACAGAGAATTGCCTTAACTTGTACCTAAATGTCCCATTACTGTGTTATTACTGTGTTATTACACCTTAGATGGCTGCTGCTCTTTGTCTCCTCCTGTGCTGTGGCTGTGTTCTGTGTGATTCTGCTGACTCTCCTCTGAAGGCCAGGATGCTCAATTGGTATTAAGGTGCCTAATGTGTGCCAAGAAAATGTTCCTCACACCATTACACCACCTCCTCCATCCTGAACCGTTGACACAAGGCAGGACGGATGCATGGATTCATGTTGTTTAGACCAAATTCTGACCCTACCATCTGCATGTTGCAGCAGAAATTGAGATTCATCAGACCAGGCGATGTTTCTCCAAACATCTGCCGTCCAGTTTTGGTGAGCCTGTGCCCACTGTAGCCTCAGTGTCCTGTTATTAGCTGACAGAAGTGGTACCCAGAGGGGTCTTTTACCGCTGTATTCCATCCACCTCAATGTTTGATGTGTTGAATGCATGCTTTTCTGCATAGCACTGTTGTAATGTGTGGTTATTTGGGTTACTGTTGCCTTCCTGTCAGCTTGAAACAGTCTGGCCGTTCTCCTCTGACCTCTGTCATTAACAAGGCGTTTTCACCCAAAGAACTTCCGTTAGCTGGATGTTTTTTGTTTTTCGCACCATTCTCTATGCACTCTAGAGACTATTGTGCATGAAAATTAAATTGTGTGCATTGTCCTTCAGCTGGATTTGGCCATAGGAGGGTGTGTGTGTGTGTGTGTGTGTGTGTGTGTGTGTGTGTGTGTGTGTCTGTGTCTGTGTCTGTGTGTGTTTGGGTGTGTGTGTGTGTGTGTCTGTGTGTGCGCTTGGTTGTCAGAGAAACAAACATGTTGGCATGTTTGGAATCTTCTCCTGGACTATATAATGTTGAGCTCTCCATAGTGATCTCACAGGAGCCTGAATGGCATGTTGGAGATTCTACATGTATTTCTGCAGTGTGTAAAAGCATATAAATACAAACATACACACAGTAAACATATTTCAATGGGATATGGCAATACCTAGCAGTAGACTCATGTGGCATGTCTTGTGTGGTTATGAAAACTGTAAGACTAAATAGTGTTCACGTTCAAGTTCTCATTTCCTTTATTCCCAAAATGTAAAGCTTCCAGAGAAAGTTTGCTTGCATGTGAATGCTCTTTTCATACTAAAGAGCTGGAACAAGGTACTTGCTTGGCAGAGGAATATGTAAGTAAATGTTTTATTTCATTAGCACTTTCCTTTTCATCATTTAGGAGAGGCTTTTATCCAGAGCGACTTGCAAAGTGTGAGTATAAAGAGCATCTACTAAGCGACATGAAAACAAACAGGAGACTACCAACCATTATTCAAACTTGCATCAGGGCCAAATATAGTGTAGGGGTCTTAGAGTTCCTCACACGAGGCACCAGTTATGTAGGGAATATCACTATCCCCGTCTTGATAAGTGAATGAAGCTGATTTCAGTAAAGTCACATGCATTATATACAGTGTAGAAGCGTCTCATTGTGGAAATGTGGTCACTGCTGAAAAATTAGACAAAAAGGGACTGTCAGTATTTCATTTCACTTCTTTTTTTTTCAAATTTACACCACAGGAAATTGTTACTGTGGTAGATTAGGAGTATTGGCAACATTACTGTGACGGACATGTCTGATGTGGATCAGGACTATAGGAGATGCTATTGGGTTTAACTTTTCTAACATCAAATTGGTTTTCATACTTGCCATTTTGTAATGTTTGTGACAATTCTCTGGACAAATGCTGCTCTACTTCCCTCTGCTGGTATGTTTTTCTCACCTCCTCTAAAGCCTGTGAGAATCCTCTTGCTGTTGTTTCTGCTGTTTCTGTGTAATATGGGACTACACACCATGTATCATTATTATTATGTAACTGAGGTATACCTGAAAAGGAAACTGGAGAAATTGTATGACTGGATTTTCTGTGGCCCGCTCTCTGTCCTATCATTGGTAGATTCATACAAAGAGGGTGCGATGCAGGTTAAAATTCCATGAGAAGCATGCTGCTTCATTAAAAATATTTACTTATGTAGCTGTAGTTGTAGTTATACAGTTGGCACAGATGTTAGAAATGTATGTAAGGAATGTGTTACACACAGTTTACACCTCGTGTACATCACTATGTTTATACAATGCTCTGAAAAACCCCAGCAGTCCATGAGACTCACAAGTACCTGTTAATTTATGAAAACTAAATTAACATAAACATTCATACATCAGATAAAGAAAAATACTGTGCATGAGGGACAAAGGAACATAAAAATGAAAATACAAATGTGTCAACTTTTACTGTTAATCTCCCCAGTCCTCTGCCTGGCGTCACTGGCTTCCCCCTCAGCACCTGCAGTAGGTCCCAGCTGCAGCAGTGCAGTCACTGTGCAGTCTGACTGAGGGAGGTTTTTGTACAGGTCCCTCACACTGTGTGAACACTCGGACACTATTAGGGTAATGAAAACTCTGACAGTAGTAATCTCCTGCATCTTCAGCCTGGACTCCACTGATGGTCAGAGTGAAGTCAGTCCCAGATCCACTGCCACTGAATCGATCTGGAGTCCCCGTGTGACGGGTGCTTGCTCTATAGATCATGAGTTTAGGAGCTTCTCCAGGTTTCTGCAGGTACCAGGAGAGGACGTCGTTGTTGTACACAGCACTGCTGACTTTACAGCTCAGAGACACTGACTCTCCTGGAAGAACAGTTTTCACTGCAGGAGTCTGAGTCACAGTGTACTGCCCTGCAGTTTCTGAAAATCAGAAAACAAAAACAAAACGATGAATAAACAAATGTAATGAGGGCATGATTAGTCCATTTCATAAAGCCAATATTCTTTAACTGAAACTTCTAATTTTACGTATTTGATGGTTTGCAGTTTCGTTAAATAAATAAATCAACCCCTCTCACCCTGAGTGCAGAAGGCAAGTGCCCAGATGAAGATGGTGATAAAAGTCATTGTTGTTGTGGGTTCTGTTGCCATGAAGAACAGCTCTCAGTCATGAAGTGTTAAACTCACAGGACTATAAACACTCCCAGATCACTGAAGCATGTGCTGCCAATGCAAAGTGTCTCTATGCAAATGCTCTTCCTGGGTACAGCAGGAACTTTAGCCAAGCAGTGCTGTGAAGTCAGGCATGATGCTGGAGAAAAAGTAGGTTTTATGAATGAAGAGGGATTAATGAATTTGCTGTAATATTACCGTTTCATTCATATAAAATATTACATTTTCAAATGGTTCACAATCAGAATGAGTTAACACTAATTTCAGAGAATTGTCTTACCTTGTATTGAAATGTCCCATTAATATGTTATTACACCTCGGATGGCTGCTGCTCTTTGGTCAGAGTCAGTAACTGCAGCCTGTGTCTGTGTTCTGTGTGATTCTGCTGATTCTCCTCTGAAGGGCAGATATCTGGAGTTCTGATGTCTCCAGGCTCCTGCTTCACCTGGTTCTCCCTCTAACAGCTTCAGTGCTCTGACCCCTGAAGATAGAAGAATGACATTAGAAATGATCTTTGCATATGTGCTGATCACATATATGAAGATCTTCACATGCATGATTCATACATACTCTCAGGGCTCAGGCACGGACTCAGACACGGACCACAAGTGCTCTAGTTCCAGGTGTTTATTAACAGAATCGTCAAACAGGCAGGCAGTCCAAAACAGGCAGGGTCAAAATACCAGGCAGGCTGTCCAAGGGCAAAACAAAGGTCAAAACAGCAACAGGCAGGGTCAAACTGTGAAGGCAGGCAGATCAGGCAATCAGGGCAGAACGGCAGGCAAAAACAGGGTCGAGGAGCGGGCGAGGCAAAACCAGAAAATCCAAACAAGGAAACACAGGCGGGAACCAGACAGGCAGAAACACTGTAACGATCTGGCAAACAAGACAGAGACAAGCAGGGTTGATATAGGGCTGGGCTGATGAGGTGATGGGAAGCAGGTGTGCAGGCAGGCAGGTGGAGACAATCAGGTGGGCGGAGACAGGGTGGAGAGCAGGGCAGGGCTAGAACACAAGGAAAACAAAAGCACATGGACAGGGAAAAACAAAAACACAACAGCTAGGGGGCGGGAGCCATGACACATACACTCAGTGACCACTGTATTAGGTACACCTCTCTAATACTGGGTAGGACCCCCCTTTGCCCCCAGAATGGCCTGAATTCTTCTGGGCATGGATTCTGATGGCATAGAGATTCTGCTCCATGCTGACGTGATAGCATCACACAGTTGCTGCAGATTTGTCGGCTGCACATTCATGCTGCGAATGTCCCGTTCCACCACATCCCAAAGGTGCTCTATTGGATTGAGATCTGGTGACTGTGGAGTCCATTGGAGTACACTGAACTCATTGTCATGTTCCTGGAACCAGTCTGAGATGACGTGTGCTTTGTGGCATGGCGCAAAGCGCACGTTATATTACATATATTATACATATACATATATGTAGAAAAGGGCCATATTCCCTAGTCATGTCATTGTCTTTGTATTTGTCTTTGTTTGCGCACCACCCCCATCTCCCACAGGCACTTGTTTACAACTCAGTTGAAACCTGCCCAAACCAGTTCTGCTGCTCCCCTTGTCACGGCTCAGGCAAGGACTCAGGAGCGGACCACGCAAGTTTCAGGTTCCGTGTGTCTTTATTCAAAAGAGGTAACAGCGTAGCGAAAAACAATAACAGACAGGGTCTAAACCAGGCAAGCAGTCCGAGGGCAATTCCAGGGAAGGCGCTCGTGGAGTCAGGCAGAGTCAGAAACCAGGCAAACAGGCAATCAGGCAAACAGGGCAAAAGCGTCAGGCAGAAAACCAGGTCGGGCACAGGCAGGATCGAAGACCAAGGAAAACGAACAGGCAGGAGCAACGGCAGGATTGAAACAGGTAAGAAAACACTGAAACGAACTAGCAACAGGACAGGGACACGCAGGGAAGATATAGGGCAGGGCTGACGAGGGGATGGGATTCCTCTTATTACTTATGATCAGAGGTGGACACCCCGGCTTCAGAAAGTAAAAGTCCTGATTTATTTGTTCTAGCCATTCACTAAACAAGGTGATTTCACTAATTAGCTCCTCTACCTGGCTGAAGAGTTGTGCTAATTAAATTCAGCTGGTGTAGTGCATGGATGGAACAAATGCGCAGCAGGACTTCTACTTTCTGAAGCCGGGGTGCCCACCTCTGCTTGTATTGTTTTTCAGAGATCAGGAGTGCCGTGCCAGCATGCATAGATGGCATCTTGACCACTGTAGTAACTGATTTAAGATAAAAAATCAGGAGTACCCATTATTGATCAATGCATCAGACTGTACTTCAATCAAGGTCTAACACAGGCAGAAATTGCATTGTGTCTTTCTGATCTTGAAGGCTGAAATCAGGTGTGATCAAATGAACCAGACACTCATTTTCGAGTTCTCCATAACAATCCTGTTATCTCGAGAAAACAAAAGTTTTCTCATGATAATTTTATCTCAAGAAATAATAATTATTTCGAGATAATGAAATAATTAACTCGTGATCTCGAGATAATGGCATTAAAAAAATAATTGCAAGCACGGCCGTTCTCAGCTTCTGTACCTCGCACCTCAGTTAGTTACACACGGTTTCAGTGCTCCCAAACGTGGTTTAATGCGGCAGACCCAATGTTTTGACTCAGCTTGGAGTGGCTTCAAACAGCTAGACTTGTGTCCTCCCTCCCTTGAATCCCTTCCTCCACCCTTCAGCTTATCTCAACAGACTTACGCATATATTAGCATAATAAAGGCTACTGAAAGTTTTCAACTTTTTTACTGTGCTGGTTAACAATTACAAATAGATACATGTTCATACAAACAACTTACCTAGAAATGTAAGTGAGAATTAACTGTCTCTTTATGCTTCTTCACTCATTTGCTATTTATTTTTTTCTACTTATTACTTCATTGACAAGAACCTTTTTACAGTCCCACCATGCAAGTAATCACAGGATCATCTACATATACCCCACCTTCTGACAAGGGACCTGTCACAGTTCAGGCAAGGACTCAGGAGCGGACCACGCAAGTTTCAGGTTCCGTGCGACTTTATTAAAGGGGGGCGACAGAGTAGCGAGAACAATAACAGACAGGGTCTAAACCAGGCAGGCAGTCCGAGGGCAATTCCGGGAAGGCGATCGTGGAGTCAGGCAGAGTCAGGAACCAGGCAAGCAGGCAATCAGGCAAACAGGGCAAAAGCAGCAGGCAGAAAACCAGGTCAGGCACAGGCAGGATCGATAACCAGGGTAAACGAACAGGCAGGAGCAACGGGGGGAATGAAACAGGTAAGAAAACACTGTAACAAACTAGCAACAGGACAGGGACACGCAGGGAAGATATAGGGCAGGGCTGACGAGGGGATGGGAAGCAGGTGTGCAGGCAATCAGGCGGGCGGAGACCGAGCGGGGAGCGGGGCAGGGCTAGAACACAAGGAAAACAAAAGCACATGGACAAGGAAAACAAAAACACCACAGCTAAGGAGGCGGAGCACTGACACCCCTTATCAGCAGGACCCCCGCGGGTAACTCGAGGCACAGGTGCACTGTTGCTTTCGGTTTTCTCTAAACAGGTATTTAAAGCTTGAAACATACTGTCCTTATTCATTTCAATATATATAGTTATTTATTAATCATGACTATTTCAACAAGGCCAACTAACCGTGTTATAATTTATCTTGGTCAGTGGCATTGTAGCATTATCTTTTGGACTATAATAACACGGCCAGTTGGCCTAGCCCTATTATAATTTTATGTACCATGTTTGTATGCATCGGAACATCCTGGTGTGGGTTTGGTTTTCTTTTTTAATATGAGGCTAGTTCATGGTGGTCTTATATTCTGGCTTACTCCTGGTATTTTGTTGTTTTTTTATTGTTCATGTGGCGGGGCAGAAGGTGTACAGAGGGGAAAAAAAATCACACAGGCAGAGACGGCATGTGTTTTTGTAAGACGTGTTTTAAATCGTCTTTTGTGTTGTTGTCTTTGGTGATAACAGAGGTCTATTGGTATATTAGGCTGATCCAGTGCGCTTGTTTGGGGTTTGTCTCAGTTCAAGTGTCCCTGGTAAACTTGATGACTAGTGTTAAGGTTAAATTTACATCCTGGAACTGCAGGGCATTATAAAATCGCCAAATTAAAACAAGTAATAAGTAGACTAAAACAACTTCAGTCAAAGATCATATTTTTGCAAGAATCACATCTATTACCTGGCGACATTCCTCAAATACGCAACGGGCAGGTCATCTCAGCCTCATTTAGCTCTCATGCAAGGGGAGTTATTATTCTTATCCATAAGTCCATTCCTTATCATATGTCGCAAACATTTTGTGACCCCGCCGGCAGATATATTATTATACGGGGTACCTTGCTGTCCGAGCAGTTGAATCTAATTAATATGTATGGTCCCAACGAAGATGACTCTAAATTCTTCAACGATCTGTTTTTAAACCTTTCCTCGGTTCCAGGTAATTATATTGTTGCAGGAGACTTTAATTGCACTTTAGATCCTGTTAAAGATCGCACCTCAGGTTTGAACATCTCCCATACCCAATCTAGGAAAACTATACAGCATTTTATGAAGGATTTAAATTTAATAGAGATTTAGAGAGAAATGAAACCAGATGATGTGGAATATTCCTGCTATTCTAGCACGCATGGGACTTATTCCCAAATTGACTATTTTCTCAGCAGCATTATACTCTAAAATTGTAGATTGCTTCTATACCAGCATTGTCATCTCTGACCATGCTCCAGCATTTCTTATATATTCCGACACAAAATTAGTAGGTGACCCACCTAAATGGCTGCAAGATACAAGTTTTACAGAATACACTGGGCAGCAAATTGATCTATACTTTTCAATTAATACCAATCAGACTTTAGCTTGTACTAGATGGGAAGCCTTTAAAGCTTTCATAAGGGGTCAAATTATAAATTTCACCAGCTCCAAGTCAAAGAATACTCGTCAAAAAATAACATTACCTGAAACTAAAATCAAATCTCTGGAGAGAGAAATTTTCCTCACTAATTCCAAAGGTGCACATAAGGAGTTGCTTTTACTCAGGGCTCAATGTAACAAAATTTCTGTGGATAGAGTGGCAGCAGGCTTATTGAGACTTACAGCCAGGGAGAAAAAGCTGGGAAGTTGCTGGCCTGGCGAGCCAAACAGCAGCAAGCAGAGAGGGCAATTAATTCAATTCGGGATGCAGGGGGAGCTGTGACGGTAGACCCTCTGGAGATTAACAACACCTTTAAATCCTTTTATGAAAAATTATATGCATCAGAATATATCCTCCCAAAACCAAGTCCCAGGCTAGCTTTTTAGATAGCTTGGAGTCTCCCAATTTTTCAGAGGAATATAAGGATATTCTTTATGCTAAGCTGACCGTGGAGGAAATTTCCAATACAATTGATAGTATATGGGCAGGGAGGGAACCTGGCCCAGACGGGCTGCCAACTGACATTTACTCTCTGCACTCCCCTCCTGGAGATGTTTTTGGAATCTTGCGAAAATGGTCTTCTGCCCCCTTCTCTGAGAGGAGCCCTGATCATTCTGCTCCTAGAACCTGGAAAGCTGCATACCAAATGTGATTCCTATCATGCTATTTCACTTTTAAACTCTGACACTAAGGTACTTTGTAAAGCACTTGCGAGGAGGTTAGAGAGTTTTCGCCCGGATGTAGTAGGTGGAGACCAAAATGGCTTTATCCAAGGTCATCAAGGAATTCATAATGTTTGGAGAGTGCTAAATGTTCTACATGCCAGAAATGGATCGTCAGACACTGCAATCCTGTTGTTGGATGTGGAGAAGCCCTTCGACAGGGTTGAGTGTTAATTCGTTTTGGTTGTGGTGAGAGCTTTTGTAAATGGATAAAGATACTATATTCAAATCCCACTGCAGAGATCCTTACTACTAATATGGTGTCTAAACTTTTTGACATCTGCAGAGGTTCTCAGCAGGGCTGCCCTCTTTCTCCTCTCCTGTTTGTTCTTGCCATTGAGCTTCTAGCTATAGCTGTTAGGTCACACCCCAATATTTCAGGTATCAGAATAGGTCAAACGGACCTTCGAATTGCCCTCTATGCAGACGATGTAATTTTGTTTCTTACAGATTTGTGCAATTCCATACCCGCACTCCTGGCTCTAATCAACGATTTTGGGGTGTTTTTGGGATACAAAACAAATAATGCAAAATCATCAATTATGATGCTAAGGGAGGAGGTAAGGTGTAGACATACACCTCTGACTTCTTTTTCAATGCAACAGAATGCTTTACATATCTCGGCATTCGTATTGTGCCAGAGATTGACTGCATAGTCTCATCTAACTATGACCCGGTCATAGATTCAATAACCCATTCGATAGATAGATGGTCATCTTTACCTATATCTTTAACTGGCTGGATTAACATTGTGAAAATGAATGTCCTCCCAAAACTGTTGTATCTATTTCAAAACATTCCCCTGCTGCTGCCACCATCCTTCTTTATAAAGCTTAAAAAGATGTTCACTATCTGGAATAACAGATGTCCCAGAGTTCACTTGTGCTTATTGTACCTACTGTATGACAGAGGGGGGCTCCATTTGCCTAATATCCAGTGGTACTACTGGGCAGCTCAGCTTCGCACTGCTATGCATTATTTTACCTCTGATTCTCTCCCTTTGTGGATGGAGATTGAAATATCTTCAGTTGTACCCAAATTATCCCTCAACCTCTACATTTACTCAGCTGATATCAAGAAACATACAAATAATCCCTTTGTTTCAAATACAATCAACGTTTGGTATAAGGTATGGGAATTCCTTGGTGAAACACATTTTTTGTCATGTTTTAGTCCTGTTTGGACTAAATTAACATGGAAATTAACATTCTAAATCTAAAATAAAATTTCAAAATAATAAAAAAACTCTTTAATCTGCTAAACAGTAATGTTATTAACAGAGATGATTGTCAAAAACATAAAACATCCATATGCTTTTTTTGGGAGCATAACTATTTAAACATTTAAAAGGAAAGACACCTTTCTGACAGAATGTGCATGCAACTCAAGGTGCTTTAGAAAATTAAGCTGAAAACAGCTGTATTGTCCACCTTAGAGTGGAAATTTGACTTTCGCTTGAAAAATATAAAGTTAAACATCATAGCGACAACACTGAATAACACATTAATATTGGATATTACGTTTACATTGAGCAACGTTTAAGTTATACATCATCACAAAATGCCCCCATACAGTAGCTAATGAGCCACAATATCAGAAACATTTTAACGAAAATGATCTCATCATTCACAGGGTCACTCGGAACGTTTTGGTAATTTCGTTTTATAATAACGTTGGATAACTAATAGCATTCACAACAGATTATTGGTCAGAAATACAACAAAATCCACTAACTCGGGCTGCCAGGTTTGGAATAATTATTTTGCCTAATTGGTAGTGATTTCGCACTGACCTGTGTGACTAAAATGGCAATAGTTTGGTTTCCTTACTGAGATCGCGTCAACTTAATGAAATAAAACATGCATTTTAGCCATCAATTTCAGCACTCTTTCCTGTGCAGAAATAGCCACGGTTTGTTTCCACGGTTAGGGATTTATTGTAAGTAAACACTTGGCAGAGTGGTGTTTTAGTGCTTTTTCCAAAGCGAACCTTCTTGGGAATCAGTTTTGATAGCGTGGAACATGATTTCAGCTTTTTATGTGACTTCACTTGAAATCAGACTGACAACTCTGTCGAAAAGGCCGACTGTAGTTTATCACAAAGACACGCTTCTTCAGTGCATTTTATTTTCTATTCAACCAGCGCTCGCTACGCCCCTGCCCCGCTCATTGGTGGAACATCAGTTTTAAGGGGTGCGTCATCTTACCCGGAACAACGTGGCAGTGGGAGCACATAGCAATGCAAAGGGAGCATGGGCCAAATGTGGCTCGCAGGCCCCAAATTGGGTGGCCCTGGTTTAATAGTACAAATCCAGATTTATGCAACAAGTGCAATCACGTTAAAGGGACTCTGTTTCATTGTCTGTGGGACTGTGAAAAAATTAAAGATTTTTGGAAGGAGGGATGATATCACAGATGATATCCCAAACTGTAAATTTCCCTCTCCATCCCAAAGTGTTTATCCTGGGGTTGTACCCAATCAATTCTCATCTAAAGAACAAAGTACAAACACTTATACATATGTGCTTGTTGCAAGCAAAACGCCAGCTCTTGCCTGGAAAAGTGTGAACAGGGCTAGTGTTGCCCAATGGCTTAGAGAAATGTTGCCTTGCTTAACAATGGAAAAAATAACATGTATGGTTATGGGTTTTGTTGAGCAGCGTGATGTGGGTGAAATATTGGCTAATGAAGGGAACTCTGGGTAGTGTACTATGCTTTGTGAGCATGTGGGGTGATGGTGAGAGATATCTGATTGGCATAGGGCGCTGTGTTTTATCTGAATTATGTCCCAAATGCATTCTATCATACTGGATCAGACCACTGTAAAGTGTAATTTTGTTTGTTTTATGCTTTTGTAACACTTCTGTTTTGTCTTAGACGTTTCTTAATTTTTTTTTTGTGGTTATTGCTGTTTGTTTGACTTATGTTTGCTCTGTTTCTCTTTGTTGCTGTTGTTTTTTCATGTAATATTTCTGCTTAGACATGTCTTGTTAAAGAAGAAAAACCAATAAACATATTGTTGAAAAAAATAAATAAGGAATGCCACTGGTGTGTTGTGTCCTGCAGACATCTCTGGGACAGAATCTCTCCCCATGTCTCTGTCTCTCACTGCTGTCTCTGGGACAGGATCTCTCCTCATGTCTCTGTCCTGCTCTGTCTATTCAGTTTTAATCTTAGGAGGCATAGAGCATCATTCATTATTGTCATTTTGAATCAAGCTGTTATATCACAAATATGACAATATATTTTTACGTTATGTAAAAAAAGTGTGGATTTTTGGGGTATTTCATACAGAGTGATAGAGTGATGGAGTAACTATGAAAATACACCATACATAGAGGGCAGTGAAATTGTATTCCTTACTTTAATTCCTGACTCACTTGTTTATACATACCTTACTTACCATATACTTTTTTATTTGTTCATACATATCTGTATCTCTCTGTGTTTGAAATTCAGCCTCCTCCACAGACTGTCTGGTGTCATTGGCTTCCCCCTCAGCACCTGCAGTAGGTCCAAGCTGCAGCAGTGCAGTCTGACTGAGGGAGGTTTTTGTACGGCTCTCTAACACTGTGTGAACACATAGCCACCACTGACACTGTGTTCACTCTGACAGTAGTAATCTCCTGCATCTTCAGCCTGGACTCCACTGATGATCAGAGTGAAGTCAGTCCCAGATCCACTGCCACTGAATCGAGTTGGAGTCCCTGACCTACGGTAACTTCCTGAATAGATCAGGAGTTTAGGAGCTTCTCCACATTTCTGCTGGTACCAGGATAGACATGCTACATTTCAGGCATTAAATATTATTAACTTCTAATCGTCAATAAGAAATCATAAATATCTCTAAAAATATTTTATTACCACAAAAAGCACAGGGAACACAATCCCTGTTCTGAAGTAACTGAAGGTATTGGCCAAGATTCGTGAGTGTCGCTACAGCCTTCTGCTTCTATACCTTTATTCTAATAACACATGCAGGTGTAGGATGAAAAGTAGAAACATCAAAAAAGTGTTTCTTAGTCAGGAGTAGGGTCCCTGCGTGCAGCCAAGAGAGCATGGATACTCTGCCTTTTAATGGAATCAGTGGCCCAGAAATACAGCCAATGAGGTTTCCTCTTGCAACCATGCTGGCTCATAACATCAGAATTGTACAGGCACAGTCTGCTTGTATATACATTATGAAAGGACTGCTGGGAAGAGGTCTGCATGCTTCACACAACAGTCACAAAACACTCCCTTCTCCTGCAGAGGGTGAGTGCCCAAATGAAGATGATGACAAAAGCCATTGTTGTTGTTAAATAATGAATAAAATGAATATACAATATGCCAACTTTTACCATTAAGCTCCTCCACAGACTATATCTCATGTAATTGACTTCCCCCGCAGCACCTGCAGTAGGTCCCAGCTGCAGCAGTGCAGTCACTGTGCAGTCTAACTGAGGGAGGTTTTTGTACGGCTCTCTAACACTGTGTGAACACACAGCTACCACCACTGCAGTGTACACTCTGACAGTAGTAATCTCCTGCATCTTCAGCCTGGACTCCACTGATGGTCAGAGTGAAGTCAGTCCCAGATCCACTGCCACTGAATCGATCTGGAGTCCCCGTGTGACGGGTGCTTGCACTATAGATGAGGAGTTTAGGAGCTTCTCCAGGTTTCTGCAGGTACCAGTGTAGGCAGTTGTTAGAACTCCCACAATTAGCGACAGCACTGCTGACTTTACAGCTCAGTGACACTGACTCTCCTGGAAGAACAGTTTTCACTGCAGGAGTCTGAGTCACAGTGTACTGCCCTGTAATTTCTGAAAATCAGGAAACAAAAATAAAACAATAAATAAACAAATGTTATTAGGGCATAATCACTCAGTTTCATGAAGCCAATATTCTTTAATTGAAACTTCTGAATTTATGTATTAGATGGTTTGCCATTTTTTAAAATAAATAATTAAATAAATAAACCCCTCTCACCTTGAGTGCAGAAGGCAAGTGCCCAGATGAAGATGGTGATAAAAGTCATTGTTGTTGTGGGTTCTGTTGCCATGAAGAACAGCTCTCAGTCATGAAGTGTTAAACTCACAGGACTATAAACACTCCCAGAGCACTGAAGCATGTGCTGCCAATGCAAAGTGTCTCCTCTATGCAAATGCTCTTCCTGGGTACAGTGGACTTCTCACTAGGTGTCCTGGAGTCAGCACACATGGTAATAACTTTCCTGCTACTGTTTTACCACACTATGAATAGTGATTGAAATGTTGTCTCTCGTGTCACTATTTCCAATGACTGAATGTATACTAATATATAACACTTCCATTAGGGAATATGAGCTGCTTTGTGTCTGTTTGTCTGTACAATAACTCCTCCGCTGATATTCATGGTTATGTAGAACAAAAGGTTTATTTTATCTTTTCAAATAAATTACATTGTGATTGTTGAAATAGCTGGTTAATTGAATATCACTCAACCATGAACCAAAGACAAGTAAAAGACAGTAAACAGTCTATATATATATACACATGTATTTAAAAGCCTAATCTGTGTCAGTGTGTTTCTGAGGCAACTCTACTACATGATGGTTGATTCTGATGGTTATTCTGACTGAAACGTTTATTCCTGCTGGTAAATCCATGGTTTTCTCTCCTTTTCCAGCACTTTTAATCAGCTACAGCAGACACAAGGTCATCAGACAGGTCACCCTCCTTCCTGGACGTTTTAACTCTGACTCGGTACATCTCAGGATGGAGAGCAACATTTAGCCTATGTTTGGAGACATTGTTGCGGCTTTTCATATATTCATGGTTAGTGTTGTTTTGTTTTTAAGTATCATTTTGAGGATAACTTCACGTTATGTTGAGAAAGCCCATCATGGCAGTGGTTAGTAGATATAATCTTAGCTGGAGAGATGATCTGTATCTTTGGATGCTGCAGCAGCCCCATTGTGACGTTAGCTGCACATGTTAGAATGTTCAGATGTTCTGTCCGTGTTAGTCAATGAAAATGTTTTTGAAGTAAAATCACAAACATCTCAAAAACAATGTTTTGGTATTGATACAAAAAGCACAAACAATACAAGCCCACACCAACTGAAGTTATTGGGAAAGTTGTGTAGGTGTAGCTGAAAAACTGTAGGAGTTACATACATAATATCGCACACATTAGCATCACTAACACTTTGGAAGTCACTCTGGATAAAAGCATCTCCAAAATGACAAAATGTAAATGTAATATGTTTGTTTTTAGTAAAGGGAGGGCACCAAAAGGAAATGTGAAACCCTGTTCTTTGGAAACGTATTTGGCATATTATCCTTGTAATTGTTTGAAAACCATGTGTTATTGCATTTAGCTCGACTGGGCCATAACTGTGTGTGTGTGTGTGTGTGTGTGTGTGTGTGCGTGTGTGTTTATATATGTATAATGACTTGAAGGAACCACTGAAGTGTTCAACTGAGCGTTAATGTATTAAGTGGCATGAAAACTTGCACAAACTGTCGTTATAAGTGTAGTTGATTCAATGCATGAGTACAAAGATCTAGGAATGACTTCAATCTGACCACCAGTGGAGTCCAGACTGAAGATGGGAGAGATTACAACTGTTAGAGTTTACACTATACTGGTAGTGATAGAGTGTTCACACAGTGTTAGAGAGCCGTACAAAATCCTCCCTCAGTCAGACTGCACTGCTGCAGCTGGGACCTACTGCAGGAGTCAATGACACCAGACACACCTCTCTGGAGTAGATGATAAAGAAATAAGAGAGACAAGAGGTACAATTATTCAGCATAATCAATATTCTTGTTACATCTAAAATAGGATATGTTCTATGAGAGAGTCATATTTTATTACCTCCCAGAGTTACATTTTCAAATTTCATGCATTTATTAATGTGTTTATATTTTCTTAAAAGCTGCCAGAAGTATCATCTCATACTACTGAGCATATGTCAGTTCCACCTGGATGGTAAAATACAATTCATTTTACATCATATTTGTATAATTCTTCATTTGTTATTGTAGTTTCTGAGAGAAAAGGAAATTCCCTCTTTACTGAACCCATCAGGTCAGAGCTTATCAGCCCACTCCCAATGCCTGGGTCCTACTCCACTCCAAGGCCCTCATTTGTCAATAGTGTGCACATATCAATCTGTGAGTAAACTGTGCGTGCGATCATTTCAAAGCAAAGTGTGAGAGGAGTCCACGAATACATGTACAGCAGCATATAACATAAAATATTTTCATGTAATTCAGTGTGCTGTTGAGATAGTTGTACTTGTTCCATATACTAAAGTTGAGAATGAAACAGTAATACACAATTTGAGATGTCTTGTGTGTGAGTATATTAATCCAGTAAATCTACTACAGGTCTTATTGATTAAGATGGTCATGTGTTTCTTTCCCCTTCCAGCACTTTTAATCAGCTGCAGCAGCTGCAGGGACCTCAGGCAGGACACTCTCCTTCCCGGACGTTTGAACTCTGACCCTGTTACATCTCAGGATTGGGAGCAACATTTAGCTTGTGTCTGGAGTCAGTGGTGCACCTTTCCATGCTTTCTTTGTTCTTCTGTGTGCAGTTAAATTCTTCCAGGGTGGCTCGCCATATCATGTCGGAAAATCTTCACAATTAAACCTCCAAATCTCTTGCATGAGCCAAAATAATAAAAAAAAGACCTGACCTGTGCATATAAAACAGGCAGTGATTTGTTCGTTACCTTAAAACATACATAACTATCATGTATATTATTCTTAATAAAATTCTATTTTTTGTAATTTGTTTCAAGTTGTTTCCATTGCAAGATAGGGTTAAAAGGTTCTAACATTCTCACATTTAATAAGTTTAACACTCAGTAAAATACTATTCTTTTTCTTTCACGGTAAGCCAATTCACTGTATGTTACCATTGTTGTCTACTGCAAACACAGCTAAGTATTTGAAATACTCTCACAACATTACTGTGGTAACTTAAGGTGGAAAGATCAGGCCAGATGAACTTGAATGGGTTTTTTATTGACTGCTCTCAACTCAGTGTAGGGACCACATACATACACAGCATGGGGAACGTGCTCTACCCTGCTTCCCGAATAAATGTAACTTCCTCAGAACAACAGCCATGCATGGAAAATATTCACAGCGCCCTCTAATGACGCCTGTTATTATGACCCCAACACTATAAGTACCATTTCTTACTCACAGTACCACAATTACATTAATTAAATAACTAATAAAATGTCTCTCTCTCTCTCTCCATATATTACAGTTCACTGTACTAAACTGCGCAGCTTTAGAATGAAAAAGTATGCGCTGCTTCAGAACTAAATGCCCATGCGCCAGTTTTTAATACGAAACGAGTATCACATGAAAATAAACACATTCAATTGAAAATAATTGTAATATAAATTGATAAACATTCTAATGACAAACGTAAAAACATTCACCATGTTTCATAACTTAACCATCATACTAGGACAATTTACGTCAGCTAGCTTTTAGCTGCGTCAGCGCAATGGTCTCTGATTCAGTGTCACTGCTTCTAGCACTTAGCTTCCATTCGCAGTTTAAAACAGTACTGAAAAACTCAGCAAATGAAATAAAACACAGTTTAATTTATTTCAGGTCAGTTTGATGAAATAAACTGTCAAATAACTAAACGTAAACCACTGTCTAATTTTAATTTATACTAGTGAAACCAATGCAGCAGTATCTAATAGCATGTAGCATCCTAGCATTTATACGCGAATTGTACAATAAAACTTACCAAATAAAATCTTTTTACAGTTCAGTTCAACCTATTAGTCAGTCAAACTGGTGAAGTGGAGTGGGTTTCTGAGGTAAACTGAGGCTAATTTTTTGTTAACTGGTGGTTAAATTTAATATCAACTTTCTCTGGGTTCAAAATCATAAGTATCTCTCTCTCTCTTCAGGGTAAAGAAGTCTGAGCAGTTCATACCGCGCGCTCTCACTCAGCTGATAATGGAGGGGGGGTTTCCTGCCCAAGCTCCCGTTTCATTGGCAAGCATGAGACTGGTATAACTGGGTTGCACGTTATCCTGCTGGAAGTAGCCGTTAGAAGATGGGTAGACCATAATCATAAAGGCATGCACATGGTAAGCAACAATATTCAGGTCAGCTGTGGCATTTAAACGATGCTCAATTGGTATTAATTGGCCAAATTCTGACCCTACCATCTGCATGTCGCAGCAGAAATCGAGATTCGTCAGACCAGGCGATGTTTCTCCAATCGTCTCCCGTCCAGTTTTGGTGAACCTGTGCCTGCTGTAGCCTCAGTTTCCTGTTCTAGCTGGATGCTGGATGCTCCTGTTCTAGCTAGCTGGATGTTTTTTGTTTTTCGCACCATTCTCTATACACTCTAGAGACTATTGTGCATGAAAATCCCGGGAGATCAGCAGTTTCTGAGATACTCAAACCAGCCCGTCTGGCACCAACAATCATCCCACAGTCAAAATCACTTAAATCATACTTCCTACCCGTTCTGATGTTTGATCTGAACAGCAACTGAACCTCTTGACTATTTCTTCGTGATTTTATGTATTGAGTTGCTGCCAGATGATTGGCAAAGAGTATAGAGAGAATCACAGCATAACTGATGTGTTCTCTTTTGCTTAGGCAATTGTTGTTTGCATTTTGTTTGTTTGTGTTGTACGTTTTTTTCCCTTTTTTCCCTCTCATGGTTAATTTAGTGTTATTAGTTGTTGGTATTTCCACTAGTCACGGCTTGGGTGAAATAAACCACCATCCCCTCATCCAACCTTTTGACTTCATCAGTTCTTTTTATTATTGACTCTCGGTCATCCCACGACAGTCTGTAATATATCACATTATCTATTAAGCTCTGTTAAGATTAAAAAGAAATGAATATTTGATTAACAACCTGAACAATAAATAATGTTACTCATGGCAAGAAAGATCACAGAAACTTTTTTTTTAAATTTACTGATAAAAGTAGCAGATTACTTCAACTTTTTATCTTTACGTTGGTCTGATCAGCAGACTGTGTCTGGTGTCATTGGCTTCCCCCTCAGCACCTGCAGTAGGTCCCAGCTGCAGCAGTGCAGTCACTGTGCAGTCTGACTGAGGGAGGTTTTTGTATGGCTCTCTAACACTGTGTGAACACTGGATCACTGTGGTAACTCTGACAGTAGTAATCTCCTGCATCTTCAGCCTGGGCTCCACTGATGGTCAGAGTGAAGTCAGTCCCAGATCCACTGCCACTGAATCGAGTTGGTGTGCCTGTGTGTCGGGTGCTTGCTAAATAAATGAGGAGTTTAGGAGCTTCTCCAGGTTTCTGCAGGTACCAGTGTAGGAAGTTGTTGCCATAAGAATCTTTGTACACAGCACTGCTGACTTTACAGCTCAGTGACACTGTTTCTCCTGGAAGAATAGTTTTGACTGCAGGAGTCTGAGTCACAGTGTACTGCCCTGTAGTTTCTGAAAGTATAGCAAAATAGAAAACAGAATTAGGAAATCCATTAAAGAGTTTCAGTTTGGCATTTACAGGAACATTTCAATGTTAATTTCAGGGTCTAGAATGGAATTATGCACAATAAACCTCTTTTACCTTGAGTGCAGAAGGCAAGTGCCCAGATAAAGATGGTAATAAAAGTCATTGTCACTGTGGGTTCTGTTGCCATGAAGAACAGCTCTCAGTCATGAAGTGTTAAAATCACAGGATTATAAACACTCCCAGAACACCGAAGCATGTGCTGGCAATGCAAAGTGTCTCCTCTATGCAAATACTCTTCCTGGGTACAGCAGGCACTTGTAGCCAAACAGCAACTTGATGGAGAGGAGTCCATAAAAATAGTTACAGTAGAATGAAATGTTTGTATACAAGTCAGTTGTCTGTTGGGATAGTTGTACTTCTTCCATATATTAAAGCTGAAAATGAGACAACAATGAACATTTTATAAAGTGCATATAAATCCAGTAAAAGTACTGTATTGATTAAGATAGTGAATGATTTCAGATGGCCATGTCTGTGTCTTTATTTCCAGCACCTTAAATCAGCTGCAGCATCTGCAGGTCCCTCTCACAGGTAACCCTCGTTCCTGGACGTTTGAACTCTGACCCTGTTACGTCTCAGAATGGGAAGCAGCGTTTAGCTTGTGTTTGGAGTCAGTGGTGCACCTTTCCATGCTTTCTTTGTTAGATTTGTTTTGTTTGTTTTGGGTAGAGTGAGGGCCCCAGTGTGACAGCCTATTGCAGACTGGCTGGGATATTTCATCCTTTTCTGCCAATGTGCAGAGTCTTTATGCAAATGACGGTCAGAAAAAAATATATATAACAGATTGGTAGCATTTCATTTCAGACACGATTACTGTCTAAATATTGTGGATGTTCATAAATTGCATAAACAGAGCCGCACTTCATTCATTTCTCCCATAATTCCTCTCTTCCTCTCTGTGGTACTGGGAGGGGTGGGGCTGGCTGCACAGGGGCTGGCGCTGTGGGTTTTCCCTGCTGGAGTTGTGCTTCTTTCTTGAGTTCCTCCTTTCAGCTCCCTGGACAGCAGCCGAGCGCCTCTCGGGTCAGAGGGCCCCTCAGCAGTGCAGGCACAGGCATGAAGACATTGCAGCACTAATTTACCTGATACACACCAGCCTAAGCACAGGATTAGCAGAGCTCACTGTGAATGAGCCAATCAGGGGGCAGGGAGAATGTTCCCATTGAGAGAGGCTGCCCAGCTGAACCATCTTTACTAAAGGGGTCCCAAAAGCTTTGCATAATTCAAGTGAGTGTGCCCCTTGTGTGTTTGGTTATTTATCCATGTAGAATGTAAGATTAACTACCGCAGTAGAAAAGTGAATACTAACTACCTCTTTAAATTCTTGTGAGATGATTACACTGTTACAGTGCACTGCTGCTACTGTAGACTGTATAAGGCATATAGATTGTTTGGACTGAATCATCCAACCCCCTGCTATTGCAACATCATTTGATTTATACATCAACCCTTTTGACATACACTCTAAAAATGACAATGATAACTAGATTCATGGTAACAAAACATGCAAAATGCATAAAATACATTACAAAATGTGTGCAAAAATATTACATGAAACTAATAACATGAAACTAAGTTCCTACATTTAAACCCATCCAATGGGTAAATGAAAGTATAGTGATCAGAATCTGAATACATTCACACACTCATGGCATTTCAGGTCTAAAGTGAAGATAAGCAGCAATAGAACACATTTTGCTATGAGACAGGTACTGCAATGATATGGCAAGGCATGAAGCTCACCTCTTATACTTTTGTGGAAGGATTATGGAAAGGTCCTGAAACAGCCATCTTTCCTGGACCCACCTCTAAGAGCTGAAATTCACTCCCCAAACCATGACCCATCTGACATCACACTTCAGATATAAACATGGACCTCTTGTTTTCAGCAAAAAATAATCTATGTCCACATATTGATCATCTCTATGAAAAGCTACTAAAATTGCTAATACAAAGAACAACACCTTAACTTTAACTAAGAACTTTAACTAAGAATTACACTTGCAGCCCTACTGACACCTACACTACTGCCCCATTGACCTACAGTACTGCCCCACTGACACTGAGACCTACACTGCTGTCCCATTGACACTGAGACCTACACTAGTGACACTGCCTCACTGACCCAGGGGCTTCCAGAGAAACCGAGGCAGTTTGTGGTTGTGACTTGTATATTGTGTTGCTGTAACACTTGTGCAACAGTGGAAGTTCTCAGGACACCTGTTGCTCTACTGCCCTCTGGTGGTAAGTTTTCTCATCTCCTCATGAACTGGTGACAATCCTCTGGACTGTCAGTTGTGTTCCCTGTGCTTCCCGCTCTGGTGTTACTCTCTGGAGTTTATCTGTAATATAGGAATACGCAGCATGGACCATTATTAATGTGGGGCTGGTTATCAATATGGCGATGCGCATAAGGATAACTTATAAGGATAAGGATCACTGATAGAACAATGTAAAAGAGAGTCTTTTGGAAGTTAAACCTTGATAAGGATTTAGCTCTGAGTCTGTAGTTTAATGCATCAGTTGTTCGCAGTGAGAAACGCAGACGCTGTAGCGCAGGGAGGTTTTTGTACAGCCAGTCAATCAGAGTCAATCACTGTGGCGGACTTTCGGCAGCGGCACCAAACTGGAGATCGGCAGTAAGTTTACAGCGATTTCACTCCCCTTTTGCCATGATTTCACCCTGAAATCTAATTTCAGAGTAGCATGGTAATTTTATGTCGCTTCGCTATTTTTTTTGCAAATTTTACGATTGTAGTGACCGCAATATATTTTGCATCTGTTGAGCGATACGTTTGTAATTTCAATTTTTTTTTCAAAATACAGTTCAAAACTGTTGAATTGTTGCGAACAGAATGTTTTACTTGCAATTGGGAAAGTATTTTAAGTTATCAAATTGATTACGTCAATTAAAAACACATTATTATAATTAAACGTATTTCATTTTAAAATGTATCCGTTTTACTTGACTTGCACACTCAGAAAAACGCGCCGCTTAATTTTTCCCCAGAATGCCGAATCTGCATTTTTACAGTAAATTTATTTTGACGCTTAACTCGATTGCAAGAGGTTTTTGTACGGGACACTAATAGGAACTGAATCACTGTGGTACACTTTTGGCAGCGGCACCAGACTGCAAGTTGGAAGTAAGTATTCAGCACACGTAGTGATTATTTTTCCTATAAAGGATAGTTTGTTATCTACCTCCACGATTTCAAGTAAAAACAGCGCTTTATGTGGAGTACGTTGTGTTTATTGTTCCACCCAAATTTACAGCGTTCAAATTAATGTGAATAATGCTTACAAGGACAGTTACAACATTTTGGTAAAGCTCTGTTATCTCGATCTCGTCCATGGAGCGAACGCGTGTGTAAATAGTTGGGTCTTTTCTGTGACACGTTTTGCTAATACTGAATTTTCTGGTAATGCACAGATATTTCATACAAAGATCTTACGAAGTCAATCATTTTCTTTAAAAAGATGTAAGCGTTCGGTGATAGACTGTCAGATGGAAGTTTTCCCAGAGAAAACAATCTTTTGAAGTATTGAATTAAAGCGTGATTTATGTCTTTCTGATTACGGGTTTCGTTTTAAATGAGGCTCGGTTCGAGCTTAGCAAGCGGAGACTTTGCGTTTGCGTTTGTGGTTGTCCGGGTTTTCGACTACAGATTTTGCAAAGACGTTTTCCATGAAACCTGTCTGAAAACGATTTTGCAAAGAAGTTTTCCATGAAACGTGTCTGAAAACGAAAATGACTTTAGACAGAATGTTGATTCTTAGTGCGTATAACGGTTCTGTTGTAGAATTTTTTTTTTCTTACCTGAAATTTTAATTTTCTTTAATCTACTCATTTTGTTGCTAACGACGAGAAAGGCTTAATCTTACCAAATTGTTGCATACAAATATTTTGGTTATTTTCAACAAGGTTGAAACTTTTAAAAATCACATTTGATGCATTTGTAAAACTGGGACTGGACGTAATTTTTTCACTGGCCTGTAAAGATGGTCTGCAAAACATATTGGTATCTGTAAGACTGCTTTAAAAGGCTACATTACGCACTGCAGTAGGGATCAGGTGTTTTAGAAAATGTCCTGTTTGTGTGCAGCATAGATATCATTACATTTATATGCATTTCTACAGTTAGTCTACGTACTTATATTTTGTAATACAAGCTCTACATTTCTTTAGTGTTTGAACTTAAAGAAAATAAGAGTCTCTTCTCCATCTCCTGTAGTCCTGTGTTGAATCTGTATTTCCTCCCCTCTCTCTGACCTCACGTCTCTGCTGTTTCTCCCAGAAAACATCTCCCCCACCCTTCGGGTCCTGCCCCCCTCTAGCATGGAGCTGACCAGCAAGAGAACGGCCACGCTGATGTGCCTGGCCAACAAGGGCTTCCCCTCAGACTGGACACTGTGCTGGAAAGTGGACGGTAGCAGCAGGAGCTCGGAGGCAAGCGGCGGGGTCCTGGAGAAGGACGGCCTGTACAGCTGGAGCAGCACCCTGAGTCTCTCTGTGGACGAGTGGAACAAGGCGGGGTCACTGACCTGTGAGGCCACCCAGGGCTCCCAGACTCCACTCGCTCACACACTGAGGAGAGAGCAGTGTTCTGAGTAGCGCCTCACACACTCCTGTGTAGAGCGGCTGAATGCTCTGTTTTTACTCTCTTCTGCACTCAGCTCTTCTCTTTCTTACTCACTGATTACTTGTAGACTAACAGTGTGCTGTGCTTCAGCTCATGTGTGAATCCATTCTCCAGACTGAGCTTTTAGCAGAACAATCTTTCATGTGCTCTGATTTTGATCCCTGTTAGATATATGTGTCTTTGTGTGGTTTGATGCTTCAGTGCTGTTATTATTGTAATAGAGAATAATAAAGATTTCTCCTTGAGTCATAAACTCTATTGTTCTTGTCTTTATCAATACAAACACAGGGACAGATACACTCTTTGTACCGGTGAGATAGGAGGGTAAACCTGCAGTTTAACTGAAATCATTTGGAGCCATCAGAGGAGTGATAGATGTCTGAAATCAAAGCTGTGTGTGAACTGCACCCCTCCCCCATGTCCATTGACTCTGTGGGAGTTATGAAGATGAAGGAAACCCTGTTTTGGGGGAATTATTGCTACATTGCCATTACATACAGTTTAACACCTCAGCACAGGGTTCATAATGAACTCGGTTACAAAGCTCTGTCCAGCTGCTATCTCCAAGCATGAATATAAGGATAAGATACCAGGCATTTGAGATGAACATGATATATGGCACAGTTTAATGTGAGAGGATGATCATTTGATGATTATAAATTCTAGAAGAATGCCAGTATGTTTTCACGTTTGAGATTACATTTATATAATATGTGAATAATACTAGTGTATTTTAATATTCCTTAATATTGCTCTGTGACATATTTTGAATCAAGCATCTTTTAAAATATGCATAAAAATTTACAATTGATTTAAAATGCAATGTTTTAGCATTAGACCTGTGAGTGATGTGTGAATGCATGAGGTAAAATAGTGCATTTAGCAGGTGGCTGGAGGCCTGAGCAGTGAGAGGATTGTATAGCTATATTAGCTGCTGCTTCATGATGTACAGTGTGCTCTCAGCTCACACTAACCCCCATGGGGACGGGGGAACATCTGGTGACAGTGCTGCTCTATTCTGGGAGTAGCAGAACCGCCCTGCCCTGCCTATGCAAATCTGAGTTTCACCCCCACAGCTCACAGTTTCACAGTTTCACTACCCAAAATCCCCTGGACTGGGGCAGCTGTGTGGGGGTGGGCTGTTTTCACCTCTCTAGAGGAGGGACAAGTTAAATTGATTACATTTTTAAAACATATTGTTCTTCAAATAGTATTAACTAAGTAATTAATGATCCATACACATGTTATAAAGACATCAAAATGAAATAAATATATTAGCTGTATAACAGCAGAAAATCTGTATCCATCTATGGTTTTGCTGAGTCAGCCCAATATCACAGTACTTACACAGTGATCTGGCTGGTACTTGATAACCAGCAGAGGTCATATCAACTACACAGCAGAACAAGTCAAATCACACTGATCACACTCTTTTCTCATCTTAAATATGTTTCTCTGCACCTTCCTTAGCGTATGCAATTATATATGCAAGATCATTTTCCTGTTTCAGTCCCTAGAGTGAAACAAAGTGTAGAAATGTGTCAAGGCTCAGGCAGGGACTCAAGCGCAGACAGCGGAATGGGGTGCACAACGCAAAGTTTAATAAAGGCAAGACGGGGAATCCAGAAGACGTAGTCAAAACAGGCGAAGTCAGCAAACCAGAGAAACACGGCAACAGTACCAAAAGTCAGATCCAAAAACGTAGTCAAGAAAACGGGCAAGGGTTCAGAAAAACAGTAAGCAGGCAGGCAGGCAGAACAGGAACAAACGGCTCGTAGCGACACAGACGAACTGAGACGAACTCGCGATGAGACAGAAACAAACGAGGAATATATAGGGCAAGGCAGATAACAAGATGGGGTTCAGGTGTGCAGGTAGGCGGGTGGAGCCAGTCAGATGACCAGGTGGGCGGAGAGCAGGGCAGGGCTGGAACACAGGGAAAAACAAAAGCACATGGACAGGGAAGACAACAAAAACCAAAACAAACCCGGCTAGGGAGCCGCAGTCCTGACAAAATGACAGTCAAAGTGTTTCCTCTTGTAACTGAAGCTGCTCTAAGTGTCTGGTTTTGTAAATGATAACTTTTATATTTTCCAAATTTCACATGATAAAATATGTCTTTGGTCTTCAAAGAAGTATTCATTATTCCAGTCTGAAAGCAAAGTTTGCTCAAATTATGTAACTGTATAAATTATGGCATGTAATGTTAAGTAAAATGCAGTTCATCTGAGTTACATTTCAGCTGATTCCAAGTCCAATATTTTGCTTTTAGAGACTTTTTGTTTTGTTATTAGATTTATAAAATCAGTTGTTTGAACCTCTACATGGTCCACAGACTGTTGTTCCTCTCATCCTGTTGGGACACTGACTGAAAATTCTAACCAGCCCAGATTGAATGTATATATTATACTGTACTTCGCTGAGTGTGTTTGTGCTGTAGAGCTGCACAGAACTTTACTTTTCTATCACTTCACTCCAATGTGAGAATGAAGTAAAGCCCTGAGATTCTCACCATGACTCTGACATACATGCCAACCCCACTGATAGGCTGCCAGTGTCAGGACTATTCCTGCTGTACCTCCAGCCCATTTCAAAGGAATCCTTTCCAAAAGCACCCACTTTGCAGCTGCGAAATCTATGAACACTCTATGTAATAGAGTAATACTGTATGTAGTCAGCCATAAACACTGCAAAATGTATTATTATTTATTATTATCAGTCAGCATCAATCAGCTTGATTGATTCTCCATTTTTTGTTGTCTCATTGATCTTCTGTTTACCTCAATACTGCAGTGAAAAGTTTGATTTGTGTTCGTAATAACGCTGCCCTGATGATCATAAGGAGCAATGAAGAGTGAATGGATATTTGCTGTATGTGTGCACTTTACTGCAGTTATTTTGCACAGTATGGATTCATGCCAGAAATGTAAGTTGCTGTGTCTGACTGTGGGGATACACTGGATATACAGGTTTAGACAGGAGAAACTGATGTTTGTCACTGGGTATTGCAGCAGTCCACTTCCATACCTTTATTCATATACCTGTTAACACATACAGATAATGGATGAAGAAAGACAATCACAGTGTCACACAGGTGGGAGTTGGGTCACTGCGTGCAGCCAGGACATCATGGACACGATGGCATGGATACTCTGCCTTCTAACGGAATCAGTGCACCCAGAAAATGCAGCCACTGAGGTTTCCTCTTGCAGCCATGCTGGCTCATCACAGCAGACGCATACAGGAACAGTCTGCTTATATATACACCATGAGAGGACTGCTGTTTTAAGAGCCACTTCAGTGTTTTCCGGAACAGCAAATCTCCACATATTCTCCTTTACACGTTCTCATCTGACAGTGTTTGAGTGTAAAGTGATTGTGAGGGAGTGTAGCTCTTCTTTCTCTCACCCAAGCACATGGCTCCGTCCCTTTGGTCACTTTGAGTGCTGGGATATCAATATGACATGGCTGTGTATGATCACTGTCGTCACTTTGTATATTTCATGGCTACCGAATAGATACTAGTGTTCTTGTCATGAGATCACAAACACAAACAATAAAACATGTGCAGTCCTCTGCTGACATCTAGTGGAAATTACAGCTTTACTACTTCTAGTACTACAATGTAACGTGATGTTGCGTGAAGATGTTACGTTCTGACAAGGTAACTTTCAGAAGTAGTGACATTCTGTGATATCAATTGAACAGGGTCATGCGAACAGCTGACGCTGTCCCCATTGGGATATCAACCTGGCCACTCTAACGCAATGACTTGGTCAGGTGTTTCTTTTGAAGTTAAATTTTGCCCAAAGTATACTCCATATACCATTTCTTAAAGAAGGCTATTTGAAGCTGTTCTCGGCAGAAAGCTAATCATGGCCGATAGCTTGATAACAGTAATTGATGTTCCATAGTGATATAGGCAAGGTAGGCATAGGCATTTCCTTTTAAAAAGACATTTATCCTGAATTCCCCAAATTCTTACTCCTAAGTCAATTTTACCATGAATGCAGAGGATGAGTGCTCAAATGAAGATGATGACAAAAGCCATTGTTGTTGTAAAATAATGAAAAAAAAAAATGAAAATACAATGTGCCAACTTTTACCATTCAGCTCCTCCACACACTTCGGCTTCCCCCTCAGCACCTGCAGTAGGTCCCAGCTGCAGCAGTGCAGTCGCTGTGCAGTCAGAGGGAGGTTTTTGTACGGCTCTCTAACACTGTGTGAACACATAGCCACCACTGACACTGTGTTCACTCTGACAGTAGTAATCTCCTGCATCTTCAGCCTGGACTCCACTGATGGTCAGAGTGAAGTCAGTCCCAGATCCACTGCCACTGAATCGATCTGGAGTCCCTGTGTGTCGGTTGCTTGCTAAATAGATGAGGAGTTTAGGAGCTTCTCCAGGTTTCTGCAGGTACCAGTGTAGGTAGCTGTTGCCCAACACAGCACTGCTGACTTTACAGCTCAGTGACATTGACTCTCCTGCAAGAAAAGTTTTCACTGCAGGAGTCTGAGTCACAGTGTACTGCCCTGCAGTTTCTGAAAGTATAGCAAAACAGAAAACAGAATTAGGAAATTCATTAAAGAGTTTGAGTAGGGCATTTTCAGGAACATTTCAATGTTAATTTCAGGGTGTAGAGTGGAATTATGCATAGTAAATCTGTTACCTTGAGTGCAGAAGGCAACTGCCCAGATGAAGATGGTGATAAAAGTCATTGTTACTGTGGGTTCTTTACCCATGAAGAACAGCTCTCAGTCATGAAGCGTTAAACTCACACGACTATAAACACTCCCAGAGCACTGAAGCATGTGCTGCCAATGCAAAGTGTCTTCTCTATGCAAATACTCTTCCTGGGTACAGCTAGAGCTCTTAGGCAGGCAGTCATTGTGATTAATTACTTCACTCTTTTTCACACTACAAAATACTGATAGCATAATCTCTGGAAAGGGTAATGTTTTTAGAATGTATTTTACCCATGTATGATCATGAGCATAATGTATGTATTAAATTAGTGTCCTGTTCAGATAAATGTCCTCATACTATATACATACTGCATATAGGTGAATGTGTTAGACTACAGGATGAAAAATTAATATATTCTAAGAATAACTTCTAACAACTATATTGTACTGCACACAATAACTCATTGGAAAATGAAGGCAAACTCTTTAAGACACTGATCTCAGAATATTACATGTAATTAAATAGAAGTGTTTATTTTACAGAATTACAGCTCAAAGGAAATAATCTTTTCCCGAGAAACTATGAGTGTAATGGTTGATATGAAGCAGCAGGGCAGTGCAGGTCAGGTCTGTTAGCAGCTCCTCATATGAAAGCAGGTGAGGTCTGGAAAGCTGACCCCCAAGGCAGGTACAGAGTGCTGTGTGATGTGCTCTTCCTCTGGATCCGTTCTGGACTCTTCCTCCTTTAGCCTGGAGCTCAAATCATTATGTACGCTGTGATGCTGTGTGCATATGCACTCATAAGGTGCTGTTTGAAGCCACTGCTGGTACATTAGTGCTGAACAACAAATGAACTAAACATGGTAAACTCTGGTAAACATAGTAAGGTTCCCTGGGACCTTGTTTGGAGATAATTTATGATCCTTCCCGTTAAGTGTGATTGTCAGTTTACACTGACTCTTATACCTTTATTAAGAACTTCAGCTGCCCTACAGGGTGGCAACACACATGCTCTCAGTCACTGATTCAAGCAGCAGGTGGCTCGGCCATCATGTAAAGGGGAGAGTATCTCTGAGACCTCTGCTTTTCTCTGGCACCGTGAGTAGCGTGCCATGACCCTACAGATCAGTTCTGTGTTATTGCAGAGATACTGAACAAACACGCTAAAACCCTACAGATGTCTGCTGGCTTTGAGTGCAAGCTGTGCCCTTCGGCCCAGGTTTGACCCCAGCCGTGTCATCAGCTGATGATGATGATGACCAGAAGGCTGCAGGGGTGGAACAGATTGGCTTGGCTGTGCTGGGGACAGGGGTGGGTTTGTCAGCAGGGGCTCGGCTCGCCACTCTCAGGCACCCTGTGAGTCAGCAGGCACCTTCAGGTTGCTTGGATGATGTCAGTGATGCCACGCCCATCCTCCATCTGCTGCTCAGCTCACTGCACTGGGTCACTTTCAGTGTGAAAAATAGGCTCTATGGGTGTATGAGTGTAACAGGGGGACTGCATTCACTGCACCCCATCACTGCTGCAGTACAGTGGGTGCCATGTTAATCTGCCACACCTGGACAGACTCTTGAAGTACATAGTAGTGCCTTAATATATGTTTGTATGACCTATTGTTTGTTTTGAGCACTTCTTTTTTTTTCAAATTTACACCACTGAAAATTACTTCTCTGGTAGATTAAGCGTTTTGGTGACATTCCTGTGAAAGACATGTCTGATGTGGATCAGGACTATAGGAGATGCTACTGGGTTTAACTTTTCTAACATCAAATTGGTTTTCATACTTCTCATTTTGTTAGGTTTGTGACAATTCTCTGGACAAATGTTGCTCTACTTCCCTCTGCTGGTATGTTTTTCTCACCTCCTCTAAAGCCTGTGAGAATCCTCTTGCTGTTGTTTCTGCTGTTTCTGTGTAATATGGGACTACACACCATGTATCATTATTATTATATAACTGAGGTATACCTGAAAAGGAAACTGGAGAAATTGTATGACTAGATTTTCTGTGGCCCGCTTTCTGTCCTATCATTGGTAGATTCATACAAAGAGGGTGCAAAGCAGGGTTAAAATTCCATGCCGCTTCATTAAAAATATTTACTTATGTAGTTGTAGTTGTAGTTATACATTCGGCACAGAATTCAGAAATGTATGTAAGGAATGTGTTACACACAGTTTATACCTTGTGTGCATCACTATGTATATACAGTGTTCTGAAAAACCCCAGCAGTACATGAGACTCACAAGTACCTGTTAATTTATGACAATTAAATTAAATTAACATGAACATTTATACATCAGATAAATTAAGAAAAATACTGTGCATGAGGAACAAAGGAAAATAAAAATGAAAATACAAATGTGTCAACTTTTACCGTTAATCTCCCCAGTCCTCTGCCTGGTGTCATTGGCTTCCCCCTCAGCACCTGCAGTAGGTCCCAGCTGCAGCAGTGCAGGCACTGTGCAGTCTGACTGAGGGAGGTTTTTGTACGGCTCTCTAACACTGTGTGAACACATAGACACTGTTAGGGTAGTGTAAACTTTGACAGTAGTAATCTCCTGCATCTTCAGCCTGGACTCCACTGATGGTCAGAGTGAAGTCAGTCCCAGATCCACTGCCACTGAATCGAGTTGGAGTGCCTGAGTGAAGATAGCTTCCTGAATAGATCAGGAGTTTAGGAGCTTCTCCAGATTTCTGCAGGTACCACGACAGACATGGGTAGCTATAGGAACCACCATAGTAACAACTACCAAGAACAGCACTGCTGGCTTTACAGCTGACAGTGACTGTCTCTCCTGGTAGAACAGTTTTCACTGCAGGAGTCTGAGTTACAGTGATCTGTCCTCTGGATTCTGAAAAAAAAGAAATCCTATAATTACAGCATAGCAGTATGAACTACTAAAATTTGTAGATGTGGTTATGTTTATTTTGTTATCTAGTTCGATTATAGGTTGTAAATTTGTAAATTGTAATTGTAAGTTAAATCCTCTTACCCTGTGTACAGAAGGCAACTGCCCAGATGAAGATGGTGATAAAAGTCATTGTTATTGTGGGTTTTGTTGCCATGAAGAACAGCTCTCAGTCATGAAGTGTTAAACTCACAGGACTATAAACACTCCCAGAGCACTGAAGCATGTGCTGCCAATGCAAAGTGTCTTCTCTATGCAAATGCTCTTCCTGGCTGCAGTGGACTTTTCACTGTGAGTTCTGATGGAGTCAGCACACATGGTAATAACTTTCCTGCTCCTGTTTTACCACACTATGAATAGTGATTGAAATTGTCTCTGGTGTCATTATTTCCAATGACTGAATGTATACTAATATATAACCCTTCCATTAGGGAATATGAGCTGTTTTGTGTCTGTTTGTCTGTACAGTAACTCCTCCACTCATATTCATGGTTATGTAGAACAAAAGTTTTATTTTTTCAATAAATTACATTGTGATTGTTGAAATAGCGGGTTAATTGAATATCCCTCAACCATGAACCAAAGACAAGTTAAAGACAGTAAACAGTGCATATATATACACATGTATTTAAAAGCCTAATCTGTGTCAGTTTGTTTCTGAGGCAACTCTACTACATGATGGTTGATTCTGATGGTTATTCTGACTGAAACGTTTATTCCTGCTGGTAAATCCATGGTTTTCTCTCCTTTTCCAGCACTTTTAATCAGCTACAGCAGACACAAGGTCATCAGACAGGTCACCCTCCTTCCTGGACGTTTTAACTCTGACTCGGTACATCTCAGGATGGAGACCAACATTTAGCCTGTGTTTGGAGACATTGATGCGGCTTTTCATCTGTTCATGGTTAGTGTTGTTTTGTTTTTAAGTATCATTTTGTTCTGTCTTTGAGGACAAACTTCATGTTATGTTGAGAAAGCCTATCATGGCAGTGGTTAGTAGATATAAGCTTTGCTGGAGAGATGATCTGTATCTTTGGATGCTGCAGCAGCCCCATTGTGACGTTAGCTGCACATGTTAGAATGTTCAGATGCTCAGAAGTTCTGTCCATGTTAGTCAATGAAAATGTTTTTGAAGTAAAATCACAAATCACATGTTTGTTTTGAGTAAAGGGAGGGCACCAAAAGGAAATGTGAAACCCTGTTCTTTGGAAATGTATTTGGCATATATTATCCTTGTAATTGTTTGAAAACCGTGTGTTATTGAATTTAGCTCGATTGGGCCATAATTGTGTGTGTTTGTGCTTGTGTGTTTATATATGTATAATGACTTGACGGAACCACTGAAGTGTTCAACTGAGCGTTAATGTATTAAGTGGCATGAAAACTTGCACAAACTGTAGTTATAAGTATAGTTGATTCAATGCATGAGTGCAAAAATCTAGGATTGACTTCATTCTGACCACCAGTGGAGTCCAGACTGAAGATGGGAGAGATTACTACTGTCAGAGTTTACACTATACTGGTAGTGATAGAGTGTTCACACAGTGTTAGAGAGCCGTACAAACACCTCCCTCAGTCAGACTGCACAGTGACTGCACTGCTGCAGCTGGGACCCACTGCAGGTGCTGACAGGAGTCAGTGACACCAGACACACCTCTCTGGAGTAGATGATAAAGAAATAAGAGAGACAAGAGGTACAATTATTCAGCATATTCAATATTCTTGTTACATCTAAAATAGTATATGTTCTATGACAGAGTCATATTTTATTACCTCCCAAATCTACATTTTCAAATGTCATGCATTTATTAATGTGTTTATATTTTATTAAAAGCTGCCAGTAGTATCATCTCATACTACTGAGCATATGTGAGCTCCACCTGCATGGTAAAATACAATTCATTTTACATCATATTTGTTTAATTCTTCATTTGTTATTGTAGTTTCTGAGAGAAAAGGAAATTCCCTCTTTACTGAACCCATCAGGTCAGAGCTTATCAGCCCACTCCCAATGCCTGGGTCCTACTCCACTCCAAGGCCCTCATTTGTCAATAGTGTGCACATATCAATCTGCGAGTAAGCTGTGCTGGTGATCATTTCAAAGCAAAGTGTGAGAGGAGTCCACAAATTTATGTACAACAGCATGTAACATAAAATATTTTCATGTAATTCTGTCTGCTGTTGAAATAGTTGTATCTACTCCATATGCTAAAGTTGAGAATGAGACAGTAATACACAATTTGAGATGTCTTGTGTGTGAGTATATTAATCCAGTAAATCTACTACAGGTCTTATTGATTAAGATGGTCATGTGTTTCTTTCCCCTTCCAGCACTTTTAATCAGCTGCAGCAGCTGCAGGTCCCTCACACAGAACACTCTCCTTCCTGGATGTTTGAACTCTGACCCTGTTACATCTCAGGATTGGCAGCAACATTTAGCTTGTGTCGGGAGTCAGTGGTGCACCTTTCCATGCTTTCTTTGTTAGATTTGTTTTGTTGGTTTTGTGTACAATGAGGACCCCAGTCCGACAGCCTGTTGTTACTGGAACATTCAAGCATGTGCTGCCAATGTAAAGTGTCTTTATGCAGATGATAGCAAAAAACAAGTCAATAGATTACAAACGTTTGATTTCAGGCACTATTTCTGTAAATCCTGTGAATGTTCACACACTGTGTAGGTGCTGGGAGGGGTGGGGCTGGCTGCACAGGGGCTGTTGCTGTGGGTTTTGAGGAGGAAGTAGCCAACGAATCAGCTGATTTCAAACCCGGGCTGTAAGGCTAGCGGTCACTCTTGTCAGAGCTAGAGGATTGTGACACCGCTGATGACAAACTCTAATGTGTAGCAAAGGCAGCCACATGCAGGTGAAGACAACCTGACTGCATCAGTGTGCCGAGCAAACAGGCCTACAAATGCCTGTATGATAGAAACAAGAGCTGGAGCTTAGCACACCAAGTGCAGCCAGCAAAGCAGCTGAAGCCTGACAGCAAGAATGTGGATCTGTAACAGCAATGTACAGTCAGTCCTGTTCATGGCTGTGAATGCTGGAGGGCCACCAAGACTGACAAACACAATCTCAGCCCAGCACCAAGATGCACCAGAGCACATCAAACTGCATCAGCACAGAGATCAGGCTGAGGGGGCTCAGACGGCTGGACCACTTACTATTGATGGAAAACAGCACTAGTACTGAGACTGCCCTCTGCTGGATGCAACAGGGCAAGCATTGCATTACAGTACACTACATGCATTTAGCAAATGCTCTTCTCCAGATCGACTTCTAGCACAATGGAACATGAGTGTATCCATTCAAGTTAAATAAGCAACAGCATCAGACCAGGCCAACAACACTCCCAGACAAGTCAGTGTAAAGATTAACACCATTCAAGCCCTGCCACAAATTAACTTGTGCAATCTGAGTAGGCAATGGAAGCCAAGTATACAACAATACATCATTCACTAGAACACAGAATCCAAAATACATCCCAATACTACACGTAAAATAAACATCAAATACTGTAGGTAGCAGGTGTTACGTGGCGGTGATTGAGGTAGAATCAACCAAGAGACTGGCCCTAGAACACCAGGCAGTGCACTACAGAGACTGAGCTTACCAAGATGGGCTTAACCTGGGGTGAAGCTGCAAAAGTGTCTAATGACCATCCAGCATGGCGTAGATGTGTTGTAGCCATATCTCTACAGGCAGGGTAATTCAGTAAGTGACCAAAACCTATAGCCAGCAAGCTTTTGTTAGCTTCTTCTCAAAAAATAAATTGAACAGGCACATAGTCAGAGCATAGCTCAAATAAATAGCTACAATAACAATATTGTTTCCTTTCATTTAAACTGACTAGCATGCAAAAATCTGTTGCACCGAAAGACTGAAATGTGTTGAATATTATACATATATATGACAGAGGCTCTCCTACACTGTATTGAGTTTACCTTAGATTTGCCACAATTTAAACAAGTCCTCCTTTCAAATAATATACGTAATAAAATACTCTATAAAACAATGAAAACAATTTTTTTAACAAGTTTTTAACCGTTATTCTCCTCCCCAGAGAACTGCACCTGCAGTAGGTCCCAGCTGCAGCAGTGCAGTCACCGTGCAGTCTGACTGAAAGAGGTTTTTGTACAGCTCTCTAACACTGGACCATTGTGTAGACTTTTACAGTAGTAATCTCCTGCATGTTCATCCTGGACTCCACTGATTGTCAGAGTGAAGTCAGTCCTGGATCCACTGCCACTGAATCGATCTGGAGTCCCTGAGTGACGCCTGCTTATTCTATAAATCAGGAGTACACTGTATATACCAGTGTAGACAGTCACTGGAACTCCCACAATCACCGACAGCACTGCTGACTTTACAGCTCAGTGACATTCTCCTACTTTTTTGTGTGGTTGGGGAGGTGCAGATAGATTGTCCTCTAGGACCTTTCCCAGGGAATGCAGACAGGGCAAGAGCATGTATATAACATGTTATTTTTAATTTCAGATCACCTTTATAAGTGCATTAACAAATTAAATTAAAACATAAAATAAACATTGCATAAATATTTCCATAATATTTTTAAATGGAATAAAAAATAAAAATGATATAAAACGAAGTGCACTAATAAAAAGTTAAATGAAATAAACAAATATGAAATAAATACAATTAAAATCTGAAATAAAAAATAAGCATGATATAAAATAAAGTATACTAACAAATTAAAATCAATTGCCTCCTCAAGGACATTAATTCTTGTCATTGGATTTAAAACACGTGTGGCAACAGACTTAATGAGACCAGTCATTGAAGTTTCTAACAGCCTGAGCGGGTCTCCTTGCTCAGCTTCAAAAGCCTTCACAGCTGCTTGGACCTCTGACAGAACTCACCTTAAAAATGTTAGGTATAGTACATTCTGAGGGTCACTGTACATTACATAGAGTGTCTCCACCATGTAGCAATGCTCAGAAGACTTTGTAAGGCCAAAGTGCAGCTTCAGTTCATCCCACTGGTTCAGGATGCGGTCAACTGTGGGCTCAATGGACAGCCACCATGTTGCACACACCTGAGTGATTTGCAGGGGCTTTTCTCCAATGTTTATTGTCTCATAGACTGCCCTGTAAGCATCCCTCCATTTAGAAGATACAGAAAACCAATTATATGTCTCCCTCACAAGGTACTCCACACTTCTTGGTATGGTGTCATGTGATGCATGGCTGACAGCTAGCTGGAGAGAATGGCACACACATCTAATGAGCACAAGATTGGACAGGCCGTACTCATCCCGAAGGACTTTGTAAACACCATTATTTATGCTAGTCATTACAGAGGCATTGTCTGTCCCAATGCCAATCAGATGTTCCTTTTTTAAACCACATTTGACCAGAAAATCCATTAGTGCGGTCGGAATAGCCCTAGCATCACCACTGTGGTGGATATCCCCATGGTCTGGGCCAAATGGACCGAGGGTCTTCCTCCACATTTTGATGCCTTCCGGAAAATAATAAGTCCTCACAGAGTCTGATGTAATCATGGTTGTTTGGTTTATTGCATATGGTGATCAATCACATACAGTAAACCGGGTTGGTCCACGGAGCAACAGGTGTATATGCTGTGTGTATACATTCACAAACACTCCCCAATCACTCTGCCCTCCCCTCAGCCTGTATCCATCCTTTATCCCTTTTTTCACTCCTCCTATCCCAGACCACAACTTCTAACTCCTCCCATCCCATTTTCCATTTAATACACCATAGTCATTAATTGTATATCATTTTTAAACATAACACTTCTGAAATTTCCCATTATTTCCACTCCACACCTACATGATTTTTGAACATAATTAAACGATACAGAGTTTGTTTTATTTTTAAGCATATATGTCTGGAATATTACCATTATTTCCAGGCCCGTGTTTGAATAATAAAAAAGGTTAGTTAACTCAGTTAGCCAGACTACGGTGCTGCAGACTGTAAGAAGGCACACAGATATCTATGTGCCATAAGCTACAAAGTAAGACCTTAAAACAAAGGGTTAATGTAAGAACTAGGCCGCGTCTGGACACGGCCCAGGAGATGGGCTGTGAGAGCAAGACAAAGAAGAATTAAACCCCGCGAAGGGGGGCCGTTGGCTCAGAACTACTATGATGGGCAACTATGACAAAGTGCAGTAAATCCACATGCAGTTTGTAAGCCTTTGTCAGTAGATGTCAGCTAGGCCAAAGCAGGCTACCAGCTCCTATTCTTTAGATGTGTGACTCCTAAACTGTAATATAAACCTAAAAATGGGATGCATTTGTTAAAAGGATGCAAAAACGTGCTGACACGCCGCTAGGCCATGTCCGAGGGAGAAGATACAATAAGCGAAGACCGTAAACCAATAGGAGAAGTTGGCATGACTATAGAACAGCAACATAGTGCATGAAGGTTCTGGGGTGACTTCCAGGGAGGGCCAATGCTGAAGGCAGTGTTCCTTCTCCAAGGTCACATACTCTAAGACCAACTGTCCCGCAATAACTTTCAAATACTTATAACCTAGAATAACCCCCGGCCTTACTTAGACATAGAATCACGTCATATTACTTTTCAGTAGTAGTGCTTAGTGCATACAATATTTTCCACTATACAAAGTATAACAGAATACATATTATTTAAGGCTATATTAGATTGTCTGGTTTCCTTATACACTTCCAGACCTCCACATGTACAGTAAAGATAAAGTAAATAGCTAATGTAATATATCAATAACTTCAGTTATGTGTATATATTATATATATTATATATTATATTATATTATTATATATGTGTTATATGTCAATAACTGTGGTTAAAATCAAAAACTAACATTTGATGGCAATGCTTATGATGTTTGCTGGCAATAACTTATTTCCACCACATAACAAGCTTAATCGTACCACGTCAAGCTCTGCTTTTCTCTGGGGGGGGGGTTAAAGTGGCAATGCTTATAACCAATTTTCCAATACTCGTAATTTACATATGGGGTATACACTTTCTCAAAAATTTTCCACCACACCACCCATTAGCTCAACCAAACCAAGATATGTGGAGTTGACCTGATTTTTATTCTCACTTAAGGCACTAAATGCTGCTTTGCAGGCTTCCCCCAAATGATCTATGGCTAGCAACGAGCAGGGGCACCTGCAGGATTTCTTCTTAGGGTACGCACAGAAACCTGACCATGCACGTGCACGTACACGCACGCACACACACATCGAGAGAGAGAGATGGGAGAGAGAAACGCCATTGACTGATTAATGAATGATGAAATCTGGCCTACCTATTTGAAGTTTACCCCCCTCCTCCCGGTCGCATCGAATTGTTTGCGCACTTCCTCACTGTCTATTTTCATTTCAGGATGAATGTTCATAAGTCCAGTGAGTCTGCCGTCTGTCATCGTGGTAGCGGTGACAACAGACCAGACATTGATCACATTGCCTAATTGAAGAGCGTTTAGCTGAAAATATGAAGTGGACTTGCACATGATATGTGAATAGTATCAGCAAACACTCAGAAGTGGTCACCATGTCATGCCCAGTACTTAATAAAGTCAGTGTATCACAGTTTGTTGTTTGTTTTATAGCTACTTTCCTCAGTGTGCCGAGAGCTAGCTGCAGGTGACTAGCAAGCTAACTTTAGCTTGCAAGCTAGCTTGCTAATTGATACACCTAGATAGCAAGCTAATTTCTGCTTCGATGGAAATTGAAAAAAGCACAATAAATGCCAAATGTTAATAAATGCTCATGCTATTACGATCATCACACAATCCAAAAATGTCTACACTTAACTTCTGTCAGACACAATTGTGTCTTTTACATGTAATATTTAACGTAAAAGCTGGCGCAATAATGCGCCGGTCTCCATCAAAGACATTTATAGTACGTTAGTTTCTATCTTAGGAGCTATCTAGCATAGGAGATCATGTCATTTCCTGGCGCATAGTTCATGGAGACTTTTTTTTTACTCTGTAACGGAGGCAATTTAAATTGTAGTGAAGTAAAATACCTCAACATAAACATTCTTAAGTAAAATTACAGTTTTTAAAAAATACTCAAAAAAGTATAGATACACAAGAAATCAACTTTTACAGTAACGAGAGTAATTTTAATTTGTTACTTCCACCACTGCACTGCCACTGAATCCTGTGTGACGGTAGCTTGCTATGTAGATGAGGAGTTTAGGAGCTTCTCCAGGTTTCTGCAGGTACCAGTGCAGGTAGTTGTTGTTGAACACAGCGCTGCTGACTTTACAGCACAGTTCACAACACTGTTCGGCTACAAGTGCCCGCTGTACCCAGGAAGAGCATTTGCATAGAGGAGACACTTTGCATTGGCAGCACATGCTTCAGTGCTCTGGGACTGTTTATAGTCCTGTGAGTTTAACACTTCATGACTGAGAGCTGTCCTTCATGGCAACAGAGCCCACAACAACAATGACTTTTATCACCATCTTCATCTGGGCACTCACCTTCTGCACTCAAGGTGAGAGGGGTTCATTGGTTATTTATTTTAATAAACGGCAAACAATCTAATACTTAAAATGAGAAGTTTAAGTTAAAGAATATTGGCTTCATGAAACTGAGTGATTATGCCCCAATAACATTTGTGTATTTATTGTTTTATTTTTGTTTTCTGATTTTCAGAAGCTACAGGGCAGTACACTGTGACTCAGACTCCTGCAGTGAAAACTGTTCTTCCAGGAGAGTCAGTGTCACTGAGCTGTAAAGTCAGCAGTGCTGTGTATAACAGCAACCATCTGCACTGGTACCTGCAGAAACCTGGAGAAGCTCCTAAACTCCTCATCTACTATGCAAGCACCCGACACACAGGGATTCCAAATCGATTCAGTGGCAGTGGATCTGGGACTGACTTCACTCTGACCATCAGTGGAGTCCAGGCTGAAGATGCAGGAGATTACTACTGTCAGAGTGCACACTACCCTAACAGTGTCTACGTGTTCACACAGTGTTAGAGAGCCGTACAAAAACCTCCCTCAGTCAGACTGCACAGTGACTGCACTGCTGCAGCTAGGACCTACTGGAGGTGCTGAGGGGGAAGTCAGTGACATGAAATACAGACTGTGGAGGAGCTCAATGGTTGGCACATTTTATTTTCATTATTTCACAACAATGACTTTTATAACCATCTTCTTATGGGCACTCACCCTCTGCATTCAGGGGGAAATCAAATCAGAATTTGGGGAACTCAGAATAAATATCATGTTAAATGACATGGCAATAAAAAAATTTAAAATTTTAAAATAAAAGGGGAAGGGAAGTCAAAAAAACAGGAACACTAACCACTTAACAGTGGCACCCTACCGAACCCAAACAAACATGGACAATGAAAGTGAAGGACTTAACTAAGATAACCAATATAAACAATAATTAAACAAACACATAACTAAGCAGTTATTCAACAACAAAACTGTAAATAACGCAAGCTAGGCATTATGGGTAATGCTCTGCAGATAACATTATTTTAACACTGTCATATTGTAATTTTAACGGTATTGTATTGCTTTTTGTATTACAGTTATTCTATGTTTAAACTACAGTAATCTGTGAATTCTACAAAGAAATATGATTCTTTTAACATATTCTTACTTTAAAATTAACAGTTGTGTTTGGTTCAGTATTTTACTATAGTATACTGTAAATTAAACACTGCTTCATTGTTTTTCTATTTACAGTTTTTTGATGTCATGATTTTACAGCACCTCACTGTTAATTTCACTCACAAGCAACCACCTAGTTCACCTTAGCAATCACAAAACCCCAGCAGCCACCTTGTGCACTGCACGTTAGTAACCACCTAAAAACACCCTAGCAACCATCTAAAAATACCTTTACAACCACCTAATAAACCCTGACAGCCACAAATTATTGCTAGCATTGCTGCACAGCAATCACTTGACTTTCTTCAAGAAATGCATCTTTCTATTTATGTTTTAGTTTTCCATTGCATATAGCGCATTAAGTGTCAGATTAGACCCACATCTCAGGGAAATGACATAAAATGACAGTAAATTACAATATATTGAAGCATACATGTTTTACCTTCAAATAAACATCATTAACAAATATATACCATATTTTTAACATCTTGTTTCTGTAGAAATGAAAGTCTGTTTTTGCTGTATGGTGAAAGGTTTTATACTGTAAATTTAAATGTCAACATCAGCAAAATCTGTGATGTCGACAGAATAATACCGTTAATTTTAGGGTAATTACTTGCTTTTGAGATTATGGTATATGCCCATTAATTTTACCAAAATTTTATATTTTCACAGTAAAAGTATGTGTTTTCTACATATTATGACAGTATAAATTAAAGTTATGCACTGTTTCTTGGATTAGGGTAATTCTATGTATCTATTATGGTGATATACTATTTTGGATTTTATGGTCTTTTACTGTTGCTATTTGACAGTTTTTTACCGTAATTTCTACAAACATTTTTACCGTGTAGAGAATCTTCTAAACTCCTGATCTATGATATATGTTATCATTACACTGGGAATCCAGCTTGATTCAGTGGGATTGGATCCAACCAAGGAACCGATTTTACTCTGACCATCAGTGGAGTCCAGGCTGAAGATGCAGGAGATTACTACTGTCAGAGTTTTCATTTGCCTGGTAGTGATCTAGTGTTCACACAGTGTTAGAGAGCCGTACAAAAACCTCCCTCAGTCAGACTGCACAGTGACTGCACTGCTGCAGCTGGGACCTACTGCAGGTGCTGAGGGGGAAGCCAATGTCACCAGATATAAACTCTGGAGGAGAACAACTGCACAGTTCGCATTTTTCTTTGAGTCCTCAGTATCATGCTTATTTAACGTATCATTTTACTTGATAATATTTTATATTCATTTAAAATTTTTGGCAATTATTATATTTTGAAAAACTCAGTTTAAATACTGTCAAGCATCAACCAAAGTTAGCAACAGTCTCCCAGACACATTCAGCATTATCATGATATTCTGAAATGACCTACAAATGAGCCTGTATTATACCAAGGCTTTTAGAAAACAACATGCACAAGCAGACTTGACTCTTCCCTTTGTGCTTGATTTGTGGTGAATAACACATCCTTAGCGTCCTCACTCAGAAATTCACGTTTTCCTTACAAGCTCATTTAAGCAACTGGAGCAATGTTGGACCAGGTAGCTTAACTTTTGCATTTAAAAACACGTATCTGTACTTCAGTTTAGAGTGTTTTTGTAGCCTGAGAAAGTAATTTCATCTATAAAAGACCTAGTAGACTATTGTACGTTAATTCATTTCAACGGACAGTATAGATGTAGGCTAGCCTATTGCCTTCTTATGATGCAGGTATTTAGCAACAATAACAATAATAATAGGCCTAATAATAATAATAATAATAATGGCTTTGACCCCTGTCTTCTTCAGCACCCCCCCACACTCCTGCTAAAATAGCACTACACCCCTCCACATTGTTCTGCTGCTGTATGTGTTGCCGATTGCACACGATAACACGTTACATAGTCACCCAACCAACCTATTTTGTTCATTTGAAGTCCGACAGTCGTACAATTGGTTGAAAAAGTGTTTTACAGGAGAAACACTATACTCATTGCAATTACTATCACTGTCTTCTTCAGAGTCATTTGTATTTAAGTAAATTTTGCATTGGGTCATTGCATATACTCAAATGCACATTTGATATGGTTTTCATGTTTACATGAGGTATTAGCTATGTTATTATTTTAATGTTTATGGAAACAAAAAGTGCATAGTGCTGCTCATTTTGCTCATCGTATTTGTCAATATAAAACTTGGTGGAATGATTTCAGTTTGTGTATCTGTAAGGGCTCAGGCAAGGACTCAGTTGCAGACCAAGAGAGCTTCAGGTTCCAGGCGGGTTTATTAATGACGGCAGGCAAGTTGCGCAACAAAAGCAGGCAGGGTCGAAAACCGGAAGGCAGTCCGTGGACAAAAGCAGGGTCGGTAACAGAAGCAGGCAGGGTCAGGAACCGGGCAGGCAAACAATCAGGCAACGGGACAAAACGGCAGGCAGAAAACGAAGACGAAGGGCAGGCAGAGTCAAGCACGGAGAAATCAGACATTCAAAAAACTGCGGGAACAAAACAGGTACGAAACACACTGCAACGAACTGGCAAACAAGACAGGAACAAGCAGGGTAGAAATAGGGCTGGGCTGATGAGGAGATGGGATGCAGGTGAAGGTAATGGGGCAATCAGGTGGGCGGGGACCAGGCGGGGAGCGGGGCGGGGCTGGAACACAAGGAAAAACAAAAAGCACATGGACAGGGAGAAACAAAAACACCACAGCTAGGGGGGCGGAGCCCTGACAGAACTTTTTCAACATTTTCAGCACATTTTAACAATACCGCGATAATACTGATAACCGTGATAATTTTGGTCACTATAATCAATATTAAATTTTCCTATCGTTTCATCTCTAGTGGGAAGATTTAGGATTGGGGTTAGGGTTGGATTTGCAGATTTACACAAGTTGGTATCCACTCCTGAAATCACTGATGTTATATTTGACTGCAGTGCCACCTAGTGGATATGATAGATCAGAAAGGAGGGATGATCAGCATTTTCTGATTGTTGCAGGTTTACACTTTATATGGGGAAACCAACATATGGACATTCTGGTATACAGCACAGGCATGATGCAATATTACACTTTGAAACTTTTAATGTCAGCTTCACGGATTCATCACTGGGAGTGAGAAATAGGAAATGATTGTTTGGACGTTTTATTTGATTAAATAATTTGAGTAGTATTCAAGTGAAAATGAGAGATGAATGCTAAATAATAATGATTCCCTTGATCTCAAATTTATTCCGTCTCTTTATGGTACATTACATGGAAGCATTAAATATGATGAACTTCTGTGCCTTTTATTTATGTTTTTGTTTCCCAATAGACTGTATCTGGTGTCATTGGCTTCCCCCTCAGCACCTGCAGTAGGTCCCAGCTGCAGCAGTGCAGTCACTGTGCAGTCTGACTGAGGGAGGTTTTTGTACGGCTCTCTAACACTGTGTGAACACCCAGCTGCTACTTGGATAGTGTAAACTCTGACAGTAGTAATCTCCTGCATCTTCAGCCTGGACTCCACTGATGGTCAGAGTGAAGTCAGTCCCAGATCCACTGCCGCTGAATCGATCTGGAGTCCCTGTGTGACGGGTGCTTGCTCTATAGATCATGAGTTTAGGAGCTTCTCCAGGTTTCTGCAGGTACCAGGAGAGGAAGTCGTTGTTGTACACAGCACTGCTGACTTTACAGCTCAGAGACACTGACTCTCCTGGAAGAACAGTTTTCACTGCAGGAGTCTGAGTCACAGTGTACTGCCCTGCAGTTTCTGAAAATCAGAAAACAAAAACAAAATGATGAATAAACAAATGTAATGAGGGCATGATTAGTCCATTTCATGAAGCCAATATTCTTTAACTGAAACTTCTAATTTTACGTATTTGATGGTTTGCAGTTTCGTTAAATAAATAAATCAACCCCTCTCACCCTGAGTGCAGAAGGCAAGTGCCCAGATGAAGATGGTGATAAAAGTCATTGTTGTTGTGGGTTCTGTTGCCATGAAGAACAGCTCTCAGTCATGAAGTGTTAAACTCACAGGATTATAAACACTCCCAGAGCACTGAAGCATGTGCTGCCAATGCAAAGTGTCTTCTCTATGCAAATACTCTTCCTGGGTACAGCAGGAACTTTAGCCAAGCAGTTCTGTGAAGTCAGGTGTGATGCTGGAGCCAAAGTAGGTTTTACAATAAATGAAGAGGGATTAATGAAATTGCTGCAATATTACTGTTTTATTCATGTAAAATATTAAAATTCAAATGGCTCACAATCAGAATGAGTTAACACTAATTACAGAGAATTGTCTTAACTTGTATTTAAATGTTCCATTAATGTGTTGTTATTGTGTTATTACACCTCAGATGGCTGTTGCTCTTTGTCCCCCTCCTGTGGTCAGAGTCAGTAACTGCAGCCTGTGTCTGTGTTCTGTGTGATTCTGCTGACTCTCCTCTGAAGGGCAGATATCTGGTGTTCTCACGTCTCCAGGCTCCTGCTTCACCTGGTTCTCTCTCTAACAGCTTCAGTGCTCTGAACTCTGAAGATAGAAGAATGATATTAGAAATGATCTTCGCATATGTGCAGATCACATATATGAAGATCTTCACATACATGAATCATATATACACTCAGTGACCACTGTGTTAGGTACACCATTCTAATACTGGGTACGACCTCCCTTTGCCCCCAGAATGGCCTGAATTCTTCATGGCATGGATTCAACAAGGTGTTGGAAACATTCTTTAGAGATTCTGCTCCATGCTGACATGATAGCATCACGCAGTTGCTGCAGATTTGCCGGCTGCACATTCATGCTGCGAATGTCCCGTTCCACCACATCCCAAAGGTGCTCTATTGGATTGAGATCTGGTGACTGTGGAGGCCATTGGAGTACACTGAACTCATTGTCATGTTCCTGGAACCAGTCTGAGATGACGTGTGCTTTGTGGCATGACGGGTTATCCTGCTGGAAGTAGCCATTAGAAGATGGTTAGACCGTGGTCATAAAGGGATGCACATGGTGTTCCCCACACCATTACACCACCTCCTCCATCCTGAACCGTTGGCACAAGGCAGGATGGATCCATGGATTCATGTTGTTTAAGCCAAATTCTGACCCTACCATCTGCATGTCGCAGCAGAAATCAAGATTCATCAGACCAGGTGATGTTTCTCCAATCATCCACCGTCTTGTTTTGGTGAGCCTATGCCCACTGTAGCCTCAGTTTCCTTTTAACTGACAGGAGTGGTACCCAGAGAGGTCCTCTGCTGCTGTAGCCCATCCACCTCAATGTTTGACGTGTTGTATGTTCAGAAATGCTTTTCTGCATAGCACTGTTGTAAAGTGTGGTTATTTGGGTTACTGTCACCTTCCTGTCAGCTTGGAACAGTCTGGCCATTCTCCTCTGACCTCTGTCAATAACAAGGCGTTTTTGCCCACAGAACTGCCGCTTGCTGGACGTTTTTTGTTTTTCACACCATTCTCTACACACTCTCGAGACTTTTGTGCGTGAAAATCCCAGGAGATCAGCAGTTTGAGATACTCAAACCACCCCGTCTGGCACCAACAATCATCCCACAAAGTTACTTAAATCCTATTTCCTACCCATTGTGATGTTTGGCCATTTTTTTACCCATTCTTGACTATTGATTTTTTGTCTTTGATTTTATGCATTTGGTTGCTGCCAGATGATTGGCTGATTAGATATTTGCATCAACAAGCAGCTGTATGTGTACCTAATAAAGTGGTCACTGCTTTGGTCACTGAGTGTGAGTGTATAATTTTTATATGCGTATTTCAATAGGCAAGTGTAATAAAACAGACACGTAATCTTAAAAAAATAGTATACTTTCATTTGGAGACAACAGGCTGTTGTACAGATACTCTTTCATGACAAGAAAACACACTGCTAACAATTTAGAAGCTGCACATGGAAACGGCTCGCTCGATCTGATTGGATGAAATGTCCGAGAAGCCTTAAATAAATGTGTGGTAGGTAGGTATAAGGAATGCCACTGGTGTGTTGTGTCCTGCTGTTTATGTTTTGAAAAAGATGCATTAAAAAGGTAGCTTAAAGTCAGACTTTATCACAGTATCACAGACTATACTATCGTGATAAATGTTTATCATGTACAATTCTCTCGTATTGTTCTGTAGTTTGTGAGCTTGCGAAAGGTACAACGTGAGATTGTTTAACAAGGATGCGAATTTGAAAAATTTAGTGGCAAGTAATCCCAAAGTTTTCGCTTAAATGTTCCACATTAGCTTTCTTATGTTACGAAGTTCAAATTACAAAACGGAGCTAAATTTAGTTAGATCGATTTAAATTACTGAGAATAAACTTTTACGTTAGGTTGAGTGCAATGAACAATAACGTTTAGTAGCACAGCCCTCACAAAAGCTGTGATGTGTCATGAGCATTTAACATTTGACCCGCAAGCTTTTAATTTATTGGTTTTTTTAAAATAATTTTTACCAGGCAAAACCCGGTAGTTCGGAAACCCTGTTCTACATTACATAGAACACTACTTTGGAGTGTTAGTGATTCCATGTATTCATTAAGGGAATGTTATTTTGGATTAAATTTGGACCACATCCACTAGGCACAAGCAATCTCGTTGGCATGTGTAACGGTAGTCACCGAGGCAGCGAACCACACGCTCATTTGTTCAGCAGGAAGGACCAGGGACGCGCCAAGTTCTGCAATTTCCTTTTATTATGACGAGCTGAGAGCAAGACATACATACTAGGGCTGTCACTTTAATAAAAAAAAAAATCCTGTTCGATATTTTAAACAGAAATGAAGACGAGCTCGAATTAATATTCGAATTTCCGCGTTAAAATGTTTTAAATTCCAAGGCTAAATATAGACCAATCCAGTGGCAACTAACTAGTAATTGGAGCGTGTATGCAGAAGAGGGCGTGAAAGCGAAGTAAACAGAGACAACAATCCATATGAGGATTTATTACCGAAAAGTGCCGAGCACAAAAACACTGCAGGCCTAGCCAACTGTATCAAAATCAGTTAGAGATTGGGCTGCCATAACATTAGGCTAATAACCACAGACATTAAACTGTGCATCCTTGCAGGCTAACAGCCACATTTACAAATTTAAGACAACTCCAGATTACTAGCGATTGTCCAAAAAAAAAACCTTAGCCTACCTGAGAACAACTGAGGCTAACTGGTACATTAAATATGTTCAAATAAATCTACTGCAAATTTAACAGGAACACATGCCGATCAACCTGATCGTAGTTTATTATCTATATTCCCAGCAGTGGAGAAGACGCGCTCTGAATGGACTGACGTCCCGGGAACGCTAAAATACCCCGCTGCCAGCTGTGCGAGGTGGGGATATTTTGCTGTTCCCGTCATCTTCCCCCACAGCAGTGGATCGCTGTCGGCTGGCTTGCAATTCTTTCAACAGTTTTAGCATTCTTCCATTTCGGTTCATGATCTACGGATTTTTATCTCCATTTTTAAATTTGGCAACTAAAATTTAAATACATGATAATGTTAATATCGAATTTCTCCCTTCATTTTCGAAACACGTGTTAACAAATTCGAATTTAAGGTAACAGCCCTAATACAACACAATATGTCGTCAGCATAAAGTTAGGCAACTGGCAATCTCTTACAGATCGTACAGTGGCATCTGCCCATAAAGTCAGGCAGCTGGCAATGTATACATATATTTGTAACATAGGGAAATGCACATACGTGTAACGTATTACATAAACATTTAACAAGAGCCATGTTCGATTCTTAGATAATATTCTAATGGGGATTATGTAACACAATTTTAGATTCTAGAATCTAGCTTCGCTACGCACGACACGTGGTTTAGCTGGTTAACGTTAGCTGGGTTTAGTCAACATCATAAAATTGTACAAAATGTATTAATGTACCTGACAACAAGACATACATACAACACAGTAAGTCGTCAGCATAAAGTTAGTGTCAGAGCACAGGCAAGGACTCAGGCGCGTACCACAACAGCTCCAGATTCCAAGTGGCTTTATTAAGGACACAGGGGAGAATCGTAACATAAGAACATAAGAACATATGATGACGAGAACAGGCCATTCGGCCCAGCTAAGCTCGCCATTTCTTAATTAAAGAGTATCCAAAACTGCATCAAGTCTAGACTTGAACACAGCAAGGGTGTCTGCCTCAACTACATGACCTGGCAACCTATTCCATGTATTGATAACTCTTTGTGTAAAATAATATTTCCTTACATCAGTGCGGAACTTACTCTTAACTAGTTTCCATTTATGTCCTCTTGTTTTACAGACTGAACTCACCCTAAAGAATCTATTATAGTTAACCTTATTGATTCCTTATATAAATTTAAATACCTCAATTAAATCACCCCTAAGCCTCCTCTCGCTTAATCTAAATAGGTTAAGTAACTTGAGTCTTTCCTCATAGCATTTATATTTCATGCCAGGAACTAATTTAGTTGCCCTTCTTTGAACCTTTTCTAAAGCTTCAGTATCTTTTTTATAGTGCGGTGCCCAGAACTGCACACAGTATTCCAGGTGCGGTCTGACTAAGGCATTGTATAATTTCAATATAACCTCTTTAGATTTATACTCAATACTTTTGGCTATATATCCCAGCATCCTGTTGGCCTTTTTTACTGCTACAGCACACTGCCTAGATCCTGTTAAGCTTGGGTCAACCATTACTCCCAAGTCCTTTTCAAATTGAGCACATTCTAGTTTTTTTCCATCCATGAAGTAGTCTTCTTTAAGGTTCTTATTTCCTACATGCAAGATTTTACATTTATCTAAATTGAAAGTCATCTGCCAGGTATCTGCCCACTTTTGGATGCTGTTTAGGTCTTCCTGTATTACCTTAGTTGATTCTATACTGTTGGCTAGACCCCCTAGTTTTGTGTCATCTGCAAATTTTACTATTTTACTTCTAACCTCTGCATCAAGATCATTTATGTATATAAGAAATAGCAAAGTCCCTTCGGGACTCCACTTCGTACAGGACCCTGCTCTGATACAATTCCTCCCACAGTTACAGTCTGCTTTCTATTAGACAGCCAACTTCGAACCCACTCGGTGATGGCTCCTGTAATTCCCACAGATGTCATTTTCAATATGAGTCTCTCGTGCGGAACTTTGTCAAATGCCTTTTGAAAATCCAAATAGATAATATCATAAGCCTGGTTTGAGTCCAGACATGCTGTAGCTTCCTCAAAGAAGTCCAGGAGGTTTGTTAAGCACGACCTCCCTCTGCGAAAACCGTGTTGGCTATCATTTAGAACACCATTTCGTTCCAGGAATAATTGCAAATTATCCCTAATGATGGATTCCAGTATTTTGCATGCGATACAAGTTAAGCTGACAGGCCTATAATTTCCTGGTTCAGTCCGGTCTCCTTTCTTGTAGATAGGTACTACACTGCCATGTTTCCAGTCATCTGGTATTTCTCCAGTTTTAAGAGATTGCGTAAAAATAACTGTCAGAGGCTTGTAAACCACCTCTGCTAGTTCTCTGAGAACTCTTGGATATATTCCATCAGGGCCTCATGCCTTATTTGTTTTAAGTTTTTGAAGTTTATGTAGTACTTCTGCATCATTTAAATCAATTTCCTCTATAAGTCTCTGAGAACTGACTGCACCTGAAGGCATATGCAAAAACACTTCACTAGTGAAACTCTCCACAAAGTAACTGTTTACTGTATCAGCAATAGCTTTGTTATCGTAAATCATAACCCCATCCTTATTTTTTATACCTCTTATTTCATCCTTAACTATCCTTTTTTGACCATAATATTGAAAAAAACGTTTAGAGTTGCTCTTTGCATCTAGTGCAATTTGTGTTTCATAACACCTTTTGGCTTCCCTTATTTTTTTCTTAACTTGAGCTCGCATATTACTGTATTCAATCTTATTACTATCTGAGCTCTCCAGCTTGTATTTTCTAAATAATTTCCTTTTTTGTTTCAAACTGTTCCGCAGTGACTTATTCATCCACTATGGATGCTTCTTTTTCAGTTTTCCTTTTCTCACTTGCGGAATGAATTTACGCTGTACATCCAGAATAATCGTTTTAAATATGCACCACATTTCTTTGACAGTTTTACCACCTAGAAGAGGTACCCAGTTTATATTCCTTGTATAATCATGCATCTTAATAAAGTCAGCCTGCCTAAAGTTGAATACCCTAGCATTGGAGAATGCAGACTTAACTTGCCAAAAAATTTCAAATGTAATTGAACTATGGTCACTTGTACTGAGTGGTTCCCCTACCTCAATACTGCCGATTCTATCAGGATTATTACACAGAACCAGATCTAGGATTGTGTTCTCTCTCATGGGTTGAGTAACAGACTGTATCAAAAAACAGTCATTTACAACATCCAAAAACTCTTCCTCACATTTACCTTGACCTGACACAGCTTCCCAATTAATTGAAGGGTAATTGAAGTTCCCCATTACTATTGTCTCACCCTCCTGACATGCAAGTTTAATGTTATCAAAGAGAGTACTACTGATATTGCTATCAGGCAATGTAACAAAACAGGCAGGCTAGAGACCAGGCCGGCAGTCTGAACGCAGTCAGGAATCACAGCTGGGGACAGGCAGGGTCAAACCAGGTAGTCAGGTAGATCAGGTAAACAAGGCAGGGCAGCAGGCAGGAGCAAGGTCAAAGCGCAGGCAGGGTCGATTTGGGGAACAGTGATCAGGCAGAAACCACAGCAGGCCCAAGACAGGTACAAACACACTGCAATGAATTGGCAACAAGACAGAGACAAGCAGGGCAGATATAGGGCTGGGCTGATGAGATGATGGGAAGCAGGTGTGCAGGCAAGCAGGTGGAGATGATCGGGTGGGCGGAGAGCGGGGCAGGGCTAGAACACAAGGAAAACAAAAGCACATGGACAGGGAAAAACAAAAACACAACAGCTAGGGGGCGGGAGCACTGACAGTTAGGCAACTGCTAATCTGTGCAGATCACAATAGAAATAAAATAAAATGATTTCAGTTTCCCAGTTCATATTGTCATTAGGCATAACTGTCATCACATTCGTTTCACATACGGCTGCTAGCTAGACAACAGTGGATAGCTAAAATTTCATATCATGAATGCATGGAATAAACTGTACATTGTACTTAGCATTCCTCAAGAGTATGCATAGCTATACCAATATATTGTTTCAAATACATATGACGTTGCTTTAACCTTTTTTTAGGAAAACTGTGAACAGAGCTCAGGCTTGCGTCACCTACCTCTTGCAGATCGTACAGTGGCATCTGCCGGAGGTAGAAACTGTACAGTACTAATAATGCACAGATGCAGTTGCCATATTTAACCAGTAGAGGTCTCTCAAACTTATTTACATAGAACATTATTTAAATTTTGGTGAAAGTCTGTCAGGACTGCGGCTCCCTAGCCGGGTTTGTTTTGGTTTTTGTTGTTTTCCCTGTCCATGTGCTTTTGTTTTTCCCTGTGTTCCAGCCCTGCCCTGCTCTCCGCCCTGTCTCCGCCCACCTGGTCATCTGACAGGCTCCACCCGCCTACCTGCACACCTGAACCCCATCTTGTTATCTGCCTTGCCCTATATATTCCTCGTTTGTTTCTGTCTCATTGCGAGTTCGTCTCAGTTCGTCTGTGTCGCTACAAGCCGTTTGTTCCTGTTCTGCCTGCCTGCCTGCCTGCTTGCTGTTTTTCTGAACCCTTGCCCGTTTTCTTGACTACGTTTTTTGGATCCGACTTTTGGTATTGTTGCCGTGTTTCTCTGGTTTTCTGACTTCGCCCGTTTCGACTACGTCTTCTGGATTCCCCGTCTTGGCTTTATTAAACATCGCGTTGTGCACCCCATTCCGCTGTCTGCGCTTGAGTCCCTGCCTGAGCCCTGACAAAGTCACTAAAACCAAGAGTGCATTTTTAACTGTTAGACATGGAACAATATATGTACCATGTCTATGTGTCATGTGTATGTGTCATGTGTATCGTATTAGTTGCCCTATAGGCTGTAATTGTACAAATCTAATAGTACTGTGTCCTCAAACAGACGCTGCTCTCAGCTGAGAACTGTCTCATTGTGGAACTGTACACATCCTGTCCCCGTACTGTCGCTATACTTGCTGTATGCACTTTTGTAAGTCGCTTTGGATAAAAGCGTCTGCTAAATAAATAAATGTAAATGTAAATGTAAGTATATGTGCACCAAATGTCATATATTCAAGGAATTTAACCCTGCATGGAGAGGCATTTTTCAAATCAGATTAAAATATAATGTGAAAGTAAGGTTTTGAGGAAGGACAGTTTGCATTTTGTCACAAGTGGAACCAAACATGGAATCACATGCAGTTGGAGGAGATCTGAAGTGAGACTCTACTGTTTCACAGAGAGGGGGACACTGCTCACTTCACTCTCTCCTCATGTCAGTCTCTGTCTCTCACTGCTGTCTCTGGGACAGGATCTCTCCTCATGTCTGTGTCTCTCACTGCTGTCTCTGGGACAGGATCTCTCCTCATGTCTGTCTCTGTCTCTCACTGCTGTCTCTGGGACAGGATCTCTCCTCATGTCTGTCTCTGTCTCTCACTGCTGTCTCTGGGACAGGATCTCTCCTCATGTCTGTGTCTCTCACTGCTGTCTCTGGGACAGGATCTCTCCTCATGTCTCTGTCTCTCACTGCTGTCTCTGGGACAGGCTCTCTCCTCATGTCTCTGTCTCTCACTGCTGTCTCTGGGACAGGATCTCTCCTCATGTCTGTGTCTCTCACTGCTGTCTCTGGGACAGGATCTCTCCTCATGTCTCTGACTGGGATAAGCTGCCTCCTCTCCTGTGCCTCTGATCAGAAACATTCAATCACTTCAGCTCCTGATTACTATGGACCACACACAACACATTATGTCTACTCAGTTTTAATCTTGGGAGGCATACAGCATCATTCATTCTTGTCATTTTGAATGAAGCTGTTGTATCACAAATATGACAAATATATTTTTATGTTATGTGGATTTTTCAGGTGTTTCATATAGACTGATAGAGCGATAGATTAACTATGAAAAATATACTGTACGTGGAGGGCAGTGAACTTGTATTCCTTCCTTTAATTCCTGACTCACTTGTTTATACATACCTTACTTACAAAAACTTTTCACTTGTTCATACATATCTGTATCTCTCTGTGTTTGAAATTCAGCCTCCTCCACAGACTGTGCCTGGTGTCATTGGCACCTGCAGTAGGTCCCAGCTGCAGCAGTGCAGTCACTGTGCAGTCTGACTGAGGGAGGTTTTTGTACAGCTCTCTACCCTTGTGTGAACACACAGCTACCACCACTGCAGTGTATACTCTGACAGTAGTAATCTCCTGCATCTTCTGCCTGGACTCCACTGATGGTCAGAGTGAAGTCAGTCCCAGATCCACTGCCACTGAATCGATCTGGAGTCTCCGTGTGACGGGTGCTTGCTGTATAAATGAGGAGTTTAGGAGCTTCTCCAGGTTTCTGCAGGTACCAGGATAGACAGGGTGGGCTACAACCAGTTAGAGGAGTGCTGGCTTTACAGCCCACAGTGACTGTCTCTCCTAGTAGAACAGTTTTCACTGCAGGAGTCTGAGTCACTGTGATCTGTCCGCTGGATTCTGAAAAAAAAAGCAATCCCATAATTACAGCATAGCAATAAAAATTAGTTAAATTTGCAGACGTGGTTATGTTTATTTTGAAATCTAGTTCTATTAAAAGTTGTACCCAGAACAAGGAAAACCTAAACATTCAGATATGTAAAAATGTAACTGGCTTCAAAATGAAACTGTGCATAAAGTGAAGGCCAGCCAGTGTCATTCTCTTTTCTTGCAGGTCTGGCTGCTTCCGCTGAAGCTGAATTTCCATGTCAACAAAAAGGATTTGTGTTTGTGTAAATTAATCAAACAAGGCAATGTAGACTGATTATACGAAAGCTAATCACTGTTGCTGCTATTCCTACAGAAATTAACTTTCAGAGCCCAATTTTAATAGAGTAAATGTTAGTCTCTGATGCAATGTGAAATGGAAAAAAGTACACCTTTAAACTTAGGATACTGTAGTTTTCTCTGGAGTGATAACATTAAAGATGAAACCTTCTGATTTATTTATGCATTTATTTCATTATTTATATATATACACATTATATATATAATTCCTTTTTTTCTGTGCTGAACAGAAGCCGTCTCATTAATTTCCTAAAAATACATTCTCACTAATCAACACAGGACTCTGAAAAGTCATGAGGAGGTGAGAATAATGAATGGTGATTATTTCATGGAAAGACTTAACTAGTTTTTCACAAGGATGGGATTCACATTTGAAATGACTGTTCTGTTTGACTGGGGTTCCCCCTCATGGATATTATGGTTTGGTCAGGAGGGGCTGGAATTTGTATTGGGTATTGCAGCCTTCTGCTTCCATACCTTTATTCTCATATACCTGTTATTAACACATACAGGTGGAAGATGAAAAATAGAAACACCCATAAAGTGTCACACAGTAGAGAGCTGATTCACTGTGTGCAGCCAGGGTGATATGGAAACGTTGTCATGGATACTCTGCCTTCTAATGAAATGAATGGACCCAGGCCATGCCAAGAAAATACAGCCACTGAGTTCTCCTCTTGCAGCCATGCTGGCTCATCACAGCAGACTCATACAGGAACAGTCTGCTTATATATACACCATGAGAGGACTGCTGTTTTAAGAGCCACTTCAGTGTTTTCCGGAACAGCAAATCTCCACACATTCTCCTTTACACATTCTCATCTGACAGTGTTTGTGCCAAGAATCATTTGGACATTAAGCACTTTGAGCTGTGCTCGTAAAGGGAGTGTAGCTCTTCTTTCTCTCGCCCAAGCACATGGTTCTGTCCCTTTGGTCACTTTGAATGCTGGGATATCAATATGACATGGCTGAGTATGATCACTGTCGTCACTTTGTATATTTCATGGCTACCGAATGGATACTAGTGTTCTTGTCATGAGATTGCAAAAAAGAGACATTGTGCAATCCTCTGCTGACATCTAGTGGAAATTACAGCTTTAGTACTTCTAGTACTACAATGTAACGTGATGTTGCATGAAGATGTTACGTTCTGACAAGGTAACTTTCAGAAGTAGTGGCATTCTGTGATATCAATTGAGCAGGGTCATGTGAACAGCTGACACTGTCCCCATTGGGATATCAACCTGGCCACTCTAACGCAATGACTTGGTCAGGTGTTTCTTTTGAATTTAAATTTTGCCCAAAGTATACTCCATATACCATTTCTTAAAGGAGGCTATTTGAAGCTGTTCCCGGCAGAAAGCTAATCATGGCCGATAGCTTGATAACAGTAACTAATGTTCCATAGTGATATAGGCAAGGTAGGCATAGGCATTGCCTTTTAAAAAGACATTTATCCTGAATTCCCCAAATTCTTACTCCTAAGTCAATTTTACCATGAATGCAGAGGGTGAGTGCTCAAATGAAGATGATGACAAAAGCCATTGTTGTTGTAAAATAATGAAAACATGAGAGAAAATACAATGTGCCAACTTTTACCATTCAGCTCCTCCACACACTGTATCTCATGTGTTCGGCTTCCCCCTCAGCACCTGCAGTAGGTCCCAGCTGCAGCAGTGCAGTCACTGTGCAGTCTGACTGAGGGAGGTTTTTGTACGGCTCTCTAACACTGTGTGAACACAGCAACACTATTAGGGTAGTGAAAACTCTGACAGTAGTAATCTCCTGCATCTTCAGCCTGGACTCCACTGATGGTCAGAGTGAAGTCAGTCCCAGATCCACTGCCACTGAATCGAGCTGGAGTCCCTGTGTGTCGGTTGCTTGCTAAATAGATGAGGAGTTTAGGAGCTTCTCCACGTTTCTGCAGGTACCAGTACAGGCAGTTGCCATAAGAATCTTTGTACACAGCGCTGCTGACTTTACAGCTCAATGACACTGACTCTCCTGGAAGAACAGTTTTCACTGCAGGAGTCTGAGTCACAGTATACTGCCCTGTAGTTTCTGAAAATCAGAAAACAAAAATGAAACAATAAATGAACAAATGTAATTAGGGCATGATTGGTCAATTTTATGAAGCAAATATTCTTGAACTGAAACTTCTCATTGTACATAATTTGATGGTTTGCAATTTCGTTAAATAAATAAAACATGAACAAATTAACAAATAAACCCTTCTTACCTTGAGTGCAAAAGGCAAGTGCCCAGATGAAGATGGTGATAAAAGTCATTGTTGTTGTGGGTTCTGTTGAAGAACAGCTCTCAGTCATGAAGTGTTAAACTCACAGGACTATAAACACTCCCAGAGCACTGAAGCATGTGCTGCCAATGCAAAGTATCTTCTCTTTGCAAATGCTCTTCCTGGGTACAGCAGGAACTTGTAGCCACACAGTGCTCTGTAATGTGTATGATTTAGAGGGAGTATGTAAAGCAACTTTTCTGCGTTGTTCTTATCAAAGTTTACATTATGTAAAGTTTGAGTCAGAACATCTTACTGACCACTCATGTTTTACTAATCAACAGATTAACTAAATATGACTCATTTCTTTAAGAAAAGATCAAACATTTTACCAGATGTTAGGAAATAATATTGAATCCTATTAAAATCACTACTGCTTCCTTGGCCTAATTTCATATTCACTGTAACTCCCTCTTAGCCTTGACTTGCCATGTTGCTGATGAGGTACAGGCAGTTCTTACACGCAAAGGTGTGCCAGGTCCCTTGTCAGAAGGTGGGGTATATGTAGATGATCCTGTGATTGTTTGCATGGTGGGGCTGTAAAAAGGTTCTTGTCAATGAGGTAATAAGCAGAAAAAAAAATAAATAGCAAATGAGTGAAGAAGCATAAAGAGAGTTAAGTCTCACATTTCTAGATAAGTTTTTGTATGAACATGTATCTATTTGTAATTGTTAACCAGCACAGTAAAAAAGTTGAAAACTTACAGAAGCCTTTGTTATGCTAATATATGCGTAAGTCTGTTGTGATAGGCTGAAGGGTGGAGGAAGGGATTCAAGGGAGGGAGGACACAAGTCCAGCTGTTTGAAGCCACTCCGAGCTGAGTCAAAACATTGTGTCTGCCGCATTAAACCACGCCTGGGAGCACTGAAACCATGTGTAACTAACTGAGGTGCCAGGCAACTGCCATAATGATAACTTTGGAGTAGTTCATCTCCAGCACAACAGACATGGGCTACCTCAAAGGAGGTGGCCATCATAAAAGAAACAAGTGAGTTACGGTTACAGTTTCATGATGTGTGTGAATAATTCACTTGTATTTATGACACCATTTTCATGACACACATACTAAGATATATGCTTCTGTCTCCCGCTTTCTGTAAAACAAATATAATTGTATGTAATTATATATTACATTATTGTTGTATGTAATTTAAAATGCATAAATTATATATGAAATACAGTCATTTTTAAGTATGTCTCTGAAGTCTGCTCTGCTCATTTACTGAATGACTGGCCAACTGTACTGCACTGCACCTGTAAACAGTATGATGGGTTAAATGAATTGGGAATGTTCTCTATTAAATCATCAAGCTGTTCATCTATCTCAGCTTGCAGAAGACCACTATATTCCTCATTGGATTAACATGCTAGCAGCTCTGGCACCTCATTGTCCTCCTCTGTGCTTGTAGCATCAGCAGACGAGCTCAGCATCCTCTACAGCCTCAGGGGGATGAGTCTCTGGCACTGCCGGTGTGTCGCTGGCCTCCAGGGTCTGACTCTCATCCTCTGCCTCCCTGCCGGTCTGGTGCAGCTGTGTCTGTGTCTCACTCTCTGATGCAGTGTCAGAGACCCTGTGGCAGCAGGGCACATTCTGGAGCTTCCTTCTGCTCTGCTTTGTTTTTGGTTATTGATTAATCACACAGTAACTCTCACTTCCAAATGCTGGTAGTAAATAATCGTTGCTACATTACATTTTGAAGCTTTAAGGAGGTTTGTCAAATAATTATTACTCGTTATTTATTAAAAACACGTGTATCTTAATTTCTAAATAGTTAATTTTTACGGAGAGACAGCAGTTGTGTCAATATTATTATTTTTGCTCTGTGCTCAAGCAGCGTGGATTTGTGAATAAATGAAGAATATGAGAGACGAGTCCACATTGTAATATTTCATTTATGGACATGTCTACACATGTCTGTTTTACTGCTTTAAAATAACGACACTTTTGTGTGCAATTCCCCATTTTTAGATGATCCGAAGTATTAGGATATAAAGGTTGAGGCTTAATTACAGCAGGGTAGACTTGAAGGTTCAGGGGTAGTTAAGGAGCAGGACTCATAACCGACAGGTTGCCGGTTCGATCCCCACTGGGACACTGCTGCTGTACCCTTGGGCAAGGTACTTAACCTACAATTGCCTCAGTAAATATCTGGCTGTATAAATGGATAACATTGTAATGAACTGTAACCTATGTAAGTCGCTTTGGATAAAAGCGTCTGCCAAATGAATAAATGTAAATGTAAAATGTAGTTATGGTTGACGAAGGACAGTTGTTCCATGGTAAAGCACTCTGGAACAGAAAAGGTGGGAGTAGTTATGGGGGGTGGGGATAGATTTCTGGTGATACGAAGAATGGGGGGGTTACTGAAGGATAGGTGGGCAGAGTATTGGCAGGTATATTGAGTAATTATATTGGTTGGGGTAAGTATCCTTGGTGAAAGGATGTGACATAGCAGATTGGGAAATAATGTAAAATGCAGTTACTTGTGAAGGGTGGGGGCATTCTGGGGGCATTAAACTCCTAGGGGCATTAACCTAAGGGTAGTTATCTATGTTGAGGCTTTTGTGTATATGTCGTTCATTCAAGGCGAAATATTAACCCAGACTTCAGACAACAGTGCATTTAAAACCTGACATCTACAAACATCGAGCCCAACCTGAACTGAACCCGAGTGCTATAACTGGTCCGGTCCCGACATTGTTCTTTAGGTCCTATTGGGTTAGGCTGGGTTGCAGGGCTTTAGTGTGTGTGTTTATGTGTGTGTAAAGTGTGTGCTTGGTTGGCAGAGGAATTTGTAAGTATAAGTCATCGGCTGTGTTTTCACATGTTAGAAAGTTTAGCTCTACACTGTCTGTAACAATAGACAGAATGGAATGCCGGGATGGGAATGTTGGTCATGCAACAATAGGCTGATTTTAAACTGTATTCAATGTAGCAACTGACAGAACTCAATCAACCTGCGCAGTATGAGAAGGAAGATGTGTTTACATGTGAAAGTATAAAACTCTCCAAAGACATCCATTCTCAAAATGTACAGGAGATGACAGACAGACAGACAGAAGAAATGATAGAAAGAAATATCTAGACAGAAATAAAAAAATGCATTTTTCTTTTGAAATCTTAATTTTTATAGTTATTCTCCTCCACAAAATAATTATGTTGTTATTATTATTATTATTATTATTAGTAGTAGTAGTAGTAGTAGCAGTAGTAGTACTAGAACTATGCACAGATGATCTCCTCCACAGACTGTATCTGCATCATTTGCATCATTGGCTTCCCCCTCAGCACCTGCAGTAGGTCCCAGCTGCAGCAGTGCAGTCACTGTGCAGTCTGACTTAGAGAGGTTTTTGTACGGCTCTCTAACACTGTGTGAACACACTGACACTGTTAGGGTAGTGAAAACTCTGACAGTAGTAATCTCCTGCATCTTCAGCCTGGACTCCACTGATGGTCAGAGTGAAGTCAGTCCCAGATCCACTGCCACTGATTCGAGTTGGAGTCCCTGAGTGACGTCTACTTGTATAATAGATGAGGAGCTTTAGAGCTTCTCCAGGCTTCTGCTGGTACCAGTGTAACCAGTCTCCATCAGAATCTCTGTATACAGCGCTGCTGACTTTACAGCTCATAGTGACTGTGTCTCCTGACTGAACAACTTTCACTGCAGGAGTCTGAGTCACAGTGTACTGCCCTGTAGTTTCTGGAAATCAGAAGAACACAAAGAAGTGATGATGAATTAATTAACTATTTAGACAATTTAAGCACTTTCTCCTTACATGAATTCCCTCATTTCAAACTAAAATGTTTATTAATTAAATGAAAAATAAATGCAAAATCCTCTCACCTTGAGTGCAGAAGGCAACTGCCCAGATGAAGATGGTGATAAAAGTCATTGTTGTTGTGGGTTCTGTTGCCATGAAGGATAGCTCTCAGTCATGAAGTGTTAAACTCACAAGACTATAAACACTCCCAGAGCACTGAAGCATGTGCTGCCAATGCAAAGTGTCTCCTCTATGCAAATGCTCTACAGCGGGCACATGTAGCCAAGCAGTGCTGTGAACTGTGGTGAACGGTGTTGTGTGCTGTGATGGAGAGGAGTCAGAACACATTGTGATTACCCTATTGCAACTGTTTTATGACCCTGTAAACTAGTCATTGACACCTTGTCTGCGTAATTATGTAACAGTGTGCCAGTGTAGCCATATCTGATGACTGAATGTTTACCAATTCATACTTTCACAAAGGAATATGACCTGCTGTAAAATGTCACATATTCATGAAAGCAGATTATCAAGAGTAGCTTGAACAAAAGAAAGACAAGACAGAGACAGTAAAAGTACATGTCTATACATGAACATTATATTTAAAGGGCTGGTCACTGTCAGAGTGTTTGTGCAGTAACTTCACTAGAGATACAGATGGTGCTTTTTACTCACAGTTTTATTTCTGCTGGTAAATCTATGAGTGTCTCTCCTGGTCCAGGTAACCCTCCTTCCTGGATGTTTGACCTCTGACCCCGTTAAATCTCATAACTTGTGTGTGGAGATGCTGGTGCATCTTGTCATGTTTTGATAATTAGATTTTTTTTGCTTATTTTGTGTAGAGTGAGGTTCCCGGTTCAAGCGCCTAATGAAGTCTGGCTGGGACATTCACTTTAATTCATTCTTTTACACACCCACCTCCAGCACACTTATTCTGTTCCTTTGTCTTTCTTCTTCTTTCACTCTGACACCTCTAAGTCTCTGTCCCAAAATATCAACCCTTTACAAATTACTATAGGCTACCTACAGGAAATACCTAAAAGGAAATGTGACAACCTCTTTTTTGTCAATGTGTTTGGCATATATTATAATACTAATTGCCTTTTAACTGTTCATTTCTACATTATGTGTAATACTAGTATGGAAGGTTAGTGATTCCATATGTATTCATTCAGGGAATGTTGTTTTGTCTGAGGCTTGTATCATGTCCACTAAGGCCAAGCAACCTAACTGGCATGGAACAGTATTTGTTTGCCAAATTTTATATTTTTAGGGATTTAACCAGGCATGGAGAGGCATTTTCAAATCAGATGAAAATATGATGTGAAATAAAAGCATGTCTCTGTCTCTCACTGCTGTCTCTGGGACAGGATCTCTCCTCATGTCTCTGACTCTCACTGCTGTCTCTGGGACAGGATCTCTCCTCATGTCTCTGACTCTCACTGCTGTCTCTGGGACAGGATCTCTCCTCATGTCTCTGTCCTGCTGCATCAGAGCTCCTAACTGAGGGCTGACTGGGATCAGCTGCCTCCTCTCCTGTGTCACTGATCAGAAACATTCAATCACTTCAGCTCCAGATTACTATGGACCACACACAACACATTATGTCTATTCAGTTTTAATGTTGGGAGGCATACAGCATCATTCATTCTTGTTATTTTGAATGAAGCTGTTGCATCACAAATATGACAATATATTTTTATGTTATGTGGATTTTTGAGGTGTTTCATATAGACTGATAGAGTGACTGAGTAACTATAAAAAATATACCGTACATGGAGGGCAGTGAAATTGCATCCCTTACTTTAATTCCTGACTCACGTGTTTATACATATCTATATCTCTCTGTGTTTGAAATTCAGCCTCCTCCACACATTGTATCTGGTGTCATTGGCCCCTCAGCACCTGCAGTAGGTCCCAGCTGCAGCAGTGCAGTCACTGTGCAGTCTGACTGAGGGAGGTTTTTGTACAGCTCTCTAACACTGTGTGAACACACAGCTACCACCACTGCAGTGTACACTCTGACAGTAGTAATCTCCTGCATCTTCAGCCTGGACTCCACTGATGGTCAGAGTGAAGTCAGTCCCAGATCCACTGCCACTGAATCGATCTGGAATCCCTGACTCACGGGTGCTTGCTAAATTGATCAGAGTTTAGGAGCTTCTCCAGGTAGGTTTCTGTTGGTACCGGGACAGACAAGGCTTATCCCCACCACAGTCACCATCTACATCTCTGCTGGTTTTACAGCCCACCTGCAGTTTTCGCTGCAGGAGACTGGGGCAGATCACTTTGATTCATAGTTTCTGTAAAAAGAGAAGTATAGTTTTTACTAAGTTATTCACAATTTTTTTAACAAGGTTTGCTTCAATTAATCAGTGTTTAGTCATAATTTATTTTGAAGGTTCTTTCTTCAGAAAATGCCTTCCCGGGGATCACATGACACAACCATGGAGTTGCCGGACATTGACAGAGCTCCTGGCATACGGCCCTCATTTTGAATTTCATCCCCTTTTTTGACGGAATAAGTTGTTTTATTTTTGTCAGTTTATATTTTTAAATGGCAACGGTGTGTAAACAGTTCACTCTAACTCAATCTTCGTCTCCACACAAGAAGAAGCAGAAACCGGAGGACAATCGTGCTAATTCAGCTAACATGGCGGAGTCTCTGGCAAGGCTCGAGTCCATTCTCTGACAAGAAGTCGGAGTTAGCTGCAATGAGAAATGAGTTCGCTTCACACATGACTACGATATGCTCGAACACTGACTCGTTAACAGGCGAACAGAGGGAGCAGAAAAAAAACCCTAAACAGTCATGCCTGGCGCTTGGACACTCTGGAGCAACAAATTGTTGATCTACAGGACCGGAACAGACGCAACAATCTCCGTCTGCTTGGTCTCCCCGAGGGTACGGAAAAATGATCCTGTGGATTTTCTCAAGCGGTCATTACCAGTCTGGTTCCCCTCACTGACAGGTAGAGAAATTGAAATCGAACGTGCTCACCGCATTTACTCCACTGCTTCTCCCAACGCTAGGAGACCTCGAGTGTTCATCTTTAAGCTTCTACGCTGTAATGACAGAGATGTCTGTCAGGGCACAGGCAAGGACTCAGGCGCGGACCACGAGAACTCCAAAATCCAGGCGTTTATTAACAGACTCGAAGAACAAACAGGCAGTCCAAAACAGGCAGGGTCAAAATACCAGGAAGGCAGTCCAAACACAGTCAGGAATCAAAGCCGGGGACAGGCAGGGTCAAACCAGGTAGTCAGGAAGATCAGGTGAACAAGGCAGGACAGCAGGCAGGAGCAAGGTCGAAGAGCAGGCAGGGTCGATTCGGGGAACAGCGATCAAGCAGAAAACACGGCGGGAACGAGACAGGTAAAGGCACACTGCGACGAACTGGCAACAAGACAGAGACAAGCAGGGTAGATATAGGGCTGGGCTGATGAGGAGATAGGAAGCAGGTGTGCAGGCAGGCAGGTGGAGACGATCGGGTGGGCGAAGAGCGGGGCAGGGCTAGAACACAAGGAAAACAAAAGCACATGGACAGGGAAAAACAAAAACATAACAGCTAGGGGGAGGGAGCACTGACAATGTCATTCTCCATGAAGCCAGGATGCATGTGTGGTGGAGAATGTGAGGCCTTATGTGAGGCCTAAAGCACTAGTATGCACTAAAGCACTGTTATTAATGAAAGGCATTGATATTGTTACTTAAAGCACTATATTAAGTACTACAATTAATAAGCATTACATGATATTGTTGATTTGCTACATAAGCACTACAATTAATAAGCATTTAATGATAGTGTTGATTAAAGTGCCGCTATTGGAAAAGCATTAAGTACTGTTATTAATATGCTGTTATTGTGTGTGATTATGGGTTTGGGTAAGGCCAGGGGTTATTCTAGGTTATAAGTATTTGAAAGTTATTGCAGGACAGTTGATATCAGAATATGCAACCTTGAAGAAGGAACACTGCCTTCAGCATTGCCCCTCCTTGGACGTCACTCCAGAACCTTTGTGCGAATGTTGTTATTCCATAGTCATGCCATCCTCTCCTATTGGTTCATAGTCTACGCTTATTGTATCTTCTCTCCCTTCACTTCTCCTATTGGTTCATAGTCTACGCTTATTGTATCTTCTCTCCCTTCACTTCTCCTATTGGTTCATAGTCTACACTTATTGTATATTCTCTCCCTTCACTTCTCCTATTGGTTTACGGTCTACGCTTATTGTATCTTCTCTCCCTTCACTTCTCCTATTGTTTTACGGTCACGCTTATTGTATCTTCTCTTAAAAATAAAATGAACTCTGTATTATTTAATTATGTTTAAAAATCATACAGGTGTGGAGTGGAAATAATGGGAAATTTCAGAAGTTATGTTTAAAAACAATACACAATTGATGACTATGGTGTTTATGGGATTTTCTAGGCGGGGTAAATGTTTTAAAAAAAAAAGCTTAAAAAAGCTTAAAAAATTAAATAATGGTGTATTAAATGGAAGAGGGGGTGATCTTGAAGGAGGAGCCTGGGAGGAGTTGGAAGTTGGGGTCTGGGATAGGAGGAGTGAGAAAAGGTATAAAGGATGGATGCAGGCTGAGGGGAGGGCAGAATGCTTGGGGATATGCTTGCGAATGCATTGTAACCTGTTGCTCCGCGGACCAACCCGTTTTGCTGTATATGACTGATTATCATATGCAATAAACCAAAATCTTAATTACATCAGACTCTGTAAGAACTCTTATTTATTTCCAGAAGGCACCAAAGTGTGGAGGAAGGCCCTTGGTCCCTCTGGCCCAAACCCGGAGGATAGGCACCACACATGGCCCCATACGCTCGGTCAACGGAGCTACACTCAGCTTCTTCTCCGACTTCTCACCCACAACTGCAAAGAAACGGAGCTCCTTCGCTGCAGTGAGGAAAAAGCTGAGAGAAAATGGAATCCTGAATTTCCTTCAGTATCCAGCAACTCTGAAAGTTACTCTGAATGGAGAGACCAAATTTCTGCAAACTCCGTATGAGGCTCGCCAATTCTGTGACTCACTACCCCAAATTCGTCTCACAGGTATGGATTGTTGAAAATGCTGCAAGTTAGTGGACAATTTAAAGTAGGCCAACATGATTTTTTAGTTTCCTTAATTATACAACAGACGGATCTCTGTGACTGTCGTGTTTTTTTTTCCCTCCTGACTTAAACCAGCCTACTATTCGTTCTGTGCGTTCAATATAGGATCAGGCAATGCAGTATTTGCTATTTTATTTGTTAGTAACGGTCCGTAGCCTATAGACTCCACCTTATGTTACTATTAAGTGCTTTTCCTGAACATTGGGGAATAATTTTGTCAAAAATCAAGCTTTTGTGATGTTTCTACTTTTTAGTTTATGTGTTCTTCACTCTGTCATAGCACATGCATATAGAGGTGATGAGTGTTATTTTGAGTTGGAATGCCAACGGTTTAAATGGTCCGCACGTACGTGCTTTTTAGAATGGCTGAGGAGGAGGAAAATTGATCTAGCTTTGATTCAGGAAACTCATCTAAGGAAAGATGATGTCCACAGATGCAACAACAAATTTTACAAAGTTCTTTCTTGTTCGACTGCGGTTAACAGAACTAAAGGTGTTAGATATTAATACGGAGAAACCTAAGTATTAATATCCTGGAACAGGGCAATGACGCAGATGGTAGAATAACTCACATAAAGGTATTAGTTGACAATAGGAAACTAGCTTTTCTTTCTGTTTATGCTCCACCCACGTATGACCCTAGCTTTTTCTCTGTACTGACAAACTGTCTTCTTAATATGTCAGATTCTGAGGTGGTGATGGGGGCGGATATGAATGCTGTCACGTCCCATGATCTGGATAGATCAGCAGAGAGTGAAACCCATTCTCAGGCATTCTCCACTGATAAACTCAGGCGTTGCATGTCTTTTTTATCATTGGTAGATTCACGGCGTTTGCTTAATCCCTCTACAAGAGCATATACTTTCTTTTCATTTAGGCACAGGTCCTATTCCTGGATTGATTTTGTATTTATTTCCTGTACTCTTTCCTCATCATCACTTAATTCAGACATTTGGCCCATGTCACTGTCTGATCACAGCAGTAATCTTCTTAGACTCTCACTAGTCAATCGACCACCTCGGGCCCCTCGCTGGCGATTTAATCCAGCATTTCTACATGATAAAAAACTTTTGTACTGAATTCAAAGCAAAACTTTCAGATTTTATTGAAATTAATCAGGGCTCAGTTGATGATCCCCGTATAATTTGGGATGCAGTCAAGGGCTTCATTCATAACTTTTCAATTTCATGTGCATCGTATCTTCAGAAATCACGTGTTAAGAAGGTAGTTGATCTTGAAGCTCAGCTTGCTTCACTAGAAAGATCAAATCAAGATTCTTTCTCTGTCCAAACAGCCACTAAAATTAGTATTGTAAAAACTGGATTAAATCAGTTATGGAGAGCTAAAGCAGAGTTTCTTATTCAAAGAACTAGGCAAAATTACTACTTCAATGGGAGTAGACCTAGCCATCTTCTAGCTCTACAACATGAACTACTGAACATTTTGAAAGCAATATTTTTGAAAGCAATATTTTTCCTTTGCGTATTCAAAAAGTTTTTCATCCACATGGAACTGCAAAAAAAAACTGAGCAAAAGTGCAGTAGTAGCCTACATATGCCCAGCCCAGCCAGCCAGTTGGTGGCGCGTTATAATCAATGTCTACAGAGCCGTGTATATAGAGAGTATGGCCAACTCCAGTGTCAACTGTTCTGCGCTGTGACTGGTTTAGGGACTTTCACGTGATACATGGACACCATGTTGTAACCTAACCTTCAGCCTGGTGCAATTGGGGTAATATGGATTTGCTCATAGGCTCCGGTTTATTTCAAGGTATTTCAAACAGTAAAAGCAGCAAAAAGTAAACCATGATGTTATTTATATAGCTCTATCGATCAATTATGCTTGACATTGATGTGGGAATCATACTGAAGCGTTAGGTTAATATTAAGGAAGCAGGTGGCGGAGGTCTGGATTTGCCATAGCAGTTAAATGAAGTAAAATAAAGCAGTCAAATAAAGTTGAATGAACCCACAGATCAGTCCTATTTATCTGCGGAGGCAGTGAACAAACATGCTAAAACCCTACAGATCAGTCCTGTTCTACTGCAGAGATACTGAACAAGCTACTGTCATACATTTATGCAGCACTATCATTTTTGTAGTATCAGTGTTATGACGCAAATTCACATGTGCAGATCTCCATCAGTATTAATACAGGAAGTGTAACAGGCACTGCTTGGACTACTGGCTGAAGCAGAGCATGCTGGGAGTTCCAGTGGGAGAGGGAGGAAACAGGTCGATTGAGGCTGGCAGCAGGATTGCTGCTTTCAGACTGCAGTCTGTACAGAGACTTGTCTGTTCCCAGAGCCACTGCTATAGAGGGACTTGGCCTTTAGTTTCTTTCACAGGGTGTGGAGTTTTGACTGATAGCTTTTAGAGTCCAGAACAAATCAGGGTGTACTGTCAGTTTAAGCAGCATTATATAGAACCATGCGATGAGCATGACTCAGTCAGTCTTAACTGCATCTTAATGTGCATAGCTTAAGGTACAAAGCAGCATCTTACTAAATATTTGCATGTCTGATTACATGTTTGTTTGGCACAGCTGGATGCACAGCTGTTGATCCATTGTGATGTTACAGAAGCCCAAAGGGAATGTTGAGGATTCCATATGGAATGTGAATGCATAAATGTTGTGCTATGCAAACTGATATTAATGTCTGTGAATTATATTCTCATGATTTGAATACTTATGTTTATGACAAAGTGAGTAAATACTTTTTACTGTGTGGGATCCACTAGTGTTATATTTGACTGCAGTGCCACCTAGTGGATATGATGGATCAGAAAGAAGGGACTATTGGTATTTTGTGATAAGTGCGTGTCTGCATCTGCAACTGACATATGGACATTCTGGTATACAGCACAGGCTCAGTACCACATTAGTTTTTATGCCATGTTCAGAGATTCACCAGGATTGAGAAATATGAAAGAATGTTTTTAAAATTTAAATGTTATTTGATAAAATGACATGAGAAATATTCAGGGGAAAATAAGAGAAATTATAACAATGATTATTGTCTCAAATTTATGTTTGCTTTTTACTGTACATTACATGGAGGCATGATTATACTTGGTGAGCTACTGTATCTATTGTTTATGTTATTTCCTCCATAGAATGTGGAGATCATGAGATCGCAAACGAAAAACATTGTGTAGTCCTCTGCTGACGTGAATGCAGGGGGTGAGTGCCCAAATGAAGATGATGACAAAAGCCATTGTTGTTGTAAAATAATTTAAGAAAATGAAAATACAATGTGCCAACTTTTACCATTCAGCTCCTCCACAGACTGTATCTCATGTCTTTGGCTTCCCCCCTCAGCACCTGCAGTAGGTCCCAGCTGCAGCAGTGCAGTCACTGTGCAGTCTGACTGAGGGAGGTTTTTGTACGGCTCTCTAACACTGTGTGAACACACAGCTACCACCACTGCAGTGTTCACCCTGACAGTAGTAATCTCCTGCATCTTCAGCCTGGACTCCACTGATGGTCAGAGTGAAGTCAGTCCCAGATCCACTGCCACTGAATCGATCTGGAGTCCCTGTGTAACGGGTGCTTGCAGCATAGATCAGTAGTTTAGGAGCTTCTCCAGGTTTCTGCAGGTACCAGGCGAGGTAGTTGTTGCCATACACAGCACTGCTGACTTTACAGCTCAGTGACACTGACTCTCCTGGAAGAACAGTTTTCACTGCAGGAGTCTGAGTCAAAGTGTACTGCCCTGTAGTTTCTAAAAGTATAGCAAAACAGAAAACAGAATTAGGAAATTCATTAAAGAGTTTGAGTAGGGCATTTTCAGGAACATTTCAATGTTAATTTCAAGGTGTAGAGTGGAATTATGCATAATAAATCTGTTTTACCTTGTGTACAGAAGGCAACTGCCCAGATGAAGATGGTAATAAAAGTCATTGTTGTTTTGGGTTCTTTCGCGATGAAGGGCAGCTCTCAGTCATGAAGTGTTAAACTCACAGGACTATAAACACTCCCAGAGCACTGAAGCATGTGCTGCCAATGCAAAGTGTCTCCTCTATGCAAATGCTTTTCCTGTGTACAGCTGGAGCTCTTAGGCAGGCAGTCAATTGTGATAAATTTTCTTAATCTTTTTCACACTGTAAAATACTGATAGTATTATATTATATCAGTATTTTATATCAGTATGCTTTTCTCTGGCACCGTGAGTAGCGTGCCATGACCCTACAGATCAGTCCAGTGCTACTGCAGAGACACTGAACAAACTACTGTCATGCATTTATGCAGCACTATCATTTCTGTAGTATCAACATTATGACACAAATTCATATGTGCAGATCAAGTATTAATACAGGAAGTGTAACAGGCAGTGCTGGACTTTTTCAGGATGGGCAGCACTGGCTGAAGCTGAGCATGCTGGGATTTCCAGTGGGAGAGGGAGGAAACAGGCCGATTGAGGCTGGCAGCAGGATTGCTGCTTTCAGACTGCAGTCTGTACAGAGACTTGTCTGTTCCCAGAGCCACTGCTATAGAGGGACTTGGCCTTTATTTTCTTTCACAGGGTGGGGAGGTTTGACAGACAGGTTTTAGAGACCAGAACAAATTAGAGAGCTCTGTCAGATTAACCAGCATTCTCCAGAGGGATGCAACTGACAGGACTCAGAGTCAGTGGGCCTGGGCTGGACCTTAAAATGCACAGTAGCACCTTAATGAATGTTTGCATGTCTTAGTACATAATACACTACTTTCACTTTCACTATTTTCATTGTTTTATGTTTTATGTATGTTGATAAATTGTGATGTCATAGAACCCAAGTGGAATGGAGAGGATTGCACATGGAGTATATGTATATGTGTGTGTGTGTGTGTTTATCAAATCAAATCAAATCAGTTTAGTAATTTGACACAGTTGTGCAGGAGAGTGAAAATCATAGTGTGCATAGTTCACATAGTTCACATCAACAGTGTTCACATCAACAGTGCAGTGAAGTAAAGACAGCAGTATGCACAATACACAATATACACTATAAACAATATACACAGTATACTCAATATATACAATTTACAAAGTACAATAACTACACTGTACATATAATGAACACATTAAATGCAATGTAGACATAATAGTTGGGTGTAATGGACACCAGATACAGAGATGAACTGTTGTTGGATCTATGCGGGAGAGTTCAGTGTCCTGATGGCCTGGTGGTAAAAACTGTCCCTGAGCCTGCTGGTCTGAGCTTTGATACTACAGTACCGTTTGCAGGATGGTAGCAGTGAAAACAGTTTGTAGCTCGGGTGGTTTGAGTTATTGATGTTTTTCCTCGCCTCCCTCAGGCAACGCTTGAGGAAATGACCTTGAGGGAGGGGAGTTCGGTCCCAAGGATATGCTGGGCCGATCGCACCACCCTCTGCAGTGCTTTGCGGTTGAGGGCGGTGCAGTTCCCATACCAGGCTGCGGTGCATCCAGTTAGGATGCTTTCGATAGCGCAGTTGTAGAATGACCTGAGGATGCGGGGGCTCATGCTGAACCTCTTCAAATGTCTGAGGTAGAAGAGGCGCAGCTGTGCCTTCTTCACCATCTTTTGAGTGCTCTGTCCATGTGAGGCCCTCAGTGATGTGCACACCAAGGAACTTGAAGGAGCTGAGCCTCTCCACGATGGTGCCGTTGATGGTGATGGGGGCATGTACTCCTTTTCGCTTCCTGAAGTCCACTGTCAGCTCCTTGGTCTTCACTACATTGAGGGAGAGGCAGTTTTCCTGACAGCAATGTGTCAGGGCACTGACTTCATCACGGTATGCAGACTCATCGCCGTGGGAGATGAGACCCACCACTGTTGTGCCATCAGCAAATTTCACAATGTTGGAGCTGTTAGTGGCCACACAGTCTCAGTGTAGAGGGAGTACAGGAAAGGGTTCAGCACACATCCCCAAGGAACCCTGGTGTTGAGTGTGATTGGTGATGAGGTGATACTGCCCAGTATCACCACCCGGTGCCGGTCTGACAGGAAGCTCAGGATACAGTTGCACGTGGAGTTGTTCAGGCCCAAGTCACGTAGCTTGCTGTGCAGCTTTGAGGCACCTATGGTGTTGAATGCTGAGCTATAGCCCAAGAACAGCATTCTCACATAGGTGTCTCTCTTCTCCAGGTGGGGCAGAAGTGTGCAATATTGGGGCTATTGCATCATCAGTGGACCTGATCTGACGGTAGGCAAATTGCAGTGGGTCCAGTGTGGTAGGCAACATGGTGCAGATAAAGTCCTTAACCAGCCTCTCCAAGCATTTTCTCACCATGGGTGTCAGAGCAACAGGAAGCCAGTCATTTAGACATGGAGACACTTTGGAGTTCTTGGGTACAGGAACGATGGTTGATGATTTGATATTAATGATATTGATATTAATGTCTGTGAATTCTGTTCTCCTGAATGAAATAATTTTGTTAATGGCAAAATCAGTTAGTGGTTACTACTTAGGGTTGGGAAGACTTAGGGTTGGGGTTAGGGTTAGATTTGCAGACTTTCACAGGTTGGGATTCTCTCCTGAAATCACTGATGCTATATTTGACTGCAGTGCCACCTAGTGGATATAGTGGATCAGAAAGAAGGGACTATCTACATTTTCTGATTGTTGCAGGCTCACACTTTATATGGGAAAACCAACATATGGACATTCTGGTATACAGCACAGGCATGATGCAGTATTACACGGCAAAAGGTTTAATGTCAGCTTCACAGATTCATCACTGGGAGTGAGAAATAGGAAATATTGTTTTTGAATTTTTATTTGATTAAATAATTTGAGTAGTATTCAGGTGAAATTAAGAGATGAATGCTAGATACTAATAATGATTCTCTTGTTCTCAAATTTATTCTGTCTCTTTATGCTACATTTCATGGAAACATTAAATATGACAAACTTCTGTGCCTTTTATTTCTGTTTTTTTCCCCATACACTGTCAGGTGTCATTGGCTTCCCCCTCAGCACCTGGGGCTTCCCCCTCAGCAGTGCAGTCGCTGTGCAGTCTAACTGAGGGGGGTTTTTGTACAGGTCCCTCACACTGTGTGAACACTCGGACACTATTAGGGTAGTGAAAACTCTGACAGTAGTAATCTCCTGCATCTTCAGCCTGGACTCCACTGATGGTCAGAGTGAAGTCAGTCCCAGATCCACTGCCACTGAATCGATCTGGAATCCCTGACTGACGGGTGCTTGCTAAATAAATGAGGAGTTTAGGAGCTTCTCCAGGTTTCTGCAGGTACCAGTGTAACCAGTCTCCATTAGAATCTCTGTACACAGCGCTGCTGACTTTACAGCTCAGTGACACTGACTCTCCTGGAAGAACAGTTTTCACTGCAGGAGTCTGAGTCACAGTGTACTGCCCTGTAATTTCTGAAAATCAGAAAACAGAAATAAAACAACAAATAAATAATTATGATTAGGGCATGATTGGTCAGTTTTATAAAGCAAATATTATTGAACTGAAACTTCTCCTTGTACATAATTTGATGGTTTGCAATTTCGTTAAATAAAACATGAACAAATGAACAAATAAACCCCTCTCACCCTGAGTGCAGAAGGCAACTGCCCAGATGAAGATGGTAATAAAAGTCATTGTTGTTGTGGGTTCTGTTGCCATGAAGAACAGCTCTCAGTCATGAAGTGTTACACTCACAGGACTATAAACACTCCCAGAGCACTGAAGCATGTGCTGCCAATGCAAAGGGTCTCTATGTAAATGCTCTTCCTGGGTACAGCAGGCACTAATAGCCAAGCAGTGCTGTGAAGTCAGGCGTGATGCTGGAGCAAAAGTAGGGTTTACAATAAATGAAGACGGATTAATGAATTTGCTGTAATCTGACTTTCATTCATAGAAAAATATTCAGTTTTAAAATGTTCAGAATGAGTTAACACTAATTAAAGAGAATTGTCTCATCTTGTACTTAAATGTCGCGTTACTGTGTTATTACTGTGTTATTATACCTTTGATGCTCTTTGTCTCCCTCCTGTGGTCAGAGTCAGTAAGTGCAGCCTGTGTCTGGTCTCTGTGTGATTCTGCTGACTCTCCTCTGAAGGGCAGATATCTGGAGTTCTGACATCTCCAGGCTCCTGCTTCATGGCATGGCTTCAACAAGGTGCTGGAAACATTCCTTAGAGATTCTGCTCCATGCTGACATGATAGCATCACACAGTTGCTGCAGATTTGTCGGCTGCACATTCATGCTGCGAATGTCCCGTTTCACCACATCCCAAAGGTGCTCTATTGGATTGAGATCTGGTGACTGTGGAGGCCATTGGAGTACACTGAACTCATTGTCATGTTCCTGGAACCAGTTTGAGATGACGTGTGCTTTGTGGCATGGCGAGTTATTCTGCTGGAAATAGCCATTAGAAGATGGGTAGACCATGGTCATAAAGGGATTCACATGGTCAGCAACAATACTCAGGTAGGCTGTGGCAATTAAACGATGCTCAATTGGTATTAAGGTGCCTAAAGTGTGCCAAGAAAATGTTCCCCACACCAATATGCCACCAGCTCCATCCTGAACCGTTGACACAAGGCAGGAAGGATCCATGGATTTATGGTTTGCGCCAAATTCTGACCCTACCATCTGCATGTTGCAGCAGATTCGTCAGACCAGGCGATGTTTTTCCAATCATCTACCGTCCAGTTTTGGTGAGACTGTGCCCACTGTAGCCTCAGTTTCCTGTTCTTAGCTGACAGAAGTGGTACCCGGAGGGGTCTTCTGCTGCTGTAGCCCATCCACCTCAATGTTTGATGTGTTTGATGTGTTAGAGTTCCTCACACGAGGCACCAGTTATGTAGGGAATATCACTATCCCCGTCGGTCATTTGGCAACGATAGTTAACATATTAACACAATGCAGACAAACACTGATGAAATGAAATAAACTAGAAGAGCAATGAAAGAATTAATGAATAAATGATGAAAAATGTTATTGACGGACCAAACAACATGGAAAGTGTAAACAACAAGGGAGTGTAAAGATAATGCTGTGTGTGAGTGTCCGATTGGGATCTCAGCCACTGAGTCAAACTACAGGAGATCATGAAGTGATAGCTGTAATTTGATGTGTGTGGACAAAACTTTATTTAGACATATGTTTAATGGTACAAGTTATTTTGACATAAGCTTAATTATTTTTAAGTCATTATAATCAGTTTCATAAGGTAATGGTAAGAGGGAAAATTTTTCATTGTATGAATAACAGATGTGTCTAAACGCATTTCGTACAAGATGAAGTCAGCTATGCGACTCAATGCCATTATGAATCAAAACTACTCATTGAATTATTGAGGAGAGCCAGTCCATTAGAGTTGAGACAATGGCAGCTCATTTGTTGTAAGTCTACTGGGGAGGCCACAGTCCATTTTCCACTGTCCACTGAGTTTGTCGCAGGTGACAGAGAGACACACACAGGGAGAGACTGGCGTGCCCAACCGTCGTTGGGCAAACAAACACGGTCCAGGTTTATCGCTGGAGGTCCACTTCTTCTGCCAGACACACATCATTGACGGGGTGATGTCAACTAGATCCAGTCGTCTTCGCATACGTAATAGCTGGCTTAACTCACAGCCTCCAACTTTGTGTTGGGTCACACTCATGCGTAAAGAAATGCGCTACATACTACCTGCAGCAAGGTCTTCTGAGTTTGTCGCAGGAGACAGAGAGACAAACACAGGGAGAGATTGGCGTGCCCAACCGTCGTTGGGCAAACAAACACGGTGTCCAGGTTTATCGCTGGAGGTCCACTGTCCTCACTGACAGCTTCCAACTTCGTGTTGGGGCATTTCGGTCTTCAAGGGTGCATCGTTTATTCTAGAGGGACCTGCTTCTAGAGCCAGTTATGGATTCATAATGGAGGGTGTTGGAAAGAGCTTGGCCGTCCAGAACTGGAGATGAGCTCGGGATGCATCAGTGGTTAAGGATTCTTCCACGTCCAGAGCTGGCTGAGTAAAAAAAACTCGAACCTCCAATTGCCGTGCAATCTGATCGGAAAATGGGAGCCCATGTAGACATTACACGGCAAAGACCTGAGAATCTCCAGTTAGCCCTGAGTGACTCCTGTTGGGGCTCAACATTGAAGTGCCAGGCACCTCAGAGGGGTTACCCACAATGTATGCAGGGCTGCACCAGGATATCTGTGTTTGTCTTAAAGAACAGTGTCACAAAGTCCATTTCTGATGGTTTTACATCTTGATAAGTGAATGAAGCTGATTTGAGTAAAGTCACATGCATTATATAAAGTGTAGAAGCATCTCATTGTGGAAATGTGGTCACTGCTGAAAATTTCAGTATTTCATTTCACTTCTTTTTTTTCAAATTTACACCACAGGAAATTATTACTGTGGTAGATTAGGCGTATAGGAAACATTACTGTGACGGACATGTCTGATGTGGATCAGGACTATAGGAGATGCTATTGGGTTTAACTTTTCTAACATTAAATTGGTTTTCATACTTGTCATTTTGTAATGTTTGTGACAATTCTCTGGACAAATTCTGCTCTACTTCCCTCTGCTGGTATGTTTTTCTCACCTCCTCTAAAGCCTGTGAGAATCCTCTTGCTGTTGTTTCTGCTGTTTCTGTGTAATATGGGACTACACAGCATGTATCATTATTATTATATAACTGAGGTATACCTGGAGAAACTGGAGAAATTGTATGACTGGATTTTCTGTGGCTCTCTGTCCTGTCATTGGTAGATTCATACAAAGAGGGTGCGATGCAGGGTTAAAATTCCATGAGAAACATGCTGCTTCATTAAAAGTATTTATTTATGTAGCTGTAGTTGTAGTTATACGCTCGGCACAGATTTCAGAAATGTATGTAAGGAATGTGTTACACACAGTTTACACCTCGTGTGCATCACTATGTTTATACAATGCTCTGAAAAACCCCAGCAGTCCATGAGATTCACAAGTACCTGTTAATTTATGAAAACTAAATTAACATGAACATTCAATACATCAGATAAATTAAGAAAAATACTGTGCATGAGGGACAAAGGAACATAAAAATGAAAATACAAATGTGTCAATTTTTACTGTTAATCTCCCCAGTCCTCTGCCTGGTGTCACTGGCTTCCCCCTCAGCACCTGCAGTAGGTCCCAGCTGCAGCAGTGCAGTCGCTGTGCAGTCTGACTGAGGGAGGTTTTTGTACGGCTCTCTAACACTGTGTGAACACATAGACACTGTTAGGGTAGTGAAAACTCTGACAGTAGTAATCTCCTGCATCTTCAGCCTGGACTCCACTGATGGTCAGAGTGAAGTCAGTCCCAGTGTCAGGAACGGGGATCGGGACACAAGCGCGGACCACCGGGTAAACGAAACCAAGCGTTTAATGACAATCGTTAGGCAGTTCGTAGTACAGGGGCAGGCAGGGTTCAAAAACACGGGAAGGCAGTCCGGGGGCAGATCCAGGATCGGGAGTCGGTGTAGGCAGAGTCGGTAACCAGGAGGGCAGAACAGGCAGACGGGACCAAAAACGGCAGGCGAAGGGCGAAGTCGAAAAAACAGGCAGGATTCCAAAACAGCGATCAGGCTTCAGGTTACTAGAGCGGGAACGAGACAGGACAAACTCACTGCAACGAACTAGCAACGAGACAGAGACACGTAGGGAAGATATAGGGCTGAGGTAACGAGGAGATGGGAGGCAGGTGAGCAGGCAGGCAGGTGCAGGCAATGAGGGAATCAGGTGGGCGGGGACCCGGCGGGGAGCCGGGCGGGGCAGGAACACAAGGAAAACAAAAGCACAAGGACAGGGAAAACAAAAACACTGCGGCTTAAGGGGGCGGAGCCCTGACACCCAGATCCACTGCCACTGAATCGAGTTGGAGTGCCTGAGTGACGGTAGCTTCCTGAATAGATCAGGAGTTTAGGAGCTTCTCCAGATTTCTGCAGGTACCACGACAGACATGGGTAGCTAAAGGAACCACCATAGTAACAACTACCATAAACAGTACTGCTGGCTTTACAGCTGACAGTGACTGTCTCTCCTGGTAGAACAGTTTTCACTGCAGGAGTCTGAGTTACAGTGATCTGTCCGCTGGATTCTGAAAAGAAAAAAAGAAATCCTATAATTACAGCATAGCAGTATGAACTACTAAAATTTGTAGATGTGGTTATGCTTATTTTGATATCTAGTTCGATTGGAGGATGTTATTTTAAAAATTGTAATTGTAAGTTAAATCCTCTTACCCTGTGTACAGAGGGCGAATGCCCAGATGAAGATGGTGATAAAAGTCATTGTTGTTGTGGGTTTTTTTGCCGTGAAGAACAGCTCTCAGTCATGAAGTGTTAAACTCACAGGACTATAAACACTCCCAGAGCACTGAAGCATGTGTTGCCAATGCAAAGTATCTCTATGTAAATGCTCTTCCTGGGTACAGCAGGCATTTATAGCCAAGCAGTGCTGTGAAGTCAGGTGTGATGCTGGAGCAAAAGTAGATTTTACAATAAATGAAGACGGATTAATGAATTTGCTGTAATCTGACTTTCATTTAGAGAAAAATATTCAATTTTAAAATGTTGACAATCAGAATGAGTTAACACTAATTAAAGAGAATTGTCTCATCTTGTATTTAAATGTCGTGTTACTGTGTTATTACTGTGTTATTACACCTTTGATGCTCCCTCCTGTGGTCAGAGTCAGTAAGTGCAGCCTGTGTCTGGTCTCTGTGTGATTCTGCTGACTCTCCTCTGAAGGGCAGATATCTGGAGTTCTGACATCTCCAGGCCCCTGCTTCGTGGCGTGGCTTCAACAAGGTGTTGGAAACATTCTTTAGATATTCTTCTCCATGCTGACATGATAGCATCACGCAGTTGCTGCAGATTTGTCGGCTGCACATTCATGCTGCGAATGTCCCGTTCCACCACATCCCAAAGGTGCTCTATTGGATTGAGATCTGGTGACTGTGGAGGCCATTGGAGTACACTGAACTCATTGTCATGTTCCTGGAACCAGTTTGAGACGACGTGTGCTTTGTGGCATGGCGGGTTATCCTGCTGGAAGTAGCCATTAGAAGATGGGTAGACCGTAGTCTTAAAGGGATTCACATGGTCAGCAACAATACTCAGGTAGGCTGTGGCATTTAAACGATGCTCAATTGGCATTAAGGTGCCTAATGTGTGCCAAGAAAATGTTCGCCACACCATTACACCACCACGTCCAACCAGAACCGTTGACACAAGGCAGGACGGATGCATGGATTCATGTTGTTTACGCCAAATTATGACCCTACCATCTGCATGTCACAGCAGAAATCGAGATTCATCAGACCAGGCGATGTTTCTCCAATCGTCTACCGTCCAGTTTTGGTGAACCTGTGCCTACTGTAGCCTCAGTTTCCTGTTCTTAGCTGACAAGAGTGGTATCCGGAGGGGCCTTCTGCTGCTGTAGCCAATCTACCTCAATGTTCAATGTGCTGTATGTTCAGAAATGCTTTTCTGCGTGGCACTGTTGTACTGTGTGGTTATTTCCGTTACTGTTATCTTCCTGTCAGCTTGGAACAGTCTCCTCTGACCTCTGTCATTAACAAGGTGATTTCGCCCACAGAATTGCCGCTAGCTGGACGTTTTTTGTTTTTCGCACCATTCTCTACACACTCTAGAGACTGTTGTGCGTGAAAATCTCAGGAGATCAGCAGTTTCTCAGATATTCAAACCAGCCTGTCTGGCACCAACAATCATCCCACGGTCAAAATCACTTAAATCAAATTTCATACCCATTCTGATGTTTGGTCTGAACAGCAACTGAACCTCTTGAGTATTTCTTCATGATTTTATGCATTGGGTTGCTGCCAGATGATTGGCTGATTAGATAATTGCATCAATGAGTAGGTGTACAGGTGTACCTAACAAAGTGGTCACTGATTGTGTATACAGATCTAAATATTTCACAGTCCTGTCACATGTGTGTGGAAGCCACATACTTCACATCCATGCTGTTCAGTCCCTCTACCTTAGAGGACTGCTGTTTTAAGAACCACTTCAGTGTTTTCCGGAATAGCAAACCTCCACATATTCTCCTTTACACATTCTCATCTGATGGCGGTTGTGCCAAGAATCATTTGGACATTAATCACTTTGAGTTGTGCTCGTAAAGGGAGCGTAGCTCTTCTTTCTCTCGCCCAAGCACATGGTTCCGTCCCTTTGGTCACTTTGAGTGGTGGGATATCAATATGACATGGCTGTGTATGATCACTGTCGTTACTTTGTATATTTTGTGGCTACCGAATGGGCACTAGTGTTCTTGTCATGAGGTCTCAAACCAAAAACATTGTGCAGTCCTCTGCTGACATCTAGTGGAAATTACAGCTTTAGTACTTCTTGTATTACAATGTATCGTCAAGTTGTGTGAAAGTAATAGGTTTCAACAAATTAACTTTCAGAGGTCGCGGCATTCTGTGATGGCACTCAAACAAGGTCATGCGAACAGCTGACGCTGTCCCCATTGGGATATCGATCTGGCCACTTCAAAGCAATGACTCAGCCAGGTGTTTCTTTTGAAGTTAAATTTTACCCAAACTATACTCCAAATACCATTTCTTTAAGGAGGTATGTGAAAATTACTTGAGGCTGTTTCTGGCAGCATGCTAATCACGGCTGATAGCTTGATAACAGCCGTTCCATGGTCAATTCTGACATAGGAAATGCCTTCTATGCTAACATGAGGCAAGACAAGATTTCACAAACAGGAGAGCTACACTGTAAAACCCAAAAGTGAAGACAAAACAGTGTTACAGAATGTGTGTGTCACAGTGGTCTGTAAAGTAAGGGATTCCACATGCATTATGTCAGAACATTGTTTTGTCTGAACAGGTTTACTATCAATCATTTTATCAACAGCTTTACCTTACTGGGAGCAAAGAGCTTACTGACAATGAATGTCAAAACAAATCTGTAAACCCTTCAACTGAAAACAAATTTCGTATATTTACAGTCTACAACTATGCAGGAAGGGGCCTTTCTGAAATAAAAAAATGTAACCTGAAGGAATGATTCTGTGTTTGTGTGTGTGTGTGCTTTCAAAATTCCCCATGCATGTATGAATGTATATGTATGTTTTCCCAAAAAACTTTCCTCTAAAAACCCATTCCACCTTTGCAGCGGTATAATTCATAATGGAAAGTTACTGTAAGTGTACTCCCCAGAACAAGGAAAACCTAAACATTCAGATATGTAAAAATGTAACTGGTTTCGAAATGAAACTGTCCATAAAGTGAAGGCCAGCCAGCGTCATTCTCTATTCTTGCAGGTCTGGCTGCTTCAGCTGAAGCTGCTTTGCTTGTGCAGAAAACAGTGAGGATACCAGAATTTCCATTTCAGCAAAAAGGATTTGTGTTTGTGTAAATTAATCAAACAAGGCAATGTAGACTGATTATACGAAAGCTTATCACTGTTGCTACTATTCCTACAGAAATTAACTTTCAGAGCCCAATTTTAATAGTGTAAATGTTAGTTTCTGATGGAATGTGAAATGGAAAAAAGTGCACCTTTAAACTTAGGATACTGTAGTTTTCTCTAGGGTTATAAATAAATCAGAAGGTTTCATCCTTAATGTTATGTATTTATTTAATTATTTATATGTATATATACATTATATTTAATAACTTTTTTTCTGTGCTGAACAGAAGCCATCTCATTAATTTCCTAAAAATACATTCTCATTAATCAACACAGGACTCTGAATGGTCATGAGGAGGTGAGAATAATGAATGGTTATTATTTCAGGGAAAGACTTAACTAGCTTTTCACAAGGATGGGATTCACACTTGAAATGACTGTTCTGTTTGACTGGGGTTCCCCCTCATGGATATTATGGTTTAGTCAGGAGGGGCTGGAATTTGTGTTGGGCTGCTTCCATACCTTTATTCTCATATACCTGTTATTAACACATACAGGTGGAAGATGAAAAAGAGAAACACCCAAAAAGTGTCACATAGTACAGAGCTGGGTCATTGAAAGCAGCCAGGATGATATGGAAACGATGGCATGGATATTCTGTCTTCTGATGAAATGAATGGACCCAGGCCATGCCAGCAAACTACAGCCGCTGAGTTCTCCTCTTGTAGCCATGCTGGCTCATCACAGCAGAATTATACAGACAAAGTCTGCTTATATATACATGATGAAAAGACTGTTGGGAAGAGATCTGCATATTTCACATGCCAGTCACAAAACACTACCTTCCCCCTCAGCACCTGCAGTAGGTCCCAGCTGCAGCAGTGCAGTCACTGTGCAGTCTGACTGAGGGAGGTTTTTGTACGGCTCTCTAACATTGTGTGAACACACCACCACTGTGTACACTCTGACAGTAGTAATGTCCTGCATCTTCAGCCTGGACTCCACTGATGGTCAGAGTGAAGTCAGTCCTGGATCCACTGCCACTGAATCGAGCTGGAATCCCTGTGTAACGGGTGCTTGCATAGTAGATGAAGAGTTTAGGAGCTTCTCCAGGTTTCTGCAGGTACCAGTGTAGGTAGTCGTTGCTATACACAGCACTGCTGACTTTACAGCTCAGTGGCACTGACTCTCCTGGAAGAACAGTTTTCACTGCAGGACTCTGAGTCACAGTGTACTGCCCTGTAGTTTCTGAAAGTATAGCAACACAGAAAACAGAATTAGGAAGTCCATTAAAGATTTTGAGTTCAGCATTTTCAGAAACACTTCATTGTTAATTTAGATGGAATGTAGAGTGGAATTATGCATAATAAACCTCTTTTACCCTGAGTGCAGAAGGCAAGTGCCCAGATGAAGATGGTGATAAAAGTCATTGTTACTGTGGGTTCTTTTTGGGCCATGAAGGACAGCTCTCAGTCATGAAGCGTTAAACTCAAAGGACTATAAACACTCCCAGAGCACTGAAGCATGTGCTGCCAATGCAAAGTGTCTTCTCTATGCAAATGCTCTTCCTGGGAATAACTAGAGCTCGTAGGCAGGCAGTCATTGTGATAAATTTTCTTATTCTTTTTCACAGTACAAAATACTGATAGCATAATCTCTGGAAAGGGTAATTTTTTAAAAATGTATTATACCCATGTATCATCGTGATTTAGAGCACAATGTATGCATTAAATTAGTGTCCTGTTCAGATAAATGTCCTCATACTACATACATAGTGCATGTATGTTAATGTGTTCGACTACAGGATGAAATTAATATATTCTTTGAATAAATTCTAACAACTATATTGTCCTGCACACAATAACTTATTGGAAAATGAAGGCAAACTCTTTAAGACATTGATCTCAGAATATTACATGTAATTAAATAGAAATGTTTATTTTACAGAATTACAGTTCAAAGGAAATAATCTTTTCCCTAGAAATTATGAGTGTAATGGTTGATATGAAGCAGCAGGGCAGTGCAGGTCAGGTCTGTTAGCAGCTCCTCATATGAAAGCAGGTGAGGTCTGGAAAGCTGACCCCCAAGGCAGGTACAGAGTGCTGTGTGATGTGCTCTTCCTCTGAGTCCTTTCTGGAGTCTTCCTCCTTTAGCCTGGAGCACATCTCATTATGTATGCTGTGATGCTGTGTGCATATGCACTCATAAGGTGCTGTTTGAAGCCACTTCTGGTACATTATTGTTGTGCAATGAAGGATCTTGTATGGAAAGAATCCATCATCCTGCCCTTTAAGAGTGATTGGGAGTTTCCACTGACTCTTATACTTTTATTAAGAACTTCAGCTGCCCTACAGGGTGGCAACACACATGCTCTCAGTCACTGATTCAAGCAGCAGGTGGCTCGGCCATCACGTGAAGGGGAGAATATCTCTGAGACCTCTTTTCTCTGGCACCGTGAGTAGCGTCCCATGACCCTACAGATCAGTCCTGTTCTACTGCAGAGACACTGAACAAACACGCTAAAACCCCACAGATGTCTGCTGGCTCTGAGTGTAAGCTGTGCCCTTCGGCCCAGGTTTGACCCCAGCCGTGTCATCAGCTGATGATGACCAGAAGGACACAGGGGTGGAACAGATTGGCTTGGCTGTGCTGGGGACAGGGGTGGGTTTGTCAGCAGGGGCTCGGCTTGCCACTCTCAGGCACCCTGTGAGTCAGCAGGCACCTTCAGGTTGCTTGGATGATGTCAGTGATGCCACGCCCATCCTCCATCTGCTGCTCAGCTCACTGCACTGGGTCACTTTCAGTGTGAAAAATAGGCTCTATGGGTGTATGAGTGTAACAGGGGGACTGCATTCACTGCACCCCATCACTGCTGCAGTACAGTGGGTGCCATGTTAATCTGCCACACCTGGACAGACTCTTGAAGTACATAGCAGTGCCTTAATAAATGTTTGTATGACCTATTGTTTGTTTTGAGCACTTCTTTTTTTTCAAATTTACACCACAGAAAATAATTACTGTGGTAGATTAAGCGTATTGGCGACATTCCTGTGACATTCCTGTCTCATGTGGATCAGGACTATAGGAGATGCTACTGGGTTTAACTTTTCTAACATCAAATTGGTATGTTTTTCTCACCTCCTCTAAAGCCTGTGAGAATCCTCTTGCTGTTGTTTCTGCTGTTTCTGTGTAATATGGGACTACACACCATGTATCATTATTGTTATGGCAGAGGTGTAACTGAGAAGGAAACTGGAGGAATTCAATGACTGGATCTTCTGTGGCCTGTTCTCTGTCCTATCATTGGTAGATTCATACAAAGAGGGTGCAATGCAGGTTAAAATTCCATGAAGAACATGGTGCTTCATTAAATATATTTACTTTACAGTTGTAGTTGTAGTTACAGTATATAGTTGGCACAGAATTCAGAAATGTATGCATATGAGGAAAGTCTTGCACACAGTTTATACCTTGTGGGCATCACAATGTATATACAGTGTTGTGAAAAAGCCCAGCAGTACATGAGACTCACAAGTACCTGTTAATTTATGACAATTAAATTAACATAAACATTCATACATCAGATAAATTAAGAAAAATACTGTGCATGAGGAACAAAGGAAAATAAAAATGAAAATACAAATGTGTCAGCTTTTGCTGTTAATCTCCCCTGTCCTCTTCCTCCTGTCATTGGCTTCCCCCTCAGCACCTGCAGTAGGTCCCAGCTGCAGCAGTGCAGTCACTGTGCAGTCTGACTGAGGGAGGTTTTTGTACGGCTCTCTAACACTGTGTGAACACTAGATCACTACCAGGCAAATGAAAACTCTGACAGTAGTAATCTCCTGCATCTTCAGCCTGGACTCCACTGATGGTCAGAGTGAAGTCAGTCCCAGATCCACTGCCACTGAATCGATCTGGAGTCCCCGTGTGATGGGTGCTTGCTGTATAGATGAGGAGTTTAGGAGCTTCTCCAGGTTTCTGCAGGTACCAGTGCAGGTAGTTGTTGTTGAACACAGCGCTGCTGACTTTACAGCTCAGTGGCACTGACTCTCCTGGAAGAACAGTTTTCACTGCAGGATTCTGAGTCACAGTGTACTGCCCTGTAATTTCTGAAAATCAGAAAACAAAAATAAAATGTAATTAGGGCATGATTAGTCAGTTTCATGAAGCCAATATTCTTTAACTTAAACTTCTAATTTTATGTATGAGATGGTTTGCAGTTTGTTAACTAAATCAATGAATCAATGAACCCCTCTCACCCTGAGTGCAGAAGGCAACTGCCCAGATGAAGATGGTGATAAAAGTCATTGTTGTTGTGGGTTCTGTTGCCATGAAGGACAGCTCTCAGTCATGAAGTGTTAAACTCACAGGACTATAAACACTCCCAGAGCACTGAAGCATGTGCTGCCAATGCAAAGTGTCTTCTCTATGCAAATGTTCTACAGCGGGCACATGTAGCCAAGCAGTGCTGTGAACTGTGGTGAACGGTGTTGTGTGCTGTGATGGAGAGGAGTCAGAACACATTGTGATTACCCTATTGCAACTGTTTTATGACTCTGTAAACTAGTCATTGCCACCTTGTCTGTGTAATTATGTAACAGTGTGTCAGTGTAGCTATTTCTGATGACTGAATGTTTACCAATTCATACTTTCACAAAGGAATATGACCTGCTGTAAAATGTCACATATTCATGAAAGCAGATTATCAAGAGTAGCTTGAACAAAAGAAACAGCATACCAGTTTATGTATTCATGGTAATTCCCTTGTTTGTTTCAGTGTGTACGTATAGTAACTCCACTACTGACAGTCACAGTTATTTGGTTTGAAAGGTTTCTTTAACCTTTTCTATAAACTATGATGTGATTGTTAAAAAACAGGTGTTTAATTGAATAGCCTTCCATCATGAACCAAAGACAAGACAGAAGCAGTAAAAGTACATGTCTATACATGAACATTATATTTAAGGGGCTGGTCGCTGTCAGAGTGTTTGTACAGTAACTTCACTAGAGATACAGATGGTGATTTTTACTCACAGTTTTATTTCTGCTGGTAAATCTATGAGTGTCTCTCCTCTCACATGCATCATTGTGGAAATGAGGTGAAACACTACACAATGTGGTCACCGCTGAAGCATGTCTATTTGGATCATACAGGGCATTACAACATGAGCTTAGCCAGTGACAGGCCCATTACAGATAGTGATAGCAGCTGCCATGACTCCACTGCCCCTGTAATGGAAGCAGCACAGAACTCTCACTGAGAGGAAAGGCAGCTCAAACGGCCATGTTGAAAACAGCAGTGGCTTTAGCAAAACCCTCACACAGAAACCATTCCTGCAGCTATTGGCAAGATGATGCTCATGGACCTGCAGCCTTACTCTGTTGTGGAGGATGTCAAACTGCTACAATTGCTTGAACCAAGAAAACAATCCCACAATGCACTTTTTACTACAGCAAAACAGCGCCTGACAAAGTTGTAATTAAACTCCTGAGAGAATCTGTCAACAGATGGACTGCATGATCAGCTACAGGTCACACACGGACATGCTTGTGTGCTACACAGTATCAGTGTAATATTACACTGCGAGACTGGTGATGGCAGGATCTCAGATTCATTACTGGAAATGAGAAATATCAGACAATGCTAATATAATGAGACTAGAAATACTAATATAATGCTAATATAATGAGATTATGCCAGAAATGTTCAGGTGGAAATATGAGATAAATGGTAAATAAGAATATTAATTCCAAATACTTCTTAATTTTTCAAGTCTGCATTTTTAATATGCTGATGAAATGTACATCTTGTGAATATGATTTCCTCCACAGACTGTGTCTCATATCAGGAGTAGATTCACAAATGCTGCTCTTCCCTTCCCTCCGGTGGCCAAATCCACAAGTGCTGCACTTCTGCACACTTCTGTCTGGTTGAGGTCAAGAAGCCAACAGGTCAGAGTTCATGTGTCCTGCTCCAGAGCAACTTCCTTAAAAGTGCTGGTAGACTTTATGAAGCATCAGCATCTGCTACAAGATTTGCAGCATCAGTGAGTTTCCTGCCACCTACCAGGGCCTTTCCAGTGAGGAGAGCATCAGTGTCTATCAGCAGTATTGGAGAAGCTCATAGTGAAACTAGAGAAGTATGTGGTTGCTGTGTAGACCAATATGTATGTTTATTTCATTATTTTTTCAGCACAATAGAATGTTCAGTGGTACATTGTTTATGACAGTAGCCTGGATGGCATGTTAGGGATTCTGCATATATTTCTATGGGAATGTCTTTGTGTTTGAAGGGCTGTTATTCTGAGTATTGGGCAAATAATCTCACAGAGCTCAAGCAACCTGCTCCACATGGGGTAGAATATGTGCATCAGATTCCGCATGTATAACATGTATAACTCTTGGTTAAGAGGTGTGGGAGGAAATATAACAAGAAGGAGAGGTAGAGATCTTGATAAGGAATACTACTGGGCATGTTAGTGTGGATACTGGACTGTTCCGTGGGCTGGGTCAGTTATTTTCAATGGGTAAACAGGTCTTGCAATATGTGAAGACAAATGTAATTTGAAAATGTTTCATTTAGGACAAAATGTGAAATATTATAGTTAGTGTTTGATCTGATACGGCAATAATGGGGGGGGGGGGGGGGGGGGGGGTATATCCTGGTGACATGAAAGCTTTATTATTTATTGTTGATTTATCATCAACCTACTTCACAGTTTTCACAATATTTTGTTTGCTTGCTTTTTTTAAATAAGTATTTCTGATTGTATTTCTCATGACAAATCATAATAATGGTCTTCAGACTGTGTCTGGTGTCACTGGCTTCCCCCCTCAGCACCTGCAGTAGGTCCCAGCTGCAGCAGTGCAGTCACTGTGCAGTCTGACTGAGGGAGGTTTTTGTACGGCTCTCTAACACTGTGTGAACACATGGACACTATTAGGGTAGTGAAAACTCTGACAGTAGAAATCTCCTGCATCTTCAGCCTGGACTCCACTGATGGTCAGAGTGAAGTCAGTCCCAGATCCACTGCCACTGAATCGATCTGGAGTCCCTGTGTGACGGGTGCTTGCACTATAGATGAGGAGTTTAGGAGCTTCTCCAGGTTTCTGCAGGTACCAGTTTAGCCAGTTGCTGCTATACACAGCACTGCTGACCTTACAGCTCAGTGACACTGTTTCTCCTGGAAGAACAATTTTCACTGCAGGAGTCTGAGTCACAGTGTACAGCCCTGTAGTTTCTGAAAGTATAGCAAAATAGAAAACAGAATTAGGAAATTCATTAAAGACTTTGTTTTTGGCATTTTCAGGAACATTTCAAGGTGTAGAGTGGAATAATGCATAATAAACCTCTTTTACCTTGAGTGCAGAAGGCAACTGCCCAGATGAAGATGGTCATAAAAGTCATTGTTGTTGTGGGTTTTGTTGCCATGAAGAACAGCTCTCAGTCCTGAAGTGTTAAACTCACAGGACTATAAACACTCCCAGAGCACTGAAGCATGTGCTGCCAATGCAAAGTGTCTTCTCTATGCAAATGCTCTTCCTGGGTACAGCAGGAACTTATAGCCACGCAGTGCAGTGTAATGTGTATGATTTAGAACATAAGAACATCAGAACATATGATGACGAGAACAGGCCATTCAGCCCAACTAAGCTCGCCATTTCTTAATTAAAGAGTATCCAAAACTGCATCAAGTCAAGACTTGAACACAGCAAGGGTCTCTACCTCAACTACATGACCTGGCAACCTATTCCATGTATTGATAACTCTTTGTGTAAAATAATATTTCCTTATATCAGTGCGGAACTTACTCTTAACTAGTTTCCATTTATTTCCTCTTGTTTTACAGACTGAACTCACCCTAAAGAATCTATTATAGATAACCTTATTGATTCCTTTTATAAATTTAAATATCTCTATTAAATCACCCCTAAGCCTCCTCTCGCTTAGTCTAAATAGTCTAAATTAGTCTAAAGTTAGAGGGAGTATGTAAAGTAACTTCTCTGTGTTGTTTTTTTTATATATTTAATATAATATATATTTAAGTCATACGCTCACCTGTAATCCCCTTGCTACGGGTGAGCACTGGCTTTTGCTGGGCAGGTTGCCATGAAATGCCCAGGCTGACCACAGTACAGGCACACCCCAACGCTGATCCTCCTCTGACGCTCAGCCGGGGACAGGCGAGTCAGGCGAGTGCGGTCGACTTGCATCGGCTCCGGGGAAACAGGTGGCGGTGTAGCAGGGCTATGTGTCGCTGGCGTGGGCAGGGGCTCACGAGAGGGGCTCCGCGGTCCACTGGCTACTCTCTCCCGGCGCCGCTGTGACAGGCGCTGGTCAATGCGGATGGCCAGATCCACCAAGGCGTCAAAGCTGACCAGCAACTCCCGAGTGACCAGCTCATCCTTGATGGTCTCCGAAAGGCCATGGAGAAAGGTGTCGTACTGCGCCTCCATGTTCCATCCGCTGCTGGAGGCAGCGAGGGTGCGGAAGTCAATCGCATAATCAGACACTGACCGGCGCCCCTGGCGGATCAGGAGCATCTCCCTCGCGGCTTCGCACTGTCTTTAGAGCGGTCGAAGACCTTTCTCATCTCCTCGGCGAAGGTGGCGAAGGAGTGGCAGAAAGGGGTGTCGCCATCCCAGCCCGCAGTGCCCCACTCCCTGGCACGTCCCGTCAACAGGGTAATAACGTAGGCGATCCTCGCCCGGTCCGTGGGAAATGTGGAGGGTTGGAGTTCGAAAACCAGGGAGCACTGGGAGAGGAACGACCGACAGGTCCCCGGATTCCCCGAGTAACATTTGGGAGGTGGCAATCGGGGTTCCCGGCTCGGGAGAGCTGGTGGGGCAGACGGGGGAGCTGCCGCAGGCGGTGCGGGGCGGTTCTCCTGGCTCAGCTGCTCCAACTGCTGCAGCTGGGACGTGACGCCGGCAAGGTTGGTGGCAAAACTCTCCAAGGACCGGCCGATGGCTTCCAGCTGGCTTTGATGGCCCCCCAGCAATGCGCCCTGCAGCTCCAGTGCAGCCTTCAGCTGGGGTAGGTCTGCTGAGTCCATGGTGGCCAGTTCATACTGTAACGGCTCAGGTAAGGACTCAGTCGCAGACTAAGAGAGCTTCAGGTTCCAGGCGGGTTTATTAATAACGTCAGGCAAGATGCGAAACAAAAGCAGGCAGGGTCGAAAACCGGAAGGCAGTCCATGGACAAAAACAGGGTCGGTAACAGGAGCAGGCAGGGTCAGGAACCGGGCAGGCAAATGATCAGGCAACGGGACAAGACGGCAGGCAGAAAAGGAGGACGAAGAGCAGGCAGAGTCAAACACGGTGAAATCTGAAATCGAAAAAACGGCGGGGACGAAACAGGTACAGAAACGCTGAGACGAACTGGCAAACAAGACAGAAACAAGCAGGGTAGAAATAGGGCTGGGCTAATGAGGAGATGGGATGTAGGTGGGCAGGCAGGCAGGTGAAGGTAATGGGGCAATCAGGTGGGCGGAGACCAGGCGGGGAGCATGGCGGGGCTGGAACACAAGGAAAACAAAAAGCACATGGACAAAAACACCACAGCTAAGGGGGCGGAGCCCTGACACACAGAATGCTGTGTAACATGTATGATTTAGAGGGAGTATGTAAAGCAACTTTTCTGCATTGTTTTTATCAAAGTTTACATTATGTAAAGTTTGAGTTTTTGTCAGAATATCTTACTGACCACTCATGTTTTACTAATCAACAGTTTAAACAAATATGACTTATTTCTGTAAGAAAACATCAAACATTTTACCAGATGTTAAGAAATCCCATTGAAGCCTATTAAAATCATTACTGCTTCCTTGGCATAATTTCATATTCACTGTAAGTACCTCTTAGCCTTGAGTTGCCATGTTGCTGATGAGGTACAGGCAGTTCTTACACGTAAAGGTGTACAAGGTCCCGTGTCAGAAGGTGGCATATATATGTAGATGATCCTGTGATTACTTGCATGGTGGGGCTGTAAAACAGTTCTTGTCAATGAGGTAATTAGTAAAAAAAAAAAATAAATAGCAAATGAGTGAAGAAGCATAAAGAGAGTTAAGTCTCACATTTCTAGATAAGTTATTTGTATGAACATGTATCTATTTGTAATTGTTAACCAGCACAGTAAAAAAGTTGAAAACTTACAGAAGCCTTTGTCATGGTAATATATGCGGTAAGTCCGTTGTGATAGGCTGAAGGGAGGAAGGGATTCAAGGGAGGGAGGACACAAGTCCAGCTGTTTGAAGCAACTCCAAGCTGAGTCAAAACATTGCGTCTGCCGCATTAAACCACGTCTGGGAGCACTGAAACCATGTGTAACTAACTGAGGTGCCAGGCAATTGCCATAATGATACCTTTGGAATAGTCTATCTCCAGCACAACAGACATGGGCTACCTCAAAGGAGGTGGACATTATAAAAGAAACAAGTGAGTTAAGTTTACAGTTTCATGATGTACGGTATGTGAATAATTCACACGTGTCTATGGCACCATTCTCATGACACACATACTAAGATATATGCTTCTGTCTTCTGCTTTCTGTGCAAGGAATACAATCTAGTGACTGTGATGTATGTACTTGTCCCTTGAAATTTGAAATTAACCCCTTGAAATTCAGGTAACATCATCTGTTCCAGTACATTAAGTCAATATTAACTACCACTGGGAATCGTTGTAAGAGGATTACCCTGTTACTGTGTAATTCTGCTACTGTAGACTATATACCTAGACTAGATTATCCTCTATGAACTACTGAGAACTAAACTGCTAATGCTAAGATCTACACCATTAACACTAAGAATCACACCTTGCCCAGCTAATCCTGAGACTTTCATTACTGCCCAACTGACACTGAGACTAACATTACTTTTACTACTGCCCTTAGGGCTTGTCCACTGAACCAGTTAATAGATCATCAATGAGAGGTAGAGAATAGTGTTCATCAGCTAAAACTGAGTTTACTGTGACCTCATTACCTGAGAAGCTTGTCTTTTTTTTTAGTTGGGACAATTGCAGTGGCTTATTCACACACCCTCACTGGTTCCAAAACACCACTGTAGCTTGACCTCCACTTTCAGCCTGATGGCTTGTGGCACAGATCTGGCACTCAGACATTTTGACAGCCTGTCTGGTATAACGTTCTACTTCACTGTAATGTCCTTCATGCTGCCTAACTCCCCACTGAATGTAACTCCAGGCTTCTTCAAAATTCCACCAAGTTTGGTTTCCTATTTTCCAGTCATGTGGACTTCCTACCAGTGTAGCGGCATCTTCTCCAGCCATTAGTGTTCTGGTAAAGAAATGAACAGTCTTAGCATTGCCTTCTGTACGGTGAGCTCCACTGTAACATCAACCACTCCCTCCACAGGAACAGCCAGTAGATCATCAGTGTTATCTCCAAGTAGTGATGTCACCCAGTTGTGAAACAGCCTGAAACGACAGACGTTTCTCTCCTTCAGAAATGCTACAGTAGCAGTCTGCTCTGCATCGGTGCTCCATGGCAACAGGTGACATTAGCTGGAGACACTGGCTGCACGGCACCAACATGGCGTATGAGTTTCCCCTCTAATCCACCTCCTGTTGTTCCCCATGCCAGCCTTCTTTGCTGCTGCCTTTGCTTTCTCACAGTGTCACTGTGTCCCCTCTCTCTCCCTCTGTGTGATGCTTTAAGTCTTTGCATGCTGTCTGGCCCCAGCGCTACCATGGCTGCCTGCTAACTGTTCTGTGTTTAAATGTTTGACTGTGTAACACACACAAACTGAGCAATGCTTTCCCCCTCCCCCTCAGCAGCTGTTCATACAATGTTGAAAAAAAGTTTTCATGATGAACTTATATGACCTTAACAAATAGCTGGGCTTTGCAGTTACCTGTTAAATTCTCTGAAGAGTAAAATAAAATGGACATTAACTTTTCAACAGATATTGCTAATTAGGGTACAAAGGACAGCAAGTATACTATAGAATGGCTTTCTTTTACTGTTGCTCTGCTCCATAGACTGTATCTGGTGTCATTGGCTTCCCCTCAGCACCTGCAGTAGGTCCCAGCTGCAGCATTGCAGTCACTGTGCAGTCTGCCTGAGGGAGGTTTTTGTACGGCTTTCTAACACTGTGTGAACACTGGGCCACTGTGAAAACTCTGACAGTAGTAATCTCCTGCATCTTCAGCCTGGACTCCACTGATGGTCAGAGTGAAGTCAGTTCCAGATCCACTGCCACTGAATCGATCTGGAGTCCCCGTGTGACGGTTGCTTGTATAATATATCAGGGGTTTAGGAGCTTCTCCAGGTTTCTGCAGGTACCAGGATAGACAGGGTGGGCTACAAGCAGGTACAGTACTGGTTTTACAGCCTACAGTGACTGTCTCTCCTAGGATAACAGTTTTCACTGCAGGAGTCTGAGTCACAGTGATCTCTCCTTTGGATTCTGAAAAAAATAAATAGGTAAATAATAACTACAATTAAATAAACATTTCTGAACATAAGATACATATTTGTCAAATATTATACAAATCATAATTTATGGGTATTCACTGCTATATTGCATTTTCAATTCATTATTCCACATGATGTCAAAATTGTCCACTTACCCTTACAGAGGGTGAGTGCCCAGATGAAGATGGTGATAAAAGTCATTGTTGTTGTCGCTGCTGTTGTCATGAAGAACAGCTCTCAGTCATGAAGTGTTAAAATCACAGGATTATAAACACTCCCAGAGCACTGAAGCATGTGCTACCAATGCAAAGTTTCTCCTCTATGCAAATACTCTTCCTGGGTACAGCAGGCACTTTAGCCAAGCAGTTATCACTGGCTCAGTACACTGTAAAAAAGGAAAAGTTAAGAAAACTCAAAAATACAAGGCAACTTGCTGCACCAGATTTTTGAGTTTTGAGGCCAACTCAAACTTCTAAGTTGCAGCAGACACCAGCCATAGTTGTGCCAACTAACGATTCCTTGTTCTCCGAATTTAGCTTTCATAGTTATAAAAACTTCTAAATTTAAGTTTCCCATGCTAAGAATTTCAAGAAAAACAGAAGTTGTGCCAACATATTGTCTTTTGTTCAGTTAGCTCCTTGTTCATATACATAAAACTACAAATTTAATTTTAATTTAACACATTATGAATTCCTATCAACAAATGTTGTGCCAGCACTGTAAAAAACAGGTCAAGAAAACTCAAAAATTCAAGGCACTAGATTTTTGAGTTCTGAGGCAAACTCAAACTTCTAAGTTCTGAAGAAAACCAGCCATAGATGTGCTAACTAATGATTTCTTGTTCAGGTAATTTATCTTTCATATTTACAAAAAATTCATACTAAGAAATTCAAAGAACTACAGTTGTGCCAGCTTGTCTTTTGTTCGGATAACTTATCTTTCATATGAGTAATAACTTCACATTTTAAGTTTTACATTACATGCAAGAATTCCAAACAACAAAAGTTGTGCCAACTAATTATCTTTTTAAAAATGACAAACAAACCAGTTCCATTAACATGTTTATTTTCAACATGATAGTAATTGTTCTATAAATCCAATATTGCAGAAAAAAATAATGCAAATAGACCCTTCTGCATCTTACATTATCTCAAAGAACAATAGAACACAAACACATTACTTTTCTTTGAGGAGTCATAACAGGATCACTTCTGCTATGGTCAAAAGAGGTCATGTCCTTTCATCAAGAGAAGAAAAAAAATCAACACAAAAATATAACCAGGCCAGCATAAGAAGAAAAAAAAAACTTCCCAATTTAGAGTAAGAGCTTGGTTTTCAAGCTTCTTTCACGTTGTGAACAACTGGTGGTAAGTTCCATGAAGGTGTGCTGAATACATTCAAAGGTATACTTACTGTTCTTTTGGAAACTCCATGTTCAAGGCATAGAGCAGGCCGAAAAGGTAGGCAAATGCAGTGGGGAGGTGTGAGATACCTGTGAGGACAATGGCCTCTTCCAACACAATGGCTGTGTTGATGACTGTGGGCAGCAAGGTAGGTCCATCATCATCTTCAAGAACAGTGAGGATACCCATCTTGACACCTTTGGTATGCTCATCATCTGCATCAGTCACCTGTTGAAACCAGAAAGTTTCACCAAATTTAGACTGAAATGCTGCTGTACAGCAATCAACCTAACAAGAATAAAGAAAGTGTAAAAACCAGAGTAAATATTGGGAAGAATGTGTGTGTACCTTTTCAGCTAGCCTAGTAATAATAGATTATTTGCAGGTATAGTGTTCATCTTGAGATTCTGGCTACATTTTAAACCCAATTTCTAACCATAGATCACAGGCATAGAAGATGATAAACAGTATGTACATGACAGTTAATGTGAACCTGTTATTGAGGGAAAAGGTCATACTCACTCACCAGGCACATCAGGAAAAGGTTATTGGAATTCTCATGGACATACTGTACTTCCTCAGGAAAAAAAAAAAAAACCCTCCTTTGAAATATGAGAGGGGATCTGTATTTCATACATTTAGGCTTTTTGAATCCATACATTTCCCAAGAAAAAGTTATTTTAATGTAAATAATTAGTGTAGTTGCCCGAGTGCATTTGAAGGGAGGGGAGAGGGGAGAGGGAGGCGGCAAGACCAATGCACAAAAATTCCTGATTTTGCTTCGCTTTGATTTTTAAACTCCTGTATCTCCGTGAATTTTGGCTCTACACGCATAAATTATACACCAAAACAAAGGATACCTTGTGCACACTCCAACCATGTCTTCGGTTCAGTGAGACAGTTAAAAAAAAAAGGCTAATTTTACCCCCATTCAAAACTATAGGTGAGAACAGTGGGAGTATTTCACTTCTGTGTTTGAAAATACATTTTTTATACTGCCGTATCTCCCCTACATGTGTAAATTATACATCAAAATAGAGGTACACTTGTGCAGATTCTCACAATCTTCAGTTCAGCACTGTGATGAACAATTTTTGAAGTATGAGCCAAAATAGTCGCTGAATTCAGTCTCCTCTCTAAGTCATGTCTACACATTCCTTTGTCAGGGAGCTCACAGCATCAGACACAGAGAGGGGAAACGGTACATGGCAATTCATATGCTCAATAATGTACACAGGCAACCACACACCACATTTTCTTCAGAATATGCACACAAATACAAATACAAAAATACAAATACAAAAATAAAGCAAAAGGAAGAAAAAATGATGATGAAAAAAATGTAATTTGCAAAGATAGTAACTCACAGAATCACCAGTATAGTTAAATCTTTGATTGGCAGAACAGTTTTGGAAATGGGTGTGTATAAAGAGGCCTTGCACCCCCGCCCCTCAGACTTCAAATATACTGAGAGTTTGCCGAATGTATTAATTCATCATACTTGCGGTACAATTGATCTCCTCTACAGACTGTGTCTGGTGTCATTGGCTTCCCCCTCAGCACCTGCAGTAGGTCCCAGCTACAGCAGTGCAGTCACTGTGCAGTTTGACTGTGGCAGGTTTTTGTACGGCTCTCTAACACTGTGTGAACACACAGCTACCACCACTGCAGTGTAGACTCTGAAAGTAGTAATCTCCTGCATCTTCAGCCCGGACTCCACTGATGGTCAGAGTGAAGTCAGTCCCAGATCCACTGCCACTGAATCGATCTGGAATCCCTGACTCACGGGTGCTTGCTAAATAGATCAGGAGTTTAGGAGCTTCTTCAGGGTTCCGCTGGTACCAGTGCAGGTAGTTGCCATAATAATCCTTGTACACAGCGCTGCTGACTTTACAGCTCAGTGACACTGACTCTCCTGGAAGAACAGTTTTCACTGCAGGAGTCTGAGTCAAAGTGTACTGCCCTGTAGTTTCTGAAAATTACAGGAACATAAAAAAAGATGAATCAATTTGCTCAGCACTTAAATTTGGAGAATTTAAACAGCTTCTTGTTGTACATGAATTATGAAATGTACATTTCATTTAAGCCTTAAATTCACATTGACAAAATAATTGAAATAAATAAAAAAAATGAAAACCCTTCATTTCAAGTGTGCAACCTTGTATGGCAACATTTATATCAAAATTTTAAAGAATTTTAAAATTCTTGTATAATATGCAGATATCTCCATTTCTCCCATAATTCCTCACTTCCTCTCTGTGGTGCTGGGAGGGGCGGGGCTGGCTGCACAGGGGCTGGTGCTGTGGGGTTTCCCTGCTGGAGTTTGCGCTTCTTTCTTGAGTTTACATTTACATTTATTTAGCAGACGCTTTTATCCAAAGCGACGTACAAAAGTGCATACAGTAAGTATAGCGACAGTACGGGGACAGGATGTGTACAGTTCCACAATGAGACAGTAGTTTTCAGCTGAGAGGTCTGTTTGAGGACACAGTACTATCTGATTTGTACAACTACAGCGTATAGGGCAACTAATAAGATACACCTTCAAACTTCAAACAGCTCAATGAGTGTCAGAGTAAAGGCGGTGACAAGAAAACAATTCAAAAAGCACACAGCAATTTACAACAACACTGATTGGGGGGGCAGCAATTGTGTGCTGGGTCAGTCCAGGTAGAGTCTGAAGAGGTGCGTGTTCAGACCCCGTGTGAAGGAATGGGATGATGGAGCTGTCCGTAGCAGGACAGGGAGTTCGTTCCACCACTGGGGAGCGATGTAGGTGAAACGCTGATGTCTAGCAGAACGAGTACCTCCTGCCTTGACCATGCAAGGAGCGAGGCGTCCAGTTGCTGCTGAGCGCAGGGGTCGGGCTGGTGTGTAGGGCTGGATAAGTTCTTGGAGGTAGGCTGGGGCTGTCCTGTTGATTGCAGAGAAGGCGAGGGTCAGGGTCTTGAATCTGATCCTGGCAGCGACAGGAAGCCAGTGGAGGGATTTCAGCAGGGGAGTAACATGGGAGAATTTGGGGAGGTTGAAGATTAGTCGGGCAGCTGCATTCTGGATGAGCTGGAGAGGCTGGGTGGTGCAGGCTGGGAGGCCTGCAAGGACAGCGTTGCAGTAGTCTAGACGAGGGGGCACTGGCCTGGACAAGGAGCTGCGTCGTGTATGTTGTCAGGAACGGACGAATCCTCCTGATGTTGTGGAGGAGGAATCGGCAGCCCCGTGACGTGAGAGCAATGTGCTCCTTGAAGTCCAGATTGCTGTCAAGGATGACGCCCAAGCTCTTTGCTGACTGAGAGGATGCTATTGTGGTGCCATCGATGGTGATGGAGAGGTCTTGCAGGGGGGAAGGGACGGCTGGGATGAAGAGCAGTTCTGTTTTTCTGAGGTTCAGCTTTAGATGGTGGGATGACATCCATTTGGAGATATCAGCCAGGCATGCAGAAATTCTTTCATTGACGTGGAGGGAAAGAGAAAGAGTTGGATGTCGTCAGCGTAACAGTGAAAGGACAAGCCATGTGATTTAAATGTTACTTGATAAAATGACATGAGAAGTATTCAGGTGAAAATAAGAGACAGATGCTAAATTATATCAATGATTCTTGTCTCAATTTTATGCTTTTTACTGTACATTACATGGAGGCATTATTATACATGGTGAGCTACTGTATCTATTATTTATGTTATTTCCTCCACAGACTGTGCCTGATGTCATTGGCTTCCCCCTCAGCACCTGCAGTAGGTCCCAGCTGCAGCAGTGCAGTCACTGTGCAGTCTGACTGAGGGAGGTTTTTGTACAGGTCCCTCACACTGTGTGAACACTCGGACACTATTGGGGTAGTGAAAACTCTGACAGTAGTAATCTCCTGCATCTTCAGCCTGGACTCCACTGATGGTCAGAGTGAAGTCAGTCCCAGATCCACTGCCGCTGAATCGATCTGGAGTCCCTGTGTGACGGTTGGTTATTTTATAGATCAGGAGTTTATGAGCTGTTCCAGGTTTCTGCTGGTACCAGTGGAGGCGGTTATCATATGGAGCAGAGCTGACTTTACAGCCCAAAGTGACTGACTCTCCTGGAAGAACAGTTTTCACTAAAGGAGTCTGAGTCACAGCGTACTGCCCTGTAGATTCTGAAAATCAGAAGATCACAGCAATTGAAGGAGATGATTAGTCAATAAATTAAGGCATTCAGTCTTGGCTATTTAATGTATTTCTAATGCATTTCTTTTAGTTTTAAGATTAAATTCAAATATATATCTGAAATAAAACAATCAAATAATAAAACAAAATTTAAATAGAAGTCCCTCTTACCCCGAGTGCAGAAGGAGAGTGCCCAGATGAAAATGGTGATAAAAGTCATTGCTGTTGTGGGTTCTGTTGCCATGAAGAACAGCTCTCAGTCATGAAGTGTTAAACTCGCAGGACTATAAACACTCCCAGAGCACTGAAGCATGTGCTGCCAATGCAAAGTGTCTTCTCTATGCAAATACTCTTCCTGGGTACAACAGCCACTTTAGCCAAGCAGTGCTGTGAAGTCAGGTGTGATGCTGGAGTAAAAGTAGGTTTTACAATAAATGAAGAGGGATTAATGAATTTGCTGTAATCTTACTGTTTAATTCATGCAAAAATATTAAATTTTAAAATGGTTCAAAATCAGAATGAGTTAACACTAATTACAGAGAATTGCCTTAACTTGTACATAAATGTCCCATTACTGTGTTATTGCTGTGTTATTACACCTTAGATGGCTGCTGCTCTTTGTCTCCTCCTGTGCTGTGGCTGTGTTCTGTGTGATTCTGCTGACTCTCCTTTGAAGGGCAGGATGCTCAATTGGTATTAAGGTGCCTAATGTGTGCCAAGAAAATGTTCCTCACACCGTTACATCACCACCTCCAGCCTGAACCGTTGGCACAAGGCAGGATGTATCCATGGATTCATGTTGTTTAGACCAAATTCTGACCCTACCATCTGCATGTCGCAGCAGAAATTGAGATTCATCAGACCAGGTGATGTTTCTCCAAACATCTGCCGTCCAGTTTTGGTGAGCCTGTGCCCACTGTAGCCTCAGTATCCTGTTCTTAGCTGACAGAAGTGGTACCCGGAGGGGTCTTCTGCTGCTGTAGCCCATCCACCTCAATGTTTGATGTGTTGAATGCTCAGAAATGCTTTTCTGCATAGCACTGTTGTAATGTGTGGTTATTTGGGTTACTGTCGCCTTCCTGTCAGCTTGAAACAGTCTGGCCATTCTCCTCTGACCTCTGTCATTAACAAGGTGTTTTCACCCAAAGAACGTCCGCTAGCTGGATGTTTTTTGTTTTTCGCACCATTCTCTATGCACTCTAGAGACTGTTGTGCATGAAAATTAAATTGTGTGCATTGTCCTTCAGCTGGATTTGGCCATAAGAGGGTATGTGTGTGTCTGTGTGTGTGTGTGTGTGTGTGTGTGTGTGTGTGTGTGTGTGTGTGTGTGTGTGTGTGTGTGTGTATGTGTGTGTGTGCTTGGTTGTCAGAGGAACAAACATGTTGGCATGTTTGGAATCTTCTCCTGGACTATATAATGTTGAGCTCTCCATAGTGATCTCACAGGAGCCTGAATGGCATGTTGGAGATTCTACATGTATTTCTGCAGTGTGTAAAAGCATATAAATACAAACATACACACAGTAAACATATTTCAATGGGATATGGCAATACCTAGCAGTAGACTCATGTGGCATGTCTTGTGTGGTTATGAAAACTGTAAGACTAAATAGTGTTCACGTTCAAGTTCTCATTTCCTTTATTCCCAAAATGTAAAGCTTCCAGAGAAAGTTTGCTTGCATGTGAATGCTCTTTTCATACTAAAGAGCTGGAACAAGGTACTTGCTTGGCAGAGGAATATGTAAGTAAATGTTTTATTTCATTAGCACTTTCCTTTTCATCATTTAGGAGAGGCTTTTATCCAGAGCGACTTGCAAAGTGTGAGTATAAAGAGCATCTACTAAGCGACATGAAAACAAACAGGAGACTACCAACCATTATTCAAACTTGCATCAGGGCCAAATATAGTGTAGGGGTCTTAGAGTTCCTCACACGAGGCACCAGTTATGTAGGGAATATCACTATCCCCGTCTTGATAAGTGAATGAAGCTGATTTCAGTAAAGTCACATGCATTATATACAGTGTAGAAGCGTCTCATTGTGGAAATGTGGTCACTGCTGAAAAATTAGACAAAAAGGGACTGTCAGTATTTCATTTCACTTCTTTTTTTTTCAAATTTACACCACAGGAAATTGTTACTGTGGTAGATTAGGAGTATTGGCAACATTACTGTGACGGACATGTCTGATGTGGATCAGGACTATAGGAGATGCTATTGGGTTTAACTTTTCTAACATCAAATTGGTTTTCATACTTGCCATTTTGTAATGTTTGTGACAATTCTCTGGACAAATGCTGCTCTACTTCCCTCTGCTGGTATGTTTTTCTCACCTCCTCTAAAGCCTGTGAGAATCCTCTTGCTGTTGTTTCTGCTGTTTCTGTGTAATATGGGACTACACACCATGTATCATTATTATTATGTAACTGAGGTATACCTGAAAAGGAAACTGGAGAAATTGTATGACTGGATTTTCTGTGGCCCGCTCTCTGTCCTATCATTGGTAGATTCATACAAAGAGGGTGCGATGCAGGTTAAAATTCCATGAGAAGCATGCTGCTTCATTAAAAATATTTACTTATGTAGCTGTAGTTGTAGTTATACAGTTGGCACAGATGTTAGAAATGTATGTAAGGAATGTGTTACACACAGTTTACACCTCGTGTACATCACTATGTTTATACAATGCTCTGAAAAACCCCAGCAGTCCATGAGACTCACAAGTACCTGTTAATTTATGAAAACTAAATTAACATAAACATTCATACATCAGATAAAGAAAAATACTGTGCATGAGGGACAAAGGAACATAAAAATGAAAATACAAATGTGTCAACTTTTACTGTTAATCTCCCCAGTCCTCTGCCTGGCGTCACTGGCTTCCCCCTCAGCACCTGCAGTAGGTCCCAGCTGCAGCAGTGCAGTCACTGTGCAGTCTGACTGAGGGAGGTTTTTGTACAGGTCCCTCACACTGTGTGAACACTCGGACACTATTAGGGTAATGAAAACTCTGACAGTAGTAATCTCCTGCATCTTCAGCCTGGACTCCACTGATGGTCAGAGTGAAGTCAGTCCCAGATCCACTGCCACTGAATCGATCTGGAGTCCCCGTGTGACGGGTGCTTGCTCTATAGATCATGAGTTTAGGAGCTTCTCCAGGTTTCTGCAGGTACCAGGAGAGGACGTCGTTGTTGTACACAGCACTGCTGACTTTACAGCTCAGAGACACTGACTCTCCTGGAAGAACAGTTTTCACTGCAGGAGTCTGAGTCACAGTGTACTGCCCTGCAGTTTCTGAAAATCAGAAAACAAAAACAAAACGATGAATAAACAAATGTAATGAGGGCATGATTAGTCCATTTCATGAAGCCAATATTCTTTAACTGAAACTTCTAATTTTACGTATTTGATGGTTTGCAGTTTCGTTAAATAAATAAATCAACCCCTCTCACCCTGAGTGCAGAAGGCAAGTGCCCAGATGAAGATGGTGATAAAAGTCATTGTTGTTGTGGGTTCTGTTGCCATGAAGAACAGCTCTCAGTCATGAAGTGTTAAACTCACAGGACTATAAACACTCCCAGATCACTGAAGCATGTGCTGCCAATGCAAAGTGTCTCTATGCAAATGCTCTTCCTGGGTACAGCAGGAACTTTAGCCAAGCAGTGCTGTGAAGTCAGGCATGATGCTGGAGAAAAAGTAGGTTTTATGAATGAAGAGGGATTAATGAATTTGCTGTAATATTACCGTTTCATTCATATAAAATATTACATTTTCAAATGGTTCACAATCAGAATGAGTTAACACTAATTTCAGAGAATTGTCTTACCTTGTATTGAAATGTCCCATTAATATGTTATTACACCTCGGATGGCTGCTGCTCTTTGGTCAGAGTCAGTAACTGCAGCCTGTGTCTGTGTTCTGTGTGATTCTGCTGATTCTCCTCTGAAGGGCAGATATCTGGAGTTCTGATGTCTCCAGGCTCCTGCTTCACCTGGTTCTCCCTCTAACAGCTTCAGTGCTCTGACCCCTGAAGATAGAAGAATGACATTAGAAATGATCTTTGCATATGTGCTGATCACATATATGAAGATCTTCACATGCATGATTCATACATACTCTCAGGGCTCAGGCACGGACTCAGACACGGACCACAAGTGCTCTAGTTCCAGGTGTTTATTAACAGAATCGTCAAACAGGCAGGCAGTCCAAAACAGGCAGGGTCAAAATACCAGGCAGGCTGTCCAAGGGCAAAACAAAGGTCAAAACAGCAACAGGCAGGGTCAAACTGTGAAGGCAGGCAGATCAGGCAATCAGGGCAGAACGGCAGGCAAAAACAGGGTCGAGGAGCGGGCAAGGCAAAACCAGAAAATCCAAACAAGGAAACACAGGCGGGAACCAGACAGGCAGAAACACTGTAACGATCTGGCAAACAAGACAGAGACAAGCAGGGTTGATATAGGGCTGGGCTGATGAGGTGATGGGAAGCAGGTGTGCAGGCAGGCAGGTGGAGACAATCAGGTGGGCGGAGACAGGGTGGAGAGCAGGGCAGGGCTAGAACACAAGGAAAACAAAAGCACATGGACAGGGAAAAACAAAAACACAACAGCTAGGGGGCGGGAGCCGTGACACATACACTCAGTGACCACTGTATTAGGTACACCTCTCTAATACTGGGTAGGACCCCCCTTTGCCCCCAGAATGGCCTGAATTCTTCTGGGCATGGATTCTGATGGCATAGAGATTCTGCTCCATGCTGACGTGATAGCATCACACAGTTGCTGCAGATTTGTCGGCTGCACATTCATGCTGCGAATGTCCCGTTCCACCACATCCCAAAGGTGCTCTATTGGATTGAGATCTGGTGACTGTGGAGTCCATTGGAGTACACTGAACTCATTGTCATGTTCCTGGAACCAGTCTGAGATGACGTGTGCTTTGTGGCATGGCGCAAAGCGCACGTTATATTACATATATTATACATATACATATATGTAGAAAAGGGCCATATTCCCTAGTCATGTCATTGTCTTTGTATTTGTCTTTGTTTGCGCACCACCCCCATCTCCCACAGGCACTTGTTTACAACTCAGTTGAAACCTGCCCAAACCAGTTCTGCTGCTCCCCTTGTCACGGCTCAGGCAAGGACTCAGGAGCGGACCACGCAACTTTCAGGTTCCGTGTGTCTTTATTCAAAGGAGGTAACAGTGTAGTGAAAAACGATAACAGACAGGGTCTAAACCAGGCAAGCAGTCCGAGGGCAATTCCGGGAAGGCGATCGTGGAGTCAGGCAGAGTCAGGAACCAGGCAAGCAGGCAATCAGGCAAACAGGGCAAAAGCAGCAGGCAGAAAACCAGGTCGGGCACAGGCGGGATCGAAGACCACGGAAAACGAACAGGCAGGAGCAACGGCAGGATTGAAACAGGTAAGAAAACACTGAAACGAACTAGCAACAGGACAGGGACACGCAGGGAAGATATAGGGCAGGGCTGACGAGGGGATGGGATTCCTCTTATTACTTATTATCAGAGGTGGACACCCCGGCTTCAGAAAGTAAAAGTCCTGATTTATTTGTTCTAGCCATTCACTAAACAAGGTGATTTCACTAATTAGCTCCTCTACCTGGCTGAAGAGTTGTGCTAATTAAATTCAGCTGGTGTAGTGCATGGATGGAACAAATACGCAGCAGGACTTTTACTTTCTGAAGTCGGGGTGCCCACCTCTGCTTGTATTGTTTTTCAGAGATCAGGAGTGCCGTGCCAGCACACATAGATGGCATCTTGACCACTGTAGCAACTGATTTAAGATAAAAATGTCAGGAGTACCCATTATTGATCAATGCATCAGAATGTACTTCAATCAAGGTCTAACACAGGCAGAAATTGCATTGTGTCTTTCTGATCTTGAAGGCTGAAGTCAGGTGTGATCAAATGAACCAGACACTCATTTTCGAGTTCTCCATAACAATCCTGTTATCTCGAGAAAACAAAAGTTTTCTCATGATAATTTTATCTCAAGAAATAATAATTATTTCGAGATAATGAAATAATTAACTCGTGATCTCGAGATAATGGCATTAAAAAAATAATTGCAAGCACGGCCGTTCTCAGCTTCTGTACCTCGCACCTCAGTTAGTTACACACGGTTTCAGTGCTCCCAAACGTGGTTTAATGCGGCAGACCCAATGTTTTGACTCAGCTTGGAGTGGCTTCAAACAGCTAGACTTGTGTCCTCCCTCCCTTGAATCTCTCCCTCCACCCTTCAGCTTATCTCAACAGACTTACGCATATATTAGCATAATAAAGGCTTCTGAAAGTTTTCAACTTTTTTACTGTGCTGGTTAACAATTACAAATAGATACATGTTCATACAAACAATTTACCTAGAAATGTAAGTGAGACTTAACTGTCTCTTTATGCTTCTTCACTCATTTGCTATTTATTTTTTTCTACTTATTACCTCATTGACAAGAACCTTTTTACAGTCCCACCATGCAAGTAATCACAGGATCATCTACATATACCCCACCTTCTGACAAGGGACCTGTCACAGTTCAGGCAAGGACTCAGGAGCGGACCACGCAAGTTTCAGGTTCCGTGCGACTTTATTAAAGGGGGGTGACAGAGTAGCGAGAACAATAACAGACAGGGTCTAAACCAGGCAGGCAGTCCGAGGGCAATTCCGGGAAGGCGATCGTGGAGTCAGGCAGAGTCAGGAACCAGGCAAGCAGGCAATCAGGCAAACAGGGCAAAAGCAGCAGGCAGAAAACCAGGTCAGGCACAGGCGGGATCGATAACCAGGGTAAACGAACAGGCAGGAGCAACGGGGGGAATGAAACAGGTAAGAAAACACTATAACGAACTAGCAACAGGACAGGGACACGCAGGGAAGATATAGGACAGGGCTGACGAGGGGATGGGAAGCAGGTGTGCAGGCAATCAGGCGGGCGGAGACCGAGCGGGGAGCGGGGCAGGGCTAGAACACAAGGAAAACAAAAGCACATGGACAAGGAAAACAAAAACACCACAGCTAAGGAGGCGGAGCACTGACACCCCTTATCAGCAGGACCCCCGCAGGTAACTCGAGGCACAGGTGCACTGTTGCTTTCGGTTTTCTCTAAACAGGTATTTAAAGCTTGAAACATACTGTCCTTATTCATTCACTTTCAATATATATAGTTATTTATTAATCATGACTATTTCAACAAGGCCAACTAACCGTGTTATAATTTATCTTGGTCAGTGGCATTGTAGCATTATCTTTTGGACTATAATAACACGGCCAGTTGGCCTAGCCCTATTATAATTTTATGTACCATGTTTGTATGCATCGGAACATCCTGGTGTGGGTTTGGTTTTCTTTTTTAATATGAGGCTAGTTCATGGTGGTCTTATATTCTGGCTTACTCCTGGTATTTTGTTGTTTTTTTGTTGTTCATGTGGCGGGGCAGAAGGTGTACAGAGGGGAAAAAAATCACACAGGCAGAGACGGCATGTGTTTTTGTAAGACGTGTTTTAAATCGTCTTTTGTGTTGTTGTTTTTGGTGATAACAGAGGTCTATTGGTATATTAGGCTGATCCAGTGCGCTTGTTTGGGGTTTGTCTCAGTTCAAGTGTCCCTGGTAAACTTGATGACTAGTGTTAAGGTTAAATTTACATCCTGGAACTGCAGGGCGTTATAAAATTGCCAAATTAAAACAAGTAATAAGTAGACTAAAACAACTTCAGTCAAAGATCATATTTTTGCAAGAATCACATCTATTACCTGGCGACATTCCTCAAATACGCAACGGGCAGGTCATCTCAGCCTCATTTAGCTCTCATGCAAGGGGAGTTATTATTCTTATCCATAAGTCCATTCCTTATCATATGTCGCAAACATTTTGTGACCCCGCCGGCAGATATATTATTATACGGGGTACCTTGCTGTCCGAGCAGTTGAATCTAATTAATATGTATGGTCCCAACGAAGATGACTCTAAATTCTTCAACGATCTGTTTTTAAACCTTTCCTCGGTTCCAGGTAATTATATTGTTGCAGGAGACTTTAATTGCACTTTAGATCCTGTTAAAGATCGCACCTCAGGTTTGAACATCTCCCATACCCAATCTAGGAAAACTATACAGCATTTTATGAAGGATTTAAATTTAATAGAGATTTAGAGAGAAATGAAACCAGATGATGTGGAATACTCCTGCTATTCTAGCACGCATGCGACTTATTCCCGAATTGACTATTTTCTCAGCAGCATTATACTCTAAAATTGTAGATTGCTTCTATACCAGCATTGTCATCTCTGACCATGCTCCAGCATTTCTTATATATTCCGACACAAAATTAGTAGGTGACCCACCTAATTGGCTGCAAGATACAAGTTTTACAGAATACATTGGGCAGCAAATTGATCTATACTTTTCAATTAATACCAATCAGACTTTAGCTTGTACTAGATGGGAAGCCTTTAAAGCTTTCATAAGGGGTCAAATTATAAATTTCACCAGCTCCAAGTCAAAGAATACTCGTCAAAAAATAACATTACCTGAAACTAAAATCAAATCTCGGGAGAGAGAAATTTTCCTCACTAATTCCAAAGGTGCACATAAGGAGTTGCTTTTACTCAATGTAACAAAATTTCTGTGGATAGAGTGGCAGCAGGCTTATTGAGACTTACAGCCAGGGAGAAAAAGCTGGGAAGTTGCTGGCCTGGCGAACCAAACAGCAGCAAGCAGAGAGGGCAATTAATTCAATTCGGGATGCAGGGGGAGCTGTGACGGTAGACCCTCTGGAGATTAACAACACCTTTAAATCCTTTTATGAAAAATTATATGCATCAGAGTATCCTCCCAAAACCAATTCCCAGGCTAGCTTTTTAGATAGCTTGGAGTTTTCCAATTTTTCAGAGGAATATAAGGATATTCTTAATGCTGAGCTGACCGTGGAGGAAATTTCCAATACAATTGATAGTATGTGGGCAGGGAGGGAACCTGGCCCAGACGGGCTGCCAACTGACATTTACTCTCTGCACTCCCCTCCTGGAGATGTTTTTGGAATCTTACGAAAATGGTCTCCTGCCCCCTTCTCTGAGAGGAGCCCTGATCATTCTGCTCCCAGAACCTGGAAAGCTGCATACCAAATGTGATTCCTATCGTGCTATTTCACTTTTAAACTCTGACACTAAGGTACTTTGTAAAGCACTTGCGAGGAGGTTAGAGAGTTTTTCCCCGGATGTAGTAGGTGGAGACCAAAATGGCTTTATCCAAGGCCGTCAAGGAATTCATAATGTTTGGAGAGTGCTAAATGTTCTACATGCCAGAAATGGGTCGTCAGACTCTGCAATCCTGTCGTTGGATGTGGAGAAGCCCTTCGACGGGGTTGAGTGTTAATTCGTTTTGGTTGTGGTGAGAGCTTTTGTAAATGGATAAAGATACTATATTCAAATCCCACTGCAGAGATCCTTACTACTAATATGGTGTCTAAACCTTTTGGCATCTGCAGAGGTTCTCAGCAGGGCTGCCCTCTTTCTCCTCTCCTGTTTGTTCTTGCCATTGAGCTTCTAGCTATAGCTGTTAGGTCACACCCCAATATTTCAGGTATCAGAATAGGTCAAACGGACCTTCGAATTGCCCTCTATGCAGATGATGTAATTTTGTTTCTTACAGATTTGTGCAATTCCATACCCGCACTCCTGGCTCTAATCAACGATTTTGGGGTGTTTTTGGGATACAAAACAAATAATGCAAAATCATCAATTATGATGCTAAGGGAGGAGGTAAGGTGTAGACATACACCTCTGACTTCTTTTTCAATGCAACGGAATGCTTTACATATCTCGGCATTCGTATTGTGCCAGAGATTGACTGCATAGTCTCATCTAACTATGACCTGGTCATAGACTCAATAACCCATTCGATAGATAGATGGTCATCTTTAGCTATATCTTTAACTGGCTGGATTAACATTCTGAAAATGAATGTCCTCCCAAAACTGTTGTATCGTTTTCAAAACATTCCCCTGCTGCTGCCACCATCCTTCTTTATAAAGCTTAAAAAGATGTTCACTATCTGGAATAACAGATGTCCCAGAGTTCGCTTGTGCTTATTGTACCTACTGTATGACAGTACAGCCCCGCACCGCCTGTGGCAGCTCCCCCGTCTGCCCCGCCAGCTCTCCCGAGCCGGGAACCCCGATTGCCGATGTTACGCGGGGAATCCCAGAACCTGTCGGTCGTTCCTCTCCCAGTGCTCCCTGGTTTTCAAACTCCAGCCCTCCACGTTTCCCACGGACCGGGCGAGGATCGCCTACGTTATTACCCTGTTGACGGGACGTGCCAGGGAGTGGGGCACTGCGGTCTGGGATGCCGACGCCCCTTTCTGCCACTCCTTCGCCACCTTCGCCGAGGCGTTTCGGCTCCGCCCCCCTAGCTGTGGTGTTTTTGTTTTTCCCTGTCCATGTGCTTTTTGTTTTTCCTTGTGTTCCAGCCCCACCCCGCTCCCCGCCTGGTCCCCGCCCACCTGATTGCCCCATTACCTTCACCTGCCTGCCTGCTCACCTGCATCCCATCTCCTCATCAGCCCAGCCCTATTTCTACCCTGCTTGTTCCTGTCTTGTTTGCCAGTTCGTTGCAGTGTGTTTCGTACCTGTTTCGTTCCTGCAGTTTTTTGGATGTCTGATTTCTCCGTGTTTGACTCTGCCTGCCCTTCGTCTTTGTTTTCTGCCTGCCGTTTTGTCCCGTTGCCTGATCGTTTGCCTGCCCGGTTCCTGACCCTGCCTGCTTCTGTTACCGACCCTGCTTTTGTCCACGGACTGCCCTCCGGTTTTCGACCCTGCCTGCTTTTGTTGCGCAACTTGCCTGCCGTCATTAATAAACCCGCCTGGAACCTGAAGCTCTCTTGGTCTGCGACTGAGTCCTTGCCTGAGCCCTTACAGACACATACACTCAGTGACCACTGTATTAGGTACACCTCTCTAATACTGGGTAGGACCCCCCTTTGCCCCCAGAATGGCCTGAATTCTTCATGGCATGGATTCAACAAGGTGCTGGAAACATTCCTTAGAGATTCTGCTCCATGCTGACATGATAGCATCACGCAGTTGCTGCAGATTTGTCGGCTGCACATTCATGCTGCGAATGTCCCGTTCCACCACATCCCAAATGTGCTCTATTGGATTGAGATCTGGTGACTGTGGAGTCCATTGGAGTACACTGAACTCATTGTCATGTTCCTGGAACCAGTCTGAGATGACGTGTGCTTTGTGGCATGGCGCAAAGCGCACGTTATATTACATATATTATACATATACATATATGTAGAAAAGGGCCATATTCCCTAGTCATGTCATTGTCTTTGTATTTGTCTTTGTTTGCGCACCACCCCCATCTCCCACAGGCACTTGTTTACAACTCAGTTGAAACCTGCCCAAACCAGTTCTGCTGCTCCCCTTGTCACGGCTCAGGCAAGGACTCAGGAGCGGACCACGCAACTTTCAGGTTCCGTGTGTCTTTATTCAAAGGAGGTAACAGTGTAGTGAAAAACGATAACAGACAGGGTCTAAACCAGGCAAGCAGTCCAAGGGCAATTCCGGGGAAGGCGATCGTGGAGTCAGGCAGAGTCAGGAACCAGGCAAACAGGCAATCAGGCAAACAGGGCAAAAGCGTCAGGCAGAAAACCAGGTCGGGCACAGGCAGGATCGAAGACCAAGGAAAACGAACAGGCAGGAGCAACGGCAGGATTGAAACAGGTAAGAAAACACTGAAACGAACTAGCAACAGGACAGGGACACGCAGGGAAGATATAGGGCAGGGCTGACGAGGGGATGGGATTCCTCTTATTACTTATTATCAGAGGTGGACACCCCGGCTTCAGAAAGTAAAAGTCCTGATTTATTTGTTCTAGCCATTCACTAAACAAGGTGATTTCACTAATTAGCTCCTCTACCTGGCTGAAGAGTTGTGCTAATTAAATTCAGCTGGTGTAGTGCATGGATGGAACAAATGCGCAGCAGGACTTCTACTTTCTGAAGCCGGGGTGCCCACCTCTGCTTGTATTGTTTTTCAGAGATCAGGAGTGCCGTGCCAGCACACATAGATGGCATCTTGACCACTGTAGTAACTGATTTAAGATAAAAAATCAGGAGTACCCATTATTGATCAATGCATCAGACTGTACTTCAACCAAGGTCTAACACAGGCAGAAATTGCATTGTGTCTTTCTGATCTTGAAGGCTGAAATCAGGTGTGATCAAATGAACCAGACACTCATTTTCGAGTTCTCCATAACAATCCTGTTATCTCGAGAAAACAAAAGTTTTCTCATGATAATTTTATCTCAAGAAATAATAATTATTTCGAGATAATGAAATAATTAACTCGTGATCTCGAGATTTTGACTCAGCTTGGAGTGGCTTCAAACAGCTAGACTTGTGTCCTCCCTCCCTTGAATCTCTCCCTCCACCCTTCAGCTTATCTCAACAGACTTACGCATATATTAGCATAATAAAGGCTTCTGAAAGTTTTCAACTCTTTTACTGTGCTGGTTAACAATTACAAATAGATACATGTTCATACAAACAACTTACCTAGAAATGTAAGTGAGACTTAACTGTCTCTTTATGCTTCTTCACTCATTTGCTATTTATTTTTTTCTACTTATTACCTCATTGACAAGAACCTTTTTACAGTCCCACCATGCAAGTAATCACAGGATCATCTACATATACCCCACCTTCTGACAAGGGACCTGTCACAGTTCAGGCAAGGACTCTGGAGCGGACCACGCAAGTTTCAGGTTCCGTGCGACTTTATTAAAGGGGGGTGACAGAGTACCGAGAACAATAACAGACAGGGTCTAAACCAGGCAGGCAGTCCGAGGGCAATTCCGGGAAGGCGATCGTGGAGTCAGGCAGAGTCAGGAACCAGGCAAGCAGGCAATCAGGCAAACAGGGCAAAAGCAGCAGGCAGAAAACCAGGTCAGGCACAGGCGGGATCGATAACCAGGGTGAACGAACAGGCAGGAGCAACGGGGGGAATGAAACAGGTAAGAAAACACTGTAACAAACTAGCAACAGGACAGGGACACGCAGGGAAGATATAGGACAGGGCTGACGAGGGGATGGGAAGCAGGTGTGCAGGCAATCAGGCGGGCGGAGACCGGGCGGGGAGCGGGGCAGGGCTAGAACACAAGGAAAACAAAAGCACATGGACAAGGAAAACAAAAACACCACAGCTAAGGAGGCGGAGCACTGACACCCCTTATCAGCAGGACCCCCGCGGGTAACTCGAGGCACAGGTGCACTGTTGCTTTCGGTTTTCTCTAAACAGGTATTTAAAGCTTGAAACATACTGTCCTTATTCATTTCAATATATAGTTATTTATTAATCATGACTATATCAACAAGGCCAACTAACCGTGTTATAATTTATCTTGGTCAGTGGCATTGTAGCATTATCTTTTGGACTATAATAACACGGCCAGTTGGCCTAGCCCTATTATAATTTTATGTACCATGTTTGTATGCATCGGAACATCCTGGTGTGGGTTTGGTTTTCTTTTTTAATATGAGGCTAGTTCATGGTGGTCTTATATTCTGGCTTACTCCTGGTATTTTGTTGTTTTTTTGTTGTTCATGTGGCGGGGCAGAAGGTATACAGAGGGGAAAAAAATCACACAGGCAGAGACGGCATGTGTTTTTGTAAGACGTGTTTTAAATCGTCTTTTGTGTTGTTGTTTTTGGTGATAACAGAGGTCTATTGGTATATTAGGCTGATCCAGTGCGCTTGTTTGGGGTTTGTCTCAGTTCAAGTGTCCCTGGTAAACTTGATGACTAGTGTTAAGGTTAAATTTACATCCTGGAACTGCAGGGCGTTATAAAATTGCCAAATTAAAACAAGTAATAAGTAGACTAAAACAACTTCAGTCAAAGATCATATTTTTGCAAGAATCACATCTATTACCTGGCGACATTCCTCAAATACGCAACGGGCAGGTCATCTCAGCCTCATTTAGCTCTCATGCAAGGGGAGTTATTATTCTTATCCATAAGTCCATTCCTTATCATATGTCGCAAACATTTTGTGACCCCGCCGGCAGATATATTATTATACGGGGTACCTTGCTGTCCGAGCAGTTGAATCTAATTAATATGTATGGTCCCAACGAAGATGACTCTAAATTCTTCAACGATCTGTTTTTAAACCTTTCCTCGGTTCCAGGTAATTATATTGTTGCAGGAGACTTTAATTGCACTTTAGATCCTGTTAAAGATCGCACCTCAGGTTTGAACATCTCCCATACCCAATCTAGGAAAACTATACAGCATTTTATGAAGGATTTAAATTTAATAGAGATTTAGAGAGAAATGAAACCAGATGATGTGGAATACTCCTGCTATTCTAGCACGCATGCGACTTATTCCCGAATTGACTATTTTCTCAGCAGCATTATACTCTAAAATTGTAGATTGCTTCTATACCAGCATTGTCATCTCTGACCATGCTCCAGCATTTCTTATATATTCCGACACAAAATTAGTAGGTGACCCACCTAATTGGCTGCAAGATACAAGTTTTACAGAATACATTGGGCAGCAAATTGATCTATACTTTTCAATTAATACCAATCAGACTTTAGCTTGTACTAGATGGGAAGCCTTTAAAGCTTTCATAAGGGGTCAAATTATAAATTTCACCAGCTCCAAGTCAAAGAATACTCGTCAAAAAATAACATTACCTGAAACTAAAATCAAATCTCGGGAGAGAGAAATTTTCCTCACTAATTCCAAAGGTGCACATAAGGAGTTGCTTTTACTCAATGTAACAAAATTTCTGTGGATAGAGTGGCAGCAGGCTTATTGAGACTTACAGCCAGGGAGAAAAAGCTGGGAAGTTGCTGGCCTGGCGAACCAAACAGCAGCAAGCAGAGAGGGCAATTAATTCAATTCGGGATGCAGGGGGAGCTGTGACGGTAGACCCTCTGGAGATTAACAACACCTTTAAATCCTTTTATGAAAAATTATATGCATCAGAGTATCCTCCCAAAACCAATTCCCAGGCTAGCTTTTTAGATAGCTTGGAGTTTTCCAATTTTTCAGAGGAATATAAGGATATTCTTAATGCTGAGCTGACCGTGGAGGAAATTTCCAATACAATTGATAGTATGTGGGCAGGGAGGGAACCTGGCCCAGACGGGCTGCCAACTGACATTTACTCTCTGCACTCCCCTCCTGGAGATGTTTTTGGAATCTTACGAAAATGGTCTCCTGCCCCCTTCTCTGAGAGGAGCCCTGATCATTCTGCTCCCAGAACCTGGAAAGCTGCATACCAAATGTGATTCCTATCATGCTATTTCACTTTCAACTCTGACACTAAGGTACTTTGTAAAGCACTTGCGAGGAGGTTAGAGAGTTTTTTCCCCGGATGTAGTAGGTGGAGACCAAAATGGCTTTATCCAAGGCCGTCAAGGAATTCATAATGTTTGGAGAGTGCTAAATGTTCTACATGCCAGAAATGGATCGTCAGACACTGCAATCCTGTTGTTGGACGTGGAGAAGCCCTTCGACAGGGTTGAGTGTTAATTCGTTTTGGTTGTGGTGAGAGCTTTTGTAAATGGGCAAAGATACTATATTCAAATCCCACTGCAGAGATCCTTACTACTAATATGGTGTTTAAACCTTTTGGCATCTGCAGAGGTTCTCAGCAGGGCTGCCCTCTTTCTCCTCTCCTGTTTGTTCTTGCCATTGAGCTTCTAGCTATAGCTGTTAGGTCACACCCCAATATTTCAGGTATCAGTATAGGTCAAACGGACCATCGAATTGCCCTCTATGCAGACGATGTAATTTTGTTTCTTACAGATTTGTGCAATTCCATACCCGCACTCCTGGCTCTAATCAACGATTTTGGGGTGTTTTTGGGATACAAAACAAATAATGCAAAATCATCAATTATGATGCTAAGGGAGGAGGTAAGGTGTAGACATACACCTCTGACTTCTTTTTCAATGCAACAGAATTCTTTACATATCTCGGCATTCGTATTGTGCCAGAGATTGACTGCATAGTCTCATCTAACTATGACCCGGTCATAGACTCAATAACCCATTCGATAGATAGATGGTCATCTTTAGCTATATCTTTAACTGGCTGGATTAACATTCTGAAAATGAATGTCCTCCCAAAACTGTTGTATCGTTTTCAAAACATTCCCCTGCTGCTGCCACCATCCTTCTTTATAAAGCTTAAAAAGATGTTCACTATCTGGAATAACAGATGTCCCAGAGTTCGCTTGTGCTTATTGTACCTACTGTATGACAGTACAGCCCCGCACCGCCTGTGGCAGCTCCCCCGTCTGCCCCGCCAGCTCTCCCGAGCCGGGAACCCCGATTGCCGATGTTACGCGGGGAATCCCAGAACCTGTCGGTCGTTCCTCTCCCAGTGCTCCCTGGTTTTCGAACTCCAGCCCTCCACGTTTCCCACGGACCGGGCGAGGATCGCCTACGTTATTACCCTGTTGACGGGACGTGCCAGGGAGTGGGGCACTGCGGTCTGGGATGCCGACGCCCCTTTCTGCCACTCCTTCGCCACCTTCGCCGAGGCGTTTCGGCTCCGCCCCCCTAGCTGTGGTGTTTTTGTTTTTCCCTGTCCATGTGCTTTTTGTTTTTCCTTGTGTTCCAGCCCCACCCCGCTCCCCGCCTGGTCCCCGCCCACCTGATTGCCCCATTACCTTCACCTGCCTGCCTGCTCACCTGCATCCCATCTCCTCATCAGCCCAGCCCTATTTCTACCCTGCTTGTTCCTGTCTTGTTTGCCAGTTCGTTGCAGTGTGTTTCGTACCTGTTTCGTTCCTGCAGTTTTTTGGATGTCTGATTTCTCCGTGTTTGACTCTGCCTGCCCTTCGTCTTTGTTTTCTGCCTGCCGTTTTGTCCCGTTGCCTGATCGTTTGCCTGCCCGGTTCCTGACCCTGCCTGCTTCTGTTACCGACCCTGCTTTTGTCCACGGACTGCCCTCCGGTTTTCGACCCTGCCTGCTTTTGTTGCGCAACTTGCCTGCCGTCATTAATAAACCCGCCTGGAACCTGAAGCTCTCTTGGTCTGCGACTGAGTCCTTGCCTGAGCCCTTACAGACACATACACTCAGTGACCACTGTATTAGGTACACCTCTCTAATACTGGGTAGGACCCCCCTTTGCCCCCAGAATGGCCTGAATTCTTCATGGCATGGATTCAACAAGGTGCTGGAAACATTCCTTAGAGATTCTGCTCCATGCTGACATGATAGCATCACGCAGTTGCTGCAGATTTGTCGGCTGCACATTCATGCTGCGAATGTCCCGTTCCACCACATCCCAAATGTGCTCTATTGGATTGAGATCTGGTGACTGTGGAGTCCATTGGAGTACACTGAACTCATTGTCATGTTCCTGGAACCAGTCTGAGATGACGTGTGCTTTGTGGCATGGCGCAAAGCGCACGTTATATTACATATATTATACATATACATATATGTAGAAAAGGGCCATATGCCCTAGTCATGTCATTGTCTTTGTATTTGTCTTTGTTTGCGCACCACCCCCATCTCCCACAGGCACTTGTTTACAACTCAGTTGAAACCTGCCCAAACCAGTTCTGCTGCTCCCCTTGTCACGGCTCAGGCAAGGACTCAGGAGCGGACCACGCAACTTTCAGGTTCCGTGTGTCTTTATTCAAAGGAGGTAACAGTGTAGTGAAAAACGATAACAGACAGGGTCTAAACCAGGCAAGCAGTCCAAGGGCAATTCCGGGGAAGGCGATCGTGGAGTCAGGCAGAGTCAGGAACCAGGCAAACAGGCAATCAGGCAAACAGGGCAAAAGCGTCAGGCAGAAAACCAGGTCGGGCACAGGCAGGATCGAAGACCAAGGAAAACGAACAGGCAGGAGCAACGGCAGGATTGAAACAGGTAAGAAACACTGAAACGAACTAGCAACAGGACAGGGACACGCAGGGAAGATATAGGGCAGGGCTGACGAGGGGATGGGATTCCTCTTATTACTTATTATCAGAGGTGGACACCCCGGCTTCAGAAAGTAAAAGTCCTGATTTATTTGTTCTAGCCATTCACTAAACAAGGTGATTTCACTAATTAGCTCCTCTACCTGGCTGAAGAGTTGTGCTAATTAAATTCAGCTGGTGTAGTGCATGGATGGAACAAATGCGCAGCAGGACTTCTACTTTCTGAAGCCGGGGTGCCCACCTCTGCTTGTATTGTTTTTCAGAGATCAGGAGTGCCGTGCCAGCACACATAGATGGCATCTTGACCACTGTAGTAACTGATTTAAGATAAAAAATCAGGAGTACCCATTATTGATCAATGCATCAGACTGTACTTCAATCAAGGTCTAACACAGGCAGAAATTGCATTGTGTCTTTCTGATCTTGAAGGCTGAAATCAGGTGTGATCAAATGAACCAGACACTCATTTTCGAGTTCTCCATAACAATCCTGTTATCTCGAGAAAACAAAAGTTTTCTCATGATAATTTTTATCTCAAGAAATAATAATTATTTCGAGATAATGAAATAATTAACTCGTGATCTCGAGATTTTGACTCAGCTTGGAGTGGCTTCAAACAGCTAGACTTGTGTCCTCCCTCCCTTGAATCTCTCCCTCCACCCTTCAGCTTATCTCAACAGACTTACGCATATATTAGCATAATAAAGGCTTCTGAAAGTTTTCAACTCTTTTACTGTGCTGGTTAACAATTACAAATAGATACATGTTCATACAAACAACTTACCTAGAAATGTAAGTGAGACTTAACTGTCTCTTTATGCTTCTTCACTCATTTGCTATTTATTTTTTTCTACTTATTACCTCATTGACAAGAACCTTTTTACAGTCCCACCATGCAAGTAATCACAGGATCATCTACATATACCCCACCTTCTGACAAGGGACCTGTCACAGTTCAGGCAAGGACTCTGGAGCGGACCACGCAAGTTTCAGGTTCCGTGCGACTTTATTAAAGGGGGGTGACAGAGTAGCGAGAACAATAACAGACAGGGTCTAAACCAGGCAGGCAGTCCGAGGGCAATTCCGGGAAGGCGATCGTGGAGTCAGGCAGAGTCAGGAACCAGGCAAGCAGGCAATCAGGCAAACAGGGCAAAAGCAGCAGGCAGAAAACCAGGTCAGGCACAGGCGGGATCGATAACCAGGGTGAACGAACAGGCAGGAGCAACGGGGGGAATGAAACAGGTAAGAAAACACTGTAACAAACTAGCAACAGGACAGGGACACGCAGGGAAGATATAGGGCAGGGCTGACGAGGGGATGGGAAGCAGGTGTGCAGGCAATCAGGCGGGCGGAGACCGGGCGGGGAGCGGGGCAGGGCTAGAACACAAGGAAAACAAAAGCACATGGACAAGGAAAACAAAAACACCACAGCTAAGGAGGCGGAGCACTGACACCCCTTATCAGCAGGACCCCCGCGGGTAACTCGAGGCACAGGTGCACTGTTGCTTTCGGTTTTCTCTAAACAGGTATTTAAAGCTTGAAACATACTGTCCTTATTCACTTTCAATATATAGTTATTTATTAATCATGACTATATCAACAAGGCCAACTAACCGTGTTATAATTTATCTTGGTCAGTGGCATTGTAGCATTATCTTTTGGACTATAATAACACGGCCAGTTGGCCTAGCCCTATTATAATTTTATGTACCATGTTTGTATGCATCGGAACATCCTGGTGTGGGTTTGGTTTTCTTTTTTAATATGAGGCTAGTTCATGGTGGTCTTATATTCTGGCTTACTCCTGGTATTTTGTTGTTTTTTTGTTGTTCATGTGGCGGGGCAGAAGGTATACAGAGGGGAAAAAAATCACACAGGCAGAGACGGCATGTGTTTTTGTAAGACGTGTTTTAAATCGTCTTTTGTGTTGTTGTTTTTGGTGATAACAGAGGTCTATTGGTATATTAGGCTGATCCAGTGCGCTTGTTTGGGGTTTGTCTCAGTTCAAGTGTCCCTGGTAAACTTGATGACTAGTGTTAAGGTTAAATTTACATCCTGGAACTGCAGGGCGTTATAAAATTGCCAAATTAAAACAAGTAATAAGTAGACTAAAACAACTTCAGTCAAAGATCATATTTTTGCAAGAATCACATCTATTACCTGGCGAAATACCTCAAATACGCAACGGGCAGGTCATCTCAGCCTCATTTAGCTCTCATGCAAGGGGAGTTATTATTCTTATCCATAAGTCCATTCCTTATCATATGTCGCAAACATTTTGTGACCCCGCCGGCAGATATATTATTATACGGGGTACCTTGCTGTCCGAGCAGTTGAATCTAATTAATATGTATGGTCCCAACGAAGATGACTCTAAATTCTTCAACGATCTGTTTTTAAACCTTTCCTCGGTTCCAGGTAATTATATTGTTGCAGGAGACTTTAATTGCACTTTAGATCCTGTTAAAGATCGCACCTCAGGTTTGAACATCTCCCATACCCAATCTAGGAAAACTATACAGCATTTTATGAAGGATTTAAATTTAATAGAGATTTAGAGAGAAATGAAACCAGATGATGTGGAATACTCCTGCTATTCTAGCACGCATGCGACTTATTCCCGAATTGACTATTTTCTCAGCAGCATTATACTCTAAAATTGTAGATTGCTTCTATACCAGCATTGTCATCTCTGACCATGCTCCAGCATTTCTTATATATTCCGACACAAAATTAGTAGGTGACCCACCTAATTGGCTGCAAGATACAAGTTTTACAGAATACATTGGGCAGCAAATTGATCTATACTTTTCAATTAATACCAATCAGACTTTAGCTTGTACTAGATGGGAAGCCTTTAAAGCTTTCATAAGGGGTCAAATTATAAATTTCACCAGCTCCAAGTCAAAGAATACTCGTCAAAAAATAACATTACCTGAAACTAAAATCAAATCTCGGGAGAGAGAAATTTTCCTCACTAATTCCAAAGGTGCACATAAGGAGTTGCTTTTACTCAATGTAACAAAATTTCTGTGGATAGAGTGGCAGCAGGCTTATTGAGACTTACAGCCAGGGAGAAAAAGCTGGGAAGTTGCTGGCCTGGCGAACCAAACAGCAGCAAGCAGAGAGGGCAATTAATTCAATTCGGGATGCAGGGGGAGCTGTGACGGTAGACCCTCTGGAGATTAACAACACCTTTAAATCCTTTTATGAAAAATTATATGCATCAGAGTATCCTCCCAAAACCAATTCCCAGGCTAGCTTTTTAGATAGCTTGGAGTTTTCCAATTTTTCAGAGGAATATAAGGATATTCTTAATGCTGAGCTGACCGTGGAGGAAATTTCCAATACAATTGATAGTATGTGGGCAGGGAGGGAACCTGGCCCAGACGGGCTGCCAACTGACATTTACTCTCTGCACTCCCCTCCTGGAGATGTTTTTGGAATCTTACGAAAATGGTCTCCTGCCCCCTTCTCTGAGAGGAGCCCTGATCATTCTGCTCCCAGAACCTGGAAAGCTGCATACCAAATGTGATTCCTATCGTGCTATTTCACTTTAAACTCTGACACTAAGGTACTTGTAAAGCACTTGCGAGGAGGTTAGAGAGTTTTTCCCCGGATGTAGTAGGTGGAGACCAAAATGGCTTTATCCAAGGCCGTCAAGGAATTCATAATGTTTGGAGAGTGCTAAATGTTCTACATGCCAGAAATGGATCGTCAGACATCTGCAATCCTGTTCGTTGGATGTGGAGAAGCCCTTCGACGGGGTTGAGTGTTAATTCGTTTTGGTTGTGGTGAGAGCTTTTGTAAATGGATAAAGATACTATATTCAAATCCCACTGCAGAGATCCTTACTACTAATATGGTGTCTAAACCTTTTGGCATCTGCAGAGGTTCTCAGCAGGGCTGCCCTCTTTCTCCTCTCCTGTTTGTTCTTGCCATTGAGCTTCTAGCTATAGCTGTTAGGTCACACCCCAATATTTCAGGTATCAGAATAGGTCAAACGGACCTTCGAATTGCCCTCTATGCAGATGATGTAATTTTGTTTCTTACAGATTTGTGCAATTCCATACCCGCACTCCTGGCTCTAATCAACGATTTTGGGGTGTTTTTGGGATACAAAACAAATAATGCAAAATCATCAATTATGATGCTAAGGGAGGAGGTAAGGTGTAGACATACACCTCTGACTTCTTTTCAATGCAACGGAATGCTTTACATATCTCGGCATTCGTATTGTGCCAGAGATTGACTGCATAGTCTCATCTAACTATGACCTGGTCATAGACTCAATAACCCATTCGATAGATAGATGGTCATCTTTAGCTATATCTTTAACTGGCTGGATTAACATTCTGAAAATGAATGTCCTCCCCAAAACTGTTGTATCGTTTTCAAAACATTCCCCTGCTGCTGCCACCATCCTTCTTTATAAAGCTTAAAAAGATGTTCACTATCTGGAATAACAGATGTCCCAGAGTTCGCTTGTGCTTATTGTACCTACTGTATGACAGTACAGCCCCGCACCGCCTGTGGCAGCTCCCCCGTCTGCCCCGCCAGCTCTCCCGAGCCGGGAACCCCGATTGCCGATGTTACGCGGGGAATCCCAGAACCTGTCGGTCGTTCCTCTCCCAGTGCTCCCTGGTTTTCAAACTCCAGCCCTCCACGTTTCCCACGGACCGGGCGAGGATCGCCTACGTTATTACCCTGTTGACGGGACGTGCCAGGGAGTGGGGCACTGCGGTCTGGGATGCCGACGCCCCTTTCTTGCCACTGCCTTCGCCACCTTCGCCGAGGCGTTTCGGCTCCGCCCCCCTAGCTGTGGGTGTTTTTGTTTTTCCCTGTCCATGTGCTTTTTGTTTTTCCTTGTGTTCCAGCCCCACCCCGCTCCCCGCCTGGTCCCCGCCCACCTGATTGCCCCATTACCTTCACCTGCCTGCCTGCTCACCTGCATCCCATCTCATCTCATCAGCCCAGCCCTATTTCTACCCTGCTTGTTCCTGTCTTGTTTGCCAGTTCGTTGCAGTGTGTTTCGTACCTGTTTCGTTCCTGCAGTTTTTTGGATGTCTGATTTTCTCCGTGTTGACTCTGCCCTGCCCTTCGTCTTTGTTTTCTGCCTGCCGTTTTGTCCGTTGCCTGATCGTTTGCCTGCCCGGTTCCTGACCCTGCCTGCTTCTGTTACCGACCCTGCTTTTGTCCACGGACTGCCCTCCGGTTTTCGACCCTGCCTGCTTTTGTTGCGCAACTTGCCTGCCGTCATTAATAAACCCGCCTGGAAACCTGAAGCTCTCTTGGTCTGCGACTGAGTCCTTGCCTGAGCCCTTACAGACACATACACTCAGTGACCACTGTATTAGGTACACCTCTCTAATACTGGGTAGGACCCCCCTTTGCCCCCAGAATGGCCTGAATTCTTCATGGCATGGATTTCAACAAGGTGCTGGAAACATTCCTTAGAGATTCTGCTCCATGCTGACATGATAGCATCACGCAGTTGCTGCAGATTTGTCGGCTGCACATTCATGCTGCGAATGTCCCGTTCCACCACATTCCCAAATGTGCTCTATTGGATTGAGATCTGGTGACTGTGGAGTCCATTGGAGTACACTGAACTCATTGTCATGTTCCTGGAACCAGTCTGAGATGACGTGTGCTTTGTGGCATGGCGCAAAGCGCACGTTATATTACATATATTATACATATACATATATGTAGAAAAGGGCCATATTCCCTAGTCATGTCATTGTCTTTGTATTTGTCTTTGTTTGCGCACCACCCCCATCTCCCACAGGCACTTGTTTACAACTCAGTTGAAACCTGCCCAAACCAGTTCTGCTGCTCCCCTTGTCACGGCTCAGGCAAGGACTCAGGAGCGGACCACGCAACTTTCAGGTTCCGTGTGTCTTTATTCAAAGGAGGTAACAGTGTAGTGAAAAACGATAACAGACAGGGTCTAAACCAGGCAAGCAGTCCAAGGGCAATTCCGGGGAAGGCGATCGTGGAGTCAGGCAGAGTCAGGAACCAGGCAAACAGGCAATCAGGCAAACAGGGCAAAAAGCGTCAGGCAGAAAACCAGGTCGGGCACAGGCAGGATCGAAGACCAAGGAAACGAACAGGCAGGAGCAACGGCAGGATTGAAACAGGTAAGAAAAACACTGAAACGAACTAGCAACAGGACAGGACACGCAGGGAAGATATAGGGCAGGGCTGACGAGGGGATGGGATTCCTCTTATTACTTATTATCAGAGGTGGACACCCCGGCTTCAGAAAGTAAAAGTCCTGATTTATTTGTTCTAGCCATTCACTAAACAAGGTGATTTCACTAATTAGCTCCTCTACCTGGCTGAAGAGTTGTGCTAATTAAATTCAGCTGGTGTAGTGCATGGATGGAACAAATGCGCAGCAGGACTTCTACTTTCTGAAGCCGGGGTGCCCACCTCTGCTTGTATTGTTTTTCAGAGATCAGGAGTGCCGTGCCAGCACACATAGATGGCATCTTGACCACTGTAGTAACTGATTTAAGATAAAAAATCAGGAGTACCCATTATTGATCAATGCATCAGACTGTACTTCAAACCAAGGTCTAACACAGGCAGAAATTGCATTGTGTCTTTCTGATCTTGAAGGCTGAAATCAGGTGTGATCAAATGAACCAGACACTCATTTTCGAGTTCTCCATAACAATCCTGTTATCTCGAGAAAACAAAAGTTTTCTCATGATAATTTTATCTCAAGAAATAATAATTATTTCGAGATAATGAAATAATTAACTCGTGATCTCGAGATTTTGACTCAGCTTGGAGTGGCTTCAAACAGCTAGACCTTGTGTCCTCCCTCCCTTGAATCTCTCCCTCCACCCTTCAGCTTATCTCAACAGACTTACGCATATATTAGCATAATAAAGGCTTCTGAAAGTTTTCAACTCTTTTACTGTGCTGGTTAACAATTACAAATAGATACATGTTCATACAAACAACTTACCTAGAATGTAAGTGAGACTTAACTGTCTCTTTATGCTTCTTTCACTCATTTGCTATTTATTTTTTTCTACTTATTACCTCATTGACAAGAACCTTTTACAGTCCCACCATGCAAGTAATCACAGGATCATCTACATATACCCCACCTTCTGAACAAGGGACCTGTCACAGTTCAGGCAAGGACTCTGGAGCGGACCACGCAAGTTTCAGGTTCCGTGCGACTTTATTAAAGGGGGGTGACAGAGTACCGAGAACAATAACAGACAGGGTCTAAACCAGGCAGGCAGTCCGAGGCAATTCCGGGAAGGCGATCGTGGAGTCAGGCAGAGTCAGGAACCAGGCAAGCAGGCAATCAGGCAAACAGGGCAAAGCAGCAGGCAGAAAACCAGGTCAGGCACAGGCGGGATCGATAACCACGGGTGAACGAACAGGCAGGAGCAACGGGGGGAATGAAACAGGTAAGAAAACACTGTAACAAAACTAGCAACAGGACAGGGACACGCAGGGGAAGATATAGGACAGGGCTGACGAGGGATGGGAAGCAGGTGTGCAGGCAATCAGGCGGGCGGAGACCGGGCGGGGAGCGGGGGCAGGGCTAGAACACAAGGAAAACAAAAGCACATGGACAAGGAAACAAAAACACCACAGCTAAGGAGGCGGAGCACTGACACCCCTTATCAGCAGGACCCCGCGGGTAACTCGAGGCACAGGTGCACTGTTGCTTTCGGTTTTCTCTAAACAGGTATTTAAAGCTTGAAACATACTGTCCTTATTCATTTCAATATATAGTTATTTATTAATCATGACTATATCAACAAGGCCAACTAACCGTGTTATAATTTATCTTGGTCAGTGGCATTGTAGCATTATCTTTTGGACTATAATAACACGGCCAGTTGGCCTAGCCCTATTATAATTTTATGTACCATGTTTGTATGCATCGGAACATCCTGGTGTGGGTTTGGTTTTCTTTTTTAATATGAGGCTAGTTCATGGTGGTCTTATATTCTGGCTTACTCCTGGTATTTTGTTGTTTTTTTGTTGTTCATGTGGCGGGGCAGAAGGTATACAGAGGGGAAAAAAATCACACAGGCAGAGACGGCATGTGTTTTTGTAAGACGTGTTTTAAATCGTCTTTTGTGTTGTTGTTTTTGGTGATAACAGAGGTCTATTGGTATATTAGGCTGATCCAGTGCGCTTGTTTGGGGTTTGTCTCAGTTCAAGTGTCCCTGGTAAACTTGATGACTAGTGTTAAGGTTAAATTTACATCCTGGAACTGCAGGGCGTTATAAAATTGCCAAATTAAAACAAGTAATAAGTAGACTAAAACAACTTCAGTCAAAGATCATATTTTTGCAAGAATCACATCTATTACCTGGCGACATTCCTCAAATACGCAACGGGCAGGTCATCTCAGCCTCATTTAGCTCTCATGCAAGGGGAGTTATTATTCTTATCCATAAGTCCATTCCTTATCATATGTCGCAAACATTTTGTGACCCCGCCGGCAGATATATTATTATACGGGGTACCTTGCTGTCCGAGCAGTTGAATCTAATTAATATGTATGGTCCCAACGAAGATGACTCTAAATTCTTCAACGATCTGTTTTTAAACCTTTCCTCGGTTCCAGGTAATTATATTGTTGCAGGAGACTTTAATTGCACTTTAGATCCTGTTAAAGATCGCACCTCAGGTTTGAACATCTCCCATACCCAATCTAGGAAAACTATACAGCATTTTATGAAGGATTTAAATTTAATAGAGATTTAGAGAGAAATGAAACCAGATGATGTGGAATACTCCTGCTATTCTAGCACGCATGCGACTTATTCCCGAATTGACTATTTTCTCAGCAGCATTATACTCTAAAATTGTAGATTGCTTCTATACCAGCATTGTCATCTCTGACCATGCTCCAGCATTTCTTATATATTCCGACACAAAATTAGTAGGTGACCCACCTAATTGGCTGCAAGATACAAGTTTTACAGAATACATTGGGCAGCAAATTGATCTATACTTTTCAATTAATACCAATCAGACTTTAGCTTGTACTAGATGGGAAGCCTTTAAAGCTTTCATAAGGGGTCAAATTATAAATTTCACCAGCTCCAAGTCAAAGAATACTCGTCAAAAAATAACATTACCTGAAACTAAAATCAAATCTCGGGAGAGAGAAATTTTCCTCACTAATTCCAAAGGTGCACATAAGGAGTTGCTTTTACTCAATGTAACAAATTTCTGTGGATAGAGTGGCAGCAGGCTTATTGAGACTTACAGCCAGGGAGAAAAAGCTGGGAAGTTGCTGGCCTGGCGAACCAAACAGCAGCAAGCAGAGAGGGCAATTAATTCAATTCGGGATGCAGGGGGAGCTGTGACGGTAGACCCTCTGGAGATTAACAACACCTTTAAATCCTTTTATGAAAAATTATATGCATCAGAGTATCCTCCCAAAACCAATTCCCAGGCTAGCTTTTTAGATAGCTTGGAGTTTTCCAATTTTTCAGAGGAATATAAGGATATTCTTAATGCTGAGCTGACCGTGGAGGAAATTTCCAATACAATTGATAGTATGTGGGCAGGGAGGGAACCTGGCCCAGACGGGCTGCCAACTGACATTTACTCTCTGCACTCCCCTCCTGGAGATGTTTTTGGAATCTTACGAAAATGGTCTCCTGCCCCCTTCTCTGAGAGGAGCCCTGATCATTCTGCTCCCAGAACCTGGAAAGCTGCATACCAAATGTGATTCCTATCATGCTATTTCACTTTCAACTCTGACACTAAGGTACTTTGTAAAGCACTTGCGAGGAGGTTAGAGAGTTTTTCCCCGGATGTAGTAGGTGGAGACCAAAATGGCTTTATCCAAGGCCGTCAAGGAATTCATAATGTTTGGAGAGTGCTAAATGTTCTACATGCCAGAAATGGATCGTCAGACACTGCAATCCTGTTGTTGGACGTGGAGAAGCCCTTCGACAGGGTTGAGTGTTAATTCGTTTTGGTTGTGGTGAGAGCTTTTGTAAATGGGCAAAGATACTATATTCAAATCCCACTGCAGAGATCCTTACTACTAATATGGTGTTTAAACCTTTTGGCATCTGCAGAGGTTCTCAGCAGGGCTGCCCTCTTTCTCCTCTCCTGTTTGTTCTTGCCATTGAGCTTCTAGCTATAGCTGTTAGGTCACACCCCAATATTTCAGGTATCAGTATAGGTCAAACGGACCATCGAATTGCCCTCTATGCAGACGATGTAATTTTGTTTCTTACAGATTTGTGCAATTCCATACCCGCACTCCTGGCTCTAATCAACGATTTTGGGGTGTTTTTGGGATACAAAACAAATAATGCAAAATCATCAATTATGATGCTAAGGGAGGAGGTAAGGTGTAGACATACACCTCTGACTTCTTTTTCAATGCAACAGAATTCTTTACATATCTCGGCATTCGTATTGTGCCAGAGATTGACTGCATAGTCTCATCTAACTATGACCCGGTCATAGACTCAATAACCCATTCGATAGATAGATGGTCATCTTTAGCTATATCTTTAACTGGCTGGATTAACATTCTGAAAATGAATGTCCTCCCAAAACTGTTGTATCGTTTTCAAAACATTCCCCTGCTGCTGCCACCATCCTTCTTTATAAAGCTTAAAAAGATGTTCACTATCTGGAATAACAGATGTCCCAGAGTTCGCTTGTGCTTATTGTACCTACTGTATGACAGTACAGCCCCGCACCGCCTGTGGCAGCTCCCCCGTCTGCCCCGCCAGCTCTCCCGAGCCGGGAACCCCGATTGCCGATGTTACGCGGGGAATCCCAGAACCTGTCGGTCGTTCCTCTCCCAGTGCTCCCTGGTTTTCGAACTCCAGCCCTCCACGTTTCCCACGGACCGGGCGAGGATCGCCTACGTTATTACCCTGTTGACGGGACGTGCCAGGGAGTGGGGCACTGCGGTCTGGGATGCCGACGCCCCTTTCTGCCACTCCTTCGCCACCTTCGCCGAGGCGTTTCGGCTCCGCCCCCCTAGCTGTGGTGTTTTTGTTTTTCCCTGTCCATGTGCTTTTTGTTTTTCCTTGTGTTCCAGCCCCACCCCGCTCCCCGCCTGGTCCCCGCCCACCTGATTGCCCCATTACCTTCACCTGCCTGCCTGCTCACCTGCATCCCATCTCCTCATCAGCCCAGCCCTATTTCTACCCTGCTTGTTCCTGTCTTGTTTGCCAGTTCGTTGCAGTGTGTTTCGTACCTGTTTCGTTCCTGCAGTTTTTTGGATGTCTGATTTCTCCGTGTTTGACTCTGCCTGCCCTTCGTCTTTGTTTTCTGCCTGCCGTTTTGTCCCGTTGCCTGATCGTTTGCCTGCCCGGTTCCTGACCCTGCCTGCTTCTGTTACCGACCCTGCTTTTGTCCACGGACTGCCCTCCGGTTTTCGACCCTGCCTGCTTTTGTTGCGCAACTTGCCTGCCGTCATTAATAAACCCGCCTGGAACCTGAAGCTCTCTTGGTCTGCGACTGAGTCCTTGCCTGAGCCCTTACAGACACATACACTCAGTGACCACTGTATTAGGTACACCTCTCTAATACTGGGTAGGACCCCCCTTTGCCCCCAGAATGGCCTGAATTCTTCATGGCATGGATTCAACAAGGTGCTGGAAACATTCCTTAGAGATTCTGCTCCATGCTGACATGATAGCATCACGCAGTTGCTGCAGATTTGTCGGCTGCACATTCATGCTGCGAATGTCCCGTTCCACCACATCCCAAATGTGCTCTATTGGATTGAGATCTGGTGACTGTGGAGTCCATTGGAGTACACTGAACTCATTGTCATGTTCCTGGAACCAGTCTGAGATGACGTGTGCTTTGTGGCATGGCGCAAAGCGCACGTTATATTACATATATTATACATATACATATATGTAGAAAAGGGCCATATGCCCTAGTCATGTCATTGTCTTTGTATTTGTCTTTGTTTGCGCACCACCCCCATCTCCCACAGGCACTTGTTTACAACTCAGTTGAAACCTGCCCAAACCAGTTCTGCTGCTCCCCTTGTCACGGCTCAGGCAAGGACTCAGGAGCGGACCACGCAACTTTCAGGTTCCGTGTGTCTTTATTCAAAGGAGGTAACAGTGTAGTGAAAAACGATAACAGACAGGGTCTAAACCAGGCAAGCAGTCCAAGGGCAATTCCGGGGAAGGCGATCGTGGAGTCAGGCAGAGTCAGGAACCAGGCAAACAGGCAATCAGGCAAACAGGGCAAAAGCGTCAGGCAGAAAACCAGGTCGGGCACAGGCAGGATCGAAGACCAAGGAAAACGAACAGGCAGGAGCAACGGCAGGATTGAAACAGGTAAGAAAACACTGAAACGAACTAGCAACAGGACAGGGACACGCAGGGAAGATATAGGGCAGGGCTGACGAGGGGATGGGATTCCTCTTATTACTTATTATCAGAGGTGGACACCCCGGCTTCAGAAAGTAAAAGTCCTGATTTATTTGTTCTAGCCATTCACTAAACAAGGTGATTTCACTAATTAGCTCCTCTACCTGGCTGAAGAGTTGTGCTAATTAAATTCAGCTGGTGTAGTGCATGGATGGAACAAATGCGCAGCAGGACTTCTACTTTCTGAAGCCGGGGTGCCCACCTCTGCTTGTATTGTTTTTCAGAGATCAGGAGTGCCGTGCCAGCACACATAGATGGCATCTTGACCACTGTAGTAACTGATTTAAGATAAAAAATCAGGAGTACCCATTATTGATCAATGCATCAGACTGTACTTCAATCAAGGTCTAACACAGGCAGAAATTGCATTGTGTCTTTCTGATCTTGAAGGCTGAAATCAGGTGTGATCAAATGAACCAGACACTCATTTTCGAGTTCTCCATAACAATCCTGTTATCTCGAGAAAACAAAAGTTTTCTCATGATAATTTTATCTCAAGAAATAATAATTATTTCGAGATAATGAAATAATTAACTCGTGATCTCGAGATTTTGACTCAGCTTGGAGTGGCTTCAAACAGCTAGACTTGTGTCCTCCCTCCCTTGAATCTCTCCCTCCACCCTTCAGCTTATCTCAACAGACTTACGCATATATTAGCATAATAAAGGCTTCTGAAAGTTTTCAACTCTTTTACTGTGCTGGTTAACAATTACAAATAGATACATGTTCATACAAACAACTTACCTAGAAATGTAAGTGAGACTTAACTGTCTCTTTATGCTTCTTCACTCATTTGCTATTTATTTTTTTCTACTTATTACCTCATTGACAAGAACCTTTTTACAGTCCCACCATGCAAGTAATCACAGGATCATCTACATATACCCCACCTTCTGACAAGGGACCTGTCACAGTTCAGGCAAGGACTCTGGAGCGGACCACGCAAGTTTCAGGTTCCGTGCGACTTTATTAAAGGGGGGTGACAGAGTAGCGAGAACAATAACAGACAGGGTCTAAACCAGGCAGGCAGTCCGAGGGCAATTCCGGGAAGGCGATCGTGGAGTCAGGCAGAGTCAGGAACCAGGCAAGCAGGCAATCAGGCAAACAGGGCAAAAGCAGCAGGCAGAAAACCAGGTCAGGCACAGGCGGGATCGATAACCAGGGTGAACGAACAGGCAGGAGCAACGGGGGGAATGAAACAGGTAAGAAAACACTGTAACAAACTAGCAACAGGACAGGGACACGCAGGGAAGATATAGGGCAGGGCTGACGAGGGGATGGGAAGCAGGTGTGCAGGCAATCAGGCGGGCGGAGACCGGGCGGGGAGCGGGGCAGGGCTAGAACACAAGGAAAACAAAAGCACATGGACAAGGAAAACAAAAACACCACAGCTAAGGAGGCGGAGCACTGACACCCCTTATCAGCAGGACCCCCGCGGGTAACTCGAGGCACAGGTGCACTGTTGCTTTCGGTTTTCTCTAAACAGGTATTTAAAGCTTGAAACATACTGTCCTTATTCATTTCAATATATAGTTATTTATTAATCATGACTATATCAACAAGGCCAACTAACCGTGTTATAATTTATCTTGGTCAGTGGCATTGTAGCATTATCTTTTGGACTATAATAACACGGCCAGTTGGCCTAGCCCTATTATAATTTTATGTACCATGTTTGTATGCATCGGAACATCCTGGTGTGGGTTTGGTTTTCTTTTTTAATATGAGGCTAGTTCATGGTGGTCTTATATTCTGGCTTACTCCTGGTATTTTGTTGTTTTTTTGTTGTTCATGTGGCGGGGCAGAAGGTATACAGAGGGGAAAAAAATCACACAGGCAGAGACGGCATGTGTTTTTGTAAGACGTGTTTTAAATCGTCTTTTGTGTTGTTGTTTTTGGTGATAACAGAGGTCTATTGGTATATTAGGCTGATCCAGTGCGCTTGTTTGGGGTTTGTCTCAGTTCAAGTGTCCCTGGTAAACTTGATGACTAGTGTTAAGGTTAAATTTACATCCTGGAACTGCAGGGCGTTATAAAATTGCCAAATTAAAACAAGTAATAAGTAGACTAAAACAACTTCAGTCAAAGATCATATTTTTGCAAGAATCACATCTATTACCTGGCGAAATACCTCAAATACGCAACGGGCAGGTCATCTCAGCCTCATTTAGCTCTCATGCAAGGGGAGTTATTATTCTTATCCATAAGTCCATTCCTTATCATATGTCGCAAACATTTTGTGACCCCGCCGGCAGATATATTATTATACGGGGTACCTTGCTGTCCGAGCAGTTGAATCTAATTAATATGTATGGTCCCAACGAAGATGACTCTAAATTCTTCAACGATCTGTTTTTAAACCTTTCCTCGGTTCCAGGTAATTATATTGTTGCAGGAGACTTTAATTGCACTTTAGATCCTGTTAAAGATCGCACCTCAGGTTTGAACATCTCCCATACCCAATCTAGGAAAACTATACAGCATTTTATGAAGGATTTAAATTTAATAGAGATTTAGAGAGAAATGAAACCAGATGATGTGGAATACTCCTGCTATTCTAGCACGCATGCGACTTATTCCCGAATTGACTATTTTCTCAGCAGCATTATACTCTAAAATTGTAGATTGCTTCTATACCAGCATTGTCATCTCTGACCATGCTCCAGCATTTCTTATATATTCCGACACAAAATTAGTAGGTGACCCACCTAATTGGCTGCAAGATACAAGTTTTACAGAATACATTGGGCAGCAAATTGATCTATACTTTTCAATTAATACCAATCAGACTTTAGCTTGTACTAGATGGGAAGCCTTTAAAGCTTTCATAAGGGGTCAAATTATAAATTTCACCAGCTCCAAGTCAAAGAATACTCGTCAAAAAATAACATTACCTGAAACTAAAATCAAATCTCGGGAGAGAGAAATTTTCCTCACTAATTCCAAAGGTGCACATAAGGAGTTGCTTTTACTCAATGTAACAAAATTTCTGTGGATAGAGTGGCAGCAGGCTTATTGAGACTTACAGCCAGGGAGAAAAAGCTGGGAAGTTGCTGGCCTGGCGAACCAAACAGCAGCAAGCAGAGAGGGCAATTAATTCAATTCGGGATGCAGGGGGAGCTGTGACGGTAGACCCTCTGGAGATTAACAACACCTTTAAATCCTTTTATGAAAAATTATATGCATCAGAGTATCCTCCCAAAACCAATTCCCAGGCTAGCTTTTTAGATAGCTTGGAGTTTTCCAATTTTTCAGAGGAATATAAGGATATTCTTAATGCTGAGCTGACCGTGGAGGAAATTTCCAATACAATTGATAGTATGTGGGCAGGGAGGGAACCTGGCCCAGACGGGCTGCCAACTGACATTTACTCTCTGCACTCCCCTCCTGGAGATGTTTTTGGAATCTTACGAAAATGGTCTCCTGCCCCCTTCTCTGAGAGGAGCCCTGATCATTCTGCTCCCAGAACCTGGAAAGCTGCATACCAAATGTGATTCCTATCATGCTATTTCACTTTCAACTCTGACACTAAGGTACTTTGTAAAGCACTTGCGAGGAGGTTAGAGAGTTTTTCCCCGGATGTAGTAGGTGGAGACCAAAATGGCTTTATCCAAGGCCGTCAAGGAATTCATAATGTTTGGAGAGTGCTAAATGTTCTACATGCCAGAAATGGATCGTCAGACACTGCAATCCTGTTGTTGGACGTGGAGAAGCCCTTCGACAGGGTTGAGTGTTAATTCGTTTTGGTTGTGGTGAGAGCTTTTGTAAATGGGCAAAGATACTATATTCAAATCCCACTGCAGAGATCCTTACTACTAATATGGTGTTTAAACCTTTTGGCATCTGCAGAGGTTCTCAGCAGGGCTGCCCTCTTTCTCCTCTCCTGTTTGTTCTTGCCATTGAGCTTCTAGCTATAGCTGTTAGGTCACACCCCAATATTTCAGGTATCAGTATAGGTCAAACGGACCATCGAATTGCCCTCTATGCAGACGATGTAATTTTGTTTCTTACAGATTTGTGCAATTCCATACCCGCACTCCTGGCTCTAATCAACGATTTTGGGGTGTTTTTGGGATACAAAACAAATAATGCAAAATCATCAATTATGATGCTAAGGGAGGAGGTAAGGTGTAGACATACACCTCTGACTTCTTTTTCAATGCAACAGAATTCTTTACATATCTCGGCATTCGTATTGTGCCAGAGATTGACTGCATAGTCTCATCTAACTATGACCCGGTCATAGACTCAATAACCCATTCGATAGATAGATGGTCATCTTTAGCTATATCTTTAACTGGCTGGATTAACATTCTGAAAATGAATGTCCTCCCAAAACTGTTGTATCGTTTTCAAAACATTCCCCTGCTGCTGCCACCATCCTTCTTTATAAAGCTTAAAAAGATGTTCACTATCTGGAATAACAGATGTCCCAGAGTTCGCTTGTGCTTATTGTACCTACTGTATGACAGTACAGCCCCGCACCGCCTGTGGCAGCTCCCCCGTCTGCCCCGCCAGCTCTCCCGAGCCGGGAACCCCGATTGCCGATGTTACGCGGGGAATCCCAGAACCTGTCGGTCGTTCCTCTCCCAGTGCTCCCTGGTTTTCGAACTCCAGCCCTCCACGTTTCCCACGGACCGGGCGAGGATCGCCTACGTTATTACCCTGTTGACGGGACGTGCCAGGGAGTGGGGCACTGCGGTCTGGGATGCCGACGCCCCTTTCTGCCACTCCTTCGCCACCTTCGCCGAGGCGTTTCGGCTCCGCCCCCCTAGCTGTGGTGTTTTTGTTTTTCCCTGTCCATGTGCTTTTTGTTTTTCCTTGTGTTCCAGCCCCACCCCGCTCCCCGCCTGGTCCCCGCCCACCTGATTGCCCCATTACCTTCACCTGCCTGCCTGCTCACCTGCATCCCATCTCCTCATCAGCCCAGCCCTATTTCTACCCTGCTTGTTCCTGTCTTGTTTGCCAGTTCGTTGCAGTGTGTTTCGTACCTGTTTCGTTCCTGCAGTTTTTTGGATGTCTGATTTCTCCGTGTTTGACTCTGCCTGCCCTTCGTCTTTGTTTTCTGCCTGCCGTTTTGTCCCGTTGCCTGATCGTTTGCCTGCCCGGTTCCTGACCCTGCCTGCTTCTGTTACCGACCCTGCTTTTGTCCACGGACTGCCCTCCGGTTTTCGACCCTGCCTGCTTTTGTTGCGCAACTTGCCTGCCGTCATTAATAAACCCGCCTGGAACCTGAAGCTCTCTTGGTCTGCGACTGAGTCCTTGCCTGAGCCCTTACAGACACATACACTCAGTGACCACTGTATTAGGTACACCTCTCTAATACTGGGTAGGACCCCCCTTTGCCCCCAGAATGGCCTGAATTCTTCATGGCATGGATTCAACAAGGTGCTGGAAACATTCCTTAGAGATTCTGCTCCATGCTGACATGATAGCATCATGCAGTTGCTGCAGATTTGTCGGCTGCACATTCATGCTGCGAATGTCCCGTTCCACCACATCCCAAATGTGCTCTATTGGATTGAGATCTGGTGACTGTGGAGTCCATTGGAGTACACTGAACTCATTGTCATGTTCCTGGAACCAGTCTGAGATGACGTGTGCTTTGTGGCATGGCGCAAAGCGCACGTTATATTACATATATTATACATATACATATATGTAGAAAAGGGTCATATTCCCTAGTCATGTCATTGTCTTTGTATTTGTCTTTGTTTGCGCACCACCCCCATCTCCCACAGGCACTTGTTTACAACTCAGTTGAAACCTGCCCAAACCAGTTCTGCTGCTCCCCTTGTCACGGCTCAGGCAAGGACTCAGGAGCGGACCACGCAACTTTCAGGTTCCGTGTGTCTTTATTCAAAGGAGGTAACAGTGTAGTGAAAAACGATAACAGACAGGGTCTAAACCAGGCAAGCAGTCCAAGGGCAATTCCGGGGAAGGCGATCGTGGAGTCAGGCAGAGTCAGGAACCAGGCAAACAGGCAATCAGGCAAACAGGGCAAAAGCGTCAGGCAGAAAACCAGGTCGGGCACAGGCAGGATCGAAGACCAAGGAAAACGAACAGGCAGGAGCAACGGCAGGATTGAAACAGGTAAGAAAACACTGAAACGAACTAGCAACAGGACAGGGACACGCAGGGAAGATATAGGGCAGGGCTGACGAGGGGATGGGATTCCTCTTATTACTTATTATCAGAGGTGGACACCCCGGCTTCAGAAAGTAAAAGTCCTGATTCATTTGTTCTAGCCATTCACTAAACAAGGTGATTTCACTAATTAGCTCCTCTACCTGGCTGAAGAGTTGTGCTAATTAAATTCAGCTGGTGTAGTGCATGGATGGAACAAATGCGCAGCAGGACTTCTACTTTCTGAAGCCGGGGTGCCCACCTCTGCTTGTATTGTTTTTCAGAGATCAGGAGTGCCGTGCCAGCACACATAGATGGCATCTTGACCACTGTAGTAACTGATTTAAGATAAAAAATCAGGAGTACCCATTATTGATCAATGCATCAGACTGTACTTCAATCAAGGTCTAACACAGGCAGAAATTGCATTGTGTCTTTCTGATCTTGAAGGCTGAAATCAGGTGTGATCAAATGAACCAGACACTCATTTTCGAGTTCTCCATAACAATCCTGTTATCTCGAGAAAACAAAAGTTTTCTCATGATAATTTTATCTCAAGAAATAATAATTATTTCGAGATAATGAAATAATTAACTCGTGATCTCGAGATTTTGACTCAGCTTGGAGTGGCTTCAAACAGCTAGACTTGTGTCCTCCCTCCCTTGAATCTCTCCCTCCACCCTTCAGCTTATCTCAACAGACTTACGCATATATTAGCATAATAAAGGCTTCTGAAAGTTTTCAACTCTTTTACTGTGCTGGTTAACAATTACAAATAGATACATGTTCATACAAACAACTTACCTAGAAATGTAAGTGAGACTTAACTGTCTCTTTATGCTTCTTCACTCATTTGCTATTTATTTTTTTCTACTTATTACCTCATTGACAAGAACCTTTTTACAGTCCCACCATGCAAGTAATCACAGGATCATCTACATATACCCCACCTTCTGACAAGGGACCTGTCACAGTTCAGGCAAGGACTCTGGAGCGGACCACGCAAGTTTCAGGTTCCGTGCGACTTTATTAAAGGGGGGTGACAGAGTAGCGAGAACAATAACAGACAGGGTCTAAACCAGGCAGGCAGTCCGAGGGCAATTCCGGGAAGGCGATCGTGGAGTCAGGCAGAGTCAGGAACCAGGCAAGCAGGCAATCAGGCAAACAGGGCAAAAGCAGCAGGCAGAAAACCAGGTCAGGCACAGGCGGGATCGATAACCAGGGTGAACGAACAGGCAGGAGCAACGGGGGGAATGAAACAGGTAAGAAAACACTGTAACAAACTAGCAACAGGACAGGGACACGCAGGGAAGATATAGGGCAGGGCTGACGAGGGGATGGGAAGCAGGTGTGCAGGCAATCAGGCGGGCGGAGACCGGGCGGGGAGCAGGGCAGGGCTAGAACACAAGGAAAACAAAAGCACATGGACAAGGAAAACAAAAACACCACAGCTAAGGAGGCGGAGCACTGACACCCCTTATCAGCAGGACCCCCGCGGGTAACTCGAGGCACAGGTGCACTGTTGCTTTCGGTTTTCTCTAAACAGGTATTTAAAGCTTGAAACATACTGTCCTTATTCATTTCAATATATAGTTATTTATTAATCATGACTATATCAACAAGGCCAACTAACCGTGTTATAATTTATCTTGGTCAGTGGCATTGTAGCATTATCTTTTGGACTATAATAACACGGCCAGTTGGCCTAGCCCTATTATAATTTTATGTACCATGTTTGTATGCATCGGAACATCCTGGTGTGGGTTTGGTTTTCTTTTTTAATATGAGGCTAGTTCATGGTGGTCTTATATTCTGGCTTACTCCTGGTATTTTGTTGTTTTTTTGTTGTTCATGTGGCGGGGCAGAAGGTGTACAGAGGGGAAAAAAATCACACAGGCAGAGACGGCATGTGTTTTTGTAAGACGTGTTTTAAATCGTCTTTTGTGTTGTTGTTTTTGGTGATAACAGAGGTCTATTGGTATATTAGACTGATCCAGTGCGCTTGTTTGGGGTTTGTCTCAGTTCAAGTGTCCCTGGTAAACTTGATGACTAGTGTTAAGGTTAAATTTACATCCTGGAACTGCAGGGCATTATAAAATTGCCAAATTAAAACAAGTAATAAGTAGACTAAAACAACTTCAGTCAAAGATCATATTTTTGCAAGAATCACATCTATTACCTGGCGACATTCCTCAAATACGCAACGGGCAGGTCATCTCAGCCTCATTTAGCTCTCATGCAAGGGGAGTTATTATTCTTATCCATAAGTCCATTCCTTATCATGTCGCAAACATTTTGTGACCCCGCTGGCAGATATATTATTATACAGGGTACCTTGCTGTCCGAGCAGTTGAATCTAATTAATATGTATGGTCCCAACGAAGATGACTCTAAATTCTTCAACGATCTGTTTTTAAACCTTTCCTCGGTTCCAGGTAATTATATTGTTGCAGGAGACTTTAATTGCACTTTAGATCCTGTTAAAGATCGCACCTCAGGTTTGAACATCTCCCATACCCAATCTAGGAAAACTATACAGCATTTTATGAAATGAATGAAACCAGATGATGTGGAATATTCCTGCTATTCTAGCACGCATGGGACTTATTCCCGAATTGACTATTTTCTCAGCAGCATTATACTCTAAAATTGTAGATTGCTTCTATACCAGCATTGTCATCTCTGACCATGCTCCAGCATTTCTTATATATTCCGACACAAAATTAGTAGGTGACCCACCTAAATGGCTGCAAGATACAAGTTTTACAGAATACACTGGGCAGCAAATTGATCTATACTTTTCAATTAATACCAATCAGACTTTAGCTTGTACTAGATGGGAAGCCTTTAAAGCTTTCATAAGGGGTCAAATTATAAATTTCACCAGCTCCAAGTCAAAGAATACTCGTCAAAAAATAACATTACCTGAAACTAAAATCAAATCTCTGGAGAGAGAAATTTTCCTCACTAATTCCAAAGGTGCACATAAGGAGTTGCTTTTACTCAGGGCTCAATGTAACAAAATTTCTGTGGATAGAGTGGCAGCAGGCTTATTGAGACTTACAGCCAGGGAGAAAAAGCTGGGAAGTTGCTGGCCTGGCGAGCCAAACAGCAGCAAGCAGAGAGGGCAATTAATTCAATTCGGGATGCAGGGGGAGCTGTGACGGTAGACCCTCTGGAGATTAACAACACCTTTAAATCCTTTTATGAAAAATTATATGCATCAGAATATATCCTCCCAAAACCAAGTCCCAGGCTAGCTTTTTAGATAGCTTGGAGTCTCCCAATTTTTCAGAGGAATATAAGGATATTCTTTATGCTAAGCTGACCGTGGAGGAAATTTCCAATACAATTGATAGTATATGGGCAGGGAGGGAACCTGGCCCAGACGGGCTGCCAACTGACATTTACTCTCTGCACTCCCCTCCTGGAGATGTTTTTGGAATCTTGCGAAAATGGTCTCCTGCCCCCTTCTCTGAGAGGAGCCCTGATCATTCTGCTCCTAGAACCTGGAAAGCTGCATACCAAATGTGATTCCTATCATGCTATTTCACTTTTAAACTCTGACACTAAGGTACTTTGTAAAGCACTTGCGAGGAGGTTAGAGAGTTTTCGCCCGGATGTAGTGGGTGGAGACCAAAATGGCTTTATCCAAGGTCGTCAAGGAATTCATAATGTTTGGAGAGTGCTAAATGTTCTACATGCCAGAAATGGATCGTCAGACACTGCAATCCTGTCGTTGGATGTGGAGAAGCCCTTCGACAGGGTTGAGTGTTAATTCGTTTTGGTTGTGGTGAGAGCTTTTGTAAATGGATAAAGATACTATATTCAAATCCCACTGCAGAGATCCTTACTACTAATATGGTGTTTAAACCTTTTGGCATCTGCAGAGGTTCTCAGCAGGGCTGCCCTCTTTCTCCTCTCCTGTTTGTTCTTGCCATTGAGCTTCTAGCTATAGCTGTTAGGTCACACCCCAATATTTCAGGTATCAGAATAGGTCAAACGGACCTTCGAATTGCCCTCTATGCAGATGATGTAATTTTGTTTCTTACAGATTTGTGCAATTCCATACCCGCACTCCTGGCCCTTATCAACGATTTTGGGGTGTTTTCGGGATACAAAACAAATAATGCAAAATCATCAATTATGATGCTAAGGGAGGAGGTAAGGTGTAGACATACACCTCTGACTTCTTTTTCAATGCAACAGAATGCTTTACATATCTCGGCATTCGTATTGTGCCAGAGATTGACTGCATAGTCTCATCTAACTATGACCCGGTCATAGATTCAATAACCCATTCGAGAGATAGATGGTCATCTTTACCTATATCTTTGATTGGCCGGATTAACATTCTGAAAATGAATGTCCTCCCAAAACTGTCGTATCTATTTCAAAACATTCCCCTGCTGCTGCCACCATCCTTCTTTATAAAGCTTAAAAAGATGTTCACTATCTGGAATAACACATGTCCCAGAGTTCGCTTGTGCTTATTGTACCTACTGTATGACAGAGGGGGACTCCATTTGCCTAATATCCAGTGGTACTACTGGGCAGCTCAGCTTCGCACTGCTATGTATTATTTTACCTCTGACTCTCTCCCTTTGTGGATGGAGATTGAAATGTCTTCAGTTGTACCTAAATTACCCCTCAACCTCTACATTTACTCAGCTGATATCAAGAAACTAAAAAAAACATACAAATAATGTTTAAATACAATCAACATTTGGTATAAGGTACAGGAATTCCTTAGTGAAACTTTTTTGTCATGTTTTAGTCCTATTTGGGGAAACCAAAGTTTCACTCCTGGGAGAGCTGATCCAGGTTTCCAACTATGGAACAGCAAGGGTCTAAGGAAAGTTCGAGACTTATATAAACAAGGTATTTTTACATCATTTGAAGAACTCATAGCAAAATATGATATTCCCAGAAAACATTTTTTTAAATATTTACAGCTAAGGAGCTCTCTCATGACTGCCCAGAAACAAAACCTAACAGAACCCCCTGTCTACTTTAGAAAATATGATCTCAACCCATTGTAATGGTAAGGGCAGAATTTCAGCTCTATACAATATGCTAGAGTTTGGCTCAACTAAATCCTCTGTGTACAAACTGAATTCTTGGAAGGAAGACATTCGGGAGGACATATCTTTGGACAAATGGAGTAATATCTGTACTAAGGCTCAGACACAGTCGGTGAATACTCGGCTCAAACTACCGCAATACAACTGGTTGATGCGAACATATATAACCCCTGCTAAGTTAAATACATTTAATAGTACAAATCCATATTTATGCAACAAGTACAATCATGCTAAAGGGACTCTTTCATTGTCTGTGAAAAAAAGATTTTTGGAAGGAGGCATCACAGATGATATCCTAAACTGTAAATTTCCCTCTCCATGCCAATGTGTTTATCCTGGGGTTGTACCCAATCAATCCTCATCTAAAGAACAAAGTACAAACATTTATAGATATGTGCTTGTTGCAAGCAAAATGCTTGATAGCTCTTGCCTGGAAAAGTGTGAACAAGCCTAGTATTGCCCAATGGCTTAGGGAAATAGGGAAAATAACATATGGTTATGGGTAAACAAGACACTTTTGAAAAGGTTTAGGGTCCATTTTTGGATTTTGTTGAGCAGCGTGATGTGGGTGAAATATCGGCTAATGAAGGGAACTCTCGGTAGTGTACTACACTCTGTGAGCATGTGGGGTGATGGTGAGATATATTTGATTGGTGTAGGGCACTGTGTTTTATCTGAATTATGTCCCAAATGTGTCCTATCATACTGGATCAGACCACTGTAAAATGTAATTATTTGTTTTATGCTTTTGTAACACCTCTGTTTTGTCTTAGATGTTTCTTAATTTTTTTTGTGGTTATTGCTGTTTGTTTGACTTATGTTTGCTCTGTTGCTATTTGTTGCTGTTGTTTTTTCATGTAATATTTCTGCTTAGACATGTCTTGTTAAAGAAGAAAAACCAATAAACATATTGTTTAAACAAAAGGAATGCCACCAGTGTGTTGTGTCCTGCTGACATCTCTGGGACAGGATGTCTCCTCATGTCTCTGTCTCTCACTGCTGTCTCTGGGACAGGATCTCTCCTCATGTCTCTGTCCTGCTGTATTAGAGCTCTGGGCTGAGAGCTGACTGGGATCAGCTGCCTCCTCTCGTGTGTCTCTGATCAGAAACAATTACTTCAGTCCCTGATCACTACAGACCTCACTCAACACATCTCTCACATGTTCTCTTAACCTCTGTGGGCTTACAATTCATTCATTTCATCCTGACTGAACTGTGTTACTGTCTTTTGTATATGTAAAAATACCATATTAGATGTTACTGCAGGCAGCATATTACAATGTAATATAAGTACTATTTCAAAACATTTCATACCTGAAAGGCAGTCAAGCTGTATCAGAACAAAACATTTACTTACTTCTGAGAAGAAGAATTACAGAAACACGTCTTTACCCACCATCTTCCTTTAACATTTCTGGTTAAACTATATCTATGTCTCAGTGTGATTTCAATTTAATGTGATCCACAGCCTATATCTGGTGTCATTGGCTTCCCCCTCAGCACCTGCAGTGGGTCCCAGCTGCAGCAGTGCAGTCACTGTGCAGTCTGACTGAGGGAGGTTTTTGTACAGCTCTATAACACTGTGTAAACACCCAGCTATCACTGATGTAGTGTAAACTCTGACAGTAGTAATCTCCTGCATCTTCAGCCTGGACTCCACTGATGGTCAGAGTGAAGTCAGTCCCAGATCCACTGCCACTGAATCGATGTGGTGTCCCTGAGAACAGGTAGCTACCATAATAAATCAGGAGTTTAGGAGCCTCTCCTGGTCTCTTTTGGTACCAGTTGAGACAGGTGTATCCAGCTGACCAAGTACTCTTACAGTTATCATAAACAGCACTGCTGGTCTTACAACTAACATTCACTGTCTGTCCTGGGAATGCAGGAGTCTGAGTCACAGTGATAAGTCCTCTGGATTCTGGAAAAAAGTGGCATTTTTTCATTAAATCAAACAGTTATTTATTATTACTATTTTACTTATTTTTTTGAATTACTCATGACACCAAGGAAATGAAAGCTGGGACATTCTGGGAACTACACATTGAGGGTATTCTCCCATACATGTTAATTTTACCTTGAGTGCAGAAGGCAAATGCCCAGATGAAGATGGTGATAAAAGTCATTGTTGTTGTGGGTTCTGTTGCCATGAAGGACAGCTCTCAGTCCTGAAGTGTTAAACTCACAGGATTATAAACACTCCCAGAGCACTGAAGCATGTGCTGCCAATGCAAAGTGTCTCCTCTATGCAAATGCTCTTCCTGGGTACAACAGGCACTTTTAGCCAAGCAGTGCTGTGAAATCAGGCGTGATGCTGGAGAAAAAGTAGGTTTTACAATAAATGAAGAGGGATTCATGAATTTGCTGCAATATTACTGTTTTATTCATATAAAATATCAAACTTTAAAATGGTTCACAATCACCATGAGTTAATACTAATTATAGAGAAGTGTCTTTAACTTCTACTCAAATTAGAGTGTGGTCAGTGTGGTGATGTAACTGCACACCAGTTTCATCACATGTGCGTTCACTCTGCAAATATACCAGTTCCTCACTTGTTTAAACATTCATCCCAGAGTTATACTGCACACATCCACCTGGCCCTTCATTTGTTCCATATGTCACCTGTATCACGCTGCCACCCGATGATAGTGAGAGGGACTGAATTGTTTGTTTCTATGATTTGGATGTCCCTGTAACAGCCTGATGGGTGGGAATTCTGTACCAACTTATTTTTAATGATTGTTCATTTAACGTGAGACATTACGTCATCTTAATTTTGATGCTTTACTTGTGAAAATGTAATATTTCAATGCTGCTAGTGTGAAATGATATAGTCCTGTGGAGGGAACCCTGACTTTTAATGTCTGAGAGCTGGAACAAGGTTTATGGATGGCAGAGGATTATGTAGGAAAGTAAATATTTTACTGCAAACTGCATATCTTTACATTTGTAGCCAATAACAACAATAAAACAGAAGAGAGAACACTCTAATACTATCAGGGTATGAATACCAATAGCGCACAAATAGTAGACAGTAGTATAATGATGTTTACTGTAATACAGCCCATTATGACACCCACCATCCTCTGTTGGGTAGGCCTACATTTTCTCTTTGGCGGGTTAAAGTTTTATTGTTTCTAGCCACTCTAGCGGGTACTTTTTTGGAAGTAAACAAATATCTCAACATTAAAGAACCCATGTGAAAGATACCAAAATACATGCTCCGGTGTTACATGTATTTATTTATGTATTTATTTATTAGTTAAGTTTCTGGCAGGACCCCTCTGTCATTTTCCAGTTGTGCAGCTCCGAGCACAAGCTGTGTAGACTATGACAGAGCGATCCAACTCCTTCTAGCGCAGGAAGATGTGGATTGAATCTGTGGAGAGGTTTTTAGCTACCTTTAAGGTGTCTGTCACATCGCCACTACTGTCATTGTAAAAATGTGGAGACATATCATGGACATCAGTAGAAAAGTAAACCTCATTAGGAGCAACACGACAAGCACGACAAATGAAGAGAGGAGCGTCTCAGTGTGCAAGAAATAAGCTACTCAGATCATGTCTGCCCAATTTGCAATTTACTAGCTAGTAGTAGGATAGTTGCAAACTCTACTGTCTTTTTAGCTGTCAACGTTACCTGTACAGATATCTTGCTGGCTATCTGCAAAGCTAGTGTAGCCCCTGTTAGCCAATAATAAGCTATATAAAGTTTCTGACGCTTAATGTGAGCATTGTGCAATGTGCTTAAAATGTAACTGAATTTGGCCTGTAACATTTTGCCTGAATTAATTTTTTAAAGTGCTTTTTCAGTGGATTAATTAGAAAGCTGCAGGAATTTTAGATTGCCAGCTTGTCAGAATAATCGCTGCTTTACTAAACTAGCCTGCCGCATGAAGAAAAATTAGACTAATGTGAATTATCAATGAGTTCGAATCAACATTGATAACTAATAACTGTATAAATTCATGTTTGTGGATTTGAAAAAAAGAAGCGCATGTCACTGTGGACCACGTAGGCTACAGAAATTGATAGCATTGTTCATTGCTGTAGTCAAATGTCATCTGTGGGTGTAGAGAATTTCATGGACAGCTGATCCACAGGAATGCCCTGGCTTGTTTTTCTTGAATTTACTGTACAATGACAAAATGTCTGATGAAGACTTTCAAATAGAAGTTCAATTCAATTCAATTCATTTTTATTTGTATAGAGCTTTTTACAACACAAGTTGTCACAAAGCAGCTTTACATTGTTCCCAGGCCTGAGACCCCCTGCCTAAGGCAACAGTGGCAAGGAAAAACTCCCTAATTAACAAAAAGAAACCTTTAGCAGAACCCGGCTCAGAGGGGGAGCCCATCTGCTTCTGGCCGGCACTGGGCAGGATAAAGGATTTACTGTATAGATATGTTTTGAGCCTAGACTTAAAGGTGGAGAGTCTGCTCCCTGAACCTTGATAGGTAAGCTGTTCCCAAGGAGAGGGGCTCGATAGGAAAAGGCTCTACCGCCTATAGTAGTTTTGCCCAATCTTGGAACGATGAGAAGCCCGGCATTTTGGGAACGAAAGGCTCTTTGTGGAAGGTATGCGTGAGGAGGGACCTTAAGGTAGAGAGGGGCAAGCCCATTTAAAGCCTTAAATGTGAGTAAGAGTATTTTAAAATTGATCCGGTATTTAATGGGTAGCCAATGGAGAGAAGCTAGAACTGGGGTAATGTGCTCAAAGCATTTAGTTTTAGTTAAGATTCGAGTAGCTGCATTTTGTAACAGCTGAAGGGGTTTTAGTGAGATTTGCAGATCCTGACAAAAGGGCATTACAGTAGTCTAATCTGGATATTACAAAGACATGGATTAACTTTTCAGCATCATTAATTGATACAATTTTCTTAATTTTGGCTATATTTCTCACATGGAAGAAGGCTTTTGATAGCTGCACTCGGGGCAAGGGAGACACCATCAAGGTCCGTTGTAAAATGAGTGAATTTGCACTTGATTGAATTTTGGCCAATGACCAATATTTCGGTTTTGTCTGAGTTAGGAGGAGAAAGTTTCGGGCCATCCAATTCTTTACATCTGTTAGGCAGGCCTCCGTGTTTGATATATTCAGAGGGACATCGGGTTTGACTGATATGTATAACTGAGTATCATCCGCATAACAGTGGAAACTAATGTCATGTTTACGAATGATATCGCCAAGAGGCAACATGTATAACGAGAAGAGCAGAGGCCCAAGCACAGATCCTTGAGGTATACCATATCCTACTCTGGAATGAAAGGAAGATTCGTTGTTAATGGAGACAAACTGATATTGTTCTGATACATAGGACTTAAACCAAGATAGAGCCTGTTCGCTTATGCCAACCGGGTTTTTGAGGCGGTCAAGGAGGATATGATGATCGATGGTATCAAAGGCTGCACTAAGGGCTAGTAGCACAAGAAGAGAGATACAACCATTGTAACAGGAGAGGCAGGCCTAATACACGTACCTATGTTGTCTGGGACAGGACTGGCCAGGCAGGAGGCAGACGTCAATGAAAATTTTTGTATTGTGTCTCTTATCTTTATGATTTTACTATCAAAGAAGTTCATGAAGTCATTGCTACTATGAATAGCTGGCATGTTAGGGTTAACTGATGCAGCACTCTTGGTTAATCTGGTACAGCCATTGTCACAGGAGAGTAGAGTAGAAGTGCTTATTTTGAATTTATTTTTTCATTGCCTGGTCTGTGAACATGAATTGAAGATAATAAAAATGAATAACAGCTGAAATAAATAACAGTTGCAATGTTCAAACAGCTCTGTACAATTGTAGTATTTTTATTCTTTTAAATGCAAAAAATTACTTTGCCTCATGAAAAATAGAGCTGGCTTTCATCTACCACCCACCCTGGCTGGTGCACTAAAAAGTACTACAAATGAGGGCACATGGGAAAAGAGATAGAAATGAAACAATTATATCAAATTTAACCATGATTCTCCCCCACAGGCTGTTTCTGGCATCACTGGCTTCCCCCTCAGCACCTGCAGTAGGTCCCAGCTGCAGCAGTGCAGTCACTGTGCAGTCTGGCTGAGGGAGGTTTTTGTACGGCTCTCTAACACTGTGTGAACACACCACCACTGTGTGCACTCTGACAGTAGTAATCTCCTGCATCTTCAGCCTGGACTCCACTGATGGTCAGAGTGAAGTCAGTCCCAGATCCACTGCCACTGAATCGAGCTGGAGTCCCTGTGTGTCGGGTGCTTGCTTTATAAATGAGGAGTTTAGGAGCTTCTCCAGGTTTCTGCAGGTACCAGTGTAGGTAGTTGTTGTTGTACACAGCACTGCTGACTTTACAGCTCAGTGACACTGACTCTCCTAGAAGAAGAGTTTTCACTGCAGGAGTCTGAGTCACAGTGTACTGCCCTGCAGTTTCTGAAAATCAGAAAACAAAAATAAAACAGTAAATAAATAAATATGGTTAGCGCATGATTGATCAGTTTTATAAAGCAAATATTCATGAACTGAAACTTCTCATTGTAGATAATTTGATGGTTTGCAGTTTGTTAAATAAAATAAAACATGAACAATTGAACAAATGAACCCCTCTCACCTTGAGTACAGACAGTGAGTGCCCAGATGAAGATGGTAATAAAAGTCATTAAAGTCATTAAAGACTTTGTTTTTGGCATTTTCAGGAACATTTCAAGGTGTAGAGTGGAATAATGCATAATAAACCTCTTTTACCTTGAGTGCAGAAGGCAACTGCCCAGATGAAGATGGTCATAAAAGTCATTGTTGTTGTGTATTCTTTTGCCATGAAGGACAGCTCTCAGTCATGAAGTGTTAAACTCACAGGACTATAAACACTCCCAGAGCACTGAAGCATGTGCTGCCAATGCAAAGTGTCTCCTCTATGCAAATGAAAACAGGATACATTGTAATAACTTCCTTGTTTTATATAATCATTGTGTGGTAAAGTATTGAGTGAAACAGGCTTCACCTCAAGTCCACATTGGACAGACTTCTTCTATTTGATAACCATTTGACAATTCAATCTATCGACGTTAACAATGAATTTGGCAACAATAATGCGCTAATGGGTCAAAAAAGCACTCACACATAAACATAAACACCTACAAATGAAGTCCCCTCTCCTGTCTTTTTCTGTAAAAAAAAATCACATATCATGTATTATGTATATGTATTATGGTTCTTATCTGAGGTAAGTGAATTGGGAAGATCTGAAATTCTTCTGGAAAAATAAATAGCAAACCAGCAAACACAAAAGGAAATTTGTTTATAACATATTGTACTTTTACCCTGTGATCTTAAAGGAGAGATCAGCCTGATGATTATGTTGCCAACAACATTCCCTACAGTTTAAACAGAAGTTAACTCTGCACAGGGCACAGGACTATAAAATAGATGGAACAGTTACAGCAGTCAGAAAGTACTACTGCCCCACTGATACTGACACTTACACTACTGTCCCACTTACACTGAGACCTACACTACTGATCCTCAGATACTGAGACCTACAGTACTGCTCCACAAATACTGAAACCTACACTACTGGCCCATATACAATGAGATTTACAGTACATTACTACCACTCCAATACTGACACTTACACCAACTGTTAAAAGGGGCCACATCCCTTTGTCCACCCTACTGTTTTCCTCTGTGAACATCACTTCCAGCTCTCACAGACCCTTTGTTTACAAGCCAGCTGAAACCTGCCCAAACCTGTCCTGCTGCTCCCCTTATCAGCAGGTCCCCCACAGGTAACACGAGGCACAGGCACATCCCCAAGGACAGCCGCCAGGTCAGCTGTTGCCGTCTGACCTGTCATTATCCATTCTCCACCAATAGGAGCCCCTATAGGGCCAAGGATTTTGGACAATATAAAAGTTGTGGTGATGTCCCCCACTTCTGTGCTGCACCAGCTCCTGTAGGGTGAAGAACTGGGGACAAAACTCCTGGAGAATGATTGTTTTGTTGTTGTGTGCGTCTTTGCCTATGAAACCACACAGACACACACACACTGCCAAACATACATGCCTACCGCCCCTTACTAAAACTCTGAACTGGAAACCTGACTCCTGTGTTCTGACCAACACACCACTGTGACAGCAACATTCTCCTAAACCTGGCACATTTCACCAACTGACACTGAGACCTACACTACTGCCCCCACTGACAATGAGTTTTACATTAGTACCCCACTGATACTGATGCCCTGTTCACACCCGGCATTAGAATGTGAATGCACATTCTAATAGAATAGACATTAGAATAGAATCCACATGCGTCTCGAGTGACCACTTGTGATCAGATCTCACTTCCCCGCTCTATATGCAAATAAACACGTACATCATTTCCATTTTCAAATGTAAGTTTACACATCATTTAAAGGTCTGTTTGAATGAATCTTGTTGTAATTGTCACTAGAAGATAATGCGTGTTGTGTCTGTAAATGAAAACTAGCAAGCTAGATTCCATTCATCACTGAAATTAAATACCCTTAACTCAGCTGCATCTGATCTTTTGTTAAATTCTGTTTATCGTTGGAAAAAGCAGAAAAGCTAGATTAGAACATTTTGAACTTCACCGTTTTTGTCTGGCACCTTATGTTTAAGTTTCTTACGTTATTAACTGCAACGGAAATGTTTCATAATGTAATTTATGAAAGGGAGTTTGCTTGTTTGCTAGCATTGTGAATACATTGATGAATTACTTTTCTAAAACCGAAGCGCACTTGTTACGGACGACCGTTTTCGAAGAAAGAAGTGCATGCATTACCTAAGGAGTGACCTGTTCAGAGTTAAGAGTCTACGTAACCTGATATTCATGATATCGTAAATCTTTTTATTACTCGCACAATAGTTTACCAACATTTATTTTTAGAACTACAACACTTCACGTATTATTCATAATACCGTTTTTCATGTAATATGTTGCATTACACCTGTGCTATTGTGGTGTGACAAATTGTATATCCACATGCAATAAATCGATATGTAGTTTGTAAGGACTGCCAGTAGATGTCAGTTAGGCTAAGCAGGTAATTAGTTATTTTTATTTTTAAGGTGTATGAACCCTGGATACGCCTGATACCTCCTCTCCATGCCTCTGACCACTGTGAGAATGTTTTCATCTTATTCAGCAATAACGTTATGTGTATAACAGAAGGAGCAAGGGGAAAGTAATAAAAGAGAAATGTATGCAGACTAAAGGGGCTTCCTTTTTGGGGTGTGAATGAGTGATTGGGGCTTCCTACATATACACCGCATATACACCTGTTGCTCCGCGGACCAAGCCGGTTTACTGTATGCGATTGATCACCATATGCAATAAACCAAACAACCATGATTACATCAGACTCTGTGAGGACCTGTTATTTTCCGGAAGGCATAAAAGTGTGGAGGGAGAATCCAGTCCGATTGGCCTAGACTGTGAGAGGTTTTCCACCACAATTTGCTATATTTTTAAGGTTAAATCGCTGTTTCCTCAAAGATAAAATTAGCTAGAATTTTTCAAATCTCGTGTTCTAATCGCACCGGTTTTAGCATAAGTGCTAAAGAGCTAATCACACTGGTGTGACCGTATGCGCGAAAGGGTTAACATGACGCCGTTGGTGCGTGAATGAGTACGTACTTCCGCTTACGCAGAGGACGTCAGTTGAGTAGGCGGTCCTTCAGTGTGGCCCAGGACACATTCGCGTTCACACTGCTAAGAGAATGTGGCCATATGCGGCCCAGACCACCTCCGAATGTGATCTGAGCGATTGGATCTCAATGCGTCCTCAATGCGTCTTGCATGTTAATGCCAGTTGTGAACAGGGCCTGAGACTTACGCAACTGCCCTACTGACACTGAGACCTACACCACTTACGCTGCCTCACTGTCCCAGGAGCCTCAGAGAAACAGGCTATTCAGTAAACTGTGTTGATGTAACATTGGGTTACTGTGGTACACAGAGAGGACTGTCGATGCAGCAGTGGAAATACTGAAGGCGAATGTTACTCTACCGCCCCCTGGTGGTAAATTTTCTCACATCCGCTAAAGCTGGTGAGAATCCTCTGGATGTTGTTTCTGTCTTCTGTGGTTTACCCCTCTGCTGTTACTCTCTGGAGTTTATCTGTAATATGGGAATACACCACATGTATCATCATTAATAGGGGATGCTGTCAGTCATAAGGAAGTCATGGGGAAAATACGTCTGAATTCTCTGTTTTCCTTTGCTGCCGTGTCATTGGAAGATTCACACGGATCCATGGTGGGAAAGAATTTAAATGAAATGAAATGTGCAATAATGTTTATTTGTACATTAATCGAATACGCCAATGGATCGGAAAATCTAGAAAAGATTATTTTATAACTGACGCTGCAAGAGGGATTCAGCACTGAGTCTGTTTATAGTTTAATGCAGTTGTTCGCAGTGAGAAACGCAGACGCTGTAGCGCAGGGAGGTTTTTGTACAGCCAGTCAATCAGAGTCAATCACCGTGGTTGACTTTCGGCAGCGGCACCAAACTGGAGATCGGCAGTAAGTGTAAAGCGATTTCACTCTTCATTTCGCCATTAGTATAAACCTGAACGCTCATATCAATCTACTATGATAGTTAAATATTGCGTTGTTATTTTTGCAAATACTATTTGTAATTGTAGCAACCAAAATATATCTTCCATCTATCGAACGATGTGTACATTATTCCCAACGCTTTACTTTTCTGGAGAAAATAGGTCCAAATTATTAAAATGTTGCGCGACGTATGTGTTTACTTCCAAATACGTACGCATTTTATGAGGACTGAGTTCAAGAACACGCAATAAGAAGGGTTTCATTTTTTTTTATTATGGGTTTTACTTGACTTGTATGCGTAGAAAATCGCGCCGCTTCGTTTTCCAAATACGACGAAACTATACTTTTTTAGGATAAAATCATTTTGCCGCTTGAATCTTTTGGTTTCTTCTCCGCGCCGGGCGAGAGGTTTTTGTGCGGGACACTAATAGGAACTGAATCACTGTGGTACACTTTTGGCAGCGGCACCAGACTGCACGTTGGAAGTAAGTATTCCGATTTAAAGTAATATTCAATAACCATCACACGTAGTGATTATTTTTCCTATAAAGGATAGTTTGTTATCTACCTCCAGGATTTCAAGTGAAGACAGCGCTCCACATGTGTGGAGTACGTTAGATTGTGTTTATTATGCCATTCGAAATGGAGATATTCATAGCACTCAAATTAATGTGAATAATGCTTATAAGGACTGTTAAATCATTTTGGTAAAGCTCTGTTATATTGATCTCGCCCATGGAAAGAACGTGTGTGTAAATATTTGGGTCTTTTTTGTGACACATTTTGCTAATACTGTACTTTTGTGGTAATGCACACATATTTCTTACAAAATCTCATTAAGTCAATCATTTTTCTTTAAAAAGATGTAAGCGTTTGGTGATAGACTGTCAGATGATTACGGATCCCTTTTAAAAGAAGGCTCAGTTCGAGCTTCTTAGTTCTGTGAGCAAGCGGAGACTTTGCGTTTGCGTTTGTGGTTCTCCGGGTTTTCGACGAACGATTTTGCGAATAAGTTTTCCATGAAACGTCTGAAAATGAAAATGACTTTAGACAGAATGTTGACTCTTAGTGCGTATAACGGTTCCGTTGTACATTTTTTAACCTGAAAATGATCATTTTCTTAAATCTACTCATGTTGTTCCAAATGATGGGAAAGGCTTAATCTTACCAAATTGTTGCGTACAAATATTTTGGTTATTTCCAACAAGGTATAAACTTTTAAAAATCACATTTGATGCATTTGTAAAACTGGGACTGGATTTTTTCACTGGCCTGTAAAGATGGTCTGCAAAATATATTGTTATCTGTAAGACTGCAGTAAAAGGCTACATTACACACTGCAGCAGGGATCAGGTGTTTTACAAAATGTCCTGTTTGTGTGCAGCATAGATATCATTACATTTATATCCGTTTCTACAATCAGTCTATGCACTTGTCTATATTTTATATAGACATATATAAATTAATAATATATTGTCTATATAGTCTATATTTTGTAATACAAGTTCTGTATTTGTTTCTTGCATGTTCTGAATGAAAATAAGAGTCTCTTCTCCATCTCCTGTAGTCCTGTGTTGAGTCTGTATTTCCTCCCCTCTCTCTGACCTCACATCTCTGCTGTTTCTCCCAGAAAACGTCTCCCCCACCCTCACGGTCCTGCCCCCCTCTAGTGTGGAGCTGTCCAGCAAGAGAACGGCCACGCTGATGTGCCTGGCCAACAAGGGCTTCCCCTCAGACTGGACGCTGCGCTGGAAAGTGGACGGTAGCAGCAGGAGCTCGGAGGCGAGCGGCGGGGTCCTGGAGAAGGACGGCCTGTACAGCTGGAGCAGCACCCTGACTCTCTCTGTGGACGAGTGGAACAAGGCGGGGTCACTGACCTGTGAGGCCACCCAGGGCTCCCAGGCTCCACTTACTCACACACTGAGGAGAGAGCAGTGTTCTGAGTAGCACCTCACACACTCCTGTGTAGAGCGGCTGAATGCTCTGTTTTTACTCTCTTCTGCACTCAGCTCTTCTCTTTCTTACTCACTGATTACTTGTAGACTAACAGTGTGCTGTGCTTCAGCTCATGTGTGAATCCATTCTCCAGACTGAGCTTTTAGCAGAACAATCTTTCATGTGCTCTGATCCCTGTTAGATATATGTGTCCATGTGTGGTTTGATGCTTCAGTGCTGTTATTATTGTAATAGAGAATAATAAAGATTTCTTCTTGAGTCATAAACTCTGTTGTACTTCTCTTTATTAATCCAAACACAGAGACAGTGATGTACTCTTTCTACTGGTGAGATAGGAGGGTAAACCTGCAGTTTAACTGAAATCATTTGGAGCCATCAGAGGAGTGATAGATGTCTGAAATCAAAGGTGTGTGTGAACTGCACCCCTCCCCCATGTCCATTGACTCTGTGGGAGTTATGAAGATGAAGGAAACCCTGTTTTGGGGGAATTATTGCTACATTGCCATTACATACAGCTTAACACCTCAGCACAGGGTTCATAATGAACTCAGTTACACAGCTCTGTCCAGCTGCTATCTCCAAGCATGAATATAAGGATAAGACACCACGTATTTGAGATGAAGATGATATACAAGACAGTTTAATGTGAGAGGATGATCATTTGATGATTATAATTTCTAGAGAATGCCAGTATGTTTTCACGTTTGAGATTACATTTATATAATATGTGAATACTAGTGTATTTTAATATTCCTTAATATTGCTCTGTGACATATTTTGAATCAAGCATCATTTAAAATATGAATAAAAATTTACAATTGATTTAAAATACAATGTTTTAGCATTAGACCTGTGAGTGATGTGTGAATGCATGAGGTAAAATAGTGCATTTAGCAGGTGGCTGGAGGCCTGAGCAGTGAGAGGAGTGTATGGCTATATTAGCTCCTGCTTCATGATGTACAGTGTGCTCTCAGCTCACACTAACCCCATGGGGACAGGGGGAACATCTGGTGACAGTGCTGCTCTATTCTGGGAGTAGCAGAACCGCCCCGCCCTGCCTATGCAAATCTGAGTTTCACCCCCACAGCTCACAGTTTCACAGTTTCACTACCCCAAATCCCCTGGACTGGGGCAGCTGTGTGGGGGTGGGCTGTTTTCACCTCTGTAGAGGAGGGACAAGTTAAATTGATTACATTTTTAAAACATATTGTTCAGCAAATAGTATTAACTAAGTAATTAATGATCCATACACATGTTATAAAGACATCAAAACGAAATAAATATATTAGCTGTATAACAGCAGAAAATCTGTATCCAACTATGGTATTGCTGAGTCAGCCCAATATCACAGTACTTACACAGTGATCTGGGTAGTATTTGATAACCAGCAGAGGTCATATCAACTACGCAGCAGTACAAGTCAAATCACACTGATCACACTCTTTTCTCATCTTAAATATGTTTCTATGCATCTTCCTTAGCGTATGCAATTATATATGCAAGATCAATTTCCTGTTTCAGTCCCTAGAGTGAAACAAAGTGTAGAAATGACAGTCAAAGTGTTTCCTCTTGTAACTGAAGCTGCTCTAAGTGTCTGGTTTTGTAAATGATAACTTTTATATTTTCCAAATTTCACATGATAAAATATGTCTTTGGTCTTCAAAGAAGTATTCATTATTCCAGTCTGAAAGCAAAGTTTGCTCAAATTATGTAACTGAATAAATTATGGCATGTAATGTTAAGTAAAATGCAGTTCATCTGAGTTACATTTCAGCTGATTCCAAGTCCAATATTTTGCTTTTAGAGACTTTCTGTTTTGTTAGTAGATTCATAAAATCAGTTGTTTGAACCTCTACAAATAGCATGGTCCACAGACTGTTGTTCCTCTTATCCTGTTTGGACACTGACTGAAAATTCTATCCAGCCCAGATTGAATTTATATATCATACTGTACTTGGCTGTGTGTGTTTGTGCTGTAGAGCTGCATAGAGCTTTACTTTTCAATCACTTCACTCCAATGTGAGAATGAAGTAAAGCCCTGAGATTCTCACCATGACTCTGACATACATACCAACCCCACTGATAGGCTGCCTGTGTCAGGACTATTCCTGCTGCACCTCCAACTCGTTTCAAAGGAATCCTTTCCAAAAGCACCCACCCCCTGCAGGTACTTTGCAGTTCTGAAATCTATGAATGCTCTATGTAGTAGATCAACACATACAGATAATGGATGAAGAAAGACAATCACAATGTCACACAGGTGGGAGTTGGGTCAGTGCGTGCAGCCAGGACAGCATGGACACGTTGGCATGGATACTCTGCCTTCTAATGGAATCAGTGGACCCAGAAAATACAGCCACTGAGGTTTCCTCTTGCAGCCATGCTGGCTCATCACAGCAGACTCATACAGGAACAGTCTGCTTATATATACACCATGAGAGGACTGCTGTTTTAAGAACCACTTCAGTGTTTTCCAGAATAGCTAACCTCCACACATTCTCCTTTACACATTCTCATCTGACAGTGTTTGTGCCAAGAATCATTTGGACATTAATCACTTTGAGTTGTGCTCAAAAGTGATTGTGAGGGAGTGTAGCTCTTCTTTCTCTCGCCCAAGCACATGGTTCTGTCGCTTTGGTCACTTTGAATGCTGGGATATCAATATGACATGGCTGTGTATGATCACTGTCGTCACTTTGTGTATTTCATGGCTACCGAATGGACACTAGTGTTCTTGTCATGAGATCACAAACATAAAACATTGTTCAGTCCTCTGCTGACATCTAGTGGAAATTACAGCTTTAGTACTTCTACTACAATGTAACGTGATGTTGCGTGAAGATGTTACGTTCTGACAAGGTAACTTTCAGAAATAGTGGCATTCTGTGATATCAGTTGAACAGGGTCATGCGAACAGCTGACACTGTCCCCATTGGGATATCAACCTGGCCACTCTTGGTCAGGTGTTTCTTTTGAAGTTAAATTTTGCCCAAAGTATACTCCATATACCATTTGTTAAAGGACGCTATTTGAAGCTGTTCCCAGCAGAAAGCTAATCATGGCCGATAGCTTGATAACAGTAATTAATGTTCCATAGTGATATAGGCAAGGTAGGCATAGGCATTTCCTTTTAAAAAGACATTCATCCTGAATTCCCCAAATTCTTACTCCTCAGTCAATTTTACCATGAATGCAGAGGGTGAGTGCTCAAATGAAGATGATGACAAAAGCCATTGTTGTTGTAAAATAATGAAAAAAAAAATGAAAATACAATGTGCCAACTTTTACCATTCAGCTCCTCCACAGACTGTATCTCATGTCTTCGGCTTCCCCCTCAGCACCTGCAGTAGGTCCCAGCTGCAGCAGTGCAGTTGCTGTGCAGTCTGACTGAGGGAGGTTTTTGTACGGCTCTCTAACACTGTGTGAACACATAGACACTATTAGGGTAGTGAAAACTCTGACAGTAGAAATCTCCTGCATCTTCAGCCTGGACTCCACTGATGGTCAGAGTGAAGTCAGTCCTGGATCCACTGCCACTGAATTGAGCTGGAGTCCCTGTGTAACGAGAACTTACTTCATAGATGAGAAGTTTAGGAGCTTCTCCAGGTTTCTGCTGGTACCAGTACAGGTAGTCACCATTGTAATTATACACAGCACTGCTGACTCTACAGCTCAGTGACACTGACTCTCCTGGAAGAACAGTTTTCACTGCAGGAGTCTGAGTCACAGTGTACTGCCCTGTAGTTTCTGAAAGTATAGCAAAACAGAACACAGAATTAGGAAATCCATTAAAGAGTTTCAGTTCGGCATTTACAGGAACATTTAAATGTTAATTTCAAGGTGTAGAGTGGAATTATGCATAATAAACCTCTTTGAGTGCAGAAGGCAACTGCCCAGATGAAGATAGTGATAAAAGTCATTGTTGTTGTGGGTTTTGTTGCCATGAAGAACAGCTCTCAGTCATGAAGTGTTAAACTCACAGCACTATAAACACTCCCAGAGCACTGAAGCATGTGCTGCCAATGCAAAGTGTCTTCTCTATGCAAATGCTCTTCCTGGGTATAGCAGACACTTTAGCCAAGCAGTGCTGTGAACTTGATGGAGAGGAGTCCATAAAAATAGTTACAGTAAAATGAAATGTTTGTATACAATTCAGTTTTCTGTTGGGATAGTTGTACTTGAGACAGTCATGCACATTTTATAATCAACATTTTATAAAATTTTATAAATATCTTGATTAAGACAGTGAATGATTTCAGATGGCCATGTCTGTCTCTTTATTTCCAGCACCTTTAATCAGCTGCAGCAGCTGCAGGTCCCTCTCACAGGTAACCCTCCTTCATGGACGTTTGAACTCTGACCCTGTTACATCTCAGGATTGGGACCAACATTTAGCTTGTGTTTGGAGTCAGTGGTGCACCTTTCCATGTTTTGTTTGTTAGATTTGTTTTGTTGGTTTTGTGTAGAGTGAGGGCCCCAATGTGACAGCCTATTGCAGGCTGGCTGGAACATTCAAGCATGTGCTGCCAATGTAAAGTGTCTTCAGGCAAATGATTGCAAAAAAACAAGTCAATAGATTACAAACGTTTGATTTGAGGCACTATTTCTGTGTAACTCCTGTGAATGTTCACACACTGCATAGACAGAAATGAAGTTCATTCATTTCTCCCATAATTCCTCATTTCCTCTCTGTGGTGCTGGGAGGGGCGGGGCTGGCTGCACAGGGGCTGGCGCTGTGGGTTTTCCCTGCTGGAGTTTGCGCTTCTTTCTTGAGTTCCTCCTTTCAGCTCCCTGGACAGCAGCCGAGTGCCTCTCGGGTCAGAGGGCCCCTCAGCAGTGCTGGCACAGGCATGAAGACATTGCAACACTAATTTACCTGATACACACCAGCCTAAGCACAGGATTGGCAGAGCGAGCTGTGAATGAGCCAATCACAGAGCAGGGAGAATGTTCCCTTTAAGAGAGACAGCCCAGCTGAACCAGCTTTACTAAAGCGGTCCCAAGAGCTTTGTACAATTGAAGTGCATGTGGACCTTGTGAGTTTGGTTATTTATCCATGTAGAAGCCAGTAAGTTTATCTACCACATTAGATAAGATAATACCAACTTCCTCTTTAAATTGTTGTAAGACAACAGACCGGTACTGCAATGATACAGCAAGCTATGAAGCTCATCTCTTACACTTCTGTGGAAGGATTCTGGAGGGTCCAGAACAGCCATCTTTCCAGGACACACCTCCTCAAAACATGACAAATTTAATATCATACATCATGATCACTGTCGTCACTTTGTATATTTCGTGGCTACCGAATGGACACTAGTGCTCTTGTCATGAGATTGCAAACAAAAAACATTGTGCAGTTCTCTACTGACATCTAGTGGAAATTACTGCCTTAGTACTTCTTGTATTGCAATGTATCATGAAGTTGTGTGAAAGTAATAGGTTTCGACAAATTAACTTTCAGAGGTCGCGGCATTCTGTGATGGCACTCGAACAAGGTCATGCAAACAGCTGACGCTGTCCCCATTGGGATATCGATCTGGCCACTTGAATGCAATGGCTCGGCCAGGTGTTTCTTTTGAAGTTAAATTTTACCCAAAATATACTCCAAATACCATTTCTTAAAGAAGGTTATAGCTTGATAATAGTAATTAATGTTCCATAGTCGATCGTGACAGAGGCAATTGTGTAATGTTTTGCTATTTTTCTGCTAACTAGCAACAATAAATCACAACCTAGCATGGTTTGCTTGCAAGAAAATGTGTGACCTGTGACAGCAACCTTGCTTGTTCAACACATACTGTCTTACAAGATCATCCTCCATTTCAAAGTTTGTATTTTTGACTGGCATAAAAATATACCTCTTCGGATCAGCTGCTGTGCGTTCTGAGGCATCTGATGTTAAGCTGTGCGTTATTTGTGACAGTAAGTCTGAATGGAGTGTTGAGTATTCTGCGCTGCATTTGTGTTTTTTATGGGAGGGGCACAGCATCAGAGAAGAAAATAAAATGAGATGCGAGCATTCCCGAGGAAGTGTTATCACAAAATGATTTCCATCTCAAACAACGGGTGCTTAGCTTAATAGGGTTCTCATGACATCATGCCTTTTATGCTGACATGAGGCAAAACAAGATTTCACCAGCAGGAGAGCTAGAGAGAAAAACTGAGTAAGATATCATGAAAACATCTGCTTTTTACATGTCAAAATGAACAACTATATGTCATTGATTTTGCAGTGTGTGTCATGTTTTGGCATATAAATATATGTTTCAATCTATAATAAAATGTTCAGTATTACAGAATGTGTGTGTCACAGTGGTTCGGAAAGTAAGGAATTCCACATGCAGTATTTGAGAACGTTGTTTTGTCTGAACAGGTTTACTATCAGTCATTTTATCAACAGCTTTACCTTACTGGGAGCAAAGAGCGTACTGACAATGAATGTGAAAACAAATTTGTAAACTCTTCAATTGAAAATAAATTTCATATATTTAGGTATTCAACTAAGCAGGAAAAGGCCTTTCTGAAATAAGAAAATGTAACCTGAAGTAATCATTCTGTGTTTGTGTATTTGTGTGTGTGTGTGTGTTCAGCTGAAGCTGCTTGTGCAAGAAACAGTGAGGATACCAGAATTTCCATTTCAGCAAAAAGGATTTGTGTTTGTGTAAATTAATCAAACAATGTAGACTGATTACACTAAAGCCAGTCACTGTTGCTACTATTCCTGCATAATTGGCCTTTGAGAGCCCAGTTTTAATAGTGTAAATGTTAGTCTCTGGTGCAATGTGAAATGGACAAATGTCCATTATAAGTGCACCTTTAAACTTAGGATACTGTAGTTTTGTCTAGATTTACATTTTTTCATTTGGCAGATGCATTTATCCAAACCAACTTACATGGTTACAGTTCTTTACAATGTTATCCATTTATACAGCTGGATATTTACTGAGGCAATTGTGGGTTAAGTACCTTGCCCAAGGCTACAGCAGCAGCACCCCAGCGGGGATCGAACTGGCAAACTTTCAGTTATCAGTTATTTATTTATATGTATAGATTATATATAATTACTTGTTATTATATATAATTACCCTTTTCTGTGCTGAACAGAAGCTGTCTCATTAATTTCTTAAAACTACATCCTCATTAATCAACACAGGACTCTGAATGCTCATGAGGAGGTGAGAATAATGAATGTTTATTATTTCATGGAAAGACTTGACTAGTTTTTCACAAGGATGGGATTCGACTTCCATTTGACTGAGGTTCCCCCTCATGAATATTATGGTTTAGTCAAGAGGGGCTGGAATTTGTCACTGGGTGTTGCAGCCTTCTGTTTCCATACCTTTATTCTCATATATCTGTTATTAACACATAAAGGTGGAAGATGAAAAATAGAAACACCCAAAAAGTGTCACACAGTACAGAGCTGAGTCACTGTGTGCAGCCAGGGTGATATGGACACGTTGGCATGGATATTCTGCCTTCTAATGAAATGAATGGACCCAGGCCATGCCAGCAAAATACACCCACTGAGTTCTCCTCTTCCAGCCATGCTGGCTCATAACATCAGAATTATACAGGCACAGCCTGCTTATATATACATGATGAAAGCACTGCTGGGAAGAGGTCTGCATATTTCACACACTAGTCACAAAACACCACCTTACCTCTTAGCACCTGCAGTAGGTCCCAGCTGCAGCAGTGCAGTCACTGTGCAGTCTGACTGAGGGAGGTTTTTGTACGGCTCTCTAACACTGTGTGAACACATTGACACTGTTAGGGCAGTGAAAACTCTGATAGGAGTAATCTCCTGCATCTTCAGCCTGGTCTCCACTGATCGTCATGAAGAAGTCAGTCCCAGATCCACTGCCGCTGAATCAACATAAAGAACCATCAGCATTAGTGAATCACGTGAAAGAAGCACTTGGTGTACTGAGAACAGGCTTGCTATATATATGCTGGCAGGGACAGTCTTCACTATGTTAGTTATATCACTTTCCACTTGGAAAAATTGTGTGTAGAGACATTTTTACACCTTGATTAAGAGTGGCACTATTAAAGTTTGGCAGGTGGGTAGCTCACAATGTAACAATAGAAACTGTTGCATTATTGGAATGGAACAAGGGTTTTTAAAAATTATTGACAATAAAATTATTGACTTCTGATAACTGCCATCAAAAAGGCTTTGCATAGAGTGGCACCTGTATGGCTCCACAGGTAGCAGAGAGGAAGCCCTACAGAGTGAAATAACATGACTCCATAGAAGCAGTTATTCTCACAAACAACCATCACCTTGATCGTTTCACAGGATTCCTATCCTGATATTTAGTCACTGAGAGAAGTCGTGACCAACAAAACTCCATATTTTTATTGATTCATGTATTATTAATGGTAACTAGCAGATAATAGCTAATATTTCAATAAAGGTGCATTTGAGAGAAATTCAAACAGAAGGCATTTATGTAACACTACATAGATATCATGGAGGTCACTTTTTAGAAATGATCTTGTCACTTACATATGATGATTCCATTTCTTTATGCAAATAGACTGAGTTTAAAGCTAATAAATGGTTAGAATGAAGTGAGAAGAAAAGAAATTATACTGATTATTTTTAGACAATAATACTTGTTATTGATATAATTGAGGTTCTAATGAATAATTATACCCTTGCTTTTTCTCCAGCTGATCGCCTTCACAGACTGTATTTGGTGTCATTGGCTTCCCCCTCAGCACCTGCAGTAGGTCCCAGCTGCAGCAGTGCAGTCACTGTGCAGTCTGACTGAGGGAGGTTTTTGTACGGCTCTCTAACACTGTGTGAACACCCAGGTGCTACTAGGATTGTGTAGACTCTGACAGTAGTAATCTCCTGCATCTTCTGCCTGGACTCCACTGATGGTCAGAGTGAAGTCAGTCCCAGATCCACTGCCACTGAATCGATCTGGAATCCCCGTGTAACGGGACTTTGCATAACGGATCAGGAGTTTAGGAGCTTCTCCAGGTTTCTGCAGGTACCAAGATAGAGCACTGTCTCCATCAGAATATTTGTACACAGCACTGCTGACTTTACAGCTCAGTGACACTGACTCTCCTGGAAGAACAGTTTTCACTGCAGGAGTCTGAGTCACAGTGTACTGCCCTGCAGTTTCTGGAAATCAGAACAACACAAAGAAGCGATGATAAATTACTGAACCAATTCATTTAGAAAATTTAAGGAACTTCTCCTTATATGAACTCCCTCATTTAAAACTAAAATGTTTATTAATTAAATAAAAAATGAAATACAAAACCCTCTCACCTTGAGTGCAGAAGGCAAATGCCCAGATGAAGATGGTGATAAAAGTCATTGTTGTTGTGGGTTCTGTTGCCATGAAGAACAGCTCTCAGTCATGAAGTGTTAAACTCACAGGACTATAAACACTCCCAGAGCACTGAAGCATGTGCTGCCAATGCAAAGTGTCTTCTCTATGCAAATGCTCTTCCTGGATACAGTAGGAACTTGTAGCCAAACAGTACTGCTACCTCAGGCTTTGTGCTGTGTGCTGTGATGGAGAGGAGCCAGTGTACATTGTGATACAATTCCTGTTACTGTTCCATGACATTATTAAATAATGATTGAGGAGTAAATTCATAGTCATTTATAATATGTTAACCTAAAAATATACAACCAGTGCAATAGAATGCAATGTGAGCATTATAGCAATTATCATGTTTACTCAATGTTTACGAATGTCGAACGTTACATTGATGTGACAAATTAGTTAGTATTACCATTTCAAATTTTAATTATCATTAAAACGCTACCGCGCTTTGAAAAACTCACATTAAATACTGTTTTCTTATCTGCAATATGCACAAAGTGAAGTTACCTCTCTTGGCCACATGGTGCCACCTTTAATGTTAATGCACATTTGATATAGATTTCATATGTTTACATATGTTTGTATTGGCTATGTTATTATTTTAATGTTTATGCAAACAAAAAATCATAGTGCTGCTAATTTGTGGTTTTCGATATAAAACTTAGTGAAATGATTTTAGTTTGTGTATCAGTACTTTTTGAACATTTTCAGCACATTTTAACAATACCGCGATAATACTGATAACTGTGATAATTTTGGTCACTATAATCGTCATATTAATTTTTCATACCGTTTCTTGTCTAATACATACTGCATATATATTAATGGGTTAGACTACAGGATATATTAACATATTCTTAGAATAATTTCTAACAACTATATTGTACAGCACACAATAACTTATTGGAAAATGAAGGCAAACTCTTTAAGACATGGTTGTAATGACATGAGTGTAATGGTTGATATGAAGCAGCAGGGCAGTGCAGGTCAGGTCTGTTAGCAGCTCCTCATATGAAAGCAGGTGAGGTCTGGAAAGCTGACCCCCAAGGCAAGTACAGAGTGCTGTGTGATGTGCTCTTTCTCTGGGTCCTTTCTAGAGTCCTCCTCCTTTAGCCTGGAGCACATCTCATTATGTACGCTGTGATGCTGTTAGCATATGCACTCATAAGGTGCTGTTTGAAGCCACTGCTGGTACATTATTGCTGTGCAATGAAGGATCTTGTATGGAAAGAATCCATCATCCTGCCCTTTAAGAGTGATTGGGAGTTTACACTGACTCTTATATCTTTATTAAGAACTTCAGCCGCCCTACAGGGTGGCAACACACATGCTCTCAGTCACTGATTCAAGCAGCAGGTGGCTCGGCCATCATGTGAAGGGGAGAATATCTCTGAGACCTCTGCTTTTCTCTGGCACCGTGAGTAGTGTGTCATGACCCTACAGATCAGTCCTGTGTTATTGCAGAGATACTGAACAAACACGCTAAAACCCTACAGATGTCTGCTGGCTTTGAGTGCAAGCTGTGCCCTTCGGCCCAGGTTTGACCCCAGCCGTGTCATCAGCTGATGATGACCAGAAGGCCGCAGGGGTGGAACAGATTGGCTTGGCTGTGCTGGGGACAGGGGTGGGTTTGTCAGCAGGGGCTCGGCTCGCCACTCTCAGGCACCCTGTGAGTCAGCAGGCACCTTCAGGTTGCTTGGATGATGTCAGTGATGCCACGCCCATCCTCCATCTGCTGCTCAGCTCACTGCACTGGGTCAGTTTCAGTGTGAAAAATAGGCTCTATGGGTGTATGAGTGTAACAGGGGGACTGCATTCACTGCACCCCATCACTGCTGCAGTACAGTGGGTGCCATGTTAATCTGCCACACCTGGACAGACTCTTGAAGTACATAGCAGTGCCTTAATAAATGTTTGTATGACCTATTGTTTGTTTTGAGCACTTCTTTTTTTTTTTCAAATTTACACCACTGAAAATTACTACTGTGGTAGATTAAGCGTATTGGCAACATTCCTGTGAAAGACATGTCTGATGTGGATCAGGACTATAGGAGATACTACTGGGTTTAACTTTTCTAACATCAAATTGGTTTTCATACTTCTCATTTTGTAATGTTTGTGACAATTCTCTGGACAAATGTTGCTCTACTTCCCTCTGCTGGTATGTTTTTCGCACCTCCTCTAAAGCCTGTGAGAATCCTCTTGCTGTTGTTTCTGCTGTTTCTGTGTAATATGGGACTACACACCATGTATCATTATTATTATATAACTGAGGTATACCTGAAAAGGAAACTGGAGAAATTGTATGACTGGATTTTCTGTGGCCCGCTCTCTGTCCTATCATTGGTAGATTCATACAAAGAGGGTGCGATGCAGGGTTAAAATTCCATGAGAAACATGCTGCTTCATTAAAAATATTTACTTACGTAGCTGTAGTTGTAGTTATACAGTCGGCACAGAATTCAGAAATGTATGTCAGGAATGTGTTACACACAGTTTACACCTCGTGTGCATCACTATGTTTATACAATGCTCTGAAAAACCCCAGCAAGTCTCACAAGAGACTCACAAGTACCTGTTAATTTATGAAAACTAAATTAACATGAACATTCAATACATCAGATAAATTAAGAAAAATACTGTGCATGAGGGACAAAGGAACATAAAAATGAAAATACAAATGTGTCAGCTTTTACTGTTAATCTCCCCTGTCCTCTGTCTGGTGTCACTGGCTTCCCCCTCAGCACCTGCAGTAGGTCCCAGCTGCAGCAGTGCAGTCACTGTGCAGTCTGACTGAGGGAGGTTTTTGTACGGCTCTCTACCACTGTGTGAACACATAGCCACCATTGACACTGTGTGCACTCTGACAGTCGTAATCTCCTGCATCTTCAGCCTGGACTCCACTGATGGTAAGAGTGAAGTCAGTCCCAGATCCACTGCCACTGAATCGAGTTGGAGTGCCTGAGTGACGGTAGCTTCCTGAATAGATCAGGAGTTTAGGAGCTTCTCCAGATTTCTGCAGATACCATGACAGACATGGGTAGCGATAGGAACCACCATAGTAACAACCACCATAAACAGCACTGCTAGTTTTACAGCTGACAGTGACTGTCTCTCCTGGTAGAACAGTTTTCACTGCAGGACTCTGAGTTACAGTGATCTGTCCGCTGGATTCTGAAAAAAAAAGAAATCCTATAATTACAGCATAGTAGTATGAACTACTAAAATTTGTAGATGTGGTTATGTTTATTTTGTTATCTAGTTCGATTATAGGTTGTAAATTTGTAAGTTTGTAAATTGTAAGTTAAATCCTCTTACCCTGTGTACAGAAGGCAACTGCCCAGATGAAGATGGTGATAAAAGTCGTTGTTGTAGGTTCTGTTGCCATGAAGAACAGCTCTCAGTTTTGAAGTGTTAAACTCACAGGACTATAAACTCTCCCAGAGCACTGAAGCATGTGCTGCCAATGCAAAGTGTCTTCTCTATGCAAATGCTCTTCCTGGGAACAGTGGACTTTTCACTGTGTGTTCTGATGGAGTCAGCACACATGGTAATAACTTTCCTGCGACTGTTTTACCACACTATGAATAGTGATTGAAATGTTGTCTCTCGTGTCACTATTTCCAATGACTGAATGTATACTAATATATAACACTTCCATTAGGAAATATGAGCTGTTTTGTGTCTGTTTGTCTGTACAGTAACTCCTCCGCTGATATTCATGGCTATGTAGAACAAAATGTTTACTTAATCTTTTCAATAAATTACATTGTGATTGCTGAAATAGCGGGTTAATTGAATATCCCTCAACCATGAACCAAAGACAAGTAAAAGACAGTAAACAGTCCATATATATACACATGTATTTAAAAGCCTAATCTGTGTCAGTGTGTTTCTGAGGCAACTCTACTACATGATGGTTGATTCTAATGGTTATTCTGACTGAAACATTTATTCCTGCTGGTAAATCCATGGTTTTCTCTCCTTTTCCAGCACTTTTAATCAGCTACAGCACCTGCAAGGTCATCAGACAGGTCACCCTCCTTCCTGGACGTTTTAACTCTGACTCGGTACATCTCAGGATGGAGACCAACATTTAGCCTGTGTTTGGAGACATTGATGCGGCTTTTCATATATTCATGGTTAGTGTTGTTTTGTTTTTAAGTATCATTTTGTTCTGTCTTTGAGGACAAACTTCATGTTATGTTGAGAAAGCCTATCATGGCAGTGGTTAGTAGATATAAGCTTTGCTGAAGAGATGATCTGTATCTTTGGATGCTGCAGCAGCCCCATTGTGACGTTATCTGCACATGTTAGAATGTTCAGATGCTCAAAGTTCTGTCCATGTTAGTCAATGAAAATGTTTTTGAAGTAAAATCATAAACATCTCAAAAACAATGTTTTGGTATTGATACAAACAACAATACAAGCCCACACCAACTGAAGTCATTGGGAAAGTTGTGTAGGTGCAGCTGAAAAGCTGTAGGAGTTACATACATAATATCGCACACATTAGCATCACTAACACTTTGGAAGTCACTCTGGATCAAAGCATCTCCAAAATGACAAAATGTAAATGTAATATGTTTGTTTTGAGTAAAGGGAGGGCACCAAAAGGAAATGTGAAACCCTGTTCTTTGGAAACATATTTGGCATATTATCCTTGTAATTGTTTGAAAACCATGTGTTATTGCATTTAGCTCGATTTGGCCTGTGAACTGTGTGTGTGTGTGTGTTTATATATGTATAATGACTTGAAGGAACCACTGAAGTGTTCAATTGAGCGTTAATGTATTAAGTGGCATGAAAACTTGCACAAACTGTAGTTATAAGTGTAGTTGGTTCAATGCATGAGTACAAAGATCTGGGAATGACTTCATTCTGACCACCAGTGGAGTCCAGACTGAAGATGGGAGAGATTAGTACTGTTAGAGTTTACACTATACTGGTAGTGATAGAATGTTCACACGGTGTTAGAGAGCCGTACAAAAGCCTCCCTCAGTCAGACTGCACAGTGACTGCACTGCTGCAGCTGGGACCTACTGCAGGTGCTGACGGGAGTCAGTGACACACCTCTCTGGAGCAGATGATAAAGAAATAAGAGAGACAAGAGGTACAATTATTCAGCATATTCAATATTCTTGTTACATCTAAAATAGGATATGTTCTATGACAGAGTCATATTTTATTACCTCCCAGATTTACATTTTAAAATTTCATGCATTTATTAATGTGTTTATATTTTATTAAAAGCTGCCAGTAGTATCATCTCATACTACTGAGCATATGTCAGCTCCACCTGCATGGTAAAATGCAATTCATTTTACATCATATTTGTATAATTCTTCATTTGTTATTGTAGTTTCTGAGAGAAAAGGAAATTCCCTCTTTACTGAACCCATCAGGTCAGAGCTTATCAGCCCACTCCCAATGCCTGGGTCCTACTCCACTCCAAGGCCCTCATTTGTCAATGGTTTGTACATATCAATCTGTGAGTAAACTGTGCCTGCGATCATTTCAAAGCAAAGTGTGAGAGGAGTCCACGAATACATGTACAGCAGCATGTAACATAAAATATTTTCATGTAATTCTGTCTGCTGTTGAAATAGTTATACTTATTCCACATACTAAAGTTGAGAATGAGACAGTAATACACAATTTGAGATGTCTTTTGTGTGAGTATATTAATCCAGTAAATCTACATGTCTTATTGAGTAAGATGGTCATGTGTTTCTTTCCCCTTCCAGCACTTTTAATCAGCTGCAGCAGCTGCAGGGACCTCAGGCAGGTAAGCCTCCTTCCTGGAGGTTTGAACTCTGACCCTGTTACATCTCAGGATTGGGAGCAACATTTAGCTTGTGTCTGGAGTCAGTGGTGCTTTCTTTGTTAGATTTGTTTTGTTAGTTTTGTGTAGAGTGAGGACCCCAGTCTGACAGACTATTGCAGGTTGACTGTAACATTCAAGCATGTGCTGCCAATGTAAAGTGTCTTCATGCAAATGATTGCAAAAAAACAAGTCAATAGATTACAAACGTTTGATTTCAGGCACTATTTCTGTAAATCCTGTGGATGTTCACACACTGTGTAGGTGCTGGGAGGGGCGGGGCTGGCTGCACAGGGGCTGTTGCTGTGGGTTTTGAGAAAGAAGTAGCTAATGAATCAGCTGATTTCAAACCCGGGCTGTAAGGCTAGTGATCACTCTTGTCAGAGCTAGAGGGTTGTGACACTGCTGATGACAAAGTCTAATGTGTAGCAAAGGCAGCCACGTGCAGGTGAAGACAACCTGACAGCATCAGTGTGCCGAGCAAACAGGCCTACAAATGCCTGTATGATAGAAACAAGAGCTGCAGCTTAGCACACCAAGTGCAGCCAGCAAAGCAGCTGAAGCCTGACAGCAAGAATGTGGATCTGTAACAGCAATGTACAGTCAGTCCTGTTCATGGCTGTGAATGCTGGAGGGCCACCAAGACTGAAAAACACAATCTCAACCCAGCACCAAGATGCACCAGAGCACATCAAACTGCATCAGCACAGAGATCAGGCTGAGGGGGCTCAGACGGCTGGGCCACTTACTATTGATGGAAAACAGCACTAGTACTGAGACTGCCCTCTGCTGGACGCAACAGGGCAAGCATTGCATTACAGTACACTACATGCATTTAGCAAATGCTCTTCTCCAGAGCAACTTCTAGCACAATGGAACATGAGTGTATCCACTGAAGTTAAATAAGCAACAGCATCAGACCAGTCCAACAACACTCCCAGACAAGTAAGTGTGAGCATAACACCAATCAAGCCCTACCACAAGGTAACTTGTGCAACGGAAGCCAAGTATACAACAATACATCATTCACTAGAACACAGAATCCAAAATACATCCCAATACTACACTTAAAATAAACATCAAATATGAGATGTAGCAGGTGTTAGGTAGCAGGGATTGAGGTGGAAGCAACCAAGAGACTGGCCCTATAACACCAGGCAGTGCACTATAGAGACTGAGCTTACCAAGATGGGCTTAACCTGGGGTGAAGCTGCAAAAGTGTCTAATGACCATCCAGCATAGCGTAGATGTGTTGTAGCCACATCTCTACAGGCAGGGTAATTCAGTAAGTGACCAAAACCTATAGCCAGCAAGCTTTTGTTAGCTTCTTCTCAAAAAATAAATTGAACAGGCACATAGTCAGAGCATAGCTCAAATAAATAGCTACAATAACAATATTGTTTCCTTTCATTTAAACTGACTAGCATGCAAAAATCTGTTGCACCGAAAGACTGAAATGTGTTGAATATTATACATATATATGACAAAGGCTCTCCTCCACTGTACTGAGTTTACCTTAGATTTGCCACAATTTAAACAAGTGTGAACCTCCTTTCAAATAATATACCTAATAAAACACTCTATAAAACAAGTAAAACAATTACATCATTTTTTAACCGTTATTCTCCTCCACAGAGAACTGCACCTGCAGTAGGTCCCAGCTGCAGCAGTGCAGTCACTGTGCAGTCTGACTGAGGGAGGTTTTTGTACGGCTTTCTAACACTGTGTGAACACTGGATCATTGTGGTAACTCTGACAGTAGTAATCTCCTGCATCTTCTGCCTGGACTCCACTGATGGTCAGAGTGAAGTCAGTCCCAGATCCACTGCCACTGAATCGAGCTGGAGTCCCCGTGTGACGGGTGCTTGCATAATAGATCATGAGTTTAGGAGCTTCTCCAGGTTTCTGCAGGTACCAGTGTAGGTAGCTGTTGCCATGCACAGCGCTGCTGACTTTACAGCTCAGTGACACTGACGCTCCTGGAAGAACAGTTTTCACTGCAGGAGTCTGAGTCACAGTGTACTGCCCTGCAGTTTCTGAAAATCAAAACACAAAAACGAAGCGATGAATAAACAAATGTAATCAGGGCATAATCAGTCAGTTTCATGAAGCCAATATTCTTTAACTGAAACTTCTGATTTTATGTATTAGATGGTTTTCCGGTTTTTTTAAATAAATAATTAAATAAATAAACCCCTCTCACCTTGAGTGCAGAAGGCAACTGCCCAGATGAAGATGGTGATAAAAGTCATTGTTGTTGTGGGTTCTGTTGCCATGAAGGACAGCTCTCAGTCATGAAGTGTTAAACTCACAGGACTATAAACACTCCCTGAGCACTGAAGCATGTGCTGCCAATGCAAAGTGTCTCTATGCAAATGCTCATCCTGGGTACAGCAGGCACTTTAGCCAACAAGCAGTGCTGTGAAGTCAGGCGTGATGCTGGAGCAAAAGTAGGTTTTACAATAATTGAAGACGAATTAATGAATTTGCTGTGATCTGACTGTTTCATTCATGCAAAAATATTCAATTTTAAAATGTTCACAATCAGAATGAGTTAACACTAATTTCAGAGAATTGTCTTACCTTGTATTGAAATGTCCCATTAATGTGTTATTACACCTCGGATGGCTGCTGCTCTTTGGTCAGAATCAGTAACTGCAGCCTCTGTCTGTGTTCTGTGTGATGCTGCTGACTCTCCTCTGAAGGGCAGATATCCGGAGTTCTGATGTCTCCAGGCTCCTGCTTCACTTGGTTCTCTCTCTAACAGCGTCAGTGCTCTGACCCCTGAAGATAGAAGAATGACATTAGAAATGATCTTTGCATATGTGCTGATCACATATATGAAGATCTTCACATACATGATTCATACATACTGTCAGGGCTCAGGCATGGTCTCGGACACGGACCACAAGTGCTCTAGTTGGAGGCGTTTATTAACAGAATCTACCTAATACTGGGTAGGACCCCCCTTTGCCCCCAGAATGTGTTGTATGTTCAGAAATGCTTTTCTGCATAGCACTGTTGTAACGTGTGGTTATTTCCGTTACTGTCACCTTCCTGTAAGTTTGGAACAGTCTGGCCATTCTCCTCTGACCTCTGTCATTAACAAGGCGCTTTCGCCCACAGAATTGCCGCTCGCTGGATGTTTTTTGTTTTTCGCACCATTCTCTATACACTCTAGAGACTTTTGTGCATAAAAATCCCAGGAGATCAGCAGTTTCTGAGATACTCAAACCACCCTGTCTGACACCAACAATCATCCCAAGGTCAAAGTAACTTAAATTCGATTTCCTACCCATTCGGATGTTTGGCCATTTTTTACCCTTTCTTGACTATGTCTCCGTGATTTTATGCATTGAGTTGCTGCCAGATGATTGGCTGATTAGATATTTGCATCAACAAGCAGGTGTACTGGAGGTGTACCTAATAAAGTGGTCACTAAGTGTGTACATATATATTATACATATATGTATATGTAGAAAAGGGCCATATTCCCTAGTCATGTCATTGTCTTTGTATTTGTCTTTGTTTGCGCACCACCTCCATCTCCCTCAGGCAGTTGTTTACAACTCAGTTGAAACCTGCCCAAACCAGTTCTGTTGCTCCCCTTATCAGCAGGACCCCTGCAGGTAACTGGAGGCACAGGCACACTGTTGCTTTTGGTTTTCCCTAAACAGGTATTTAAAGCTTGAAACATACTGTCTTTATTCATTTCAATATATAGTTATTTATTAATCATGACTATTTCAACAAGGCCAACTAACCGTGTTATAATTTATCTTGGTCAGTGGCATTGTAGCATTATCTTTTGGATTATAATAACATGGCCAGTTGGCCTAGCCCTATTATAATTTTATGTACCATGTTTGTATGCATCGGAACATCCTGGTGTGGGTTTGGTTTTCTTTTTTAATGAGGCTAGTTCACGGTGGTATTATATTCAGGCTTACTCCTGGTATTTTGTTTTTTTTTGACATAATGACATATGGTGGGGCAGAAGGTGTACAGAGGGGAAAAAAATCACACAGGCAGAGATGGCTCTTCACGTGTGTGTGGATCTGTTGAGCACCTTATACGGCGTGTTACTGAGAGGGGGAGGGGTTGGTCTGTTAGAGACTTTGGGGTAAGAGGGTTATTCACACATTCGTGGGTGATTGTTGGGCATGTATTTTTGTAAGACGTGTTTTAAATCGTCTTTTGTGTTTTTGTTTTTGGTGATAACAGAGGTCTATTGGTATATTAGGCTGATCCAGTACGCTTGTTTGGGGTTTGTCTCAGTTCAAGTGTCCCTGGTAAACTTGATGACTAGTGTTAAGGTTAAAATTACATCCTGGAACTGCAGGGGATTATAAAATCGGCAAATTAAAACAAGTAATAAGTAGACTAAAACAACTTCAGTCAAAGATCATATATTTGCAAGAATCACATGTATTACCTGGCGAGATTCCTCAAATACGCAACGGGCAGGTCATCTCAGCCTCATTTAGCTCTCATGCAAGGGGAGTTATTATTCTTATCCATAAGTCCATTCCTTATCATATGTCGCAAACATTTTGTGACATTTTTATATATTATATATTATATATTATTATACGGGGTAACTTGCTGTCCGAGCAGTTTAATCTAATTAATATGTATGGTCCCAACGAAGATGACTCTAAATTCTTCAACGATCTGTTTTTAAACCTTTCCTCACTTCCAGGTAATTATATTGTTGCAGGAGACTTTAATTGCACTTTAGATCCTGTTAAAGATCGCACCTCAGGTTTGAACATCTCCCATACCCAATCTAGGAAAACTATACAGCATTTTATGAAGGATTTAAATTTAATAGAGATTTGGAGAGAAATGAAACCAGATGATGTGGAATACTCCTGCTATTCTAGCAAGCATGGGACTTATTCCTGAATTGACTATTTTTTTTGATCTCAGCAGCATTATACTCTAAAATTGTAGATTGCTTCTATGATAGCATTGTCATCTCTGACCATGCTCCAGCATCTCTTATATATTCCAAAACTAAATTAGTAGGTGACCCACCTAAATAGCGCTTTCAAATGGCTGCAAAATACAAGTTTTACAGAATACATTGGACAGCAAATTGACCTATACTTTTCAATTAATACAAATCAGAGTTCAGCTTGTACTAGATGGGAAGCCTTTAAAGCTTTCATAAGGGGTCAACTTATAAATTTCACTCGATCGAAGTAAAAAAATAACATTACTTGAAACTAAAATCAAAACTCTCCCAAACTCTCTCAAAATTTTCCTCACTAATTCCAAAGGTGCACATAAGGAGTTGCTTTTACTAAGGGCTCAATGTAACAAAATTTCTGCGGACAGAGCCGCAGCAGGCTTATTGAGACTAAACCAATTATATTATGACCAGGGAGAAAAAGCTGGGAAGTTGCTGGCCTGGCGAGCCAAACAGCAGCAAGTAGAGAGGGCAATTAATTCAATTCGGGATGCAGGGGGAGCTGTGACGGTAGACCCTCTGGAGATTAACAACACCTTTAAATCCTTTTATGAAAAATTATATGCATCAGAGTATCCTCCCAAAATCAATTCCCAGGCTAGCTTTTTAGATAGCTTGGAGTCTCCCAATTTTTCAGAGGAATCTAACGATATTCTTAATGCTGAGCTGACCGTGGAGGAAATTTCCAGTACAATTGATAGTATGCAGGTAGCGAGGGCACCGGGCTGCCAACTGACATTTACTCTCTGCACTCCCCTCTTGGAAATGAATCTTATGAAAATGGTCTCCTGCCCCCTTCTCTGAGAGGAGCCCTGATCACTCTGCTCCTAGAACCTGGAAAGCTGCATACCAAATGTGATTCCTATCGTGCTATTTCACTTTTAAACTCTGACACTAAGGTACTTTGTAAAGCACTTGCGAGGAGGTTAGAGAGTTTTTGCCCGGATGTAGTGGGTGGAGACCAAAATGGCTTTATCCAAGGTCATCATAATGTTAGGAGAGTGCTAAATGTTCTACATGCCAGAAATGGATCGTCAGACACTGCAATCCTGTTGTTGGATGTGGAGAAGCCCTTCGACAGGGTTGAGTGTTAATTCGTTTTGGTTGTGGTGAGAGCTTTTGTAAATGGATAAAGATACTATATTCAAATCCCACTGCAGAGATCCTTACTACTAATATGGTGTCTAAACCTTTTGGCATCTGCAGAGGTTCTCAGCAGGGCTGCCCTCTTTCTCCTCTCCTGTTTGTTCTTGCCATTGAGCTTCTAGCTATAGCTGTTAGGTCACACCCCAATATTTCAGGTATCAGAGTAGGTCAAACGGACCATCGAATTGCCCTTTATGCAGACGATGTAATGTGTTTGGTGTTTTCGGGATACAAAAGAAATTATGCAAAAACGTCAATTATGACACTAAGGGAAGAGGAAAGACGTAGACCTACACCTTTGACTTATTTTTTTAATGCAACGGAATGCTTTACATATCTCGGCATTCGTATTGTGCCAGAGATTGACTGCATAGTCTCATCTAACTATGACCCAGTCATAGATTCAATAACCCATTCGATAGATAGATGGTCATCTTTACCTATATCTTTGATTGGCCGGATTAACATTCTGAAAATGAATGTCCTCCCAAAACTGTTGTATCGATTTCAAAACATTCCCCTGCTGCTGCCACCATCCTTCTTTATAAAGCTTAAAAAGATGTTCACTATCTGGAATAACAGATGTCCCAGAGTTCGATTGTGCTTATTGTACCTACTGTATGACAGAGGGGGGCTTCATTTGCCTAATATCCAGTGGTACTACTGGGCAGCTCAGCTTCGCACTGCTATGTATTATTTTACCTCTGACTCTCTCCCTTTGTGGATGGAGATTGAAATGTCTTCAGTTGTACCCAAATTATCCCTCAACCTCTACATTTACTCAGCTGATATCAAGAAACATACAAATAATCCCTTTGTTTCAAATACAATCAACGTTTGGTATAAGGTATGGGAATTCCTTGGTGAAACACATTTTTTGTCATGTTTTAGTCCTGTTTGGACTAAATTAACATGGAAATTAACATTCTAAATCTAAAATAAAATTTCAAAATAATAAAAAAACTCTTTAATCTGCTAAACAGTAATGTTATTAACAGAGATGATTGTCAAAAACATAAAACATCCATATGCTTTTTTTTGGGAGCATAAATATTTAAACATTTAAAAGGAAAGACACCTTTCTGACAGAATGTGCATGCAACTCAAGGTGCTTTAGAAAATTAAGCTGAAAACAGCTGTATTGTCCACCTTAGTAATCAAGAGTGGAAATTTGACTTTAGCTTGAAAAATATAAAGTTAAACATCATAGCGACAACACTGAATAACACATTAATATTGGATATTACGTTTACATTGAGCAACGTTTAAGTTATACATCATCACAAAATGCCCCCATACAGTAGCTAATGAGCCACAATATCAGAAACGTTTTAACGAAAATGATCTCATCATTCACAGGGTCACTCGGAACGTTTTGGTAATTTCGTTTTATAATAACGTTGGATAACTAATAGCATTCACAACAGATTATTGGTCAGAAATACAACAAAATCCACTAACTCGGGCTGCCAGGTTTGGAATAATTATTTTGCCTAATTGGTAGTGATTTCGCACTGACCTGTGTGACTAAAATGGCAATAGTTTGGTTTCCTTACTGAGATCGCCCATCATGGCAGTGGTTAGTAGATATAATCTTAGCTGGAGAGATGATCTGTATCTTTGGATGCTGCAGCAGCCCCATTGTGACGTTAGCTGCACATGTTAGAATGTTCAGATGTTCTGTCCGTGTTAGTCAATGAAAATGTTTTTGAAGTAAAATCACAAACATCTCAAAAACAATGTTTTGGTATTGATACAAAAAGCACAAACAATACAAGCCCACACCAACTGAAGTTATTGGGAAAGTTGTGTAGGTGTAGCTGAAAAGCTGCAGGAGTTACATACATAATATCGCACACATTAGCATCACTAACACTTTGGAAGTCACTCTGGATAAAAGCATCTCCAAAATGACAAAATGTAAATGTAATATGTTTGTTTTTAGTAAAGGGAGGGCACCAAAAGGAAATGTGAAACCCTGTTCTTTGGAAACGTATTTGGCATATTATCCTTATAATTGTTTGAAAACCATGTGTTATTGCATTTAGCTCGACTGGGCCATAACTGTGTGTGTGTGTGTGTGTGTGTGCGTGTGTGTTTATATATGATCAATTTCAGCACTCGTTCCTGTGCAGAAATAGCCACGGTTTGTTTCCACGGTTAGGGATTTATTGTAAGTAAACACTTGGCAGAGTGGTGTTTTAGTGCTTTTTCCAAAGCGAACCTTCTTGGGAATCAGTTTTGATAGCGTGGAACATGATTTCAGCTTTTTATGTGACGTCACTTGAAATCAGACTGACAACTCTGTCGAAAAGGCCGACTGTAGTTTATCACAAAGACACGCTTCTTCAGTGCATTTTATTTTCTATTCAACCAGCGCTCGCTACGCCCCTGCCCCGCTCATTGGTGGAACATCAGTTTTAAGGGGTGCGTCATCTTACCCGGAACAACGTGGCAGTGGGAGCACATAGCAATGCAAAGGGAGCATGGGCCAAATGTGGCTCGCAGGCCCCAAATTGGGTGGCCCTGGTTTAATAGTACAAATCCAGATTTATGCAACAAGTGCAATCACGTTAAAGGGACTCTGTTTCATTGTCTGTGGGACTGTGAAAAAATTAAAGATTTTTGGAAGGAGGGATGATATCACAGATGATATCCCAAACTGTAAATTTCCCTCTCCATCCCAAAGTGTTTATCCTGGGGTTGTACCCAATCAATTCTCATCTAAAGAACAAAGTACAAACACTTATACATATGTGCTTGTTGCAAGCAAAACGCCAGCTCTTGCCTGGAAAAGTGTGAACAGGGCTAGTGTTGCCCAATGGCTTAGAGAAATGTTGCCTTGCTTAACAATGGAAAAAATAACATGTATGGTTATGGGTTTTGTTGAGCAGCGTGATGTGGGTGAAATATTGGCTAATGAAGGGAACTCTGGGTAGTGTACTATGCTTTGTGAGCATGTGGGGTGATGGTGAGAGATATCTGATTGGCATAGGGCGCTGTGTTTTATCTGAATTATGTCCCAAATGCATTCTATCATACTGGATCAGACCACTGTAAAGTGTAATTTTGTTTGTTTTATGCTTTTGTAACACTTCTGTTTTGTCTTAGACGTTTCTTAATTTTTTTTTTGTGGTTATTGCTGTTTGTTTGACTTACGTTTGCTCTGTTTCTCTTTGTTGCTGTTGTTTTTTCATGTAATATTTCTGCTTAGACATGTCTTGTTAAAGAAGAAAAACCAATAAACATATTGTTGAAAAAAATAAATAAGGAATGCCACTGGTGTGTTGTGTCCTGCAGACATCTCTGGGACAGAATCTCTCCCCATGTCTCTGTCTCTCACTGCTGTCTCTGGGACAGGATCTCTCCTCATGTCTCTGTCCTGCTCTGTCTATTCAGTTTTAATCTTAGGAGGCATAGAGCATCATTCATTATTGTCATTTTGAATCAAGCTGTTATATCACAAATATGACAATATATTTTTACGTTATGTAAAAAAAGTGTGGATTTTTGGGGTATTTCATACAGAGTGATAGAGTGATGGAGTAACTATGAAAATACACCATACATAGAGGGCAGTGAAATTGTATTCCTTACTTTAATTCCTGACTCACTTGTTTATACATACCTTACTTACCATATACTTTTTTATTTGTTCATACATATCTGTATCTCTCTGTGTTTGAAATTCAGCCTCCTCCACAGACTGTCTGGTGTCATTGGCTTCCCCCTCAGCACCTGCAGTAGGTCCAAGCTGCAGCAGTGCAGTCTGACTGAGGGAGGTTTTTGTACGGCTCTCTAACACTGTGTGAACACATAGCCACCACTGACACTGTGTTCACTCTGACAGTAGTAATCTCCTGCATCTTCAGCCTGGACTCCACTGATGATCAGAGTGAAGTCAGTCCCAGATCCACTGCCACTGAATCGAGTTGGAGTCCCTGACCTACGGTAACTTCCTGAATAGATCAGGAGTTTAGGAGCTTCTCCACATTTCTGCTGGTACCAGGATAGACATGCTACATTTCAGGCATTAAATATTATTAACTTCTAATCGTCAATAAGAAATCATAAATATCTCTAAAAATATTTTATTACCACAAAAAGCACAGGGAACACAATCCCTGTTCTGAAGTAACTGAAGGTATTGGCCAAGATTCGTGAGTGTCGCTACAGCCTTCTGCTTCTATACCTTTATTCTAATAACACATGCAGGTGTAGGATGAAAAGTAGAAACATCAAAAAAGTGTTTCTTAGTCAGGAGTAGGGTCCCTGCGTGCAGCCAAGAGAGCATGGATACTCTGCCTTTTAATGGAATCAGTGGCCCAGAAATACAGCCAATGAGGTTTCCTCTTGCAACCATGCTGGCTCATAACATCAGAATTGTACAGGCACAGTCTGCTTGTATATACATTATGAAAGGACTGCTGGGAAGAGGTCTGCATGCTTCACACAACAGTCACAAAACACTCCCTTCTCCTGCAGAGGGTGAGTGCCCAAATGAAGATGATGACAAAAGCCATTGTTGTTGTTAAATAATGAATAAAATGAATATACAATATGCCAACTTTTACCATTAAGCTCCTCCACAGACTATATCTCATGTAATTGACTTCCCCCGCAGCACCTGCAGTAGGTCCCAGCTGCAGCAGTGCAGTCACTGTGCAGTCTAACTGAGGGAGGTTTTTGTACGGCTCTCTAACACTGTGTGAACACACAGCTACCACCACTGCAGTGTACACTCTGACAGTAGTAATCTCCTGCATCTTCAGCCTGGACTCCACTGATGGTCAGAGTGAAGTCAGTCCCAGATCCACTGCCACTGAATCGAGCTGGAGTCCCTGACTCACGGGTGCTTGCACTATAGATGAGGAGTTTAGGAGCTTCTCCAGGTTTCTGCAGGTACCAGTGTAGGCAGTTGTTAGAACTCCCACAATTAGCGACAGCACTGCTGACTTTACAGCTCAGTGACACTGACTCTCCTGGTAGAACAGTTTTCACTGCAGGAGTCTGAGTCACAGTGTACTGCCCTGTAATTTCTGAAAATCAGGAAACAAAAATAAAACAATAAATAAACAAATGTTATTAGGGCATAATCACTCAGTTTCATGAAGCCAATATTCTTTAATTGAAACTTCTGAATTTATGTATTAGATGGTTTGCCATTTTTTAAAATAAATAATTAAATAAATAAACCCCTCTCACCTTGAGTGCAGAAGGCAACTGCCCAGATGAAGATGGTGATAAAAGTCATTGTTGTTGTGGGTTCTGTTGCCATGAAGAACAGCTCTCAGTCATGAAGTGTTAAACTCACAGGACTATAAACACTCCCAGAGCACTGAAGCATGTGCTGCCAATGCAAAGTGTCTCCTCTATGCAAATGCTCTTCCTGGGTACAGTGGACTTCTCACTAGGTGTCCTGATGGAGTCAGCACACATGGTAATAACTTTCCTGCTACTGTTTTACCACACTATGAATAGTGATTGAAATGTTGTCTCTCGTGTCACTATTTCCAATGACTGAATGTATACTAATATATAACACTTCCATTAGGGAATATGAGCTGCTTTGTGTCTGTTTGTCTGTACAATAACTCCTCCGCTGATATTCATGGTTATGTAGAACAAAAGGTTTATTTTATCTTTTCAAATAAATTACATTGTGATTGTTGAAATAGCTGGTTAATTGAATATCACTCAACCATGAACCAAAGACAAGTAAAAGACAGTAAACAGTCTATATATATATACACATGTATTTAAAAGCCTAATCTGTGTCAGTGTGTTTCTGAGGCAACTCTACTACATGATGGTTGATTCTGATGGTTATTCTGACTGAAACGTTTATTCCTGCTGGTAAATCCATGGTTTTCTCTCCTTTTCCAGCACTTTTAATCAGCTACAGCAGACACAAGGTCATCAGACAGGTCACCCTCCTTCCTGGACGTTTTAACTCTGACTCGGTACATCTCAGGATGGAGAGCAACATTTAGCCTATGTTTGGAGACATTGTTGCGGCTTTTCATATATTCATGGTTAGTGTTGTTTTGTTTTTAAGTATCATTTTGAGGATAACTTCACGTTATGTTGAGAAAGCCCATCATGGCAGTGGTTAGTAGATATAATCTTAGCTGGAGAGATGATCTGTATCTTTGGATGCTGCAGCAGCCCCATTGTGACGTTAGCTGCACATGTTAGAATGTTCAGATGTTCTGTCCGTGTTAGTCAATGAAAATGTTTTTGAAGTAAAATCACAAACATCTCAAAAACAATGTTTTGGTATTGATACAAAAAGCACAAACAATACAAGCCCACACCAACTGAAGTTATTGGGAAAGTTGTGTAGGTGTAGCTGAAAAGCTGCAGGAGTTACATACATAATATCGCACACATTAGCATCACTAACACTTTGGAAGTCACTCTGGATAAAAGCATCTCCAAAATGACAAAATGTAAATGTAATATGTTTGTTTTTAGTAAAGGGAGGGCACCAAAAGGAAATGTGAAACCCTGTTCTTTGGAAACGTATTTGGCATATTATCCTTGTAATTGTTTGAAAACCATGTGTTATTGCATTTAGCTCGACTGGGCCATAACTGTGTGTGTGTGTGTGTGTGTGTGTGTGTGTGTGCGTGTGTTTATATATGTATAATGACTTGAAGGAACCACTGAAGTGTTCAACTGAGCGTTAATGTATTAAGTGGCATGAAAACTTGCACAAACTGTCGTTATAAGTGTAGTTGATTCAATGCATGAGTACAAAGATCTAGGAATGACTTCAATCTGACCACCAGTGGAGTCCAGACTGAAGATGGGAGAGATTACAACTGTTAGAGTTTACACTATACTGGTAGTGATAGAGTGTTCACACAGTGTTAGAGAGCCGTACAAAATCCTCCCTCAGTCAGACTGCACTGCTGCAGCTGGGACCTACTGCAGGTGCTGACGGGAGTCAATGACACCAGACACACCTCTCTGGAGTAGATGATAAAGAAATAAGAGAGACAAGAGGTACAATTATTCAGCATAATCAATATTCTTGTTACATCTAAAATAGGATATGTTCTATGAGAGAGTCATATTTTATTACCTCCCAGAGTTACATTTTCAAATTTCATGCATTTATTAATGTGTTTATATTTTCTTAAAAGCTGCCAGAAGTATCATCTCATACTACTGAGCATATGTCAGTTCCACCTGGATGGTAAAATACAATTCATTTTACATCATATTTGTATAATTCTTCATTTGTTATTGTAGTTTCTGAGAGAAAAGGAAATTCCCTCTTTACTGAACCCATCAGGTCAGAGCTTATCAGCCCACTCCCAATGCCTGGGTCCTACTCCACTCCAAGGCCCTCATTTGTCAATGGTTTGTACATATCAATCTGTGAGTAAACTGTGCGTGCGATCATTTCAAAGCAAAGTGTGAGAGGAGTCCACGAATACATGTACAGCAGCATATAACATAAAATATTTTCATGTAATTCAGTGTGCTGTTGAGATAGTTGTACTTGTTCCATATACTAAAGTTGAGAATGAGACAGTAATACACAATTTGAGATGTCTTTTGTGTGAGTATATTAATCCAGTAAATCTATAACAGGTCTTATTGATTAAGATGGTCATGTGTTTCTTTCCCCTTCCAGCACTTTTAATCAGCTGCAGCAGCTGCAGGGACCTCAGGCAGGACACTCTCCTTCCTGGACATTTGAACTCTGACCCTGTTACATCTCAGCATTCTGAGCAACATTTAGCTTGTGTCTGGAGTCAGTGGTGCACCTTTCCATGCTTTCTTTGTTCTTCTGTGTGCAGTTAAATTCTTCCAGGGTGGCTCGCCATATCATGTCGGAAAATCTTCACAATTAAACCTCCAAATCTCTTGCATGAGCCAAAATAATAAAAAAAAGACCTGACCTGTGCATATAAAACAGGCAGTGATTTGTTCGTTACCTTAAAACATACATAACTATCATGTATATTATCCTTAATAAAATTCTATTTTTTGTAATTTGTTTCAAGTTGTTTCCATTGCAAGATAGGGTTAAAAGGTTCTAACATTCTCACATTTAATAAGTTTAACACTCAGTAAAATACTATTCTTTTTCTTTCACGGTAAGCCAATTCACTGTATGTTACCATTGTTGTCTACTGCAAACACAGCTAAGTATTTGAAATACTCTCACAACATTACTGTGGTAACTTAAGGTGGAAAGATCAGGCCAGATGAACTTGAATGGGTTTTTTATTGACTGCTCTCAACTCAGTGTAGGGACCACATACATACACAGCATGGGGAACGTGCTCTACCCTGCTTCCCGAATAAATGTAACTTCCTCAGAACAACAGCCATGCATGGAAAATATTCACAGCGCCCTCTAATGACGCCTGTTATTATGACCCCAACACTATAAGTACCATATCTTACTCACAGTACCACAATTACATTAATTAAATAACTAATAAAATGTCTCTCTCTCTCTCTCCATATATTACAGTTCACTGTACTAAACTGCACAGCTTTAGAATGAAAAACGTATGCGCTGCTTCAGAACTAAATGCCCATGCGCCAGTTTTTAATACGAAACGAGTATCACATGAAAATAAACACATTCAATTGAAAATAATTGTAATATAAATTGATAAACATTCTAATGACAAACGTATAAACATTCACCATGTTTCATAACTTAACCATCATACTAGGACAATTTACGTCAGCTAGCTTTCAGCTGCGTCAGCGCAATGGTCTCTGATTCAGTGTCACTGCTACTAGCACTTAGCTTCCATTCGCAGTTTAAAACAGTACTGAAAAACTCAGCAAATGAAATAAAACACAGTTTAATTTATTTCAGGTCAGTTTGATTAAATAAACTGTCAAATAACTAAACGTAAACCACTGTCTAATTTTAATTTATACTAGTGAAACCAATGCAGCAGTATCTAATAGCATGTAGCATCCTAGCATTTATACGCGAATTGTACAATAAAACTTACCAAATAAAATCTTTTTACAGTTCAGTTTCAACCTATTAGTCAGTCAAACTGGTGAAGTGGAGTGGGTTTCTGAGGTAAACTGAAGCTAATTTTTTGTTAACTGGTGGTTAAATTTAATATCAACTTTCTCTGGGTTCAAAATCATAAGTATCTCTCTCTCTCTTCAGGGTAAAGCAGTCTGAGCAGTTCATACCGCGCGCTCTCACTCAGCTGATAATGGAGGGGGGGTTTCCTGCCCAAGCTCCCGTTTCATTGGCAAGCATGAGACTGGTATAACTGGGTTACACGTTATCCTGCTGGAAGTAGCCATTACAAGATGGGTAGACCATAATCATAAAGGCATGCACATGGTAAGCAACAATATTCAGGTCAGCTGTGGCATTTAAACAATGCTCAATTGGTATTAAGGTGCTTAATGTGTGCCAAGAAAATGTTCCCCACACCATTACATCATCACCTCCAGCCTGAACTGTTGACACAAGGCAGGAAGGATCCATGGATTCATGTTGTTTATGCCAAATTCTGACCCTACCATCTGCATGTCGCAGCAGAAATCAAGATTTGTCAGACCAGGCGATGTTTTTCCAATCGTCTCCCGTCCAGTTTTGGTGAACCTGTGCCTACTGTAGCCTCAGTTTCCTGTTCTAGCTGGATGCTGGATGCTCCTGTTCTAGCTAGCTGGATGTTTTTTGTTTTTCGCACCATTCTCTATACACTCTAGAGACTATTGTGCATGAAAATCCCGGGAGATCAGCAGTTTCTGAGATACTCAAACCAGCCCGTCTGGCACCAACAATCATCCCACAGTCAAAATCACTTAAATCATACTTCCTACCTGTTCTAATGTTTGGTCTGAACAGCAACTGAACCTCGTGACTATTTCTTCGTGATTTTATGTATTGAGTTGCTGCCAGATGATTGGCAAAGAGTATAGAGAGAATCACAGCATAACTGATGTGTTCTCTTTTGCTTAGGCAATTGTTGTTTGCATTTTGTTTGTTTGTGTTGTACGTTGTTTTTTTTTCCCTTTTTTCCCTCTCATGGTTAATTTAGTGTTATTAGTTGTTGGTATTTCCACTAGTCACGGCTTGGGTGAAATAAACCACCATCACCTCATCCAACCTTTTGACTTCATCAGTTCTTTTTATTATTGCCTCTCGGTCATCCCACGACAGTCTGTAATATATCACATTATCTATTAAGCTCTCTTAAGATTAAAAAGAAATGAATATTTGATTAACAACCTGAACAATAAATAATGTTAATCACACTGTGAATGTGAACACTGGATCACTGTGGTAACTCTGACAGTAGTAATCTCCTGCATCTTCAGCCTGGACTCCACTGATGGTCAGAGTGAAGTCAGTCCCAGATCCACTGCCACTGAATCGATCTGGAATCCCTGAGTGACGGGTGCTTGCTAAATAAATGAGGAGTTTAGGAGCTTCTCCAGGCTTCTGCTGGTACCAGTGTAACCTGTCTCCATGAGAATCTTTGTATACAGCACTGCTGACTTTACAGCTCATAGTGACTGTGTTTCCTGACTGAACAGTTTTCACTGCAGGAGTCTGAGTCACAGTGTACTGCCCTGCAGTTTCTGGAAATCAGAAGAACACAAAGAAGTGATAATAAATTAATTAACCAATTCATTTTAGACAATTTAAGCATCTTCTCCTCATTTAAAACTAAAATGTGAATGAAATAAATGAAAAATAAAATGCAAAACCATCTCACCTTGAGTGCAGAAGGTGAATGCCCAGATAAAGATGGTGATAAAAGTCATTGTTGTTGTGGGTTCTGTTGCCATGAAGGACAGCTCTCAGTCATGGAGTGTTAAACTCACAGGACTATAAACACTCCCAGAGCACTGAAGCATGTGCTGCCAATGCAAAGTGTCTCCTCTATGCAAATGCTCTTCCTGGGTACAATGGGTATTTGTAGCAAAGCAGTGCTGTGAACACAGGCTTGGTGCTGTGTGCTGTGATGGAGTGAGAGCAACAGTTCAGCATCTACAGACCCAGAACAGCAGGGTTAGACAGAAAGCAGCTCTTTAAGGAGTTTTACAACATTTTAGCTTTACTATTGTTCTCATGGGAATCAGTTTCTATTCTCTTATTTGGCAGGGGTCACATATTTGGGTAGTAATCAGGCCTTGGGGAAATATGCATCTGAAAGGAAAATATCCGCTGAAAGGAAAAAAAAGTCAGGGCTGAGTGTGAAAATATTTTGAGAGTTGCGACAATTTTGTCTTGAGTGCAAAAGCAAGAATAAGAGTTATAAACAAGGCATATTTAGCCTGAAGAGCTCTAACTCCTATAGAGAAGCCGTCAGAGGCAGTCAGCTCCACCTTTTGGCACACAAAACGGTTTTCCCGGTGAGACAGAGGTGCAGAAGTGGTTCTTCTCACTGAGTTACACTATAGCCATGTGTCCGTATTGCAGACATCAGATTCAGAACCCTCGCGGTTTTAATGATCAAAGCCGAGCAGATGTTTCTGAGACAATAAAATAGTTCTGGAACCATTATGAGCCTCTTCTTACTTTTGCATATGATGTGTGGAGAAGCTGGTCGACAGTTCTCACAAAAATGAGCAGAAAGAGCCAACATTCAAAATACAACTTTTTTTAAAAGACAACAAACAAAAGAAATCAGATTGAGCACACAGTCAGGTGAAAAAAGCAATCCTCCTACTTCCCACCCATACACCTGTATTTAATAGGCCTTTACTAATAAGCAGGTGAAGCTCATTAACTAAAGGACTGGTTCACATAGACAAAGACAATGTTCTCTTGGCAGTTAAACCTGTATGAAATGGAATCATGAGCTCAGTTATTTACAAGGTTGGAAATGGAAGACAACAATCCTTATATGTTCAACAAGTGACAATAAAACATCCCTGCATCTCAGCTTGCCTGAAGGACATTTCACAGTGGATGGTGGACCACCAGCTAAAGCTGAACCTGGCAAAGACTGAGATGATTTACATTCCTTCCAGGTCCTCCCTGTTTCAAGACCTCACTCTCAGCCTAGACTCTACAAGCCTTTCCACCAATAGCTCTGCCAAAATTCTTGGCGTAATGCTTGATAGCCAAATGTCGGGCATGCAGATTCTTTCTGTACAACATCTGAAGAATCCGCCCCTCACCTCACTGTGAATTTTACACAGCTCCTAGTTCAAACTACAATAACTACACTGTACCTATAATGAACACATTAAATATGTAGACACATTAGTTAGGTGTAATTGACACAATAGATACAGAGATGAGCTGTTGTTGGATCTGTGTGGGAGAGTTCAGTGTCTTGATTGCCTCGTGGTAAAAAATGTCCCTGAGCCTACTGGTCTGAGCTTTGATAATACTGTACGGTACTGTTTGCAAAATGGTAGCAGTGAAAACAGTTTGTGGCTCAGATGGCTTGAGTCATGGATTATTTTCCTCGCCTCCCTCAGGCAACACTTGAGGAAATGTCCTGGAGGGAGGGGAGTTCGGTCCCAAGGATATGCTGGGCTGATCACACCACCCTCTTTAGTGCTTTGCGGTTGAGGGCGGTGCAGTTCCCACACCAGGCTGTGGTGCATCCAGTTAGGATGCTTTCGATACCGCAGCTGTAGAATGACCTGAGGATGCGGGGGCTCATGCCGAACCTCTTCAGACGTCTGAGGTAGAAGAGGCGCAGCTGTGCCTTCTTCACCATCTTTTCTGACTGCTCTGTCCATGTGAGGTCCTCAGTGATGTGCACACCAAGGAACTTGAAGGAGCTGAGCCTCTCCACAATGGTGCCGTTGATGGTGATGGGGGTATGTACTCCTTTCTGCTTCCTGAAGTCCACTATCAGCTCCTTGGTCTTCACTACCTTGAGGGAGAGGCAGTTTTCCTGACAGCAATGTGTCAGGGCACTGACTTCATCGCGGTATGCAGACTCGTCGCCATGGGAGATGAGACCCACCACTGTTGTGTCATCAGCAAATTTCACAACAATGTTGGAGCTGTTAGTGGAACCACAGTCTCAGTGTAGAGGGAGTACAGGAGAGGGCTCAGCACACATCCCCAATGAACCCTGGTGTTGAGTGTGATTGGTGATGAGGTGATACTGCCCAGTATAACCACCCGGCGCCGGTCTGACAGGAAGCTCAGGATCCAGTTGCACATGGAGTTGTTCAGGCTCAGGTCACGTAGCTTGCTGTGCAGCTTTGAGGGAACTATGGTGTTGAATGCTGAGCTATAGCCCACAAACAGCATTCTCACATAGGTGTCTCTCTTCTCCAGGTGGGACAGAGAAGTGTGCAATATCAGGGCTATTGCATCATCAGTGGACCTGATCTGACTGTAGGCAAATTGCAGTGGGTCCAGTGTGGTAGGCAACATGAAGCAGATAAAGTCCTTAACCAGCCTGTGCAAGCATTTGCTCACCATGGGGGTCAGAGCAACAGGAAGCCAGTCATTTAGACATGGAGACACTTTGGAGTTCTTGGGTACAGGAACGATGGTTGATGATTTGATATTAATGATATTGATATTAATGTCTGTGAATTCTGTTCTCCTGAATGAAATAATTTTGTTAATGGCAAAATCAGTTAGTGGTTACTACTTAGGGTTGGGAAGACTTAGGGTTGGGGTTAGGGTTAGATTTGCAGACTTTCACAGGTTGGGATTTTCTCCTGAAATCACTGATGTGATATTTGACTGCAGTGCCACCTAGTGGATATGGTTGATCAGAAAGAAGGGACTATCCACATTTTCTGATTGTTGCAGGCTCACACTTTATATGGGAAAACCAACATATGGACATTCTGGTATACATCACAGGCATGGTGCAATATTACACTGTAAAACTTTTAATGTCAGCTTCACAGATTCATCCCTGGGAGTGAGAAATATTTGTTTTGAAATTTTATTTGATTAAATAATTTGAGTAGCATTCAGGTAAAATTAAGAGATGAATGCTAGATACTAATAATGATTCTATTGTTTTCAAATTTATTCTGTATCTTTATGCTACATTTCATGGAAACATTAAATATGACAAACTTCTGTGCCTTTTATTTATGTTTTTTTCCCCATACACTGTGTCTGGTGTCATTGGCTTCGCCCTCAGCACCTGCAGTAGGTCCCAGCTGCAGCAGTGCAGTCACTGTGCAGTCTGACGGAGGGAGGTTTTTGTACGGCTCTCTACCACTGTGTGAACACACAGCTACTACCACTGCAGTGTACACTCTGACAGTAGTAATCTCCTGCATCTTCAGCCTGGACTCCACTGATGGTCAGAGTGAAGTCAGTCCCAGATCCACTGCCACTGAATCGATCTGGAGTCCCTGACTCACGGGAGCTTGCTGTATAAATGAGGAGTTTAGGAGCTTCTCCAGGTTTCTGCTGGTACCAGGACAGACAAGGCTTATAACCACCACAGTCACCATCTACATCACTGCTGGCTTTACAGCCCACAGTGACTGTTTCCCCAGGTTGAACAGTTTTCACTGCAGGAGTCTGAGTCACAGTGATCTGCCCCATGGTTTCTGTAAAAAGACAGGTACATTTTTTTAAATTATTCACAAAATGAAAAAAAAAGTCTTATTCAATTAATCAGTGTTTAGTCATAATTTATTTTGATGGTGCTTTCTTCAGAAAATGGCTTCCAAAAAACTAATGATGTATCAATATCATAAAGTAGACTAACAGTAAAAGTAGAGTAAGATCGATTTTACAGAATATTCTACAGTTCTCTTACCCTGAATGCAGAAGGCAACTGCCCAGATGAAGATGGTGATAAAAGTCATTGTTGTTGTGGGTTCTGTTACAATGAAGAACAGCTTTCAGTCATGAAGTGTTAAACTCACAGGACTATAAACACTCCCAGAACACTGAAGCATGTGCTGCCAATTCAAAGTGTCTCCTCTATGCAAATGCTCTTCCTGGGTACAGCAGGCACTTGTAGCCAAGCAGTGCTGTGAACTTGATGTAGAGGAGTCCATAAAATAGTTACAGTAACATGAAATGTTTGTATATAATTCAGTTCTCTGTTGGGATAGTTGTACTTCTTCCATATATTAAAGTTGAAAATGAGAGAGTAATGCACATTTTATAAAGTAAATATTAATCCAGTAAATGTACTAAAGGTCTTATTGATTAAGACAGTGAATGATTTCAGATGGCCATGTCTGTCTCTTTATTTCCAGCACCTTTAATCAGCTGCAGCATCTGCAGGTCCCTCACACAGGTAACCCTCCTTCTCGGACGTTTGAACTCTGACCCTGTTACATCTCAGGATTGGGACCAACATTTAGCTTGTGTTTGGAGTCAGTGGTGCACCTTCCCATGTTTTGTTTGTTAGATTTGTTTTGTTGGTTTTGTGTAGAGTGAGGGCCCCAGTCTGAGAGCCTATTGCAGGCTGGCTGGAACATTCAAGCATGTGCTGCCAATGTAAAGTGTCTTCAGGCAAATGATTGCAAAAAAATAGGTCAATAGATTACAAACATTTGCTTTCAGGCACTATATCTGTGTAAACCCTGTGAATGTTCACACACTGCGTAGACAGATATGTGCTTCATTGATTTCTCCCATAATTCCTCACTTCCTCTCTGTGGTGCTGGGAGGGGCGGGGCTGGCTGCACAGGGGCTGGTGCTGAGGGTTTTCACTGCTGGAGTTTGCGCTTCTTCCTTTCAGCTCCCTGGACAGCAGCCGAGCGCCTCTAGGGTCAGAGGGCCCCTCAGCAGTGCTGGCACAGGCATGAAGACATTGCAGCACTAATTTACCTGATACACACCAGCCTAAGCACAGGATTGGCAGAGCTAGCTGTGAATGAGCCAATCAGGGGGCAGGGAGAATGTTCTCTTTAAGAGAGACAGCCCAGCTGAAGCAGCTTTACTAAAGTGGTCCCAAGAGCTTTGTATAATTCAAGTGCATGTGGACCTTGTGAGTTTGGTTATTTATCCATGTCGAAGTCAGTAAGATTATCTACCCCATTAGATAAGATAATACCAATTTCCTCTTTAAATTGTTGTAAGACAACAGACCAGTAGTGCAATGATACAGCAAGCTATGAAGCTCATCTCTTACACTTCTGTGGAAGGATTCTGGAGGGTCCAGAACAGCCATCTTTCCAGGACACACCTCCTCAAACCATGACAAATTTCATATCATACTTCAAATATAAACAGGGACCTCTAGTTTTCATCAAAAACATAAGCTAATCTGTGTGCACATAGTCTGTTATCTCAATCAAAAGCTACTGGGACCTAAATTGCGAGCACTGAAAACTATACCATTAACACTACTGAATTACACAGAATTACACTACTAGCCCACTGAGACCTACACTACCGCCCCACTGACACTGAGACCTACACTACCTCCCCACTGACACTGAGACCTACACTACTGTCCCACTGACACTGAGACCTACACTACTGCACCACTGACAGTGAGACTTACACTGCTGCCCCACTGACACCGAGACCTACCCTACCTCCCCACTGACACTGAGACCTACACTACCGCCCCACTGACACTGAGACCTACACTACCTCCCCACTGACACCGAGACCTACCCTACCTCCCCACTGACACTGAAACCTACACTACTGCACCACTGACACTGAGACTTACACTACTGCCCTGCTGATACTGAGACCTAGACTGCTGCCCCACTGACACTGAGACCTACACTATTGCCCCACTGAAACTGAGACCTACACTACTGCCCCGCTGATACTGAGACCTGCACTATTGCCCCACTGATACTGAGACCTACACTACTGACACTGCCTCACTGTCCCAGGAGCCTCCAGAGGAGCAGAGGCTGTTCAGTTTGTGATGTAGCTGAACTTGTATATTGTGCAGCTGTAACTGTTGTGTAGAAGTGGAAATTCTCAGGACACCTGTTGCTCTACTGCCCTCTGGCGGTACGTTTTTCTCACTTCCTCGTGAACTGTTTGGAATCTTCTGGACTGCTGGTTGTGTTTTCTGTGATTCCCGCTCTGCTGCTTCTCTCTGGAGTTTTTTCTGTAATATGGGAATACGCAGCATGTATCATTATTAATGTGGCGGAACAGTTACTGACAAGGAATCTGTGGAGGAATACCATGACTGGATCTTCTGTGGCCCACTCTCTGTCGTGATTCACACATATAGCCTAATGATGGTGCGATAAACGGGGGAAGTAGTGTTACAATTCTTAGTATAGTAATCATGTTTAATACCGCTGGATGAGGTGTCAGAAAGTTGTGTTTTTAGGGAATGGCGTATTCGATGTGAACACCGACATCGATGAAAATCGTAAAAATAAAGTAAGCGAAAAAGAAAGCGATAATGTCGGAAATAATGCATATTTTTGTACCTTCATCGAAAAAAAACGAAGTGGCAAATGAAACAATTTAAAAGAGACTATTCAGAGCTGAATCACTGATAAAGATTCAGTGCTGAGTCTGTTTATAGTTTAATGCATCAGTTGTTCGCAGTGAGAAACGCAGACGCTGTAGCGCAGGGAGGTTTTTGTACAGCCAGTCAATCAGAGTCAATCACTGTGGTGGACTTTCGGCAGCGGCACCAAACTGGAGATCGGCAGTAAGTTTACAGCGATTTCACTCTTCATTTCGCCATTATTATGAACTTGAAAGCTCATATCAATGAATGATCGTTAAATTTTGCTTGGTTATTTTAGCAAATACTATTTATAATTGTAGCAACCAGAATACATCTTGCATCTGTCGAACGATGTGTAGGCCTACGTTATTCCCAACGCTTTACTTTTCTGGAGAAACTAGGTCCAAATTATTAAAATGTTGCGCGATGCATGTGTTTACTAACACATACATACGCAGTTTAGGTGGATTGAGTTGAAGAGCACGCAATTCGAAGCCTGATTATTTATTTATTTATTTTTATTATGGGTTTTACTTGACTTGTATGCATAGAAAAAACACGCCACTTCGTTTTCCAAGGATGACGAAACTTTTGTAGGATAAATTCATTTTGCCACTTAAATCTTTTGGTTTCTTCTCCGCGCCGGGCGAGAGGTTTTTGTGCGGGACACTAATAGGAACTGAATCACTGTGGTGCACTTTTGGCAGCGGCACCAGACTGCACGTTGGAAGTAAGTATTCCGATTTAAAATAATATTCAATAACCAGCACACGTAGTGATTATTTTCCCTGCAAAGGATAGTTTGTTTTCTACCTCCAGGATTTCAAGTACAAACAGCGCTTTGTGTGGAGTACGTTAGGTTGTGTTTATTATGCCATCCGAAATGGAGATAATCATAGCGCTCAAATTAATGTGAATAATGCTTATAAGGACAGTGACAACATTTTGGTAAAGCTCTGTTATCTCGATCTCGTCCATGGAGCGAACACGTGTGTAAATAGTTGGGTCTTTTCTGTGACACGTTTTGCTAATACTGAATTTTCTGGTAATGCACAGATAGGCTATTTCTTACAAAGATCTTACGAAGTCAATCATTTTCTGTACGCGTTTGGTGGTAGACTGTCAGATGAAGTTTTCCCAGAGAAAACAAGCTTTTAAAGTATTGAGTTAAAACATGCTTTATGTCTTTCTGATTACGGGTCCGTTTTAAAAGAAAGCTCGGTTCGAGTTTTTTACTTCTGTGAGCAAGGGGAGACTTTGCGTTTGCGTTTGTGGTTCTCCGGATTTTCGACGAAATATTTTGCAAATAAGTTTTACATGAAACGTGTCTGAAAACGAAAATAACTTTAGACAGAACGTTGATTCTTAGTGCGTATAACGTTTCCATTTAAATTTTTTTTTTCCTGAAATTAAATCTTCTCATCTTGTTCCTAATGATGAGAAAGGCTTAATCTTACCAAACTGTTGCATACAGATATTTTGGTTATTTTCAACAAGGCAGAAACTTTTTGAAATCACATTTGATGCATTTGTAAAACTGGTCCTGGAAGTAATTTTTTCACTGGCCTTTAAAGATGATCTGCAAAACATATTGGTATCTGTAAGATTGCAGTAAAAGTGTACCAGGCTACATTACACACTGCATCGGAGATCATATATTACGGAAAATATCCTGTACAGAATAGATATTACATTCATCTGCATTTATACAGTCAGTTTGTCTCTGTGTTTGTGTTTTATTCTACAAGTTCTACATTTCTTTAGTGTTTGAACTTAAAGAAAATAAGAGTCTCTTCTCCATCTCCTGTAGTCCCGTGTTGAGTCTGTATTTCCTCCCCTCTCTCTGACCTCATGTCTCTGCTGTTTCTCCCAGAAAACGTCTCCCCCACCCTCACGGTCCTGCCCCCCTCTAGCGTGGAGCTGTCCAGCAAGAGAACGGCCACGCTGATGTGCCTGGCCAACAAGGGCTTCCCCTCAGACTGGACGCTGCGCTGGAAAGTGGACGGTAGCAGCAGGAGCTCGGAGGCGAGCGGCGGGGTCCTGGAGAAGGACGGCCTGTACAGCTGGAGCAGCACCCTGACTCTCTCTGTGGACGAGTGGAACAAGGCGGGGTCACTGACCTGTGAGGCCACCCAGGGCTCCCAGGCTCCGCTCACTCACACACTGAGGAGAGAGCAGTGTTCTGAGTAGCACCTCACACACTCCTGTGTAGAGCAGCTGAATGCTCTGTTTTTACTCTCTTCTGCACTCAGCTCTTCTCTTTCTTACTCACTGATTACTTGTAGACTAACAGTGTGCTGTGCTTCAGCTCCTGTGTGAATCCATTCTCCCGACTGAGCTTTTAGCAGAACAATCTTTCATGTGCCCTGACTTTGATCAATATTAGATATATGTGTCTGTGTGTGGTTTGATGCTTAGATGCTGTTATTATTGTAATAGGGAATAATAAAGATTTCTTCTTGAGTCATAAACTCTTTTATTCTTGTCTTTATTAATACAAACACAGGGACAGATACACTCTTTGTACTGGTGAGATAGGAGGGTAAACCTGCAGTTTAACTGAAATCATTTGGAGCCATCAGAGGAGTGATAGATGTCTGAAATCAAAGGTGTGTGTGAACTGCACCCCTCCCCCATGTCCATTGACTCTGTGGGAGTTATGATGATGAAGGAAACCCTGTTTTGGGGGAATTATTGCTACATTGCCATTACATACAGCTTAACACAATGGCGCCGGGAGGATAATGAACTCACTTACACAATTCTCTCCAGCTGCCATCTCCAAGCATGAATAGAAGGAGTCTAAGACACCATGCATTTGAGATTAGCATGATATACGGTACAATTTAATGTGAGAGGATTATTATTCAATGATTATAAATTTTTGAAGAATGCCAGAATGTTTGTGCAGTTGAGCTTACATTTGTAATGGGTGAATAATATTAGTTTTTTAACATTCCTTATTGCCCTACGACATTCTATTTTGAATCAAGCATCATTTAAAATGTGCATAAAAATTTACAATTGATTTAAAGTACAATGTTTTAGCATTAGACCTGTGAGTGATGTGTAAATGCATGAGGTAAAATAATGAATTTAGCAGGTGGCTGGAGGCCTGAGCAGTGAGAGGGGTGTATGGCTATATTAGCTGCTGCTTCATGATGTACAGTGTGCTCTCAGCTCACACTAACCCCCATGGGGACGGGGGAACATCTGGTGACAGTGCTGCTCTATTCTGGGAGTAGCAGAACCGCCCTGCCTATGCAAATCTGAGTTTCACCCCCACAGCTCACAGTTTCACAGTTTCACTACCCAAAATCCCCTGGACTGGGGCAGCTGTGTGGGGGTGGGCTGTTTTCACCTCTCTAGAGGAGGGACAAGTTAAATTGATTACATTTTTAAAACATATTGTTCAACAAATAGTATTAACTAAGTAATTAATGATCCATACACATGTTATAAAGACATCAAAACAAAATAAATATATTAGCTGTATAACAGCAGAAAATCTGTATCCATCTATGGTTTTGCTGAGTCAGCCCAATATCACAGTACTTACACAGTGATCTGGGTAGTATTTGATAACCAGCAGAGGTCATATCAACTACGCAGCAGAACAAGTCAAATCACACTGATCACACTCTTTTCTCATCTTAAATATGTTTCTATGCATCTTCCTTAGCGTATGCAATTATATATGCAAGATCAATTTCCTGTTTCAGTCCCTAGAGTGAAACAAAGTGTAGAAATGACAGTCAAGGTGTTTCCTCTTGTAACTGAAGCTGCTTTAAGTGTCTGGTTTTGTAAATGATAACTTTTATATTTTCCAAATTTCACATGATAAAATATGTCTTTGGTCTTCAAAGAAGTATTCATTATTCCAGTCTGAAAGCAAAGTTTGCTCAAATTATGTAACTGAATAAATTATGGCATGTAATGTTAAGTAAAATGCAGTTCATCTGAGTTACATTTCAGCTGATTCCAAGTGCAATATTTTTGCTTTTAGAGACTTTCTGTTTTGTTATTAGATGTATAAAATCAGTTGTTTAAACCTCTACAAATAGCATGGTCCACAGACTGTTGTTCCTCTTATCCTGTTGGGACACTGACTGAAAATTCTATCCAGCCCAGATTGAATTGATATATTATACTGTACTTCGCTGAGTGTGTTTGTGCTGTAGAGCTGCACAGAACTTTACTTTTCTATCACTTCACTCCAATGTGAGAATGAAGTAAAGCCCTGAGATTCTCACCATGACTCTGACATACATGCCAACCCCACTGATAGGCTTGCTGTGTCAGGACTATTCCTGCTGCACCTGCAACCCATTTCAAAGGAATCCTTTCCAAAAGCACCCACCCCCTGAGGGTACTTTGCAGTTCTGAAATCTATGAATACTGTGTGTAGTAGGGTAATACTGCATGTAGTGAGCCACAAACACTGCAGAATATTTTATTATTTATTATTATTAATCAGCATCAATCAGCTTGAATGATTCTCCATTTTTTGTTGTCTCATTGATCTTCTGTTTACCTCAATACTGCTGTGAAACGTTTGATTTGTGTTCGTTATAACGCTGCCCTGACGATCATAAGGAGCAATGAAGAGTGAATGGATATTTGCTGTATGTGTGCTCTTTACTGCAGTTATTTTGCACAGTATGGATTCATGCCAGAAATGAAAGTTGTTGTGTTTGACCGGGGGGATATACTGGATATACAGGTTTCGAAAGGAGCAACTGTTAACACATACAGATAATGGATGAAGAAAGACAAACGCAATGTCACACAGGTGGGAGTTGGGTCACTGCGTGCAGCCAGGACAGCATGGACACGATGGCATGGATACTCTGCCTTCTAATGGAATCAGTGGACCCAGAAAATGCAGCCACTGAGGTTTCCTCTTGCAGCCATGCTGGCTCATCACAGCAGACTCATACAGGAACAGTCTGCTTATATATACACCTTGAGAGGACTGCTGTTTTAAGAGTTTTCTGGAACAGCAAATCTCTACATATTCTCCTTTACACATTCTCATCTGACAGTGTTTGTGCCAAGAATCATTTGGACATTAATCACTTTGAGTTGTGCTTGTAAAGGGAGCGTAGCTCTTCTTTCTCTGGCCCAAGCACATGGTTCCGTTCCTTTAGTCACTTTGAGTGGTGGGATATCAATATGACATGGCTGTGTATGATCACTGTCGTCACTCTGTATATTTTGTGGTTACCGAATGGGTACTAGTGTTCTTGTCATGAGATTGCAAACGAAAAACAGAGTTCAGTCCTCTGCTGACATCTAGTGGAAATTACAGCTTTACTACTTCTAGTACTACAACGTAACGCGAAGTTGTGTGAAACTAATTGTCAAGGCACAGGCACGGACTCAAACGCAGACCAGGAACTTTCAGGTTCCAAGAGTTTTATTAAGAATCTCAGGGCAAGTTCGGTGTGACAGAATGGGCAGGGTCAAAAACCGGAAAGGCAGTCCAAGGCAGAACAAACAAGGAGCAGGGATCAAAACAGGAATAGGCTGGGTCAAAACCGGGAAGGCAGGCAGATCAGGCAACCAAGGCAGGATGGCAGGCAGAGACCAGGTAGGCAGTCAGGCAGGAGTCAGCACGAGCTCAGCAACACGTTCAGCTTCTTCCCGGATGCTGTGAGACTGAGAATTCTGCAACCCACTGAACATTACAATCATTACTCCACATCAGGGTATTATTACTCCATATCAGGGCATTGCTGCAATTGACTGATAAACTTTGCACTTTTGCACTTTAAGACTGTAATCTCACAGAAAAATGCTGCTTCCCAGAAAGATTGCTGCTTCCCATTGAACAATTTCGCTGCTATGACTTCCACTGTCTATCTTTTAGATTTCCTGCTCACTTTATACTCATATTTATATATTTATTTACTTATTTTATCTTTAATGTTTTTTTTTGTGTTCCTCTTGATTTTATTATTGCTTGTTCTCGATTTTCATTACTATTATTGCTACCACCGAACCAGACCTGAGTACCTCATTTCATTACCTGTCATGTACAACATGTCCTGGAATGCCAATAAAATATCCTTATCCTTATTTGTGACAGTAAGTCTGAACGGAATGTTGAGTATTCTGCACTGCATTTGTGTTTTTTATGGGAGGGGCACAGCATCAGAGAAGAAAATAAAATAAGATGCGAGGATTCCCGAGGAAGTGTTATCACAAAATGATTTCCGTCTCAAACAACGGGTGCTTAGCTTAATAGAGTTCTCATAACATCATGTCTTCTATGCTAACATGAGGAAAGACAAGATTTCACAGACAGGAGAGAGCTAGAGAGAAAAACTGAGTAAGTTATCATGAAAACATCTTCTTTTATATGTCAACATGAACAGCTGTGTGTCTTTGATTTTTCAGTGTGTGTCTTGGTTTGACACATAAATATATGTTTCAGTCTATAATAAAATGTGCAGTGTTACATAATGGATGTGTCACAATGGTCCGGAAAATAAGGGATTCCACATGCATTATGTGAGAACGTTGTTTTGTCTGAAGAGGTTTACTATCAGTCATTTTATCAACAGCTTTAGCTAACTGAGAAAAAAAGCTTACTGACAATGAATGTGAAAATAAATTTGTAAACTCTTCAGTTGAAAACAAATTTCATATATTTAGTAGGGCTGTCGATCGATTAAAAAATTAACTAATTAATCACACAATTTGCTGTGATTAATCGCAATGAATCGCTTTTTTTTCTTTTTAGGACTGAAGCTTGTTATAATGGATATTTATTTAAATGTAAAATCTTGGAATTAATGTAGAATCAACACAAAGGAAGTATATCTAAATTCAAATACTATTGTTTAATAGCATCTTTTTAGCTTTGAACACAGATTCTCTCCTGTGAACTACAGATTTAAACCAATAAAACCATAAAGGCCATCAAAATTGACTGTCAGCTTGAAAGGCATATTTCTTACATGCACTAACCGAAATAATAACAAAATCCAGGCCTATATGTTACAGTGCCAGTTGAATTTCCAAACCATCAAGGCCATTAAAATTAGATATCAGCTTAGAAGGCAACAATTTCTTATATGCACCAATATAAATGATATTAACAACAAAAAATGTGTTCCATGTTCAAGTGCCAGTTGAATTTCAAAAAAGTCCACAACAGTCCGTGCAAATATGAAAAAAAGAACAAGGAAAGATTCTGCTGAGAGTTCAGAATGTTGAATCTTTTTCATTCCATAGAAACAATTCTGCTTAGTCCTCCTTTATATTCAGCCAGTTACTGAGACAGACCAGTCTGTTTACATTATCAGGGGACAAAGCAGCTCTCCTCTTTTGGATGATGTGGCCTGAGAGTGAGAACAACCTCTCACAAGGCACTGTGGTTGCAGGGGTTGACAGGTGCTTGCGTGCATTGGGTGCCAGCCAGGCATGTGCTCCTTCTCTCTTTGACCACCACTGTAGTGGACACCCCTCCATGTCCATTTTGGGCTCTGCTTTGTAGCGGTCCAGACATTGTTCTGTGGACTCTTCCTCTTCGTCTGTGTCCGTTTCAGAAGAACTCAGCAAGAAGACGGACATCCTCCTCTTCTTTGGTGGCTGTTTCTCTGTTGTCTCTGCAGATGGTTGTTGTGCAGGCGTCTCTCCCATCACCAGGTTGCGTACTGAAGCCCACACCTCACTCCTTTCATCTTTGGGAAGACACTTCAGGTCCTGAAACCTGGGATCAAGTGCAGTAGTGATCTTCAGCCATGTGAGGTTGGTGCTGTCCTTCCATTTAGCTAGGTCTGTGGTAAAGAATGTCTTGAACCTCACTACACAGATTGGATCGTCGTCTGAGGGCTCCATAACTCTGAGCAAGTGGCACAAGGCTGGCAACACCACTGAACAGGAGACATACTGCTCTCCCCCCAGCAATTCAGTCACACGTCTGCAGTGGAAAGCACAAGATGTTTTAAACATGTCAGTAAATTATTATTAATGACAAAGAGAATGACACTCACTACCTTCCTGTCTGTATGCTACACATGCATACACACACAGAGAAGATACAGGGGGAAAGAGATAAGGTAATATAAGATAAGATAACATAAGATAAGACTTTATTGATCCCCAGGCGGGAAAATCTGGGAGCGCGAGAACACACACATGTACAGGAAGAGAGAGAGAGCTCGAACACACACATGTACAGGAAGAGAGAGAGAGCTAGAAAACACACATGTACAGGGAGAGAGAGAGCTAGAACACAGGATACTGTAGTTTCCTCTAGGGTGATAACATTAAAGATGAAACCTTCTGATTTATTCATGTATTTATTTATATGTGTACATATGTTATATATTATAACTTTTTTCTGTGCTGAACAGAAGCCGTCTCATTAATCAACACAGGAGTCTGAAAAGTCATGAGGAGGTGAGAATAATGAATGGTTATTATTTCATGGGAAGACTTAAATAGTTTTTCACAAGGATGGGATTCACACTTAAAATGACTGTTCTGTTTGACTGGGGTTCCCCCTCATGGATATTATGGTTTAGTCAGGAGGGGCTGGAATTTGTCACTGGGTGTTGCAGCCTTCTGCTTCCATACCTTTATTCTCATATACCTGTTATTAACACATACAGGTGGAAGATGAAAAATAGAAACACCCATAAAGTGTCACACAGTAGAGAGCTGGGTCACTGAATGCAGCCAGGATGATATGGAAACGATGGCATGGATATGGATATTCTGCCTTCTGATGAAATGAATGGACCCAGGCCATGCCAGCACAATACACCCACTGAGTTCTCCTCTTGCAGCCATGCTGGCTCATCACATCAGAATTATACAGGCACAGCCTGCTTATATATACATGATGAAAGGACTGCTGGGAAGAGGTCTGCATATTTCACACACCAGTCACAAACACACCACCTTCCCCCTCAGCACCTGCAGTAGGTCCCAGCTGCAGCAGTGCAGTCACTGTGCAGTCTGACTGAGGGAGGTTTTTGTACGGCTCTCTAACACTGTGTGAACACATAGACACTATTAGGGTAGTGAAAACTCTGACAGTAGTAATCTCCTGCATCTTCAGCCTGGTCTCCACTGATCGTCATGAAGAAGTCAGTCCCGGATCCACTGCCGCTGAATTTAACATAAAGAACCATCAGCATTAGTGAATCATGTGAAAGAAGCACTTGGTGTACTGAGAACAGGCTTGCTTTACAAATATATTATGCCAGCATACGGCAGGGACAGTCTTCACTATGTTAGTTATATCACTTTCCACTTGGAAAAATTGTGTGTAGAGACATTTTTACACATTGATTAAGAGTGGCACTATTAAAGTTTGGCAGGTGGGTAGCTCACAATGTAACAATAGAAACTGTTGCATTATTGGAATGGAACAAGGGTTTTTAAAAATTATTGACAATAAAATGATTGACTTCTGATAACTGCCATCAAGAAGGCTTTGTACAGAGTGGCACCTGTATGGCTCCACAGGTAGCAGAGAGGAAGCCCTACAGAGTGAAATTACATGACTCCATAGAAGCAGTTATTCTCACAAACAACCATCACCTTGATCGTTTCACAGGATTCCTATCCTGATATTTAGCCATTGAGAGAAGTAGTGACCAACACAACTCCATATTATTTATTGATTTATGTATTATTAATGGTAAATAGCAGATAATAGCTAATATTTCAATAAAGGTGCATTGTTTTTTTGTTGTAATTCAAACAGGAGGTATTTATGTAACACTACATAGATATCATGGAGGTCTCTTTTTAGAAATGATCTTGTCACTGACATATGATGATTCCATTTCTTTATGCAAATAGACTGAGTTTAAAGCTAATAAATGGTTAGAATGAAGTGAGAAGAAAAGAAAATGTTTTATTCTGATTATTTTTAGACAATAATTTTTTTTTTTTTTTTTTTTTATTAGACCCACCACCACCCCCCCTCTTCAGAGGACAACTTTATTTTTAAATAAAGGCAATACATTCGTAATAATATGGATAATAATATGGATATCCATAAAAAGGGGGGGATTGTGTATAGCATACAGAATGTGAAATAAAGAAAACGCAAGAAAAAACAAGGTGGCGAGTAAGACGGGACAATAGCAAAGGACTGGGAAGACAGGACTAGACAAGACAGTTGACGAACATGAAGAGGCAAGTTATTAAAGATTGAATAAAGTAAGCTATGATTTACATTGGGTGGTCACGGTTTAGGGATGCTGAAGGAGGTTGTCAGATATATTCTGCAAGAATGTAAGAGACATGTGTCTATGTGTATGTGTAATTGTGGTAACTAATAGGCAAAATAAGTAAATAAATTAAAGAAAGAAAAAAAAGGGGGGGGGGGGGTGAACCGAGAGTAGGAATGTTAGGGGTCAGGGGGTGAGCTGGGGTTGGGGGAGGGGGGCGCCAGAAAAAGGGGAGCAGGGGGGGTATGTGTCTGGTAATATACACGGCTTGTAGTTATATTTGGATTGAATTTAGAAAAGTTAGAAATGGGTACCAAATGTCTTCAAAGGCTGATATTTGGTTCTTTTTGTAAGCATTACTTTTTTCCATTGAAATGTATTCTGAAATTAGATTAGTCCAGTGAGTGATGTGACAGGATTTCCTTGATTTCCAGTTTTGGAGGACTACTTTCTTAGCGACAGTTAGAGAAATGAGCAACGGATTCCTGAGTTTTGATGGGATGTGAACTTTGGAGATATCACCAAGGAGACAGAGTGTTGAGGATGGTGTGATTCTGTAGCTCAGGATGGTGGAGAGTGTCTCAGTAACCGTGATCCAGAAAGACTGAACTGGTTGACAGAGCCAGATGGCGTGAAGATAGTTGTCTGTGCTACCTGAAGTGCATTGTGAACAGATATCTGTGTTGGCTAGTCCCATTTTAAACTTTTTACTTTGAGTGATGTGAGTTCTGTGAATGACTTTATATTGTATGAGCTGCAGGTTTGTGTTAGTGGTCATGGAGAAGGTATTCTTACAGATTTGTTCCCAGAAATCAGGGTTGGGAATGAGGGCCAGGTCAGCTTCCCACTTGGTTGTTGGTATTGTTATTATATTATTTGAGTTGGAGATCAGTATATATAGTTTGGAGGTTAAATTTTTAGAGTTGATTTTCATGAGTTCATCAACTAATTGAGAGGGTTGTAATGTGTTGTTGGTTAAACTGGTTTTGTCTTTAATTCTGAATCTAAGTTGTTGATATTGAAGGAATTGGTCTCTCCCAACCCCATATTTCTGTATGAGTGTGTTGAATGATATGAGTTGATGATTCTCAAACAGGTGGTGAAGGTGTGTGATTCCCTTTTGTGCCCATGTGGAGAAGTAAATAAGTTTGTTCTGTAACATGAAGTCTGGGTTGTGCCAGAGTGGGGTGAACTTATTTAGTGCTAGTGATGATTTAGTGATTTGATTCGTTTTCCACCAGGCTGTCAGAGTTGTGGAGATAGTAATGAGTTTACAGTAGTTAGATTTTTTGATTGATTGTGGGAGGAAGGGGAGGTCTGCAATTGAGATGTTTGTACATTGGTTTTGTTCTAGTTCCAGCCAGGGGTAATTGTATTTGTGTATTTGGATCCATTTGACTAAGTACTGTAATTGATTTGCGAGGAAGTAGTGAAGGAAGTTTGGTGCCTCAAGCCCACCATATGATTTTTTATTTTGTAGTGTTGAGAGTGAGATTCTGGGTTTTTGGTTTTTCCAGTAAAATTGTGTTGTTAATGAATTGAATGTTTTAAACCATTTATCTGTAGGGGTAGTGGGGATCATAGAAAATAGGTAGTTAATCTGGGGTAGGGTTTTCATTTTGACTGCGGCAATTCTTCCGATAAGTGTGAGAGGGAGTTTGGTCCAGCATTTGTAGTCGTCTTCAATTTTTCTGAGGAGGGGAGATTAATTGAGGTTAAAGAGCTCTGACAGCCTGGGGGAGATATTAACCCCTAGGTACTTGATGTTACCAGTATGAAGAGAGAGGGGAGAGTCCTGAGCTCCAGAATCCCAGGCATCCTCTGAGAGGGGTAATACTACTGATTTATTCCAGTTTATAGTGTAATGTGAAATTTTTGAGAATTTATTGATGATATTGAAAGTTTCTTGAAGTGATACGTATGGGTTCTGTAAGTAGAGTAGTAGATCATCTGCATATAAACTGATTTTATGTTGTGTGTTGGCTACCTGAATTCCTTGGATTTGGCTGTTCTGTCGTATTGCTGCTGCAAGAGGTTCAATGAAAATAGCAAAGAGAGAAGGCGAGAGTGGGCATCCCTGTCTGGTGCCCTGGTGCAGTGTAAAACTTGGTGAAGTGATTCTGTTAGTATTAATGGTGGCTCTAGGTGATGTGTACAGTGTTGTAATCCAGTGGATGAACGACTTTCCAAAACCAAACTTATGTAATGTGTTGAATAAAAAGGACCAATTTACCTTGTCAAAAGCTTTTTCTGCATCAAGTGAAATGATAATGGTTTTCTGTTGGGTTTGTTGTGATATATTGATTAGGCTGAAAAGTCTGCGTATATTATCTGTGGCGTGTCTATTTTTTATGAAGCCTGTCTGATCTGGGTGAATGAGCGTGGGGATGACTGTTTCTATTCTGGTTGCTAGCGCGTGATAATTTTCAAGTCGGTATTCATTAGTGAAAGAGGTCGGTAGCTAGAGGGGTGAGTTGGATCTTTGTTGGGTTTTAATAGTAATGTCATAGCAGCGGTATTCATGTGTGTGGGTATGGTGGAAGAGGTTTTTATTTCTGTAATTACTCTATTGAATAGTGGTGATAATATGTCCCAAAAGTGTCTGTAGAATTCAGCTGGTAATCCATCTGGTCCAGGAGATTTGTTACTTGGCATGTTGTTGAGAGCTGTGGTGAGTTCACTGAGGTTAAGAGGTGCATCTAGAAAATTAATTTGTTCAGCAGTTAGTTTCGGTAAGGTCAGATTGTTAAGGAAAGCATCAATTTCAGATTGTGTGGGTTGGTGAGCAGAGGAGTAAAGATTGTTGTAAAAGTTTCGAAATACGTTGTTTATATCTTGCGGGTTCTGAGTGATGGTTCCTGTGGAGTCCAAGATGGATGGGATGATTAATTTCTCTTTTTTGTGTTGGAGTAGATTTGCCAAATATTTACTGTTTGCTTTATTACTGTATTGAAAACGATTATATTTCAGTTGATGAATTAGAAACTGTGTTTTGTGTGATATCTTCAATTTGTGTTTGGAGTTCTTTTAATTCATTTTGATTTGGTTCAGTGGGATTGCAGGATATTTCGTTTGTTAAGTGTTTGATTCTTTGTTCTACTGTATTTTCCAATTGTTATTGCTGTTTTTCCTATGTGAAGAGTATGATATGATTTTTCCTCTGATTACGGCTTTCCCAGTTTCCCATAAGAGTGAGGGTGAGGTGTCTGGAGAGCTGTTCATCTCCAGAAAGAAAGCCCACTCTCGCCTTATGAATGTTATAAAGTTGGGGTCTTCTAGCAGTGAGGTATTCAAGCGCCATCTTGTTGGAGTCTTAACATATGTTTGTGTATTTACAGACAGGGAGACAGGAGCATGATCACTAATCACGATTGGGTGAATTGTGTTATTTGAAATCTTGGGTATAAGCGAGTTACTGACAATAAATAGGTCGATTCTAGATGAACATTGGTGAACTGATGAGAAGTATGAATATTCCCTTAAAGACGGGTTTCTCATTCTCCAACTATCGCTAAGGCCATAGTCCTCCATATATTGCTTTATTATGTCAGTAGAGTGCCAGCTCCTTGAGTTGCCAGAGGTGCTGGAGCGGTCGATTGTGGGGTTAATGACGGTATTGAAGTCTCCAGCTATAATGAGGTTGTTTGAATTGGACAGTATGGAAAAAAGGTTTTGGAAGAAAGATGGATCATCCTTGTTAGGGCCATAAATGTTTGCCAGTGTGAATGTTGTATGGTGGATGGATATGTTAATGATTATTGAATCTTCCATCTGGATCAGTGATTAATTGGTTAAGCGCAGACTGAATATTTTTATTTATTAAAATTGAGACACCTCGTTGTTTACTGTGATATGTTGAAGAAAATATTTTGTCAAATTGTTCGAATTTAAGGTACTGTACTTCTGTGTGTGTTAAGTGTGTTTCCCGTAAAAGACAAATATCAGCCTTTAATTTTATGAGATGGTTAATTACTTTAAGTCTTTTGGCTTGAGTACGGAAGCCGCGTATATTCCATGTTATCAAGTTAAGTGGTTGCATGTATGCATGTCAGGTATATCTAAGTTGTGGGCTAGCTGTATGCATGTATTGGTAAAGGAAGAAGTGAGGGAATAAAGAAGTGGGAAAAGTTTTGAAAGGGAAAGAGGGGGAAAGGGGTTGGATTGAAGGGACATAACGTGCGTGTTTTTGGTTGTTAGTGTTTGGTGGATGTGTCTTATGTCTCGCATAACATGTTTTCTAGCATTTGTGCATGGAGTTAAGCTGAGAGGTAGTTGTGATGTCAACCATGAACACAAAACTGATAGACAGACGCTAGACAAGGGGATCCTACATACGCAGACAAGGACTGACGAGAGAACAAGACATAAGTAAGCAATACAAAGAGAGAAGTACATGCCTTATCAGAGATTAGAGTTGATGAGAGAGAGGGAGAGGAAGAAAGAGAGAGAAGAGGAGGGAGAGAGAGAGTGCGCGTGCGTGTGTGTATGAATGCGTGTGCGAGAGAGAGAGAAAAAAAGAGAGAGAGAGAGAGAGAGAGAGAGAGAGAGAGAGAGAGAGAGAGAGAGAGAGAGAAGGGGGTATTGAGAAAGGTGTTAAGGGGCAGTAAACAAACAAAACAAAAAAAAAAAAAAAGATGGTTAGCTCAGGAGAAGTGTAGGCGATGGGCTAGCTAGTAATGCGGTAGGCCTACAGAGGTGTCAAAGAAGATAATTCTGTGGGTTATTTATTCAAAAGAGCCATGGTGTTATTTCAGGGCTTCGGAATAATTGTCCATTTATATAGTTTATCGACTACCAGCACTGCGCGTATGTTATTTCCTCGGTTTTCCTTTAATATGGGGTAGAGAACTTTTCGTCGTTCGTTTATCTCCCGTGGGAACTGATCATTCATTCCATAATTGGTGTTCTTGAGTTGTTTTCCTTTGCTTTTGACCAGTTCTTTTTGTTGATAGTGTTCGAATTTTGCGATGATGGGTCTGGCTTTATTGTGCTCTTGTTGTTTGCCGAGACGGTGAACTCGGTGGAAAGTGATGTTTTGGACAACGTCGCCGGGCAGTTTTAGTTTAGTTACCATAAAGTTTTTGATCTGCAGTTCTGGATTGGAGGGTGAGGTTTCTGGAATGCCTGAGAAGATGAGGTTATCGCGCATCGAGCGTGTTTGGATGTCTAGAATTGTTTCCTTCATATGTCTGTTTTCGGCAGTGATGTTTTGCATTTGTTGGGTGAGTGTTGTAACATTAGTTTGCAGTTCCTGATTGGATTTTTGTAGTGTTTCGATTTGGTTGTGGGCAAATTCAAGACTGTTACGCATGTCTTTTAGCTCCTCATGTATTGACACCAACATATCCAGTTTTTTGTTAATGCTCGACAGCACACTAACCTCAACTTCAGTGGTGGTTTGTAGATCAGCCGTGTCCGTTGCGGAGTCTCTTTTCCTCCTCTTGGAGTTGGGTGTGTTTAAGTCCTAGTTAGAGTCCATGCTTGACTGCAGGTGGAAATAGTGATCGTCGATGAAAGACTCCAAGTCTGTTAAATCCTCCAGAATGTAATCGGTGTGTAGCTTGTTTTGTATGTTTGGTAGTCGATGAAATGTTGATTTGTCTTAGTCCGGGAAAAAAGTCACAGAGTAGTCTTGTCTTGCTGCGCCTGTCAACAGCTGGGCGCCGCCATGTTGGATCTCACCTCTGCTCGATTCTTGCGATACTCACACCGTCATTCCACTCTTTTTATCTCTTATTCTATTATTTTTAGACAATAATACTTGTTATTGATATAATTGAGGTTCTAATGAATAATTATAACCTTGCTTTTTCTCCAGCTGATCGCCTTCACAGACTGTATCTGGTATCATTGGCTTCCCCCTCAGCACCTGCAGTAGGTCCCAGCTGCAGCAGTGCAGTCACTGTGCAGTCTGACTGAGGGAGGTTTTTGTACGGCTCTCTAACACTGTGAACACCCAGGTGCTACTAGGATAGTGTAGACTCTGACAGTAGTAATCTCCTGCATCTTCAGCCTGGACTCCACTGATGGTCAGAGTGAAGTCAGTCCCAGATCCACTGCCACTGAATCGGTCTGGAGTCCCCGTGTGACGGGTGCTTGCACTATAGATCAAGAGTTTAGGAGCTTCTCCAGGCTTCTGCTGGTACCAGGAGAGGTAGTTGCCATAAGAATCTTTGTACACAGCACTGCTGACTTTACAGCTCAGAGACACTGAGTCTCCTGGAAGAAGAGTTTTCACTGCAGGAGTCTGAGTCAAAGTGTACTGCCCTGTAGTTTCTGAAAATCAGAAAACAGAAATAAAACAATAAATAAACAGATGTTATTAGGGCATAATCACTCAGTTTCATGAAGCCAATATTCTTTAACTTAAACTTCTCATTTTATGTATTAGATGGTTTGCCATTTTTTAAAATAAATAATTAAATAAATAAACCCCTCTCACCTTGAGTGCAGAAGGCAAGTGCCCAGATGAAGATGGTGATAAAAGTCATTGTTGTTGTGGGTTTTGTTGCCATGAAGAACAGCTCTCAGTCATGAAGTGTTAAACTCACAGGACTATAAACACTCCCAGAGCACTGAAGCATGTGCTGCCAATGCAAAGTGTCTCCTCTATGCAAATGCTCTTCCTGGGTACAGCAGGCACTTGTAGCAAAGAAGTGCTGTGAACACAGGCTTGATGCTGTGTGCTGTGATGGAGTGAGAGCAGCAGTTCAGCATCTACAGACCCAGAACAGCAGGGTTAGACAGAAAGCAGCTCTTTAAGGAGTTTTACAACATTTTAGCTTTAGTATTGTTACCCTGGAATCAGTTTATATTCTCTTCTTTGGCAGGGGTCACATATTTGGGTAGTAATCAGACCTTGGGGAAATATGTATCTGAGAGCAAAATATCCACTGAAATGAAAAACGTCAGGTTTGAGTGTGAAAATATTTTGAGCATTGTGACAATTTTGTCTTAAGTGCAAGAGCAAGAATAAGAGTTGTACACAAGGCATATTTAGCCTGAAGAGCTCTAACTCCTGTAGAGAAGCTAACAAAGGCAGTCAGCTCCACCTTTTGGCACACAAAACGGTTTTCCCGGTGAGACAGAGGTGTAGAAGTGGTTCTTCTCACTGAGTTACAGTATAGCCATATGTCTTTATTGCAGACATCAGATTCAGAACCCTCGCGGTTTTAATGATCAAAGCCGAGCAGATGTTTCTGAGAGAATAAAATAGTTCTGGAACCGGTATGAGCCTCTTTTTGGTTTTGCATGTGGTGTGTGGAGAAGCTGGCCGACAGTTCTCACAAAAATGAGCAGAAAGAGCCAACATTCAAAATAAAACTTTTTTAAAAGCCAACAAACAAAAGAAACCAGCCTGACCACACGGTCAACGGAAAAAAGTGATCCTCCCACTTCCCACCCATACACCTGTATTTAATAGGCCTTTACTAATAAGCAGGTGAAGCTCATTCACCAATGGACTGGTTCACATAGACAAAGACAATGTTCACTTGGCAGTTAAATATGTATGAAATGGAATTGATTAATGAGTTCAGTTATTTACAAGGCTGGATATAGAAGACAACAATCCTTATATGTTCAACAAGCAACAATAAAACATCCCTGCATCTCAGCTTGCCTGAAGGACATTTCACAGTGGATGGTGGACCACCGCCTAAAGCTGAGCCTGGCAAAGACTGAGATGCTTTACAACAGGTCCTCCCTGTTTCAAGACTTCACTCTCAGCCTAGACTCTACAAGCCTTTCCATCAATAGCTCTGCCAAAATTCTTGGCATAATGCTTGATAAATGTCGGGCTTGCAGATTCTTTCTGTACAACATCCGAAGGATCCGCCCCTACCTACCCCTAACTGTATTCTACACAGCTCCTATTTCAGGCTTTGGTCCTCTCACACCTGGACTACTGTAAATCCCTCTTTGCTTGTCTTCTTGAATGTGTGACAGACCCCTACAACTAGAACAGAATGTAGCTGCATGATTTGTGTATAGCCTCTCTAACTGCAGTCAAGTCACACCCCTCCTCACCTCACTTCATTGGCCTCCTGTCATCGCTCTCATCAAATTCAAAATCTTGGCGCTGGCACACAGGCCAGTGAATGGGACAGCCCCCTCATTCCTACAGCCGGTCTTCAAACCGTATGTACCACCCAGATTGCTATGCTCTGCAACGATGGAGCATGGGAGTGCTGTTAGCCTGGTCTGACACTGTTGCTCATTCAGCTTGAATGGAAACCCTTCTGTTCTGTTGTGATGGAAGTTGCTCTGGATAAGAGCATCTGCTAAATGAATGCAATGTAATGTAAAAGTGCACAGTAGCACCTTAATGAATGTTTGCATGTCTTAGTACATGATGAACTATTTTCACTTTCACTATTTTCATTGTTTTATGTTTTATATATGTTGATCAATTGTGATGTCATAGAGCCCTAAATGAAATACAGAGGATTGATATACATAGTGTGTGTGTGTGTATACAATTTGCAAACTACAATAACTACACTGTACACATAATGAACACATTAAATGCAATGTAGACATAATAGTTGGGTGTAATGGACACAATAGATACAGAGATGAACTGTTGTTGGATCTGTGTGGGAGAGTAAGATGAACTGTTGTTGGAACTGTGTGGGAGAGTAAGATGAACTGTTGTTGTATCTGTGTGGGAGAGTAAGATGAACTGTTGTTGGATCTGTGTGGGAGAGTTCAGTGCCCTGATGGTCTGGTGGTAAAAACTGTCCCTGAGCCTGCTGGTCTGAGCTTTGATACTACAGTACTGTTTGCAAGATGGTAGCAGTGAAAACAGTTTGTGGGTCGGTGGCTTGAGTCATTGATGATTTTCCTCACCTCCCTCAGTGCTCTGTCCATGTGAGGTCCTCAGTGATGTGCACACCAAGGAACTTGAAGGAGCTGAGTCTCTCCACGATGGTGCTGTTGATGGTGATGGGGGCGTGTACTCCTTTCTGCTTCCTGAAGTCCACTATCAGCTCCTTGGTCTTCACTACATTGAGAGAGAGGCAGTTTTCCTGACAGCAATGTGTCAGGGCACTGACTTCATCGCAATATGCAGACTCGTCGCCGTGGAAGATGAGACCCAACACTGTTGTGTCATCAGCAAATTTCACAACAATGTTGGAGCCGTTAGTGGAACCACAGTCTTAGTGTAGAGGGAGTACAAGAGAGGGCTCAGCACACATCCCTGAGGAACCCTGGTGTTGCGTGTGAGTGGTGATGAGGTGATATTGCCGGTCTGACAGGAAGCTCAGGATCCAGTTGCACATGGAGTTGTTCAGGCCCAGGTCACGTAGCTTGCTGTACAGCTTTGAGGGAACTATGGTGTTGAATGCTGAACTATAGCCCACGAACAGCATTCTCACATAGGTGTCTCTCTTCTCCAGGTGGGAAAGAGTAGTGTGCAATGTCAGGGCTATTGCAACATCAGTGGACCTGTTCTGACGGAAGGCAAATTGCAGTGGGTCCAGTGTGGTAGGCAACATGGAGCAGATAAAGTCCTTAGCCAGCCTCTCGAAGCATTTCCTCACCATGGGGGTCAGAGCAACAGGGTGCCAGTCATTTAGACATGGAGACACTTTGCAATTATTGGGTACAGGGACAATGGTTGATGATTTGATATTAATGACATGGATATTAATGGCTGTGAATTATGTTCTCTTGAATGACATAATTTTGTTAATGACAAAATCATTGAGTGGTTACTACTGTGTGGGAAGACTTAGGGTTGGGGTTAGGGTTAGATTTGCAGACTTTCACAGGTTGGGAATCCACTCCTGAAATCACTGATGTTATATTTGACTGCAGTGCCACCTAGTGGATATGATGGATCAGAAATAAGGGACTACCAGCATTTTCTGATTGGTGCAGGTTTACACTTTATATGGGAAAACCAACATGGACATTCTGGTATACAGCACAGGCATGGTGCAGTATTACACAGTGAAAGGTTTAATGTCAGCTTCACAGATTCATCACTGGGAGTGAGAAATAGGAAATATTGTTTTTGAATTTGAATTTTATTTGATTAAATTATTTGAGTAATATTCTGGTGAAAATAAGAGAGATAACTAAGATAATAATAATGATTCCCTTGTTCTCAAATTTATTCTGTCTCTTTATGCTACATTTCATGGAAGCATTAAATATGATGAACTTCTGTGCTTTTTATTTATGTCTTTATCCCCATAGACTGTATCTGGTGTCATTGGCTTCCCCCTCAGCACCTGCAGTAGGTCCCAGCTGCAGCAGTGCAGTCACTGTGCAGTCTGCCTGAGGGAGGTTTTTGTACGGCTCTCTAACACTGTGTGAACACTGGGCCACTGTGGTAACTCTGACAGTAGTAATCTCCTGCATCTTCAGCCTGGACTCCACTGATGGTCAGAGTGAAGTCAGTCCCAGATCCACTGCCACTGAATCGATCTGGAGTCCCTGTGTGACGGGTGCTTACATAACGGATCAGGAGTTTAGGAGCTTCTCCAGGTTTCTGCAGGTACCAGTGCAGGTAGTCAACATTGTAATTATACACAGCACTGCTGACTTTACAGCTCAGTGACACTGACGCTCCTGGAAGAACAGTTTTCACTGCAGGAGTCTGAGTCACACTGTACTGCCCTGTAATTTCTGAAAATCAGAAAACAAAAATAAAACAATAAATAAACAAATGTTATAAGGGCATAATCACTCAGTTTCATGAAGCCAATATTCTTTAACTGAAACTTCTGATTTTATGTATTAGATGGTTTGCCTTTTTTTTAAATAAATAATTAAATAAATAAACCCCTCTCACCTTGAGTGCAGAAGGCAAGTGCCCAGATGAAGATGGTGATAAAAGTCATTGTTATTGTGGGTTCTGTTGCCATGAAGAACAGCTCTCAGTCATGAAGTGTTAAACTCACAGGACTATAAACACTCCCAGAGCACTGAAGCATGTGCTGCCAATGCAAAGTGTCTCCTCTATGCAAATGCTCTTCCTGGGTACAGCAGGCACTTTAGCCAAGCAGTGCTGTGAAGTCAGGCGTGATGCTGGAGCCAAACTAGGTTTTACAATAAATGAAGAGGGAATTATGAATTTGCTGCAATATTACTGTTTTATTCATATAAAATATCAAACTTTAAAATGGTTCACAATCACCATGAGTTAATACTAATCATAGAGAAATGTCTTTAACTTCTACTCAAATGTCCCAGTGTGATGATGTGACTGCACACCAGTTTCATCACATGTGCGATCACTCTGCAAATATACCAGTTCCTCACTTGTCTAAACATTCATCCCAGAGTTATACTGCACACATTCACCTGGCCCTTCATTTGTTCCATATGTCACCTGTATCACGCTGCCACCCGATGATAGTGAGAGGGACTGAATTGTTTGTTTCTATGATTTGGATGTCCCTGTAACAGCCTGATGGGTGGGAATTCTGTACCAACTTATTGTTCATTTAACCTGAGACATTACGTCATCTTAATTTTGATGCTTTACTTGTGAAAATGTAATATTTCAATGCTGCTAGTGTGAAATGATATAGTCCTGTGGAGGGAACCCTGACTTTTAATGTCTGAGAGCTGGAACAAGGTTTATGGATGGCAGAGGATTATGTAGGAAAGTAAATATTTTACTGCATTTAGATTTATAGTGTCATCATATCTTTACATTTGTAGCCAATAACAACAATAAAACAGAAGAGAGAATACCTTAATTGTATTAGGGTATAAATACCAATAGCGCACAAATAGTAGACAGTAGTATAATGATGGTTATTGTAATACCGCCCATTATGACACCCACCATCCTCTGTTGGGTAGGCCTACATTTTCTCTTTGGCAGGTTAAAGTTTTATTGTTTCTAGCAACTCTAGCGGGAACTTTTTTGGAAATAAACAAATATCTCAACGTTAAAGAACCCATGTGAAAGATACCAAAATACATGCTTTGGTGTTACATGTATTTATTTATGTATTTATTTATTAGTTAAGTTTCTGGCAGGACCCCTCTGTCATTTTCCAGTTGTGCAGCTCCGAGCACAAGCTGCATAGACTATGACAGAGCGATTCAAATCCTTCTAGCGCAGGAAGATGTGGATTGAATCTGTGGAGAGGTTTTTAGGTACCTTTAAGGTGTCTGTCACATCGCCACTACTGTCAGTGTAAAAATTTGGAGACACATCATGGGCATCAGTATAAAAGTAAACCTCATTAGGAGCAACACGACAAGCACGACAAATGAAGAGAGGAGCGTCTCAGTGTGCAAGAAATAGGCTACTCAGATCATGTCTGCCCAATTTGCTAACTTACTAGCCAGTAGTAGGATAGTTGCAAACTCTACCATCTTTTTAGCTGTCACCGTTACCTGTACAGATATCTTGCTGGCTATCTGCATAGCTAGTGTAGTGTTGTGGAAAATTTCTGATTAAGCGTATACCCCATGTGGAAATTGTAAGCATTGCCACTTTCACCCCACCAGAGTATAGCCAAGGCAGAGCAGGTCAAGAAAGGACAGTTATTTTTTATAGATTAGATATGCGCAGTCTTGGAGATAATAGTGTACAGCCAAGGTGGGGTAATTATTTTTAATTAGACAGGTGTGATCTTGGAAAAATAGTGTACAGACTGTGTGTTATGAAACTGAAGGAGGAGGCCTGAGTCTAAGCTCCAGGAGGGGCTAAGGGAAAATGCATAAAAAGGAGGATGCATTTGGGGATGGGGCTGACTGCTTGGGGGGGGCTGCTTGCCGGACTGCTTGCCTGACTGCTTAGGGGACTGCTTGGGGAGACTGCTTGCCTGACTGCTTAGGGGACTGCTTTGGGGGACTGCTTGGGGTTATGACTGATGACGCTACTGCTCCGCGCGGACCAGCCCGGTTTACTGTATGTGATTTTGAACCATGTACAATAAACCTTTTGCATCAGACTTTGAGGAATATTTTGTATTAATTTTTGGAGATTGTTCATTTTTGCATTTGATGTAGCTTCCTTGCGGCGCATTAGCAGAAAATGGCAGGGAGTGGTGAGGTCACCACAGTAGCCCCTGCTAGCCAATAATAAGCTATATAATGTTTCTGACGCTAAATGTGAGCATTGTGTGATACACTTCAAATGTAACTGAATTCGGCCTGTAAAATTTTGCCTGAATTAATTTTTTAAAGTGCTTTTTCAGTGGGTTAATTAGAAAGCTGCAGGAATATTAGATTCCTGCAGCTAGTCAGAATAATCGCTGCTTTACTAAACTAGCCTGCCGCATGAAGAAAAATTAGACTAATGTGAATTATCAATGAGCTCGAATCCACATTGATAACTAATAATGGTATAAATACATGTTTGTGGATTTGAAAAAAAAGAAGAGCATGTCACTGTGGACCACGTAGGCTACAGAAATTGATAGCATTGTTCATTGCTGTAGTCAAATGTCATCTGTGGGTGTAGAGAATTTCACGGAGAGCTGATCCACAGGAATGCCCTGGCTTGTTTTTCTTGAATTTACTGTACAATGACAAAAAGTCTGATGAAGACTTTCAAATATAAGTGCTTATTTTGAATTGAATTTGTCATTACCTGGTCTGTGCACATGAATTGAAGATGATAAAAATAAATAACAGCTGAAATAAATAACAGTTGCAATGTTCCAACAGCTCAGTACAATTGTAGTGTTTTTATACTTTTTCTTTTAAATACAATAAATTACTTTGCTTCATGAAAAATAGAGCTGGCTTTCATCTACCACCCATCCTGGCTGGTGCCCTAAAAAGTACTACAAATGAGGGCACATGGGAAAAGAGATAGAAATAAAACAATTCTATCAAATTTAACCATGATTCTCCCCCACAGGCTGTTTCTGGCATCATTGGCTTCCCCCTCAGCACCTGCAGTAGGTCCCAGCTGCAGCAGTGCAGTCACTGTGCAGTCTGACGGAGGGAGGTTTTTGTACAGGTCCCTCACACTGTGTGAACACCCAGCTGCTACTAGGATTGTGTAAACTCTGACAGTAGTAATCTCCTGCATCTTCAGCCTGGACTCCACTGATGGTCAGAGTGAAGTCAGTCCCAGATCCACTGCCACTGAATCGATCTGGAGTGCCTGTGTAACGGGTGCTTGCATAATAGATGAGGAGTTTAGGAGCTTCTCCAGGTTTCTGCAGGTACCAGTACAGGTTGTTGCTGCTATATACAGCACTGCTGACTTTACAGCTCAGTGACACTGACTCTCCTGGAAGCAGAGTTTTCACTGCAGGAGTCTGTGTCACAGTGTACTGCCCTGCAGTTTCTGAAAGTATAGCAAAACAGAAAACAGAATTAGGAAGTCCATTAAATAGTTTGAGTAGGGCATTTTCAGGAACATTTCAATGTTAATATCAAGGTATAGAGTGGAATTATGCATAATAAACCTCTTTTACCTTGAGTGCAGAAGGCAACTGCCCAGATGAAGATGGTGATAAAAGTCATTGTTGTTGTGGGTTTTGTTGCCATGAAGAACAGCTCTCAGTCATGAAGTGTTAAATTCACAGGACTATAAACACTCCCAGAGCACTGAAGCATGTGCTGCCAATGCAAAGTGTCTCCTCTATGCAAATGCTCTTCCTGGGTACAGCTAGAGCTCTTAGGCAGGCAGTCAATGTGATAAATTTCCTCACATTGTAGCGTGTAGCGAGTAGCGTGCCATGACCCTACAGATCAGTCCTGTGTTACTGCAGAGATACTGAACAAACTGCTGTCATACATTTATGCAGCAGTATCATTTTTGTAGTATCAGTGTTATGGCACAGATTCATATGTGCAGATCTCCATCAGTATTAATACAGGAAGTGTAACAGGCACTGCTGGACTTCTTTCAGGGTGGGCAGCACTGGCTGAAGCAGAGCATGCTGGGAGTTCCAGGGGGAGAGGGAGGAAACAGGCCGATTGAGGCTGGCAGCAGGATTGCTGCTTTCAGACTGCAGTTTGTACAGAGACTTGTCTGTTCCCAGAGCCATTGCTATAGAGGGACTTGGCCTTTAGTTTCTTTCACAGGGTGGGGAGGTTTGACAGACAGCTTTTAGAGTCCAGAACAAATCAGGGTGTCCTGTCAGTTTAAGCAGCATTATATAGAACCATGCGATGAGCATGACTCAGTTGGCCTTAACTGCATCTTAATGTGCATAGCTTAAGGTACAAAGCAGCATCTTACTAAATATTTGCATGTCTTATTACATGTTTGTTCAGCACAGCTGGATTCACAGCTGTTGACTGTTTTATGTGTTACACATGCTGATCCATTGTGATGTTATAGAAGACCAAAGGGAATGTTGAGGATTCCATATGGAATGTGAATGCATAAATGTTGTGGTATGCAAACTGATATTAATGTCTGTGAATTATATTGTCAAGATTTGAATACTTATGTTTATGACAAAGTGAGGAAATACTTTTTACTGTGTGGGATCCACGAGTGTTATATTTGACTGCAGTGCCACCTAGTGGATATGATGGATCAGAAAGAAGGGACTATCAGTATTTTCTGAATAGTGCATGTCTGCACCTTATATGGGGTAAACTGACATATGCACGTTCTGGTATACAGCACAGGCTCAGTACCACATTATTTTTTATGCCATGTTCAGAGATTCACCAGGTTTGAGAAATATGAAAGAATGTTTTTAAAATTTAAATGTTATTTGATAAAATGACATGAGAAATATTCAGGGGAAAATAAGAGAAATTATAACAATGATTATTGTCTCAAATTTATGTTTGCTTTTTACTGTACATTACATGGAGGCATGATTATACATGGTGAGCTACTGTATCTATTGTTTATGTTATTTCCTCCATAGACTGTGGAGATCATGAGATCGCAAACGAAAAACATTGTGCAGTCCTCTGCTGACGTGAATGCAGGGGGTGAGTGCCCAAATGAAGATGATGACAAAAGCCATTGTTGTTGTAAAATAATGAAAAAATAAGAGAAAATACAATGTGCCAACTTTTACCATTCAGCTCCTCCACAGACTGTATCTCATGTCTTTGCCTTCCCCCTCAGCACCTGCAGTAGGTCCCAGCTGCAGCAGTGCAGTCACTGTGCAGTCTGACTGAAAGAGGTTTTTGTACGGCTCTCTAACACTGTGTGAACACTAGATCACTACCAGGCAAATGAACACTCTGACAGTAGTAATCTCCTGCATCTTCAGCCTGGACTCCACTGATGGTCAGAGTGAAGTCAGTCCCAGATCCACTGCCACTGAATCGATCTGGAATCCCTGACTCACGGGTGCTTGCTAAATAAATGAGGAGTTTAGGAGCTTCTCCAGGTTTCTGAAGGTACCAGTGCAGGTAGTTGCCATTAGAATCTTTGTACACAGCGCTGCTGACTTTACAGCTCAATGACACTGACTCTCCTGGAAGAACAGTTTTCACTGCAGGAGTCTGAGTCACAGTATACTGCCCTGTAGTTTCTGAAAATCAGAAAACAAAAATGAAACAATAAATAAACAAATGTAATTAGGGCATGATTGGTCAGTTTTATGAAGCAAATATTCTTGAACTGAAACTTCTCATTGTACATAATTTGATGGTTTGCAATTTCGTTAAATAAATAAAACATGAACAAATGAACAAATAAACCCCTCTTACCTTGAGTGCAAAAGGCAAGTGCCCAGATGAAGATGGTGATAGTCATTGTTGTTGTGGGTTCTGTTGAAGAACAGCTCTCAGTCATGAAGTGTTAAACTCACAGGACTATAAACACTCCCAGATCACTGAAGCATGTGCTGCCAATGCAAAGTATCTTCTCTTTGCAAATGCTCTTCCTGGGTACAGCAGGAACTTGTAGCCACACAGTGCTCTGTAATGTGTATGATTTAGAGGGAGTATGTAAAGCAACTTTTCTGCGTTGTTTTTATCAAAGTTTACATTATGTAAAGTTTGAGTCAGAACATCTTACTGACCACTCATGTTTTACTAATCAACAGATTAACTAAATATGACTCATTTCTTTAAGAAAAGATCAAACATTTTACCAGATGTTAGGAAATAACATTGAAGCCTATTAAAATCACTACTGCTTCCTTGGCCTAATTTCATATTCACTGTAACTCCCTCTTAGCCTTGAGTTGCCATGTTGCTGATGAGGTACAGACAGTTCTTACACGCAAAGGTGTGCCAGGTCCCTTGTCAGAAGGTGGGGTATATGTAGATGATCCTGTGATTGTTTGCATGGTGGGGCTGTAAAAAGGTTCTTGTCAATGAGGTAATAAGCAGAAAAAAAAAAAAATAGCAAATGAGTGAAGAAGCATAAAGAGAGTTAAGTCTCACATTTCTAGATAAGTTTTTGTATGAACATGTATCTGTTTGTAATTGTTAACCAGCACAGTAAAAAAGTTGAAAACTTACAGAAGCCTTTGTTATGCTAATATATGCGTAAGTCTGTTGTGATAGGCTGAAGGGTGGAGGAAGGGATTCAAGGGAGGGAGGACACAAGTCTAGCTGTTTGAAGCCACTCCAAGCTGAGTCAAAACATTGCGTCTGCCGCATTAAACCACGCCTGGGAGCACTGAAACCATGTGTAACTAACTGAGGAGCCAGGCAATTGCCATAATGATAACTTTGGAATAGTCTATCTCCAGCACAACAGACATGGGCTACCTCAAAGGAGGTGGACATCATAAAAGAAACAAGTGAGTTACGGTTACAGTTTCATGATGTATGTGAATAATTCACTTGTATTTATGACACCATTTTCATGACACACATACTAAGATATATGCTTCTGTCTCCCGCTTTCTGTAAAACAAATATAATTGTATATAATTATATATTATATTATTGTTGTATGTAATTTAAAATGCATAGATTATATATGAAATACAGTCATTTTTAAGTATGTCTCTGAAGTCTGCTCTGCTCATTTACTGAATGACTGGCCAACTGTACTGCACTGCACCTGTAAACAGTATGATGGGTTAAATGAATTGGGAATGTTCTCTATTAAATCATCAAGCTGTTCATCTATCTCATCTTGCAGAAAACCACTATATTCCTCATTGGATTAGCATGCTAGCACCTCATTGTCCTCCTCTGTGCTTGTAGCATCAGCAGACGAGCTCAGCGTCCTCAGGGGGATGAGTCTCTGACGCTGCCGGTGTGTCCCTGGCCTCCAGGGTCTGACTCTCATCCTCTGCCTCCCTGCCGGTCTGGTGCAGCTGTGTCCGTGTCTCACTCTCTGATGCAGTGTCAGAGACCCTGTGGCACTAGGGCACATTCTGGAGCTTACTTCTGCTCTGGTTGGTTTTTGGTTATTGATTAAAGCTGGCTTGGTGAAACTTCTGGAGCTTTATCAAATGATTATTACTTGTCATTGATTAAAACACATGTATCTTAATTTCTAAATATTTCATTTTTACATAGAGACAGCAGGTGTGTCAATATTATCATTTTTGCTCTGTGCTCAAGCAGCGTGGATTTGTGAATCAATGAAGAATATGAGAGGCGAGTCCATATTGTAATATTTCATTTATGGACATGTCTACACGTGTCTGTTTTACTACTTTGAAATAACAAGACTTTTTGTGTGCAATTCCCCATTTTAGATGATCAGAAGTATTAGGATAGATATGACGTTGAGGGATAATTACGGCAGGGTAGATATGAAGGTTGAAGGGCGTTTATAGTTGATGAAATACAGTTAATCCATAGTAAAGCACTCTGAAACAGAAAAGCTGGGAGTAGTTATGGAGGGTGGGGGTAGATTTCTGGTGGCGCGCAGAATAGGGGGGGGGGTTATTGAAGGATAGGTGGGCAGAGTATGAGCAGGTATATTGAGTAATTATATTGGTTGGGGTAAGTATCCTTGGTGAAACTGGAACAGTTGGGGAAGGCTCAGAGGATGTGACATAACAGATTGGGAAATGATAATAATAATAATAATAATAATGAACTGTATTTGTATAGCACCTTTCATAAAAGAAAGCTCAAAGTGCTTTACAATAAAGAAATTACCGAGACACTGAGTGCTTCACATGGAAAAACAGGGATAGAATGCCATAATTAATGTAAAATAAGATGGAAATAAATCCTGCTGGAAGTTACTTGTGAAGGGTGGGGGCATTCTGGGTATCATTCTGTCGTTCATTCAAGATGAAATATTAACCCAGACTTCAGACAACAGTGCATTTAAAACCTGACATCTACAAACACCGAGCCCAACCTGAACTGAACCCGAGTGCTATAACTGGTCCGGTCCCGACATTGTTCTTCAGGTCCTATTGGGTTTGACTGGGTTGCAGGGCTTTAGTGTGTGTGTTTATGCGTGTGTAAAGTGTGTGCTTGGTTGGCAGAGGAATTTGTAGGTATAAGTAATCGGCTGTGTTTTCACATGTTAGAAAGGTTAGCTCTCCACTGTCTATAACAATAGGCAGAATGGAATGCCGGGATGGAAATTTTGGTCATGCAACAATAGGCTGATTTTAAACTGTATTCAATGTAACAACTCACAGAACTCAAGCAACCTGGTCAGTATGAGAAGGAAGATGTGTTTACATGTGAAAGTATAAAACTGTCCAAAGACATCCATTCTCAAAGTCTACAGAAGATGTAAGAAAATAATAAGTGGGATGGGTGAATATCAAACAAATGAAGAAATGGAAGAAAGAAATATCTAAAGAGAAATAAAGATATGCATTTTCTTTTGAAATCTTACTTATTATACAGTTATTCCCTTCCACAGAACAATTATGTTATTATTATTATTATTATTATTATTATTATTATTATTATTAGTAGTAGTAGTAGTAGTAGTAGTAGTAGTAGAAGTACTAGAACTGATCTTACTTAATGCACAGATGATCTCCTCCATACTGTATCTATTATTTATGTTATATCCTCCACAGTCTGTGTCTGGTGTCATTGTCTTACCCCTCAGCACCTGCAGTAGGTCCCAGCTGCAGCAGTGCAGTCACTGTGCAGTCTGACGGAGGGAGGTTTTTGTACGGCTCTCTAACACTGTGTGAACACACAGCTACCACTGCAGTGTAGACTCTGACAGTAGTAATCTCCTGCATCTTCAGCCTGGACTCCACTGATGGTCAGAGTGAAGTCAGTCCCAGATCCACTGCCACTGAATCGATCTGGAATCCCTGAGTGACGTCTGCTTATTCTATAGATCAGGAGTTTAGGAGCTTCTCCAGGTTTCTGCAGGTACCAGTGTAGACAATCATTGGAACCCCCACAATTAGCGACAGCACTGCTGACTTTACAGCTCAGTGACACTGACTCTCCTGGACGAACAGTTTTCACTGCAGGAGTCTGAGTCACAGTGTACTGCCCTGCAGTTTCTGAAATTGCAGTAATACAAAGAGAAATGAGTAAAATAAGGAATATGTAGCAACACCACAATGTACATGTCAATAAAATTAATTAATTAGTTAGACAGTAGAAATATGTATAATAATCCTTTACCGTGAGTGTAGAAGGCAACTGCCCAGATGAAGATGGTGATAAAAGTCATTGTTGTTGTGGGTTCTGTTGCCATGAAGGACAGCTCTCAGTCATGAAGTGTTAAATTCACAGGACTATAAACACTCCCAGATCACTGAACCATGTGTTGCCAATGCAAAGTGTCTTTTTCTATGCAAATGCTCTTCCTGGGAACAGTTAGAGCTCGTAGGCAGGCAGTCATTGTGATAAATTTTCTCGCTCTTTTTCACAGTACAAAATACTGATAGCATAATCTCTGGATTTGGTAATTTTTTTAGAAATTATTATACCTATGTATCATCGTGATTTAGAGCACAATGTATGCATTAAATTAGTGTCCTGTTCAGATAAATGTCCTCACACTATATACATACTGCATATATGTGAATGTGTTAGACTACAGGATGAAATTAATGTATTCCTAGAATAATTTCTAACAACTATAATGTACTGCACACAATAACTTATTGGAAAATGAAGGCAAACTCTTTAAGGCATTGATCTCAGAACCTGACATGTAATTAAATAGAAATGTTTATTTTACAGAATTACAGTTCAAAGGAGATAATCTTTTCCCTAGAAACTATGAGTGTAATGGTTGATATGAAGCAGCAGGGCAGTGCAGGTCAGGTCTGTTAGCAGCTCCTCATATGAAAGCAGGTGAGGTCTGGAAAGCTGACCCCCCAAGGCAGGTACAGAGTGCTGTGTGATGTGCTCTTCCTCTGAATCCTTTCTGGAGTCTTCCTCCTTTAGCCTGGAGCACATCTCATTATGTATGCTATGATGCTGTGTGCATATGCACTCATAAGGTGCTGTTTGAAGCCACTGCTGGTACATTATTGCTGTGCAATGAAGGATCTTGTATGGAAAGAATCCATCATCCTGCCCTTTAAGAGTGATTGGGAGTTTACACTGACTCTTATACCTTTATTAAGAACTTCAGCTGCCCTACAGGGTGGCAACACACATGCTCTCAGGCACTGATTCAAGCAGCAGGTGGCTGCTGAAGGGAAGAGTATCTCTGAGACCTCTGCTTTTCTCTGGCACCGTGAGTAGCGTGCCGTGACCCTACAGATCAGTCCTGTTCTACTGCAGAGATACTGAACAAAGTACTGTTGCACATTTATGCAGTACTATCATTTTTGTAGTATCAATGTTATGAAACAAATTCACATGTGCAGAATTTCACAGGTTGGGATTCTCTCCTGAAATCACTGATGTTATATTTGACTGCAGTGCCACCTAGTGGATATAGTGGATCAGAAAGAAGGGACTATCCACATTTTCTGATTGTTGCAGGCTCACACTTTATATGGGAAAACCAACATATGGACATTCTGGTATACATCACAGGCATGGTGCAGTATTACACGGTGAAAGGTTTAATGTCAGCTTCACAGATTCATCACTGGGAGTGAGAAATAGGAAATATTTGTTTTGAAATTTTATTTGATTAAATAATTTGAGTAGTATTCAGGTGAAATTAAGAGATGAATGCTAGATACTAATAATGATTCTCTTGTTCTCAAATTTATTCTGTTTCTTTATGCTACATTTCATGGAAACATTAAATATGACAAACTTCTGTGCCTTTTATTTATGTTTTTTTCCCCATACACTGTCTGGTGTCATTGGCTTCCCCCTCAGCATCTGCAGTAGGTCCCAGCTGCAGCAGTGCAGTCACTGTGCAGTCTGACTGAGGGAGGTTTTTGTACGGCTCTCTAACACTGTGTGAACACATAGGCACTACCAGTATAGTGTAAACTCTGACAGTAGTAATCTCCTGCATCTTCAGCCTGGACTCCACTGATGGTCAGAGTGAAGTCAGTCCCAGATCCACTGTTAGACCTCTGCTTTTCTCTGGCACCGTGAGTAGCGTCCCATGACCCTACAGATCAGTCCTGTGTTACTAAAGAGATACTGAACAAACATGCTAAAACCCTACAGATGTCTGCTGGCTTTGAGTGCAAGCTGTGCCCTTCGGCCCAGGTTTGACCCCATCCGTGTCATCAGCTGATGATGACCAGAAGGCCGCAGGGGTGGAACAGATTGGCTTGGCTGTGCTGGGGACAGGGGTGGGTTTGTCAGCAGGGGCTTGGCTCGCCACTCTCAGGCACCCTGTGAGTCAGCAGGCACCTTCAGGTTGCTTGGATGATGTCAGTGATGCCACGCCCATCCTCCATCTGCTGCTCAGCTCACTGCACTGGGTCACTTTCAGTGTGAAAAATAGGCTCTATGGGTGTATGAGTGTAACAGGAGGACTGCATTCACTGCACCCCATCACTGCTGCAGTACAGTGGGTGCCATGTTAATCTGCCACACCTGGACAGACTCTTGAAGTACATAGCAGTGCCTTAATAAATGTTTGTATGACCTATTGTTTGTTTTGAGCACTTCTTTTTTTTTCAAATTTACACCACTGAAAATTACTACTGTGGTAGATTAAGCGTATTGGCGACATTCCTGTGAAAGACATGTCTCATGTGGATCAGGACTATAGGAGATGCTACTGGGTTTAACTTTTCTAACATCAAATTGGTTTTCATACTTCTCATTTTGTAACGTTTGTGACAATTCTCTGGACAAATGTTGCTCTACTTCCCTCTGCTGGTATGTTTTTCTCACCTCCTCTAAAGCCTGTGAGAATCCTCTTGCTGTTGTTTCTCCTGTTTCTGTGTAATATGGGAATACACAGCATGTATCATTATTATTATATAACTGAGGTATACCTGAAAAGGAAACTGGAGAAATTGTATGACTGGATTTTCTGTGGCCTGCTTTCTGTCCTCTCATTGGTAGATTCATACAAAGAGGGTGTGATGCAGGGTTAAAATTCCATGCCGCTTCATTAAAAATATTTACTTATGTAGCTGTAGTTGTAGTTATACATTCGGCACAGAATTCAGAATTGTATGCATATGAGGAAAATCTTACACACAGTTTATACCTTGTGTGCATCACAATGCATATACAGTGTTCTGAAAAACCCCAGCAGTACATGAGACTCACAAGTACCTGTTAATTTATGAAAACTAAATTAACATGAACATTCATACATCTGTCAGTGGTCCCGCCCTCTAGCTATTGTGTTTTGTTTTTCCCTGTCCATGTGCTTTTGTTTTCCTTGTGTTCTAGCCCTGCCCTACTCTCCGCCCTGTCTACGCCCACCCGATCATCCCCTCCTGCCTGCTTACACACCTGCTTCCCATCTCCTCGTCAGCCCAGCCCTATATCTACCCTGCTTGTCTCTGTCTTGTTGCCAGTTCGTCGCAGTGTGTTTTTGCCTGTCTCGTTCCCGCCGTGTTTTCTGCTTGATCGCTGTTCCCCGAATCGACCCTGCCTGCTCTTCGACCTTGCTCCTGCCTGCTGTCCTGCCTTGTTCACCTGATCTTCCTGACTACCTGGTTTGACCCTGCCTGTCCCCGGCTTTGATTCCTGACTGTGTTTGGACTGCCTTCCTGGTATTTTGACCCTGCCTGTTTTGGACTGCCTGCTTGTTCTGCGATTTTGTAAATAAACGCCTGGATTCTGGAGTTCTCGTGGTCCGCGCCTGAGTCCTTGCCTGTGCCCTGACAACATCAGATAAATTAAGAAAAACACTGTGCATGAGGAGCAAAGGAAAATAAAAATGAAAATACAAATGTGTCAACTTTTACTGTTAATCTCCCCAGTACTCTGCCTGGTGTCACTGGCTTCCCCCTCAGCACCTGCAGTAGGTCCCAGCTGCAGCAGTGCAGTCACTGTGCAGTCTGACTGAGGGAGGTTTTTGTACGGCTCTCTAACACTGTGTGAACACATAGCCACCACTGTGTACAGCATAATCTATCTATCATAAATTATTAAGAACTTCAGCGGCCGTACAGGGTGGCAACACACATGCTCTCAGTCACTGATTCAAGCACCAGGTGGCTCGGCCATCATGTAAAGGGAAGAGTATCTATGAGACCTCTACTTTTCTCTGGCACCGTGAGTAGCGTGCCGTGACCCTACAGATCAGTCCTGTTCTACTGCAGAGATACTGAACAAACTACTGTCATACATTTATGCAGCACTATCATTTTTGTAGTATCAGTGTTATGGCACAGACTCATATGTGCAGATCTCCATCAGTATTAATACAGGAAGTGTAACAGGCACTGCTGGGCTTCTTTCAGGATGGGCAGCACTGGCTGAAGCAGAGCATGCTGGGAGTTCCAGTGGGAGAGGGAGGAAATAGGCCGATTGAGGCTGGCAGCAGGATTGCTGCTTTCAGACTGCAGTCTGTACAGAGACTTGTCTGTTCCCAGAGCCACTGCTATAGAGGGACTTGGCCTTTAGTTTCTTTCACAGTCTGGGGAAGTTTTACAGACAGCTTTTAGAGACCAGAACAAATCAGAGAGTTTGTCAGATTAATCAGCATTCTACAGAGTGATGTAACTACAGGACTCAGAGTCACTGGGCCTGGACTGGATCTTAAAGTGCACAGCAGCACCTTAATGAATGTTTGCATGTCTTAGTACATGATACACTATTTTCACTTTCACTGTTTTCATTGTTTTATGTTTTATATATGTTGATCAATTGTAATGTCACAGAACCCTAAATGGAATGCAGAGGATTGCACATGGAATATGTGTGTGTGTGTGTGTATACAATTTACAAACTAGAATTATATATACATATATATACATATATATACATATCAGGTGACTTGAGTCATTGATGATTTTCCTCACCTCCCTCAGGCAACACTTGAGGAAATGTCCTTGAAGGAGGGGAGTTCGGTCCCAAGGATATACTGGGCCGATCGCACCACCCTCTGCAAGTGCTTTGCGGTTGAGGGCGGTGCAGTTCCCGTACCAGGCTGTGGTGCATCCAGTTAGGATGCTTTCGATAGCGCAGTTGTAGAATGACCTGAGGATGCGGGGGCTCATGATGAACCTCTTCAGACGTCTGAGGTAGAATAGGCACAGCTGTGCCTTCTTCACCATCTTTTCTGAGTGCTCTGTCCATGTGAGGTCCTCAGTGATGTGCACACCAAGGAACTTGAAGGAGCTGAGCCTCTCCACGATGGTGCCGTTGATGGTGATGGGGGTGTGTACTCCTTTCCGCTTCCTGAAGTCCACTATCAGCTCCTTGCACTGCAAAAACTGAATTTTAAGTAAAAAAGTCTTGTTTCTAGAAATTTTTTTCTTATACTTTTGCCAAAAAGAAAACCTCTTATCAAGCAAGTTTTACATTAGAAAATTATATTTTAGAAAACATGCATTATCTAGCACTTTCTTAAGATATTTCAGCTAAAATTGAGCTACATTCAACTCGAAACTAGCTTCAACAATGATTTGAATTACATTTCAGCTAAGGGACAAGGCTGTTTTTCTTATTTTAAGAGTATGACCACCTGCACAATTTCTAAAATTAAGAACTACACAAACTTAAGTCTGTCATGTGATTTTATTAATGATAATAGAATCTTCACAAAGGCATGTGCAGCTGGTGCCACAGATAGAGCAAGATGTTCATGTACATGCAAAACATTCTCTAAAATATACTTTAAATGTAACAAGGACCAATACTTAAACAAGTTTACCTATGTTGATGCATCAATCCCCACTATGCTTTTAAACAGACTGTGCTGCCTCATAATTTATGTTCCTTATAGGAGATATTATACATGAGACACAGCTGTGGAACTGCTAGGAATACATTATCAACTCTAAAGTGTAACTATCAGTAACAAGTGTAAGATAATGTACATAATACACAGTGAAGACAAAATAATCTGTTACCTCTTACAGTACATCAGATGAGGCATTGTGTAAACCGTTGATTCTCAATCCTGCTCCTGGGGCCTCCCTGCTCTGCACGTTTTCCATCTTTCCCTGCTCTACCTACCTGACTGAACTCATCAGTGGCACTTTTGATTAGCTGGGCACACCTGATTTAATCAAGAGCATGCACACTAATTTCAATCAGGTGTGTTTGGAGCAAGAATGGATAGAAGATGTGCAGGACAGGGAGGCTCCCGGAGTAGGATTGAGAAACACTGGTGTAAACCAATCACATTCCCCAGGTAATATTTGATTGGTATATATGTCATATCTTTGTGTGAAAACCTGTAATGCGGGGTATAATCCAAAAACTTTTCAGCAGAGACCAGTTGCTTGTGCCATGTGTGGAACCTTTATTTTACAAGCCATGTAATCTCTGTCATAACAGATAGTGTTGTGCTGCTGGAGCTCAAAACAATACAACGATGAATTTATGACATATATATTTTTAACAAGTCCAAACACAGGTATGTTATCTGAATTTACTGCGCTTACAAACAGTGTCTTCCCCTGTATATATTTGCTGCCATTCTGGTTAAGCCATTTTACTGACACCGCCCTGTTTATTTCATCATTTCCAAAGAAGGCCCTCATTTTGTCTTTTAAGTATGAGGGTCAATATCACTGTAGGGTGCCTTTTGGTGTTCTGTACATAAATAACTCATTTGCCATGTTAACATAAAAATGACTATGAAAGTGATTGATGTATTGGGCTAAGTTTTTATGTTCATAAAAAAGCATTACTTGGCTCTTTAGAATCCTTTTGTAGATTTTTTTCAGTTTTGTATACGAGGATGCTATTTTGCTATGTCCCATGCACTGCTCATTCAGTTTTAATGTGAGTAAAATATAGTCAAATCATAAAATTTAAAATTTTTGTTTTCATATTATTATTCTGTTAAATAAGATATAACTCAATTTAAGTGCATTGATCATTTGGTAATAAAATCACATTTTTATTTAATAAAAAAGAGTTTGTGTGCGTCCCTTAAATGATTGTCCACCCTGTCATATTGGGGAATCTACCCCTTTAAAAAAAGGCCATCCACTCTAGTGACATCACAACGAGTTTTTTCTCTCTTCAGTGGCGGGAAATTCAACAGCTGAGGTGAGTGAGTAGCTGACTGTCCTTTTGACAAATTTTCTTTGTATAAGTTTGCTTACTTGCTCTGCCCAAGCTTAACATGTCCACCCTGTCGGCATAAAATATGCCGGAAGTGATTAGAATACAATATTGTCAAAATATGTAAATCTAACTATACCAAATTCTCTTCAACAACCAGATTAGCTAGTGTGTATATGTGTGTGAGTGTGTTTGTGTGTGTGTGTGTGCATAGTTCACAGCAACAGTGCAATGAAGTACAGACAGCAGTATGCACAATACACAATATACACTATAAACCCTATACACAGGATACTCAATATATACAATTTACAAACTACAATAACTACACTGTACACATAATGAACACATTAAATACAACATAGACATAATAGTTGGTTGTAATGGACATAATAGATACAGAGATGAACTGTTGTTGGATCTGTGTGGGAGAGTAAGAAGAACTGTTGTTGGATCTGTGTGGGAGAGTAAGATGAACTGTTGTTGGATCTGTGTGGGAGAGTAAGATGAACTGTTGTTGGATCTGTGTGGGAGAGTTCAGTGCCCTGATGGCCTGGTGGTAAAAACTGTCCCTGAGCCTGCTGGTCTGAGCTTTGATACTACAGTACCGTTTGCAAGATGGTAGCAGTGAAAACAGTTTGTAGCTCGGGTGGTTTGAGTTATTGATGTTTTTCCTCGCCTCCCTCAGGCAACGCTTGAGGAAATGACCTTGAGGGAGGGGAGTTCAGTCCCAAGGATATGCTGGGCCGATCGCACCACCCTCTGCAGTGCTTTGCGGTTGAGGGCGGTGCAGTTCCCATACCAGGCTGCGGTGCATCCAGTTAGGATGCTTTCGATAGCGCAGTTGTAGAATGACCTGATGAAGCGGGGGCTCATGCTGAACCTTTTATTTATGTTTTTTTCCCCATACACTGTCTGGTGTCATTGGCTTCCCCCTCAGCACCTGCAGTAGGTCCCAGCTGCAGCAGTGCAGTCACTGTGCAGTCTGACTGAGGGAGGTTTTTGTACGGCTCTCTAACACTGTGTGAACACATAGGCACTACCAGTATAGTGTAAACTCTGACAGTAGTAATCTCCCGCATCTTCAGCCTGGACTCCACTGATGGTCAGAGTGAAGTCAGTCCCAGATCCACTGCCACTGAATCGATCTGGAATCCCCGTGTAACGAGAGCTTGCATAATAGATCAGGAGTTTAGGAGCTTCTCCAGGTTTCTGCAGGTACCAGTTTAGCCAGTTGTTGCCATACACAGCACTGCTGACTTTACAGCTGAGTGACACTGACTCTCCTGGAAGAACAGTTTTCACTGCAGGAGTCTGAGTCACAGTGTACTGCCCTGCAGTTTCTGAAAGTATAGCAAAACAGAAAACAGAATTAGGAAATTCATGAAAGAGTTTGAGTTCGGCATTTTCAGGAACATTTTAATGTTAATTTCAAGGTGTAGAGTGGAATTATGCATAATAAACCTCTTTTACCATGAGTGCAGAAGGCAACTGCCCAGATGAAGATGGTGATAAAAGTCATTGTTGTTGTGGGTTCTGTTGCCATGAAGAACAGCTCTCAGTCATGAAGTGTTAAACTCACAGGACTATAAACACTCCCAGAGCACTGAAGCATGTGCTGCCAATGCAAAGTGTCTTCTCTATGCAAATGCTCTTCCTGGGTACAGCTAGAGCTCTTAGGCAGGCAGTCATTGTGATAAATTTCCTTACTCTTTCTCACACGGTAAAATACTGAAAGCATAATCTCTGAAAAGAGTCATTTTTTAGAATGTATTATATCCATGTATGATTGTGATTTAGAGCACAATGTATGCATTAAATTCGTGTCCTGTTCAGATAAATGTCCTCATGCTATATACATACTGCATATATGTTATTTAATATATTCTTTGAATAATTTCTAACAACTATAATGTACTGCACACAATAACTTATTGGAAAATGAAGGCAAACTCTTTAAGACATTGATCTCAGAATATGACATGTAATCAAATAGAAATGGTTATTTTACAGAATTACAGTTCAAAGGAAACATTTTCTTCCCGAGAAACTATGAGTGTAATGGTTGATATGAAGCAGCAGGGCAGTGCAGGTCAGGTCTGTTAGCAGCTCCTCATATGAAAGCAGGTGAGGTCTGGAAAGCTGACCCCCCAAGGCAGGTACAGAGTGCTGTGTGATGTGCTCTTCCTCTGGGTCCTTTCTGGAGTCTTCCTCCTTTAGCCTGGAGCTCATATCATTATTTACACTATGATGCTGTTAGCATATGCACTCATAAGGTGCTGTCTGAAGCCACTGCTGGTACATTAGTGCTGAACAACAAATGAACTAAACATTGTAAACTCTGGTAAACATAGTAAGGTTCCCTGGGACCTTGTATGGAGATAATTTATGATCCTTCCCGTTAAGTGTGATTTTCAGTTTACACTGACTCTTATACTTTTATTAAGAACTTCAGCTGCCCTACAGGGTGGCAACACACATGATCTCAGTCACTGATTCAAGCAGCAGGTGGCTCGGCCATCATGTAAAGGGAAGAGTATCTGTGAGACCTCTGCTTTTCTCTGGCACCGTGAGTAGCGTCCCATGACCCTACAGATCAGTCCTGTGTTACTGCAGAGATACTGAACAAACACGCTAAAACCCTACAGATGTCTGCTGGCTTTGAGTGCAAGCTGTGCCCTTCGGCCCAGGTTTGACCCCAGCCGTGTCATCAGCTGATGATGATGATGACCAGAAGGCCGCAGGGGTGGAACAGATTGGCTTGGCTGTGCTGGGGACAGGGGTGGGTTTGTCAGCAGGAGCTCGGCTCGCCACTCTCAGGCACCCTGTGAGTCAGCAGGCACCTTCAGGTTGCTTGGATGATGTCAGTGATGCCACGCCCATCCTCCATCTGCTGCTCAGCTCACTGCACTGGGTCACTTTCAGTGTGAAAAATAGGCTCTATGGGTGTATGAGTGTAACAGGGGGACTGCATTCACTGCATCCCATCACTGCTGCAGTACAGTGGGTGCCATGTTAATCTGCCACGCCTGGACAGACTCTTGAAGCACATAGCAGTGCCTTAATAAATGTTTGTATGACCTATTGTTTGTTTTGAGCACTTCTTTTTTTTCAAATTTACACCACTGAAAATTACTACTGTGGTAGATTAAGCGTATTGGCGACATTCCTGTGAAAGACATGTCTGATGTGGATCAGGACTATAGGAGATGCTATTGGGTTTAACTTTTCTAACATCAAATTGGTTTTCATACTTCTCATTTTGTAACGTTTGTGACAATTCTCTGGACAAATGTTGCTCTACTTCCCTCTGCTGGTATGTTTTTCTCACCTCCTCTAAAGCCTGTGAGAATCCTCTTGCTGTTGTTTCTGCTGTTTCTGTGTAATATGGGACTACACACCATGTATCATTATTATTATATAACTGAGGTATACCTGAAAAGGAAACTGGAGAAATTGTATGACTGGATTTTCTGTGGCCCGCTCTCTGTCCTATCATTGGTAGATTCATACAAAGAGGGTGCGATGCAGGGTTAAAATTCCATGAGAAACATGCTGCTTCATTAAAAATATTTACTTACGTAGCTGTAGTTGTAGTTATACAGTCGGCACAGAATTCAGAAATGTATGTCAGGAATGTGTTACACACAGTTTACACCTCGTGTGCATCACTATGTTTATACAATGCTCTGAAAAACCCCAGCAAGTCTCACAAGAGACTCACAAGTACCTGTTAATTTATGAAAACTAAATTAACATGAACATTCAATACATCAGATAAATTAAGAAAAATACTGTGCATGAGGGACAAAGGAAAATAAAAATGAAAATACAAATGTGTCAACTTTTACTGTTAATCTCCCCTGTCCTCTGCCTGGCGTCACTGGCTTCCCCCTCAGCACCTGCAGTAGGTCCCAGCTGCAGCAGTGCAGTCACTGTGCAGTCTGACTGAGGGAGGTTTTTGTACGGCTCTCTAACACTGTGTGAACACCCAGGTGCTACTAGGATAGTGTAGACTCTGACAGTAGTAATCTCCTGCATCTTCTGTCTGGACTCCACTGATGGTCAGAGTGAAGTCAGTCCCAGATCCACTGCCACTGAATCGAGCTGGAGTCCCCGTGTGTCGGGTGCTTGCTAAATAGATGAGGAGTTTAGGAGCTTCTCCAGGTTTCTGCAGGTACCAGTGTAGGAAGTTGTTGTTGAACACAGCACTGCTGACTTTACAGCTCAGTGACACTGACTCTCCTGGAAGAACAGTTTTCACTGCAGGAGTCTGAGTCAAAGTGTACTGCCCTGTAATTTCTGAAAATCAGAAAACAAAAATAAAACAATGAATAAACAAATGTTATTAGGGCATAATCACTCAGTTTCATGAAGCCAATATTCTTTAACTGAAACTTCTCATTTTATGTATTAGATGGTTTGCCATTTTTTAAAATAAATAATTAAATAAATAAACCCCTCTCACCTTGAGTGCAGAAGGCAAGTGCCCAGATGAAGATGGTGATAAAAGTCATTGTTGTTGTGGGTTCTGTTGCCATGAAGGACAGCTCTCAGTCATGAAGTGTTAAACTCACAGGACTATAAACACTCCCAGAGCATTGAAGCATGTGCTGCCAATGCAAAGTGTCTTCTCTATGCAAATGCTCTTCCTGGGTACAGTAGAGCTCTTAGGCAGGCAGTCATTGTGATAAATTACTTCACTCTTTTTCACACTACAAAATACTGATAGCATAATCTCTGGAAAGGGTAATGTTTTTAGAATGTATTATACCCATGTATGATCATGATTTAGAGAACAATTTATGCATTAAATTAGTGTCCTGTTCAGTTAAATGTCCTCATACTACATACATACTGCATATATGTTAATGTGTTAGACTACAGGATAAATTAATATATTCTTTGAATAATTTCTAACAACTATATTGTACTGCACACAATAGCTTATTGGAAAATGAAGGCAAACTCTTTAAGACATTGATCTCAGAATATTACATGTAGTTAAATAAAAATGTTTATTTTACAGAATTACAGTTCAAAGGAAATAATCTTTTCCCTAGAAACTATGAGTGTAATGGTTGATATGAAGCAGCAGGGCAGTGCAGGTCAGGTCTGTTAGCAGCTCCTCATATGAAAGCAGGTGAGGTCTGGAAAGCTGACCCCCCAAGGCAGGTACAGAGTGCTGTGTGATGTGCTCTTCCTCTGGGTCCTTTCTGGAGTCTTCCTCCTTTAGCCTGGAGCACATCTCATTATGTACGCTGTGATGCTGTGTGCATATGCACTCATAAAGTGCTGTTTGAAGCCACTGCTGGTACATTATTGCTGTGCAATGAAGGATCTTGTAAGGAAAGAATCCATCATCTTGCCCTTTAAGAGTGATTGGGAGTTTCCACTGACTCTTATACCTTTATTAAGAACTTCAGCTGCCCTACAGGGTGGCAACACACATGCTCTCAGTCACTGATTCAAGCAGCAGGTGGCTCGGCCATCATGTAAAGGGGAGAGTATCTCTGAGACCTCTGCTTTTCTCTGGCACCGTGAGTAGCGTGCCATGACCCTACAGATCAGTCCTGTGTTATTGCAGAGATACTGAACAAACACGCTAAAACCCTACAGATGTCTGCTGGCTTTGAGTGCAAGCTGTGCCCTTCGGCCCAGGTTTGACCCCAGCCGTGTCATCAGCTGATGATGACCAGAAAGCCGCAGGGGTGGAACAGATTGGCTTGGCTGTGCTGGGGACAGGGGTGGGTTTGTCAGCAGGGGCTCGGCTTGCCACTCTCAGGCACCCTGTGTCAGGGCTCCGCCCCCTTAAGCCGCAGTGCTTTTGTTTTCCTTGTATTCCTGCCCCGCCCTGCTCCCCGCCGGGTCCCCGCCCACCTGATTCCCTCATTACCTGCACCTGCCTGCCTGCTCACCTGCTTCCCATCTCCTCGTTACCCCAGCCCTATATCTTCCCTGCGTGTCTCTGTCTTGTTGCTAGTTTGTTGCAGTGTGTTTCACCTGTCTTGTCCCCGTGCTTTGTTTTTTTGTCATTTACTGCTACATTGCCGATCCTGCCTGTTTCCTGACCACGATTCCTGCCTGCCGTTTTGGATCTGATCGCTGCCTCTCACCTGCCTCATTCCTGACCCTGTTCTCCCTGACTCCCGATTTTGGATTTGCCCCCGGATTGCTTCTCTGTGCTTCGAACCCTGCCTGTCCCTGGATTTACGAACTGCCTGTCCCTTTCTATTCCCGCCTGCAACCGGAACATCCTGCGGTCCGCGTTTGTGTCCCGACCACCGGCGCTAACACCCTGTGAGTCAGCAGGCACCTTCAGGTTGCTTGGATGATGTCAGTGATGCCACGCCCATCCTCCATCTGCTGCTCAGCTCACTGCACTGGGTCACTTTCAGTGTGAAAAATAGGCTCTATGGGTGTATGAGTGTAACAGGGGGACTGCATTCACTGCACCCCATCACTGCTGCAGTACAGTGGGTGCCATGTTAATCTGCCACGCCTGGACAGACTCTTGAAGTACATAGCAGTGCCTTAATAAATGTTTGTATTACCTATTGTTTGTTTTGAGCACTTTTTTCAAATTTACACCACTGAAAATTACTACTGTGGTAGATTAAGAGTATTGGAGACATGACTACAAAAGACATGTCTGATGTGGATCAGGACTATAGGAGATGCTACTGGGTTTAACTTTTCTAACATCAAATTGGTTTTCATACTTCTCATTTTGTAACGTTTGTGACAATTCTCTGGAAAAATGTTGCTCTACTTTCCTCTGCTGGTATGTCTTTCTCACCTCCCCTAAAGCCTGTGAGAATCCTCTTGCTGTTGTTTCTGCTGTTTCTGTGTAATATGGGACTACACACCATGTATCATTATTATTATATAACTGAGGTATACCTGAAAAGGAAACTGGAGAAATTGTATGACTGGATTTTCTGTGGCCCGCTTTCTGTCCTCTCATTGGTAGATTCATACAAAGAGGGTGTGATGCAGGGTTAAAATTCCATGCCGCTTCATTAAAAATATTTACTTATGTAGCTGTAGTTGTATTTATACATTCGGCACAGATTTCAGAAATGTATGTAAGGAATGTGTTACACACAGTTTACACCTCGTGTGCATCACAATGTATATACAGTGTTCTGAAAAACCCCAGCAGTACATGAGACTCACAAGTACCTGTTAATTTATGAAAACTAAATTAACATGAACATTCATACATGAGATAAATTAAGAAAAACACTGTGCATGAGGAGCAAAGGAAAATAAAAATGAAAATACAAATGTGTCAACTTTTACTGTTAATCTCCCCAGTCCTCTGCCTGGTGTCACTGGCTTCCCCCTCAGCACCTGCAGTAGGTCCCAGCTGCAGCAGTGCAGTCACTGTGCAGTCTGACTGAGGGAGGTTTTTGTACGGCTCTCTAACACTGTGTGTGCACCCAGATACTACTATGATAGTGCCAGCCACCACAGTAGTAATCTCCTGCATCTTCAGCCTGGACTCCACTGATGGTCAGAGTGAAGTCAGTCCCAGATCCACTGCCGCTGAATCGATCTGGAGTCCCCGTGTGACGGGTGCTTGCACTATAAATGAGGAGTTTAGGAGCTTCTCCAGGTTTCTGCAGGAACCAGTTTAGCCAGTTGTTGCCATACACAGCACTGCTGACTTTACAGCTCAGTAACACTGACTCTCCTGGAAGAACAGTTTTCACTGCAGGAGTCTGAGTCACAGTGTACTGCCCTGCAGTTTCTGAAAATCAGAAAACAAAAACAAACGGATGAATAAACAAATGTAATGAGGGCATGATTAGTGCATTTCATGAAGCCAATATTCTTTAACTGAAACTTCTAATTTTACGTATTTGATGGTTTGCAGTTTCGTTAAATAAATAAATCAACCCCTCTCACCCTGAGTGCAGAAGGCAAGTGCCCAGATGAAGATGGTGATAAAAGTCATTGTTGTTGTGGGTTCTGTTGCCATGAAGAACAGCTCTCAGTCATGAAGTGTTAAATTCACAGGACTATAAACACTCCCAGAGCACTGAAGCATGTGCTGCCAATGCAAAGTGTCTTCTCTATGCAAATGCTCTTCCTGGGTACAACAGCCACTTTAGCCAAGCAGTGCTGTGAAGTCAGGCGTGATGCTGGAGCAAAAGTAGGTTTTACAATAAATGAAGAGGGATTAATGAATTTGCTGCAATCTTACTGTTTAATTAATGCAAAAATATTAAAATGTAAAATGTTCACAATCAGAATGAGTTAACACTAATTACAGAGAATTGCCTTAACTTGTACATAAATGTCCCATTACTGTGTTATTACTGTGTTATTACACCTTAGATGGCTGCTGCTCTTTGTCTCCTCCTGTGCTGTGGCTGTGTTCTGTGTGATTCTGCTGACTCTCCTCTGAAGGCCAGGATGCTCAATTGGTATTAAGGTGCCTAATGTGTGCCAAGAAAATGTTCCTCACACCATTACACCACCTCCTCCATCCTGAACCGTTGGCACAAGGCAGGATGTATCCATGGATTCATGTTGTTTAGACCAAATTCTGACCCTACCATTTGCATGTTGCAGCAGAAATTGAGATTCATCAGACCAGGTGATGTTTCTCCAAACATCTGCCGTCCAGTTTTGGTGAGCCTGTGCCCACTGTAGCCTCAGTATCCTGTTATTAGCTGACAGAAGTGGTACCCGGAGGGGTCTTCTGCTGCTGTAGCCCATCCACCTCAATGTTTGATGTGTTGAATGCATGCTTTTCTGCATAGCACTGTTGTAATGTGTGGGTATTTGGGTTACTGTCGCCTTCCTGTCAGCTTGAAACAGTCTGGCCATTCTCCTCTGACCTCTGTCATTAACAAGGCGTTTTCACCCAAAGAACTTCCGCTAGCTGGATGTTTTTTGTTTTTCGCACCATTCTCTATGCACTCTAGAGACTGTTGTGCGTGAAAATTAAATTGTGTGCATTGTCCTTCAGCTGGATTTGGCCATAAGAGGGTATATGTGTGTCTGTGTGTCTGTGTGTCTGTGTGTGTGTGTGTGTGTGTGTGTGTGTGTGTGTGTGTGTGTGTGTATGTGTGTGTGTGCTTGGTTGTCAGAGGAACAAACGTGTTGGCATGTTTGGAATCTTCTCCTGGACTATATAATTTTGAGCTCTCCATAGTGATCTCACAGGAGCCTGAATGGCATGTTGGAGATTCTACATGTATTTCTGCAGTGTGTAAAAGCATATAAATACAAACATACACACAGTAAACATATTTCAATGGGATATGGCAATACCTAGCAGTAGACTCATGTGGCATGTCTTATGTGGTTATGAAAACTGTAAGACTAAATAGTGTTCACGTTCAAGTTCTCATCATTTCCTTTATTCCCAAAATGTAAAGCTTCCAGAGAAAGTTTGCTTGCATGTGAATGCTCTTTTCATACTAAAGAGTTGGAACAAGGTACTTGCTTGGCAGAGGAATATGTAAGTAAATGTTTTATTTCATTAGCACTTTCATTTTCATCATTTAGGATAGGCTTTTATCCAGAGCGACTTGCGAAGTGTGAGTATAAAGAGCATCTACTAAGCGGCATGAAAACAAACAGGACACTACCAACCATTATTCAAACTCGCATCAGTGCCAAATATAGTGTAGGGGTCTTAGAGTTCCTCACACGAGGCACCAGTTATGTAGGGAATATCACTATCCCCGTCGGTCATTTGGCAACGATAGTTAACATTCCTAAGTGAATATACAAATTGATAAAATGACATCATTTAAACCTGATAGCTGATATCTGGTTTGTCAATACGAAATACAAACAAGGTGATGATGTAATTAATAAACAAGTTTACTAACACAATGCAGACAAACACTGATGAAATGAAATAAACTAGAACAGCTAAATAAACTGACAATGACAAACAATAAAAGAATTAATGAATAAATGATGAAAAATATTATTGTCGGACCAAACAACACGGAAAGGGGAGTGTAAAGATAATGTTATGTGTGAGTGTCCGATTGGGATCTCAGCCGCTAAGTCAAACTGCAGGAGATCGTGAAGTCATAACTGTAATTTGACGTGTGTGGACAAAACATTATTTAGACATATGTCTAATGATACAAGTTATTTTGACATAAGCTTCATTATTTTTAAGTCATTATAATCAGTTTCATAAGGTAATGGTAAGAGGGAAAATTTTTCATTGTATGGATAACAGATGTGTCTAAACGCATCTCGTACAAGATGGAATCAGCTATGCGACTCACAATGCCGTTATGAATCAAAACTACTCATTGAATTATTGAGGAGAGCCAGTCCATTAGAGCTGAGACAATGGCAGCTCATTTGTTGTAAGTCAACTGGGGAGGCCACAGTCCATTTTCCACTGTCTTCTTCTGAGTTTGTCGCAGGTGACAGAGAGACACACACAGGGAGAGATTGGCGTGCCCAACCGTCGTTGGGCAAACAAACACGGTCCAGGTTTATCGCTGGAGGTCCACTTCTTCTGCCAGACACACATCATTGACGGGGTGATGTCAACTAGATCCAGTCGTCTTTGCATACGTAATAGCTGGCTTAACTCACAGCCTCCAACTTTGTGTTGGGTCACACTCATTCGTAAAGAAATGCGCTACATACTACCTACAGCAAGGTCTTCTGGCATCCTTGCCAGGTAGAAATGTCATTGACACAGGCTAATGAACAAGAAACATAGCTGTCTTCACATTTAATGAGATATCTGTCCTCACTGACAGCTTCCAACTTCGTGTTGGGGCATTTCGGTCTTCAAGGGTGCATCGTTTATTCTACAGGGACCTGCTTCTAGAGCCAGTTATGGATTCATAATGGAGCGTGTTGGAAAGAGCTTGGCCGTCCAGAACTGGAGGTGAGCTCGGGATGCATGAGTGGTTAAGGATTCTTCCACGTCCAGAGCTGGCTGAGTAAAAAAAAAAAAAATTACTTGCATCTTCCCACAGCAAGGAGGGGTCCCCTAGCAGGGGAGATGGGGAGAAAAGGAACCATGGACATTGTTCCTGGGCCACTTCAAAACTTTACTCCACATGGTCACATAGATCGTCACCGGTAGAAAACTCGAACCTCGAATTTGAGTAAAGTCCCATGCATTATATACAGTGTAGAAGCATATCATTGTGGAAATGTGGTCACTGCTGAAAATTTAGGCAAAAAGGGACTGTCAGTATTTCATTTCACTTCTTTTTTTTCAAATTTACACCACAGTAAATTGTTACTGTGGTAGATTAGGCGTATAGGAAACATTACTGTGACGGACGTGTCTGATGTGGATCAGGACTATAGGAGATGCTATTGGGTTTAACTTTTCTAACATTTAATGCAGAACCTGTTGGTTTTCATACTTCTCATTTTGTAAGGTTTGTGACAATTCTCTGGACAAATGTTGCTCTACTTCCCTCTGCTGGTATGTTTTTCTCACCTCCTCTAAAGCCTGTGAGAATCCTCTTGCTGTTGTTTCTGCTGTTTCTGTGTAATATGGGACTACACACCATGTATCATTATTATTATATAACTGAGGTATACCTGAAAAGGAAACTGGAGAAATTGTATGACTGGATTTTCTGTGGCCCGCTCTCTGTCCTATCATTGGTAGATTCATATGAAGAGGGTGCGATGCAGGCTTAAAATTCCATGCCGCTTCATTAAAAATATTTACTTATGTAGCTGTAGTTGTATTTATACATTCGGCACAGATTTCAGAAATGTATGTAAGGAATGTGTTACACACAGTTTACACCTTGTGTGCATCACTATGTTTATACAATGCTCTGAAAAACCCCAGCAGTCCATGAGACTCACAAGTACCTGTTAATTTATGAAAACTAAATTAACATGAACATTCATACATCAGATAAAGAAAAATACTGTTCATGAGGGACAACGGAACATAAAAATGAAAATATAAATGTGTCAGCTTTTACTGTTAATCTCCCCAGCCCTCTGTCTGGTGTCATTGGCTTCCCCCTCAGCACCTGCAGTAGGTCCCAGCTGCAGCAGTGCAGTCACTGTGCAGTCTGACTGAGGGAGGTTTTTGTACAGGTCCCTCACACTGTGTGAACACTCGGACACTATTAGGGTAATGAAAACTCTGACAGTAGTAATCTCCTGCATCTTCAGCCTGGACTCCACTGATGGTCAGAGTGAAGTCAGTCCCAGATCCACTGACAATGAATCGATCTGGAGTCCCCGTGTGACGGGTGCTTGCTGTATGGATCAGGAGTTTAGGAGCTTCTCCAGGTTTCTGCAGGGACCAGTGTAGGTAGTTGTTGCCATAATAATCTTTGTACACAGCACTGCTGACTTTACAGCTCAGTGACACTGACGCTCCTGGAATAACAGTTTTCGCTGCAGGAGTCTGAGTCACAGTGTACTGCCCTGCAGTTTCTGAAAATCAGAAAACAAAAATAAAATGTAATTAGAGCATGATTGATCAGTTTCATGAAGCCAATATTCTTTAACTTAAACTTCAAATTTTACGTATTAGATGGTTTGCAGTTTGTTAAAATAAATAAATAAATCAACTCCTCTCACCCTGAGTGCAGAAGGCAAGTGCCCAGATGAAGATGGTGATAAAAGTCATTGTTGTAGGTTCTTTTGCCATGAAGAACAGCTCTCAGTCATGAAGTGTTAAATTCACAGGACTATAAACACTCCCAGAGCACTGAAGCATGTGCTGCCAATGCAAAATGTCTCTTTGCAAATGCTCTTCCTGGGTACAGCAGGCACTTTAGCCAAGCAGTGCTGTGAAGTCAGGCGTGATGCTGGAGAAAAAGTAGGTTTTACAATAAATGAAGACTGATTGATGAATTTGCTGCAACATAACTGTTTTATTCATATAAAATATAGAACTTTAAAATGGTTCACAATCACCATGAGTTAATACTAATCATAGAGAAATGTCTTTAACTTCTACTTAAATGTCCCAGTGAGATGATGTGACTGCACACCAGTTTCATCACACGTGCGTTCACTCTGCAAATATACCAGTTCCTCACTTGTTTAAACATTCATCCCAGAGTTATACTGCACACATTCACCTGGCCCTTCATTTGTTCCATATGTCACCTGTATCACGCTGCCACCCGATGATAGTGAGAGGGACTGAATTGTTTGTTTCTATGATTTGGATGTCCCTGTAACAGCCTGATGGGTGGGAATTCTGTACCAACTTATTTTTAATGATTGTTCATTTAACGTGAGACATTATGTCATCTTAATTTTGATGCTTTACTTGTGAAAATGTAATATTTCAATGCTGCTAGCGAGAAATGATATAGTCCTGTGGAGGGAACCCTGACTTTTAATGTCTGAGAGCTGGAACAAGGTTTATGGATGGTAGAGGATTATGTATAGGATTTAAGTAAATATTTTACTGCATTTAGATTTATAGTGTCATCATCATATCTTTATATTTGTAGCCAATAACAACAATAAAACAGAAGAGAGAACACCTTAATTGTATTAGGGTATAAATACCAATAGTGCACAAATAGCAGACAGTAGTATAATGATGTTTATTGTAATACCGCCCATTATGACACCCACCATCCTCTGTTGGGTAGGCCTACATTTTCTCTTTGGCAGGTTAAAGTTTTATTGTTTCTAGCCACTCTGGCGGGTACTTTTTTGGAAATAAACAAATATCTCAACGTTAAAGAACCCATGTGAAAGATACCAAAATACATGCTTTGGTGTTACATGTATTTATTTATGTATTTATTTATTAGTTAAGTTTCTGGCAGGACCCCTCTGTCATTTTCCAGTTGTGCAGCTCCGAGCACAAGCTGCATAGACTATGACAGAGCAATCCAAATCCTTCTAGCGCAGGAAGATGTGGGTTGAATCTGTGGAGAGGTTTTTAGCTACCTTTAAGGTGTCTGTCACATCACCACTACTGTCATGGTAAAAATGTGGAGACACATCATGGACATAAGTAGAAAAGTAAACCTCATTAGGAGCAACACGACAAGCACGACAAACGAAGAGAGGAGCGTCTACTCAGTCTGCAAGAAATAGGCTACTCAGATCATGTCTGCCCAATTTGCTAACTTACTAGCTAGTAGTAGGATAGTTGCAAACTCTACTGTCTTTTTAGCTGTCACCGTTACTTGTACAGATATCTTGCTGCCTATCTGTCAAGGCTCAGGCAAGGACTCAGGCACGGACCACGGGAGCTTCGGGTTCCAAGCGTCTTTAATGGAATCCATAGGCAGATCGTTAATCAGAAACGGGCAGGATCGAGAGGATGGGAAGCAGGTGTGCAGACAATCAGGTGGGCGGAGACCAGGCGGGGAGCGGGGCAGGACTAACACACAAAGAAAACAAAAGCACATGGGCAAGGAAAACAAAAACACAACAGCTAAGGAGGCGGAGCACTGACACTATCTGCATAGCTAGTGTAGCCCCTGTTAGCCAATAAAAAGCTATACAATGTTTCTGACGCTAAATGTGAGCATTGTGTGATGCACTTAAAATGTAACTGAATTCGGCCTGTAACATTTTGCCTGAATTAGTTTTTTAAAGTGCTTTTTCAGTGGGTTAATTAGAAAGCTGCAGGAATTTTACATTGCCAGCTTGTCAGAATAATCACTGCTTTACTAAACTAGCCTGCCGCATGAAGAAAAATTAGACTAATGTGAATAATCAATGAGTTCGAATCAACATTGATAACTAATAACTGTATAAATTCATGTTTGTGGATTTGAAAAAAAGAAGCGCATGTCACTGTGGACCACGTAGGCTACAGAAATTGATAGCATTGTTCATTGCTGTAGTCAAATGTCATCTGTGGGTGTAGAGAATTTCATGGAGAGCTGATCCACAGGAATGCCCTGGCTTGTTTTTCTTGAATTTACTGTACAATGACAAAATGTCTGATGAAGACTTTCAAATAGAAGTGCTTATTTTGAATTGAATTTGTCATTACCTGGTCTGTGCACATGAATTGAAGATGATAAAAATAAATAACAGCTGAAATAAATAACAGTTGCAATGTTCCAACAGCTCAGTACAATTGTAGTGTTTTTATACTTTTTCTTTTAAATACAATAAATTACTTTGCTTCGTGAAAAATAGAGCTGGCTTTCATCTACCACCCATCCTGGCTGGTGCACTAAAAAGTACTACAAATGAGGGCACATGGGAAAAGAGATAGAAATAAAACAATTACATCAAATTTAACCATGATTCTCCCCCACGGGCTGTTTCTGGCATCATTGGCTTCCCCCTCAGCACCTGCAGTAGGTCCCAGCTGCAGCAGTGCAGTCACTGTGCAGTCTGACTGAGGGAGGTTTTTGTACGGCTCTCTAACACTGTGTGAACACATCAACACTCCCAGTCCAGTGTAGACTCTGACAGTAGTAATCTCCTGCATCTTCAGCCTGGATTCCACTGATGGTCAGAGTGAAGTCAGTCCCAGATCCACTGCCACTGAATCGGTCTGGAGTCCCTGTGTGTCGGGTGCTTGCTTTATAAATGAGGAGTTTAGGAGATTCTCCAGGTTTCTGCAGGTACCAGTGTAGGTAGTTGTTGTTGTACACAGCGCTGCTGACTTTACAGCTCAGTGACACTGACTCTCCTGGAAGAACAGTTTTCACTGCAGGAGTCTGAGTCAAAGTGTACTGCCCTGCAGTTTCTGAAAGTCAGAAAACAAAATTAAAACAGTAAATAAATATGGTTAGCGCATGATTGATCAGTTTTATAAAGCAAATATTCATGAACTGAAACTTCTCATTGTAGATAATTTGATGGTTTGCAGTTTGTTAAATAAAATAAAACATGAACAATTGAACAAATGAACCCCTCTCACCTTGAGTACAGACAGTGAGTGCCCAGATGAAGATGGTAATAAAAGTCATTGTTGTTGTGGGTTCTGTCGCCATGAAGGACAGCTCTCAGTCATGAAGTGTTAAACTCACAGGACTATAAACACTCCCAGAGCACTGAAGCATGTGCTGCCAATGCAAAGTGTCTTCTCTATGCAAATGAAAACAGGACACATTGTAATAACTTCCTTGTTTTATATAATCATTGTGTGGTAAAGTATTGAGTGAAACAGGCTTCACCTCAAGTCCACATTGGATAGACTTCTTCTATTTGATAACCATTTGACAATTCAATCTACCGACATGAAAAATGAATTTGGCAACAATAATGTGTTAATGGGTCAAAAAAGCACTCACACATAAACATAAACACCTACAAATGAAGTCCCCTCTCCTGTCTTTTTCTGTAAAAAAAAATCACATATCCTGTATTATGTATATGTATTATGGTTCTTATCTCAGGTAAGTGAATTGGGAAGATCTGAAATTCTTATGGAAAAATAACTAGCAAACCAGCAAACACAAAAGGAAATTTGTTTATAACATATTGTACTTTTACCCTGTGATCTTAAAGGAGAGATCGGCCTGATGATTCTGTTGCCAACAACATTCCCTACAGTTTAAACAGAAGTTAACAGGACTATAAAATAGATGGAACAGTTACAGCAGTCAGAAAGTACTACTGCCCCACTGATACTGACACTTACACTACTGTCCCACTTACACTGAGACCTACACTACTGCCCCACTGATACTGAGACCTACACTACTGGCCCATATACAATGAGATTTACAGTACATTACTACCACCCCAATACTGACACTTACACCAACTGTTAAAAGGGGCCACATCCCTTTGTCCACCCTACTGTTTGCCTCTGTGAACATCACTTCCAGCTCTCACAGACCCTTTGTTTACAAGCCAGCTGAAACCTGCCCAAACCTGTCCTGCTGCTCCCCTTAGCAGCAGCACCCCCACAAGTAACCCGAGGCACAGGCACATCCCCAAGGACAGCCGCCAGGTCACCTTTTGATGTCTGACCTGTCATTACCCATTCTCCAACAATAGGAACCCCTACAGGGCCAAGGACTTTGGACAATATAAAAGTTGTGGTGATGTCCCCCACTTCTGTGCTGCACCAGCTCCTGTGGGGTGAAGAACTGGGGACAAAACTCCTGGAGACAGATTGTTGTGTTGTTGTGTGCGTCTTTGCCTATGAAACCACACAGACACACACACACTGCCAAACATACATGCCTACCGCCCCTTACTAACACTCTGAACTGGAAACCTGACTCCTGTGTTCTGACCAACACACCACTGAGACAGCAACATTCTCCTAAACCTGGCACATTTCACCAACTGACACTGGGACCTACACTACTGCCCCCACTGACAATGAGGTTTACATTAGTACCCCACTGATACTGATGCCCTGTTCACACCCGGCATTAGAATGTGAATGCACTTTCTAATAGAGTAGACATTAGAATAGAATCCACATGCGTCTCGAGTGACCACTTGTGATCAGATCTCACTTCCCCGCTCTATATGCAAACATGTACATCATTTCCATTTTCAAATGTAAGTTTACACATCATTTAAAGGTCTGTTTGAATGAATCTTGTTGTAATTGTCACTAGAAAATAATGCGTGTTATATCTGTAAATGAAAACTAGCAAGCTAGATTCCATTCATCACTGAAATTAAATACCTAATAACTCAGCTGCATCTGATCTTTTGTTAAATTCTGTTTATCGTTGGAAAAAGCAGAAAAGCTATATTAGAACATTTTGAACTTCACCGTTTTTGTCTGGCACCTTATGTTTAAGTTTCTTATGTTATTAACTTCAACGAAAATGTTTCATAATGTAGTTTATGAAAGGGAGTTTGCTGGTTTGCTAGCATTGTGAATACATTGATGAATTACTTTTCTAAAACCGAAGCGCACTTGTTACGGAAGACCGTTTTCGAAGAAAGAAGTGCATGCATTACCTAAGGAGGGACCTGTTCAGAGTTAAGAGTCTACGTAACCTGATATTCATGATATCATAAATCTTTTTATTACTCCCACAATAGTCTACTAACATTCATTTTTAGAACTACAACACGTATTATTCACAATACCGTTTTTCATGTAATATGTTGCATTACACCTGTGCTATTGTGGTGTGACAAATTGTATATCCACATGCAATAAATCCATATGTAGTTTATAAGGACTGCCAGTAGATGTCAGTTAGGCTAAGCAGGTAATTAGTTATTTTTATTTTTAAGGTGTATGAACCCTGGAAATAATGTAAAATTAAGGTGGGGTATTTTTTCCTTTTTAAAAGAAGACAGAAATGTGCTGATGTACCACAGGGGCATGCTAGAGGGTGGAGAGATAACAGGAGAATGTGGTGTGACTGTGAAGAAGTAACAATAGTTTACGGAGAAGATGGGGTGACTTTAAGGGAGGAGTTTGAGTTTCTTAAGCAACCTTGCCAGTGGGTTACATTAGGTTAGGGTTATTTTAGGTTAGTCAATTATATATTTTGTAGCAGCCAAGGCAGATATGGAGCTGGGACAATAGGTTTCTGTATGAGTCAGGGTGCATGTGACAGAGAAGCCGATGTTGCTTCTCTTGGTGCAGGTGCAGGTTTTCACCTGACCTTCACTTCTCCTGGTGTCTTGTGTTAGGGATACGCCTGATACCTCCTCCCCATGCCTCTGACCACTGTGAGAAAGTTTTCATCTTATTCATCAATAACGTTATGTGTATAACAGAAGGAGCTAGGGGAAAGTAATAAAAGAGAAATGTATGCAGACTAAAGGGGCTTCCTTTTTGGGATGTGAATGAGTGATTGGAGCGAATGCATATACACCACATATACACCTGTTGCTCCGCGGACCAACCCGGTTTACTGTATGCGATTGATCACCATATGCAATAAACCAAACAACCATGATTACATCAGACTCTGTGAGGACTTATTATTTTCCGGAAGGCATCAAAGTGTGGAGGGACCCTCCAGTCCGATTGGCCTAGACTGTGAGAGGTTTTCCACCACAATTTGCTATATTTTTTAATGTTAAATCGCTGTTTCTTCAAAGCTAAAATTAGCTAGAATTTTCCGAATCTCGTGTTCTAATCGCACCGGTTTTAGCGTAAGTGCTAAACAGCTAATCACACTGGTGTGACCGTATGCGCGAAAGGGTTAACATGACGCCGTCGGTGCGTGAATGAGTACGTACTTCCGCTTACGCAGAGGACGTCAGTTGAGTAGGTGGTCCTTCAGTGTGGCCCAGGACACATTCGCATTCACACTGCTAAAAGAATGTGGCCATATGTGGCCCAGACCACCTCAGAATGTGGTCTGAGCGAACGGATCTCAATGCATCCTCAATGCGTCTTGCATGTCAATGCCAGTTGTGAACAGGACCTGAGACTTACGCAACTGCCCCACTGACACTGAGAGCTACACCACTTACGCTGCCTCACTGTCCCAGGGCCTCAGAGAAACAGGCTATTCAGTAAATTGTGTTGATGTAACATTGGGTTACTGTGGTACACAGAGAGGACTGTCGATGCAGCAGTGGAAATACTGAAGGCGAATGTTACTCTACCGCCCCCTGGTGGTAAATTTTCTCACATCCGCTAACGCTGGTGAGAATCCTCTGGATGTTGTTTCTGTCTTCTGTGGTTTACCCCTCTGCTGTTACTCTCTGGAGTTTATCTGTAATATGGGAATACACCACATGTATCATCATTAATAGGGGATGCTGTCAGTCATGAGGAAGTCATGGGGAAAATACGTCTGAATTCTCTGTTTTCCTTTGCTGCCGTGTCATTGGAAGATTCACACGGATCCATGGTGGGAAAGAATTTAAATGAAATGAAATGTGCAATAATGTTTATTTGTACATTAATCGAATGCGCCAATGGATCGGAAAATCTACAAAAGATTATTTTATAACTGACGCTGCAAGAGGGATTCAGCGATGAGTCTGTTTATAGTTTAATGCATCAGTTGTTCGCAGTGGCAAACGCAGACGCTGTAGCGCAGGGAGGTTTTTGTACAGCCAGTCAATCAGAGTCAATCACTGTGGTGGACTTTCGGCAGCGGCACCAAACTGGAGATCGGCAGTAAGTTTGCAGCGATTTCACTCTTCATTTCGCCATTAGTATAAACCTGAACGCTCATATCAATCGACTATGATAGTTAAATATTGCTTTGTTATTTTTGCAAATACTATTTGTAATTGTAGCAACCAAAATATATCTTCCATCTATCGAACGATGTGTACATTATTCCCAACGCTTTACTTTTCTGGAGAAAATAGGTCCAAATTATTAAAATGTTGCGCGGCGCATGTGTTTACTTCCAAATACGTACGCATTTTATGAGGATTGAGTTGAAGAGCACGCAATAAGAAGGGTTTCATTTTTTTTTTATTATGGGTTTTACTTGACTTGTATGCGTAGAAAATCGCGCCGCTTCATTTTCCAAAAACGACGAAACTATACTTTTTTAGGATAAAATCATTTTGCCGCTTGAATCTTTTGGTTTCTTCTCCGCGCCGGGCGAGAGGTTTTTGTGCGGGACACTAATAGGAACTGAATCACTGTGGTACACTTTTGGCAGCGGCACCAGACTGCACGTTGGAAGTAAGTATTCCGATTTAAAGTAATATTCAATAACCATCACACGTAGTGATTATTTTTCCTATAAAGGATAGTTTGTTATATACCTCCAGGATTTCAAGTGAAGACAGCGCTCCACATTTGTGGAGTACGTTAGATTGTGTTTATTATGCCATCCGAAATGGAGATATTCATAGCGCTCAAATTTATGTGAATAATGCTTATAAGGACTGTTAAATCATTTTGGTAAAGCTCTGTTATCTTGATCTCGCCCATGGAGCGAACGCGTGTGAAAATATTTGGGTCTTTTTTGTGACACATTTTGCTAATACTGTACTTTTGTGGTAATGCACACATATTTCTTACAAAATCTCACGAAGTCAATCATTTTTCTTTAAAAAGATGTAAGCGTTTGGTGATAGACTGTCAGATGATTACGGGTCCGTTTTAAAAGAAGGCTCAGTTCGAGCTTCTTAGTTCTGAGAGCAAGGGGAGACTTTGCGTTTGCGTTTGTGGTTCTCCGGGTTTTCGACGAACGATTTTGCGAATAAGTTTTCCATGAAACGTCTGAAAATGAAAATGACTTTAGACAGAATGTTGACTCTTAGTGTGTATAACGGTTCCGTTGTAAATTTTTTAACCTGAAAATGATCATTTTCTTAAATCTACTCATGTTATTCCGAATGATGGGAAAGGCTTAATCTTACCAAATTGTTGCGTACAAATATTTTGGTTATTTCCAACAAGGTATAAACTTTTAAAAATCACATTTGATGCATTTGTAAAACTGGGACTGGATTTTTTCACTGGCCTGTAAAGATGGTCTGCAAAATATATTGGTATTTGTAATACAAGTTCTGTATTTGTTTCTTGCATGATCTGAATGAAAATAAGTCTCTTCTCCATCTCCTGTAGTCCTGTGTTAAGTCTGTATTTCCTCCCCTCTCTCTGACCTCCCGTCTCTGCTGTTTCTCCCAGAAAACGTCTCCCCCACCCTCATGGTCCTGCCCCCCTCTAGTGTGGAGCTGTCCAACAAGAGAACGGCCACGCTGATGTGCCTGGCCAACAAGGGCTTCCCCTCAGACTGGACGCTGCGCTGGAAAGTGGACGGTAGCAGCAGGAGCTCGGAGGCGAGCGGCGGGGTCCTGGAGAAGGACGGCCTGTACAGCTGGAGCAGCACCCTGACTCTCTCTGTGGACGAGTGGAACAAGGCGGGGTCACTGACCTGTGAGGCCACCCAGGGCTCCCAGGCTCCGCTCACTCACACACTGAGGAGAGAGCAGTGTTCTGAGTAGCACCTCACACACTCCTGTGTAGAGCTGTTTTTACTCTCTTCTGCACTCAGCTCTTCTCTTTCTTACTCACTGATTACTTGTAGACTAACAGTGTGCTGTGCTTCAGCTCATGTGTGAATCCATTCTCCAGACTGAGCTTTTAGCAGAACAATCTTTCATGTGCTCTGATTTTGATCCTTGTTAGATATATGTGTCTGTGTGTGGTTTGATGCTTCAGTGCTGTTATTATTGTAATAGAGAATAATAAAGATTTCTTCTTGAGTCATAAACTCTGTTGTACTTCTCTTTATTAATACAAACACAGAGACAGTGATGCACTCTTTGTACTGGTGAGATAGGAGGGTAAACCTGCAGTTTAACTGAAATCATTTGGAGCCATCAGAGGAGTGATAGATGTCTGAAATCAAAGGTGTGTGTGAACTGCACCCCTCCCCCATGTCCATTGACTCGGTGGGAGTTATGAAGATGAAGGAAACCCTGTTTTGGGGGAATTATTGCTACATTGGCATTACATACAGTTTAACACCTCAGCACAGGGTTCATAAAGAACTCAGTTACAAAGCTCTGACCAGCAGCTATCTCCAACCATGAATATGAGGATAAGACACCACGTATTTGAGATGAAGATGATATACAAGACAGTTTAATGTGAGAGGATGATCATTTGATGATTATAATTTCCAGAGAATGCCAGTATGTTTTCACGTTTGCATCATTTAAAATATGAATAAAAATTTACAATTGATTTAAAATACAATGTTTTAGCATTAGACCTGTGAGTGATGTGTGAATGCATGAGGTAAAATAGTGCATTTAGCAGGTGGCTGGAGGCCTGAGCAGTGAGAGGAGTGTATGGCTATATAAGCTGCTGCTTTATGATGTACAGTGTGCTCTCAGCTCACACTAACCCCATGGGGACGGGGGAACATCTGGTGACAGTGCTGCACTATTCTGGGAGTAGCAGAACCGCCCCGCCCTGCCTATGCAAAATCTGAGTTTCACCCCCACAGATCACAGTTTCACAGTTTCACTACCCAAAATCCCCTGGACTGGGGCAGCTGTGTGGGGGTGGGCTGTTTTCACCTCTCTAGAGGAGGGACAAGTTAAATTGATTACATTTTTAAAACATATTGTTCAACAAATAGTATTAAGTAAGTAATTAATGATCCATACACATGTTATAAAGACATCAAAATGAAATAAATATATTAGCTGTATAACAGCAGAAAATCTGTATCCATCTATGGTTTTGCTCAGTCAGCCCAATATCACAGTACTTACACAGTGATCTGGGTAGTATTTGATAACCAGCAGAGGTCATATCAACTACGCAGCAGAACAAGTCAAATCACACTGATCACACTCTTTTCTCATCTTAAATATGTTTCTATGAATCTTCCTTATCGTATGCAATTATATATGCAAGATCAATTTCCTGTTTCAGTCCCTAGAGTGAAACAAAGTGTAGAAATGACAGTCAAGGTGTTTCCTCTTGTAACTGAAGCTGCTCTAAGTGTCTGGTTTTGTAAATGATAACTTTTATATTTTCCAAATTTCACATGATAAAATATGTCTTTGGTCTTCAAAGAAGTATTCATTATTCCAGTCTGAAAGCAAAGTTTGCTCAAATTATGTAACTGAATAAATTATGGCATGTAATGTTAAGTAAAATGCAGTTCATCTGAGTTACATTTCAGCTGATTCCAAGTCCAATATTTTGCTTTTAGAGACTTTCTGTTTTGTTATTAGATGTATAAAACCAGTTGTTTGAACCTCTACATGGTCCACAGACTGTTGTTCCTCTTATCCTGTTGGGACACTGACTGAAAATTCTATCCAGCCCAGATTGAATTGATATATTATACTGTACTTGGCTGAGTGTGTTTGTGCTGTAGAGCTGCACAGAACTTTAGTGTCATCACTTCATCACTTCACTCCAATGTGAGAATGAAGTAAAGCCCTGAGATTCTCACCATGACTCTGACATACATGCCAACCCCACTGATAGGCTGCCTGTGTCAGGACTATTCCTGCTGCACCTCCAACTCATTTCAAAGGAATCCTTTCCAAAAGCACCCACCCCCTGCGGGTACTTTGCAGTTCTGAAATCTATGAATGCTCTATGTAGTAGATTAATACTGTATGTAGTCACCCACAAACACTGCAGAATATTTTATTATTTATTATTAATAATCAGCTTGAATGATTCTCCATTTTTGTTGTCTCATTAATCTTCTGTTTACCTCAATACTGCAGTGAAAAGTTTGATTTGTGTTCGTAATAACGCTGCCCTGGTGATCATAAGGAGCAATGAAGAGTGAATGGATATTTGCTGTATGTGTGCTCTTTACTGCAGTTATTTTGCACAGTATGGATTCATGCCAGAAATGTAAGTTGCTGTGTCTGACTGTGGGGATACACTGGATTTACAGGTTTAGACAGGAGCAACTGATGTTTGTCACTGGGTATTGCAGCAGTCCACTTCCATACCTTTATTCATATACCTGTTAACACATACAGATAATGGATGAAAAAAGACAATCACAATGTCACACAGGTGGGAGTTGGGTCACTGCGTGCAGCCAGGACAGCATGGACACGTTGGCATGGATACTCTAATGGAATCAGTGGACCCAGAAAATACAGCCACTGAGGTTTCCTCTTGCAGCCATGCTGGCTCATCACAGCAGACTCATACAGGAACAGTCTGCTTATATATACACCATGAGAGGACTGCTGTTTTAAGAACCACTTCAGTGTTTTCCGGAACAGCAAACCTCCACACATTCTCCTTTACACATTCTCATCTGACAGTGTTTGTGCAAAGAATCATTTGGACATTAATCACTTTGAGCTGTGCTTGTAAAGGGAGTGTAGCTCTTCTTTCTCTCGCCCAAGCACATGGTTTTGTACCTTTGGTCACTTTGAGTGCTGGGATATCAATATGACATGGCTGTGTATGATCACTGTCGTCACTTTGTATATTTCATGGCTACCGAATTGGTACTAGTGTTCTTGTCATGAGATCACAAACATAAAACATTGTGCAGTCCTCTGCTGACATCTAGTGGAAATTACAGCTTTAGTACTTCGACTACAATGTAACGTGATGTTGCGTGAAGATGTTACGTTCTGACAAGGTAACTTTCAGAAGTAGTGGCATTCTGTGATATCAATTGAACAGGGTCATGCGAACAGCTGACACTGTCCCCATTGGGATATCAACCTGGCCACTCTAACGCAATGACTTGGTCAGGTGTTTCTTTTGAAGTTAAATTTTGCCCAAAGTATACTCCATATACCATTTCTTAAAGGAGGCTATTTGAAGCTGTTCATGGCAGAAAGCTTGATAACAGTAACTAATGTTCCATAGTGATATAGGCAAGGTAGGCATAGGCATTTCCTTTGAAAAAGACATTTATCCTGAATTCCCCAAATTCTTACTCCTAAGTCAATTTTACCATGAATGCAGAGGGTGAGTGCTCAAATGAAGATGATGACAAAAGCCATTGTTGTTGTAAAATAATGAAAAAAAAAAAATGAAAATACAATGTGCCAACTTTTACCATTCAGCTCCTCCACAGACTATATCTCATGTCTTTGGCTTCCCCCCTCAGCACCTGCAGTAGGTCCCAGCTGCAGCAGTGCAGTCACTGTGCAGTCTGACTGAGGGAGGTTTTTGTACGGCTCTCTAACACTGTGTGAACACACAGCTACCACCACTGCAGTGTAGACTCTGACAGTTGTAATCTCCTGCATCTTCAGCCTGGACTCCACTGATGGTCAGGGTGAAGTCAGTCCCGGATCCACTGCCGCTGAATCGATCTGGAATCCCTGAGTGACGGGTGCTTGCATAATAGATGAGGAGTTTAGGAGCTTCTGCAGGTACCAGTGTAGGTAGTTGTTGTTGAGCACAGCACTGCTGACTTTACAGCTCAGTGACACTGACGCTCCTGGAATAACAGTTTTCGCTGCAGGAGTCTGAGTCACAGTGTACTGCCCTGCAGTTTCTGAAAATCAGAAAACAAAAATAAAATGTAATTAGAGCATGATTGATCAGTTTCATGAAGCCAATATTCTTTAACTTAAACTTCAAATTTTACGTATTAGATGGTTTGCAGTTTGTTAAAATAAATAAATAAATCAACTCCTCTCACCCTGAGTGCAGAAGGCAAGTGCCCAGATGAAGATGGTGATAAAAGTCATTGTTGTAGGTTCTTTTGCCATGAAGAACAGCTCTCAGTCATGAAGTGTTAAATTCACAGGACTATAAACACTCCCAGAGCACTGAAGCATGTGCTGCCAATGCAAAATGTCTCTTTGCAAATGCTCTTCCTGGGTACAGCAGGCACTTTAGCCAAGCAGTGCTGTGAAGTCAGGCGTGATGCTGGAGAAAAAGTAGGTTTTACAATAAATGAAGACTGATTGATGAATTTGCTGCAACATAACTGTTTTATTCATATAAAATATAGAACTTTAAAATGGTTCACAATCACCATGAGTTAATACTAATCATAGAGAAATGTCTTTAACTTCTACTTAAATGTCCCAGTGAGATGATGTGACTGCACACCAGTTTCATCACACGTGCGTTCACTCTGCAAATATACCAGTTCCTCACTAGTTTAAACATTCATCCCAGAGTTATACTGCACACATTCACCTGGCCCTTCATTTGTTCCATATGTCACCTGTATCACGCTGCCACCCGATGATAGTGAGAGGGACTGAATTGTTTGTTTCTATGATTTGGATGTCCCTGTAACAGCCTGATGGGTGGGAATTCTGTACCAACTTATTTTTAATGATTGTTCATTTAACGTGAGACATTATGTCATCTTAATTTTGATGCTTTACTTGTGAAAATGTAATATTTCAATGCTGCTAGCGAGAAATGATATAGTCCTGTGGAGGGAACCCTGACTTTTAATGTCTGAGAGCTGGAACAAGGTTTATGGATGGTAGAGGATTATGTATAGGATTTAAGTAAATATTTTACTGCATTTAGATTTATAGTGTCATCATCATATCTTTATATTTGTAGCCAATAACAACAATAAAACAGAAGAGAGAACACCTTAATTGTATTAGGGTATAAATACCAATAGTGCACAAATAGCAGACAGTAGTATAATGATGTTTATTGTAATACCGCCCATTATGACACCCACCATCCTCTGTTGGGTAGCTCAGTGACACTGACGCTCCTGGAAGAACAGTTTTCACTGCAGGAGTCTGAGTCACAGTGTACTGCCCTGTAGTTTCTGAAAATCAGAAAAAAAAACTAAAACATTAAATGAACAAATGTAATCAGGGCATGATTAGTCAGTTTCATGAAGCCAATATTCTTCAACTTAAACTTCTAATTTTATGTATTAGATGGTTTGCAGTTTGTTAAATATATAAATGAAAGAACCTCTCTCACCTTGAGTGCAGAAGGCAAGTGCCCAGATGAAGATGGTGATAAAAGTCATTGTTGTTATGGGTTCTGTTGCCATGAAGGACAGTCATGAAGTGTTAAACTCACAGGCCTATAAACACTCCCAGAGCACTGAAGCATGTGCTGCCAATGCAAAGTGTCTCTATGCAAATGCTCTTCCTGGATACAGCAGGCGCTTTAGCCAAGCAGTGCTGTGAAGTCAGGCGTGATGCTGGAGCAAAAGTAGGTTTTACAATGAATGAAGAGGGATTAATGAATTTGCTGTAATATTACTGTTTCATTCATACAAAAATATTCAATTTTAAAATGCTCACAATCAGAATGAGTTAACACTAATTATAGAGAACTGACTTAACTTGTATTTAAATGTCCCATTACTGTGTTATTACTGTGTTATTACACCATCGATGGCTGCTTCCGCTTCACCTGGTTCTCTCTCTAACAGCATTTAGGACAAAATGTGAAATATTATAGTTAGTGTTTGATCTGATATGGCAATAACGGGGGTTGGATCTTGGTGACATGAAAGCTTTATTATTCTTCTTTACCATCAATCTGCTTCACAGTTTTCAGAATTCAAGCACACAGACTGAGCTTTTTTAGGTTGTTTTGTTTACCAGTGCAGGTAGTCACCATTGTAATTATACGCAGCACTGTTGACTTTACAGCTCACTGACACTGTCTCACAATTATTGATGAAACAATGATTTTTCTAAAAGTTAAATTTTGTTTGATTAAATGATTTGAAAACTATTCAGGTGAAATCCCTTTTTCTCAATTTCTTTTTACTGTACATTTGATGGAAGCATTATTATACAAGGTAAACTACTATACCTTTTACATATCTTGTACCTTTTATAAATATGCTGTTAAATTCCCAGTCAGCACCTGCAGTTTTTGTACGGCTCTCTAACACTGTGTGAACACTGGATCATTGTGGAAACTCTTACAGTAGTAATCTCCTCAATCTTCAGCCTTGACTCCACTGATGGTCAGAGTGAAGTCAGTCCCAAATCCACTGCCACTGAATCAATCTGGAGTCCCTGACTCACGGGTGCTTGCATCATAGATGGGGAGTTTAGGAGCTTCTCCTGGTACCAAGATAGAGCACTGTCTCCATCAAAATATTTGTATACAGCACTGCTGACTTTAGAGCCCATTGATACTGCCCTGGGAGAAGAGTTTTCACTGCAGGAGTCTGAGTCACAGTGTACTGCAGTTGTGTAGTACAGGGCAAATGTTCCCTTTAAGAGAGGCAGCCCAGCTGAAGCAGCTTTACTAAAGTGGCCCCAAGAGCTTTGTATAATTCAAGTGCGTGTGCACCTTGTGTGTTTGGTTATTTCTCCATGTAGAAGCCGGTAAGATTATCTACCCCAGTAGAAAGGTTAATACTAACTACCTCTACAAATTCTGGTAAGATGATTACACTGTTACAGTGTACTGCTACTACTATACACTATATAAAGCATATAGATTGTTTGGACTGAATCATCCAACCCCCTGCTATTGCAACATCATGTGATTTATGTGTTAACCCTTTCGACATACACTCTACAAATGACAATGGTAACTAGATTCATGTTCAGAGATTCAACAAAACAATGCAAAATGTATAAAATACATTATAAAATGTGAGGAAAAGTAGGATAATTAAATAGCATGAAAGTAAGTTCCTACATTTAAAACCATCCAATGGGTACATGAAAGTATAGTGATCAGAGTCTGAATACATTCATATACTCATGTTCACTTTCATTTGAGGAATATAGCCAAAATCAGGAAAATTCTATCAATACACGACGCTGAAAAGCTAATCCACGCTTTTGTTACATCCAGATTGGACTGCTGTAATGCCCTCTCATCAGGATGTGCATATGCCTCCCTAAAACCCCTTCAGTTGGTTCAAAATGCAGCTGCTCGCATTCTACCCAGAACAAAGCACTTTGAGCACATCACTCCAGTATTAGCCTCTCTCCACTGGTAAATACCGCATTGATTTCAAAACACTTCTCCTTACATTTAAAGGTTTAAATGAGCTTGCCCCTCCCTATCTTAAGGACCTTCTTCGTCCATATACTCCAAAACGAACTCTACGTTCCCAAAGCGCGGGACTTCTCATTGTTCCAAGAGTGGGTAAAAGTACTATAGACAGTAGAGCCTTTTTGTACTGAGCCCCTCTTTTGTGGAACAATTTACCCACCGAAGTTCACAGAGAAGACTCTCTCTCTCCGCCTTTAAGTCTAGGCTAAAAACTTACCTGTATTTCAAATCCATTAGTTGAGGGACACGGCACGGTGCTGACATTGATCGTAGAGTCTCTGGTGGACTAAGTGGTCATTGCTGTCACTACAACACGGCCTGGGTACTCTGTGTTCAGCTAATCCGGCTGTGGTCTGGTGTTGACTGCCTTATGGTCACCCTCATGATTGTGCTGGCCCCTTGCCTCTCGTCCCCTAGGTATGCTGCCATAGTCCTTATCTGCTGGAACTTTTCCTTATTACACACATGCATCCCTCTTCTCCCCTCTGTCCCCCCCTTTGCCTTTATGCCTTTTGTTTCCACTCCCACACTTAACATCCACTAATCACTGTTTTCTATTTGTTTCCTATCCCTGCTCCGGGCTCCTGCCTGGAGCTGTAGCCCAAGCGTCCCGATTTCCAGTCCTGCTGCCTCGCTGCCCTGCCGATCAAGCCAACTGCGTGCCAAGAACCAGACATCCTAGGAGACATTTTTTAATTAGTCTGTTGTTAATTACTACTGGCTATCAAGCTCAAATGTCTTAAAGTACAAAAGTACATTATACAGCTTTAAGTTTTCTCCGTAATTCTGTCTGCCCAGTGCCGGCCAGAAGCAGATGGGCTCCGCCTGTGAGCCAGGTTCTGCTCAAGGTTTCTTCCTGTTAGTGCTGTTAGTGAGGGAGTTTCCTAGGGCTGTCCCGAGTACCATTGTTTGGGCTCCAGAGCTTCGGTAGTAATCAACAGCGAATATTCGAAGCTTCAGCCTGGGGGGGTTGCTGAGCATGACTAGGGAAGGACTTCGTCGGCTGAGATGGACGGCATAGCACTGCAACATGTGTCTTTCTGTTTAATTAAAGGCATTCATTTTTAAGGATTCTGTTTTATACAGTATTGTTGTTTGTACTGTTATTTGTTATATATTTATTTGTTTATATTTATTTATAATTTATGTCCACATATTCATCATCTGTATGAAAAGCTACTAAAATTTCTAATACAAAGAACAACACCATTAACTAAGAATTACACTTGCAGCCCCACTGACACTGAGACCTACATTACCGCCCCACTGACACTGAGACCTACAGTACTGCCCCACTGACACTGAGACCTACACTACTGCCCCACTGACACTGAGACCTACACTACTGCCCCACTGATACTGAGACCTAGACTACTGACACTGCCTCACTGACATAGGGACTTCCAGAGACACCGAGGCAATTTGTGGCTGTGACTTTGTGGCTGTATATTGTGTTGCTGTAACACTTGACAAACAGTAGAAATTCTCAGGACACCTGTTGCTCTACTGCCCTCTGGTGGTAAGTTTTCTCACCTCCTCATGAACTGGTGATAATTCTCTGGATGTGGTTACTGTTCTCTGCTTCCCGCTCCGCTGTTTCTCTCTGGAGTTTATCTGTAATACAGGAATACGCAGCATGTATCATTATTAATGTGGGGCTGGTTATCAATATGGCGATGCGTATAAGGATAACTTATAAGGATAAGGATCACTGATAGAACAATGTAAAAGAGAGTCTTTTGGAAGTTAAACCCTAGTAAGGATTTAGCTCTGAGTCTGTAGTTTAATGCCTCAGTTGTTTTCACTGAGAAACGCAAACGCTGTAGCGCAGGGAGGTTTTTGTACAGCCAGTCAATCAGAGTCAATCACTGTGGTCGACTTTCAGCAGCGGCAGCAAACTGGAGATCGGCAGTAAGTTTACAGCGATTTCACTCCCCTTTTGCCATGATTATCACCCTGAAATCTAATTTCAGAGTAGCATGGTAATTTCATGTCGCTTCGCTATTCATGGCAAATTCTACGTGTACGGACCTCTGGGGTATGGGTATGGCTAGTGCTGTACATTGTATATTGTGCTGCCCTGTGTTCGTTTAGTGTAATTTTTGACTCCATGTACCAGAATGCTTTGTACTCTTAATGTTTTAATGTTTCCCGTGGTTCATGTGATGTTCTGTACATGTAAACCAATTAGATTTATTTGTTCGATAAGTTATTATTTGAATCTGGCAATCAGCCAATGATCATCTGTAAATTTATTATGCCCGCAGAATCGCGGAGACTAACAATCTATCTCCTCTCTGGGGAAAAATTCTCGTCAGTCCAGCCTGTACTGAGTGAGGTGAGAGGTCACGCTTTTGGATTGCTCCATCTCTGAGCCAGATCCTGTGGAGACCACCTGTACCTTAGCATACATAGCCCCCCTGGTGGCAACGTGTGTACTAGTGACTCGAGTGTAACTCCTCATTGTGAGTGTTTTGTTTTTTGGCTACACTGAGCTAACTCTAGCTGTAAGTGCTAGTTACAGTAGTTAGCTGCCGTATTGGCGTTTGCTCTCTGGTGCTGGGCCCACCGAAGAGCCACTGTCATCACTCGATGTGAACAGTTCGCTTAGCTAGCTAGATCGCTAGCATAGTTTCACTTGAAGATCCAGCCTTATCTGGAGGATACGTCTGCTCTCCGGTGCTGGGCCCACTGGAGAGATACCGGCTTCACTGGACTGCTCGCTAGACTGGCTTGTTTGTTGATAGCCTAGCTTCATCTGAGGATCCTGCCTTTTCCCTGGAGAATACGTCTGCTCTCCGGTGCTGGCCTACCGGAGAGCCACTGTCATCGCCGGCTACCTGATGTGTTTGCTTGGCCGGATAGCCAGCTGTCGTCTGCTGGTCTAGGTGGATTGTGAGTAACGTGAACTTACACTTACACTGACACAGACACACACACCTTCTCTCGTCTTGCCTCTATCACCAGCGAATCATACGGGCGTTGTAACGGTCACTGCCGTTGTCCTCAGCTCAGAGAGCTGATTAGTGCACCAACGGGCCCCAACGACAAGCGCTTGGTTTTGGGTTTTATTTGATAATTTGATTGATACTGGTTTTGCTTGTGTAATTTTTTAGTCTTTTTATGCACGCTGCGAATATAGCGATTTCTGTTCTGTAACCTGTACGGTTGAGCCTATTTTTAACGAATCTTGATCACACTGTTCAAAGTAGCTTCATTTCATTTGTTTATTTGCTGTGCACCGGTTAGAGAGTCAATTTAACACCTTTGGGTGAAAATTCTTTTCACCATCGTCTCTCTAAGGTATTTGTTTGCATGTGTTTTATTAATTTCAATTTAACTATTTCAGTGACTATTATTAATAAATTCTTTTTCACTGTATTTTGACTATACCCTGGGTGTATTGGCAGCTCATTTTTGCATACGCATGGCCTAATATATAGAGTATTACAGGTGTATAGTAACTTAATACACTACGGGCCTATTAGATTGGCATTCAATACTAATTTGATTAATACATACACTGAGAGATAAAGATATACTGAAGATACACTATACACTAGCTTAAAGGTAAGTGTAGTATTTTCACAGTGGAGGCACCGCGCTACTAAATTAATTAAAATTTACTATTCTATTCGTATTGTGGCTAGTTCAATTACCTTTAATATTATTTTATAATAATATTATTAGCCTACTGGTACACAGGGAGATCAGCCAGCTCACCATTCCACCGCTGAGAATTCAGGATCCTGTTGCGCCGCTGTCGTATATATATTGTAACTCTCAGTAACTGGTAGCCATTAAGGTAGCCTCAGTCATAGGCCTAATTTTATTGGGCTCGGTGACAAGCACCTGTGAAAAGGGGGTTTTATACGATTGTAGTGACTGCAATATATGTTGCATCTGTTGAGCGATGCGTTCGTAATTTCAAAAAGTTCAAAACTGTTGCATTGTTGCGAACAGAATGCTTTACTTGCAATCGGGGAAGTATTTTAAGTATAACAAATTGATTACGTCAATAAAAAACATATAATTACACGTATATTTCATTTGAAATTGTATCGGTTTTACTTGACTTGCACACTTGCACAAATTCATTTTGATGCTTAACCCGACTGCGAGAGGTTTTTGTGCGGGACACTAATAGGAACTGAATCACTGTGGTGCACCTTTGGCAGCGGCACCAGACTGCACGTTGGAAGTAAGTGTTTTAAAATAATATTCGATAACCAGCACACGTAGTACTTACTCTCCTGCTCCCTACAAAGGGTAGTTTTTCTGACTCTAGGAGGTCACGTTCGATCAATGACATTTGCTGGCCTATGGTATGTTTGGCTGTATTTATTATGTCATCCTAAATTACATATTCAAAGCGATTAAATTAATACGAATAATGCAATGCCATGTCGGGTAAGTCATAAGATTTTGGCAAGACTCTGTTAGATATTACTGCATAGCAAGCGGTGTGATTTCATACATCGAGCGAACTCGTCCAGCGCGTCTGTCTGTAAATGCTTCGGTATTCTCTGCGACACATTTTCTTAATACCATCTCTTCTGTCATTGCACAGATATTTCCTACCAAAATCAGAATAATCCATTTTTCTTTACGAAGATGTGCGTCTATGGCGATAGATTGTCAAATGAAGTATTCCCAAAGAAGATACTGGATCAAAACGTGATTTAATGTCTTACGGGTCCGTTTTAAAGGGGAGTTCATTTCGGGATTCTGAATTCTTTAGATCGCGAACATCGCGAGTGTTTCTGTGAATATAAGGCTTGGCAGTCTGTGTGCTTTTTAAGAGTTTAAAAACGTATTATTCTGTTATATGATCTTTATAATGAAAGCCTTTCCATATTACTTATATCTTACTACTGAAAATGACTCAATGAAATCATGATTCTCTGTGTTTCTCTCTGGTAATGATTTAATAAAAGTCATTTTTATCTGAAGTCTCCCTCCTCTTAAATCTACTCATTTTGTCACTGATGACAATTTACATTTGTAATACAGGAAGCAAGTTTTTTCACTGGCTTGTAAAGATGACCTGCAAGTTATATTATAATTATATAGGATGCCTATAGGAGGAGGATGGAGTACAGACTGCAACAGAACAATACAAGGGAAGTGTGGAACGGCATGAGGAGAATCACCGGCTACAATCAGACCAGCAGCCGTCCGAGAGAGGACAGTGTGGCCAGGGCCAATGAGTTAAGCCTGTTTTTCAACAGGTTTGACACTGGAGCCCTTGTCCACCCACCCCCCAGCCCCTCAACCATTCACACCTCCCAAATCACCATACAGTTCCCCTCCAGCCCTTCTCAGGTCCCTGGATCTGGACCTGCCCCCCCCCCCCCCAACCATTACAACTGACCAGGTGAAAATGCAACTGGAAAGACTCCACTCAGGCAAAGCTGCAGGCCCTGACGGCGTGACGACGGAGGTGCTTAAGGGGTGTGCTGAACAGCTATGTGGAGTCTTCCAAAGCATCTTCAGTCTGAGCCTGAGTCTTGGAAGGGTTCCCACACTCTGGAAAACATCATGCCTGGTCCCTATTCCCAAGAAGGGGCACCCCAAGGCCTTAAATGACTACAGGCCAGTGGTGGTAACATCATACGTAATGGAGAAGCTGGTCCTCTCACACCTTAGTCAGCATTGGACCCCCTGCAGTTTGCTTACCAGGAACGCATCGGAGTGCAGGACGCCATCATATACCTGCTGCACTGGGCCTACTCTCATCTTGACGAGGCCGGGGCCACTGCGAGAGTCATGTTCTTTGACTTCTCCAGTGCCTTCAACACCATACAGCCTTTATTGCTGGGAGACAAGCTCAGGCGCATGCGGGTGGACACTCCGCTTGTGACCTGGGTAACAGACTACCTGACCAACAGACCACAGTACATGAGACAAGGGAGCAGTGTGTCAGAGACAGTGCTGAGCAGCACAGGGGCCCCCCAGGGGACCGTCCTCTCTCCCTTCCTGTTCACCCTGTACACCTCTGACTTCAGGTACAGCTTGGAGTCATGCCACCTCCAGAAGTTCTCGGATGACTCTGCCATCGTGGGGTGTATCAACGGGCAACAGGAGGCAGAATACAGAGGACTGGTAGACAACTTTGTTGAGTGGTGCAGCCTGAACCATCTGCAGCTAAACGTCAGCAAGACGAAGGAACTGGTCGACTTCCACAGGAATAAGCCTACTCTAGGCTAATAAGCCTACTCTGACCCCTGTCTCCATCCATGAAGAAGATGTCGAGGTAGTCCACTCCTACAGATACCTTGGAGTGCACCTAGACAACAGACTGGAGTGGACTGAGAACACAGAGGCCCTCTACAAGAAGGGCCAGAGTCGGTTCTACTTCCTGCGGAGACTACGATCCTTCAACATATGCAACAAGATGCTGCAGATGCTCTACCAGTCTGTGGTTTCTAGTGCCATTTTCTATGTGGTGGTGTGCTGGGGTTGTGGTCGGAAAGCTGGGGACGCTAATGCTGGGTTCAGACTACACGATTTTTTTGTCTTTCACGACAGTCACCATGTCAGACTAGGCATTCATAATGCCATAAAAACGTGCCTCAACTTGGTCAGGAGACTGGCGACACTACAAGTTTGACCCGACCAACCATCAGGGAGGCGGGTCAAGAAAGTGTCAATCATGGCTACAGAAGTACTATGTGTGTTGTTGCTGCCGAGTTCACGCATTAACGTTACACCGGAGAATTTGCTATCAGCTCCTAAATCGCAGATACAGAATGTGCCTCGTTGTCTCTAGTACATGATTTCTACAACTAGTGTAAATGTAGTTGTAAGTTAAACAAATATGATAATAATAATACTGATTACTGTTATTACTGTAACTCCATGCAACTAACAGCTACTGTAACACTGTATGTGTAACCACAATTAAAATAATATTACAGATGTTTAACAATAATATACTGTTACTATTCCTAATTTCCATGTTTGCAGAGATCACTCTCATCCTATTGGTCAACTTCGGAACACGTCGTGGGAGATTCTCAGAAAATTCTGACATGCTAGACTTTTCGTCAGGGTGTCGTGGGGCGTCCCAGACGCCACTTCGCTGTTCGTCGATTATGTCACGTTACAAGACTTGTTTGTCGTTTGGCATCGTTCCCGATGTTCACATTCATTTACATTTACATTTATTTATTTAGCAGACGCTTTTATCCAAAGCGACTTACAAAAGTGCATACAGCAAGTATAGCGACAGTACGGGGACAGGATGTGTACAGTTCCACAATGAGACAGTTCGGGCCGAATGCTGGAAATCTATGACAAAATCATGTCAAAATCGGGCTGAAATTGTGTAGTCTGAACCCGGCATAACAGACTGAACAAGCTTGTTAGGAAAGCCAGCTCTGTTGTAGGAGGTGGAATTGAGCTGGACTTACTAGGGGCGCTGGCGGAGAGGAGGATACTTAATAAGCTGGTGAGCATCCTAAACAACACCTCCCATCCTCTCCATGATGGGCTTGTGAAGATGAAGAGCACCTTCAGTGGCAGGCTGATCTCCCCCAAATGTTCCACCGAGAGACACAGAAGGTCGTTTCTGCCGGCAGCCATCAAACTTTACAACTCCTCCCCACTCTACCGCAACTTGGGATTAGACTGACGCTTGATGCCCTGTGCTGTTCCCCTGCACACATATTCATTCATTGCACAATGAAAATAACAGTTTCTACCTATCTCACTCCCTCTCACAAATAACTGGTTTAAGAATTGCACTGTATAGTTATTATTATCGTTAACACATAAGTGTTTTTCTATTGCACATTGCAAATAGCAATAATTTCTACTCTTGTTTATATTTATGTCATATGTCATTATATGCTATTTATATATTCATTGCACAATGGACAATAACTGTTCTTGACAGATGCAACCTTTCTATTTATTTTATTTATTCTATTGTTGTGTTGGATTGACAGATGTAACATTTCTATTGTTTTTATTTTATTCTATTGTTGTGTTTGATTTGTGCTGGATGGTGTTGTTGTGACACTCAAATTTCCCTCGGGATTAATAAAGTATTTCTTATTCTTCGTAAAGTTGATAGGCTAATTTAGACTAATAGGCTGTGGTCAATGCATTTAAAGGGCTCAAATATTTTTTGCAGCTCCAGACAGATATTTTTTTCTTTCTGGCCAAAAATGGCTCTTTAGATAGTAAAGGTTGCCAATCCCTGCTCTAGGGTGATAACATAAAAAGATGAAACCTTTTGATTTATTTATATATTTATTTAATTATTTATATGTATATATACATTATATATAATTTAGGGCTGTCAACGTTAAAGCGTTAACGCTCATTCGCGATTAATCGCGAAACTTTAACATGTTAATGTTTTAACGCACATTAATGATATTAGCAAGTTTAACCGCAACTTCTTTCCATAATTCCAGCACGGATATTTACCTGGCTGAATTACTGAAAGGCGTGGCAAACACAGATGTGCTGAACGGCAAATTTCGTTTTAACCCTTTCATGCATACAGTCACACCGGTGTGATTAGCCGTTTAGCGCATATGCTAAAACTGGTGCGATTAGAACACTAGATTGAAGAAATTCTAGCTAATTTTAGCTTTGAGAAAACAGTGATTTAACTCTAAAAATATAGCAAATGCTAACTGAAATCTATACGAAACTTAATAATGCAAATGAAAACATAACAAACCATGTAAGGTAAAACGTGTGCTACATACCATAATAAAATAAATAAGTTACATGCGAGCTTTACATGCCTTAACGTTGACAGCCCTAATATAATTACTTCTTATTATATATAATGACTTCTTTTTCTGTGCTGAACAGAAGCCATCTCATTAACTTCCTGAAAATACAATCTCATTAATCAACACAGGACTCCGAAAGGTCATGAGTGAGAATAATGAATGAATTATTTGATGGAAAGACTTAAGTAGTTTTTCACAAGGATGGGATTCACACTTGAAATGGTTGTTCTGTTTGACTGGGGTTCCCCCTCATGGATATTATGGTTTAGTCAGGAGGGGCTGGAATTTGTCACTGGATATTGCAGCCTTCTGCCTCCATACCTTTATTCTCATATACCTGTTATTAACACATACAGGTGGAAGATGAAATATAGAAATAAAGAAAGTGTCACACAGTAGAGAGCTGAGTCACTGTGTGCAGCCAGGGTGATATGGAAACGTTGGCATGGATACTCTGCCTTCTGATGAAATGAATGGGCCCAGGCCATGCCAGCAAAATACGTCCACTGAGTTCTCCTCTTGCAGCCATGCTGGCTCATAACATCAGAATTGTACAGGCACAGTCTGCTTACATATACACGATGAAAGGACTGCTGGGAAGAGGTCTGCATATTTCACATACCAGTCACAAAACACTACCTTCCCCCTCAGCACCTGCAGTAGGTCCCAGCTGCAGCAGTGCAGTCACTGTGCAGTCTGAGTGAGGGAGGTTTTTGTACGGCTCTCTAACACTGTGTGAACACACAGCTACCACCACTGCAGTGTACACTCTGACAGTAGTAATCTCCTGCATCTTCAGCCTGGACTCCACTGATGGTCAGAGTGAAGTCAGTCCCAGATCCACTGCCACTGAATCGATCTGGAATCCCTGACTCACGGGTGCTTGCTAAATAGATCAGGAGTTTAGGAGCTTCTCCAGGTTTCTGTTGGTACCAGGACAGACAAGGCTCATCATCACCACAGTCACCATCTACATCACTGCTGGTTTTACAGCCCACAGTGACTGTTTCCCCAGGTTGAACAGTTTTCACTACAGGAGACTGAGTCAAAGTGATCTGCCCCATAGTTTCTGTAAAAAGATAAGTAGAGTTTCTACTAAGTTATTCACAATTTTTTAACAAGGTTTGCTTCAATTAATCAGTGTTTAGTCATAATTGATTTTGAAGGTTCTTTCTTCAGAAAATGGCTTCCCGGGGATCACATGACACAACCATGGAGTTGCACGCACATTGACAGAGCTCCTGGCATACGGCCCTCATTTTGAATTTCATCCCCTTTTTTGACGGAATAAGTTGTTTTATTTTTGTCAGTTTATATTTTTAAATGGCAACGGTGTGTAAACAGCTCACTGTAACTCCCTCTTCGTCTCCACACAAGAAGAAGCAGAAACCGGAGGACATTCGTGCTAATTCAGCTAACATGGCGGAGTCTCTGGCAAGGCTTGAGTCCGTTCTCTGACAAGAAGTCGGAGTTAGCTGCAATGAGAAATGAGTTCGCTTCACACATGACTACGATATGCTCGAACACTGACTCGTTAACAGGCGAACAGAGGGAGCAGAAAAAAAACCCTAAACAGTCATGCCTGGCGCTTGGACACTCTGGAGCAACAAATTGTTGATCTACAGGACCGGAACAGACGCAACAATCTCCGTCTGCTTGGTCTCCCCGAGGGTACGGAAAAATGATCCTGTGGATTTTCTCAAGCGGTCATTACCAGTCTGGTTCCCCTCACTGACGGGTAGAGAAATTGAAATCGAACGTGCTCACCGCATTTACTCCACTGCTTCTCCCAACGCTAGGAGACCTCGAGTGTTCATCTTTAAGCTTCTACGCTGTAATGACAGAGATGTCTGTCAGGGCACAGGCAAGGACTCAGGCGCGGACCACGAGAACTCCAAAATCCAGGCGTTTATTAACAGACTCGAAGAACAAACAGGCAGTCCAAAACAGGCAGGGTCAAAATACCAGGAAGGCAGTCCAAACACAGTCAGGAATCAAAGCCGGGGACAGGCAGGGTCAAACCAGGTAGTCAGGAAGATCAGGTGAACAAGGCAGGACAGCAGGCAGGAGCAAGGTCGAAGAGCAGGCAGGGTCGATTCGGGGAACAGCGATCAAGCAGAAAACACAGCAGGAACGAGACAGGTAAAGGCACACTGCAACAAACTGGCAACAAGACAGAGACAAGCAGGGTAGATATAGGGCTGGGCTGATGAGGAGATAGGAAGCAGGTGTGTAAGCAGGCAGGAGGGGATGATCGGGTGGGCGGAGACAGGGCGGAGATTGGGGCAGGGCTAGAACACAAGGAAAACAAAAGCACATGGACAGGGAAAAACAAAACACAATAGCTAGGGGGCGGGAGCACTGACAATGTCATTCTCCATGAAGCCAGGATGCATGTGTGGTGGAGAATGTGAGGCCTTATGTGAGGCCTAAAGCACTAGTATGCACTAAAGCACTGTTATTAATGAAAGGCATTGATATTGTTACTTAAAGCACTATATTAAGTACTACAATTAATAAGCATTACACGATATTGTTGATTTGCTACATAAGCACTACAATTAATAAGCATTTAATGATAGTGTTGATTAAAGTGCCGCTATTGGAAAAGCATTAAGTACTGTTATTAATATGCTGTTATTGTGTGTGATTATGGGTTTGGGTAAGGCCAGGGGTTATTCTAGGTTATAAGTATTTGAAAGTTATTGCAGGACAGTTGATATCAGAATATGCAAGCTTGAAGAAGGAACACTGCCTTCAGCATTGCCCCTCCTTGGACGTCACTCCAGAACCTTTGTGCGAATGTTGTTATTCCATAGTCATGCCATCCTCTCCTATTGGTTCATAGTCTACGCTTATTGTATCTTCTCTCCCTTCACTTCTCCTATTGGTTCATAGTCTACGCTTATTGTATCTTTTCTCCCTTCACTTCTATTGGTTTATGGTCTATGCTTATTGTATCTTTTCTCCCTTCACTTCTATTGGTTTATGGTCTATGCTTATTGTATCTTTTCTCCCTTCACTTCTCCTATTGGTTCGTAGTCTACGCTTATTGTATCTTTTCTCCCTTCACTTCTATTGGTTTTTGGTCTATGCTTATTGTATCTTCTCTCCCTTCACTTCTCCTATTGTTTTACGGTCACGCTTATTGTATCTTCTCTTAAAAATGAAATGAACTCTGTATTATTTAATTATGTTTAAAAATCATACAGGTGTGGAGTGGAAATAATGGGAAATTTCAGAAGTGTTATGTTTAAAAATAATTTCCAATTGATGACTATGGTGTTTATGGGATTTTCTAGGCAGGGTAAATGTTTTTTAAAAAAAAAAGCTGAAAAAAGCTTAAAAATTAAATAATGGTGTATTAAATGGAAGATGGGGTGATCTTGAAGAAGGAGCCTGGGAGGAGTTGGAAGTTGGGGTCTGAGATAGGAGGAGTGAGAAAAGGCATAAAGGATGGATGCAGGCTGAGGGGAGGGCAGAGTGATTGGGGATATGCTTGCGAATGCATTGTAACCTGTTGCTCCGCGGACCAACCCGTTTTGCTGTATATGACTGATTACCATATGCAATAAACCAAAATCTTAATTACATCAGACTCTGTAAGAACTCTTATTCATTTCCGTAAGGCACAGAAGTGTGGAGGAAGGCCCTTGGTCCCTCTGGCCCAAAGCCGGAGGATAGGCACCACACATGGCCCCATACGCCTGGTCAACGGGGCTACACTCAGCTTCTTCTCCGACTTCTCACCCACAACTGCAAAGAAACGGAGCTCCTTCGCTGCAGTGAGGAAAAAGCTGAGAGAAAATGGAATCCTGAATTTCCTTCAGCATCCAGCAACTCTGAAAGTTACTCTGAATGGAGAGACCAAATTTCTGCAAACTCCGGATGTGGCTCGCCAATTCTAAGACTCACTACCCCAAATTCGTCTCACAGGTATGGATTGTTGAAAATGCTGCAAGTTAGTGGACAATTTAAAGTAGGCCAACTTGATTTTTTAGTTTCCTTAATTATACAACAGACGGATCTCTGTGACTGTCGTGTTTTTTTTTTCCCTCCTGACTTAAACCAGCCTACTATTCGTTCTGTGCATTCGATATGGGATCAGGCAATGCAGTATTTGCTATTTTATTTGTTAGTAATGGTCCATAGCCTATAGACTCCACCTTATGTTACTATTAAGTGCTTTTCCTGAACATTGGGGAATAATTTTGTCAAAAATCAAGCTTTTGTGGTGTGCTGTTTCTACTTTTTAGTTTATGTGTTCTTCACTCTGTCATAGCACATGCATATAGAGGTGATGAGTGATATTTTGAGTTGGTATGCCAACGGTTTGAATGGTCCGCACGTACGTGCTTTTTAGAATGGCTGAGGAGGAGGAAAATTGATCTAGCTTTGATTCAGGAAACTCATCTAAGAAAAGATGATGTCCACAGGTGCAACAACAAATTTTACAAAGTTCTTTCTTGTTCGACTGCGGTTAACAGAACTAAAGGTGTTAGATATTAATACGGAGAAACCTAAATATTAATATATTGGAACAGGGCAATGACGCAGATGGTAGAATAACTCACATAAAGGTATTAGTTGAAAATAGGAAACTAGCTTTTCTTTCTGTTTATGCTCCACCCACCTATGACCCTAACTTTTTCTCTGTGCTGACAAACTGTCTTCTTAATATGTCAGATTCTGAGGTGGTGATGGGGGCGGACATGAATGCTGTCACGTCCCATGATCTGGATAGATCAGCAGAGAGTGAAACCCACTCTCAGGCATTCTCCACTGATAAACTCAGGCGTTGCATGTCTTTTTTATCATTGGTAGATTCACGGTGTTTGCTTAAACCCTCTACAAGAGCATATACTTTCTTTTCATTTAGGCACAAGTCCTATTTCTGGATTGATTTTGTATTTATTTCCTGTACTCTTTCCTCATCATCACTTAATTCAGACATTTGGCCCATGTCACTGTCTGATCACAGCAGTAATCTTCTTAGACTCTCACTAGTTAATTGACCACCACGGGCCCCTCGCTGGCGATTTAATCCAGCATTACTTCATGATAAAAAACTTTTGTACTGAATTCAAAGCAAAACCTTCAGATTTTATTGAAATTAATCAGGGCTCAGATGATGATCCCCGTATAATTTGGGATGCAGTCAAGGGCTTCATTTGTAACTTTTCAATTTCATGTGCATCGTATCTTCAGAAATCACATGTTAAGAAGGTAGTTGATCTTGAAGCTCAGCTTGCTTCACTAGAAAGATCAAATCAAGATTCTTTCTCTGTCCAAACAGCCACTAAAATTAGTATTGTAAAAACTGGATTAAATCAGTTATGGAGAGCTAAAGCAGAGTTTCTTATTCAAAGAACTAGGCAAAATTACTACTTCAATGGGAGTAGACCTAGCCATCTTCTAGCTCTACAACATGAACTACAACTGAACATTTTGAAAGCAATATTTTTGAAAGCAATATTTTTCCTTTGCGTATTCAAATAGTTTTTCATCCACATGGAATTGCAAAAAAAACTGAGCAAAAGTGCAGTAGTAGCCTACATATGCCCAGCCCAGCCAGCCAGTTGGTGGCGCGTTATAATCAATATCTACAGAGCCGTGTATATAGAGAGTTTGGCCAACTCCAGTGTCAACTGTTCTGCGCTGTGACTGGTTTAGGGACTTTCACGTGATTCATGGACACCATGTTGTAACCTAACCTTCAGCCTGGTGCAATTGGGGTAATATGGATTTGCTCATAGGCTCCGGTTTATTTCAAGGTATTTCAAACAGTAAAAGCAGCAAAAAGTAAACCATGATGTTATTTAAATAGCTCTATCGATCAATTATGCTTGACATTGATGTGGGAATCATACTGAAGCGTTAGGTTAATATTAAGGAAGCAGGTGGCGCATCTGGATTTGCCATAGCAGTTAAATGAAGTAAAATAAAGCAGTTAAATAAAGTTAAATGAACCCACAGATCAGTCCTATTTAACTGCGGAGGCAGTGAACAAACATGCTAAAACCCTACAGATCAGTCCTGTTCTACTGCAGAGATACTGAACAAGCTACTGTCATACATTTATGCAGCACTATCATTTTTGTAGTATCAGTGTTATGACACAAATTCACATGTGCAGATCTCCATCAGTATTAATACAGGAAGTGTAACAGGCACTGCTGGGCTTCTTTCAGGGTGGGCAGCACTGGCTGAAGCAGAGCATGCTGGGAGTTCCAGTGAGAGAGGGAGGAAACAGGCCGATTGAGGCTGGCAGCAGGATTGCTGCTTTCAGACTGCAGTCTGTACAGAGACTTGTCTGTTCCCAGAGCCACTGCTATAGAGGGACTTAGCCTTTAGTTTCTTTCACAGGGTGAGGAGGTTTGACAGACAGCTTTTAGAGACCTGAATAAATCAGAGAGCTCTGTCAGATTAACCAGCATTCTACAGAGTGATGTAACTACAGGACTCAGAGTCAGTGGGCCTGGACTGGATCTTAAGGTGCACAGTAGCACCTTAATGAATGTTTGCATGTCTTAGTACATGATACACTATTTTCACTTTCACTGTTTTCATTGTTTTATGTTTTATATATGTTGATCAACTGTGATGCCATAGAACCCTAAATGGAATGCAGAGGATTGCACATGGAATATGTATATGTGTGTGAGTGTGTTTGTGTGTGTGTGTGCATATCAGTTCATTGTCACATCACTTGACAAATCAAATCAAATCAGTTTAGTGATTTAACGCAGTTGTGCAGGAGAATGAAAATCTTGTGCACATGGTTCGCATCAACAGTGCAGTGAAGTACAGACAGCAGTATGCACAATACACAATATACATTATAAACCCTATACACAGGATGCTCAATATATACAATTTACAAACTACAATAACTACACTGTACCCATAATGAACACATTAAATACAACGTAGACATAATAGTTGGTTGTAATGGACATAATAGATACAGAGATGAACTGTTGTTGGATCTGTGTGGGAGAGTAAGATGAACTGTTGTTGGATCTGTGTGGGAGAGTTCAGTGCCCTGGCCTGACCTGGCCTGGTGGTAAAAACTGTCCCTGAGCCTGCTGGTCTGAGCTTTGATACTATGGTACCGTTTGCAAGATGGCAGCAGTGAAAACAGTTTGTGGCTCGATGGATTGAGTCATTGATGTTTTTCCTCACCTCCCTCAGGCAACACTTGAGGAAATGTCCTTGAGGGAGGGGAGTTCAGTCCGAAGGATATGCAGGGCTGATCACACCACCCTTTGCAGTGCTTTGTGGTTGAGGGCGGTGCAGTTCCCATACCAGGCTGTGGTGCATCCAGTTAGGATGCTTTCGATAGCGCAGTTGTAGAATGACCTGAGGATGCTGGGGCTCATGCTGAACCTCATCTTTTCTGAGAGCTCTGTCCATGTGAGGTCCTCAGTGATGTGCACACCAAGGAACTTGAAGGAGCTGAGCCTCTCCATGATGGTGCCGTTGATGGTGATGGGGGTATGTACTCCTTTTCGCTTCCTGAAGTCCACTATCAGCTCCTTGGTCTTCACTACATTGAGGGAGAGGCAGTTTTCCTGACAGCAATGTGTCAGGGCACTGACTTCATCTCGGTATGCAGATTCGTCGCCATGGGAGATGAGACCCACCACTGTTGTGTCATCAGCAAATTTCACAATGTTGGAGCTGTTAGTGGCCACACAGTCTGAGTGTAGAGGGAGTACAGGAGAGGGCTCAGCACACATCCCCAAGGAAACCTGATGTTGAGTGTGATTGGTGATGAGGTGATACTGCCCAGTATAACCACCCGGCGCCGGTCTGACAGGAAGCTCAGGATCCAGTTGCACATGGAGTTGTTCAGGCCCAGGTCAAGTAGCTTGCTGTCCAGGATTTGAGGGAACTATGGTGTTGAATGCTGAGCTATAGTCCACAAACAGCATTCTCACATAGGTGTCACTCTTCTCCAGGTGGGACAGAGAAGTGTGCAATATCAGGGCTATTGCATCATCAGTGGACCTGATCTGACGGTAGGCAAATTGCAGTGGGTCCAGTGTGGTAGGCAACATGGAGCAGATAAAGTCCATAACCAGCCTCTCCAAGCATTTGTTCACCATGGGGGTCAGGGTTGGGGTTAGGGTTAGATTTGCACAGGTTGAATTTCACAGTTTGGGGCTCACTCCAGAAAGCACTGATGTTATATTTGACTGCAGTGCCACCTAGTGGATATGATGGATCAGAAAGAAGGGACTATCAGCATTTTCTGATTGTTGCAGGTTTACACTTCATATGGGAAAAAAAAAAACATGTGCACATTTTGGTATACAGCACAGGCATGGTGCAATATTACACTGTGAAACATTTAATGTCAGCTTCACCAATTCATTGCTGGGAGTGAGAAATAGAAAATATTGGTTTTGAGTTTAAATTTTATTTGATTAAATAATTTGAGTAATATTCAAGTGAAAATAAAAGATAAATGCTAAATAATAATAATAATAATTACCTTGTTCTCAAATTTATACTGCCTCTTTATGCTACATTTCATGGAGGCATTTAATGGTAAACTTCTGTGCCTTTTATTTATGTTTTTTTTTTCCCAATAGACTGTATCTGGTGTCATTGGCTTCCCCCTCAGCACCTGCAGTAGGTCCCAGCTGCAGCAGTGCAGTCACTGTGCAGTCTGACGAAGGGAGGTTTTTGTTTGACTCTCTAACACTGTGCGAACACTCCACCACTGTGGAAACTCTGACAGTAGTAATCTCCTGCATCTTCAGCTTGCACTCCACTGATGGTCAGAGTGAAGTCAGTCCCAGATCCACTGCCACTGAATCGAGTTGGAATCCCCGTGTAACGGGTGCTTGCACCATAGATCAGGAGTTTAGGAGCTTCTCCAGGTTTCTGCTGGTACCAGTGCAGGCATGGGCCATAGGAACCACCATAATAACAACTACCATAAACAGCACTGCTGGTTTTACAGTTGACAGTGACTCTCTCTCCTGGTAGAACACTTTTCACTGCAGGAGTCTGAGTTACAGTGATCTGTCCTCTGGATTCTGAAAAAAAAGGCACAGCAATATGAATTCCTAAAATTTATACACATGTGGTTATATTTATTTTGATATCTATTTCTATCATAACTTGTACATTTATGAATTGTAAAAGTTAAATCCTCTTACCCTGAATGCAGAAGGTGACTCCCCAGATAAAAATGGTGATAAAAGTCATTGTTGGTTTGGCTTTTGTTGCCATGAAGAACAGTTCTCAGTCATGAAGTGTTAAACTCACAGGACTATAAACACTCCCAGAGCACTGAAGCATGTGCTGCCAATGCAAAGTGTCTCCTCTATGCAAATGCTCTTCCTGGGTACAGCAGGAACCTGTACCTGACAAAACCTCACACTGTATAACAAAAAGTATATTGTATCAGACTACATTGTTGATTAATGATATACAGTATTTTAACCCTAATGTCTGTTTACCAGCTGCACCATAATTCACTCAATAAATTCTTATATATTCGGATAAACTACTACTTATTAGAGAAACTGCTTTGCACAGAAACTATGAGTGTAATGGTTGATATGAAGCAGCAGGGCAGTGCAGGTCAGGTCTGTTAGCAGCTCCTCATATGAAAGCAGGTGAGGTCTGGAAAGCTGACCCCCAAGGCAGGTACAGAGTGCTGTATGATGTGCTCTTCCTCTGGGTCCTTTCTGGAGTCTTCCTCCTTTAGCCTGGAGCACATCTCACTATGTACGCTGTGATGCTGTGTGCATATGCACTCATAAGGTGCTGTTTGAAGCCACTGCTGGTACATTAGTGCAGTGCAATAAATGAACCAAACATGGTAAACGCTGGTAAACATAGTAAGGTTCTCTGAGACCTTGTATGGAGAGAATCCCTCATCCTGCCCTTTAAGTGTGATTGGCAGTTTACACTGACTCTTATACCTTCATTAAGAACTTCAGCTGCCCTACAGGGTGACAACACACATGCTCTCAGTCACTGATTCAAGCAGCAGGTGGCTCGGCTATCATGTGTATGGGAGAGTATCTGTGAGATCTCTGCTTTTCTCTGGCACCGTGAGTAGCATGCCATGACCCTACAGATCAGTCCTGTTCTACTGCAGAGACACTGAACAAACATGCTAAAACCCTACAGATGTCTGCTGGCTTTGAGTGCAAGCTGTGCCCTTCTGCCCAGGTTTGACCCCAGCCGTGTCATCAGCTGATGATGACCAGAAGGCCGCAGGGGTGGAACAGATTGGCTTGGCTGTGCTGGGGACAGGGGTGGGTTTGTCAGCAGGGGCTCGGCTCGCCACTCTCAGGCACCCTGTGAGTCAGCAGGCACCTTCAGGTTGCTTGGATGATGTCAGTGATGCCACGCCCATCCTCCATCTGCTGCTCAGCTCACTGCACTGGGTCACTTTCAGTGTGAAAAATAGGCTCTATGGGTGTATGAGTGTAACAGGGGGACTGCATTCACTGCACCCCATCACTGCTGCAGTACAGTGGGTGCCATGTTAATCTGCCACACCTGGACAGACTCTTGAAGTACATAGCAGTGCCTTAATAAATGTTTGTATGACCTATTGTTTGTTTTGAGCACTTCTTTTTTTTTCAAATTTACACCACTGAAAATTACTACTGTGGTAGATTAAGCGTATTGGCGACATTCCTGTGAAAGACATGTCTGATGTGGATCAGGACTATAGGAGATGCTACTTGGTTTAACTTTTCTAACATCAAATTGGTTTTCATACTTCTCATTTTGTAACGTTTGTGACAATTCTCTGAACAAATGTTGCTCTACTTCCCTCTGCTGGTATGTTTTTCTCACCTCCTCTAAAGCCTGTGAGAATCCTCTTGCTGTTGTTTCTGCTGTTTCTGTGTAATATGGGACTACACAGCATGTATCATTATTATTATATACCTGAGGTATAACTGAAAAGGAAACTGGAGAAATTGTATGACTGGATTTTCTGTGGCCCGCTCTCTGTCCTGTCATTGGTAGATTCATACAAAGAGGGTGCGATGCAGGTTAAAATTCCATGAGAAACATGCCGCTTCATTAAAAATATTTACTTATGTAGTTGTAGTTGTAGTTATACAGTCGGCACAGAATTCAGAAATGTATGCATATGAGGAAAGTCTTACACACAGTTTATACCTTGTGGGCATCACAATGTATATACAGTGTTGTGAAAAAGCCCAGCAGTACATGAGACTCACAAGTACCTGTTAATTTATGACAATTAAATTAACATAAACATTCATACATCAGATAAATTAAGAAAAATACTGTGCATGAGGAACAAAGGAAAATAAAAATGAAAATACAAATGTGTCAGCTTTTGCTGTTAATCTCCCCTGTCCTCTGCCTGGTGTCATTGGCTTCTCCCTCAGCACCTGCAGTAGGTTCCAGCTGCAGCAGTGCAGTCACTGTGCAGTCTGACTGAAGGAGGTTTTTGTACGGCTCTCTACCACTGTGTGAACACATAGCCACCACTGACACTGTGTAGACTCTGGCAGTAGTAATCTCCTGCATCTTCAGCCTGGACTCCACTGATGGTCAGAGTGAAGTCAGTCCCAGATCCACTGCCACTGAATCGATCTGGAGTCCCTGTGTGACGGGTGCTTGCATAACGGATCAGGAGTTTAGGAGCTTCTCCAGGTTTCTGCAGGTACCAGTGTAGGTAGTTGTTGCTATACACAGCGCTGCTGACTGTACAGCTCAGTGACACTGACTCTCCTGGAAGAACAGTTTTCACTGCAGGTGTCTGAGTCACAGTGTACTGCCCTGCAGTTTCTGAAAGTATAGCAAAACAGAAAACAGAATTAGGAAATTCATTAAATAGTTTGAGTAGGGCATTTTCAGGAACATTTCAATGTTAATTTTAAGGTGTAGAGTGGAATTATGCTTAATCAATCTCTTTTACCTTGAGTGCAGAAGGCAACTGCCCAGATGAAGATGGTGAAAATAGTCATTGTTACTGTGGGTTCTTTGGCCATGAAGAACAGCTCTCAGTCATGAAGCGTTAAACTCACAGGACTATAAACACTCCCAGAGCACTGAAGTATGTGCTGCCAATGCAAAGTGTCTTCTCTATGCAAATGCTCTTCCTGGGTACAGCTAGAGCTTGTAGGCAGGCAGTCATCGTGATAAATTTTCTTACTCTTTTTCACAGTACAAAATACTGATAGCATAATCTCTAGAATGGGTAATTTTTTTAGAATGTATTATACCCATGTATGATCATGATTTAGAGCACAATGTATGCATTAAATTAGTGTCCTGTTCAGATAAATGTCCTCATACTATATACATACTGCATATATGTTACTGTGTTAGACTACAGGATGAAATTAATATATTCTTTGAATAATTTCTAACAACTATATTGTACCGCACACAACAACATGTGAAAATGAAGGCAAACTCTTTAAGACATTGATCTCAGAATATTACATGTAGTTAAATAGAAATGTTTATTTTACAGAATTACAGTTCAAAGGAAATAATCTTTTCCCTAGAAACTATGAGTGTAATGGTTGATATGAAGCAGCAGGGCAGTGCAGGTCAGGTCTGTTAGCAGCTCCTCATATGAAAGCAGGTGAGGTCTGGAAAGCTGACCCCCCAAGGCAGGTACAGAGTGCTGTGTGATGTGCTCTTCCTCTGGGTCCTTTCTGGAGTCTTCCTCCTTTAGCCTGGAGCACATCTCATTATGTACGCTGTGATGCTGTGTGCATATGCACTCATAAAGTGCTGTTTGAAGCCACTGCTGGTACATTAGTGCTGTGCAATGAAGGATCTTGTATGGTGAGAATCCATCATGCTGTCCTTTAAGAGACTGGCACCGTGAGTAGCGTCCCATGACGTTACAGATCAGTCCTGTCCTACTGCAGCCACAGTCAACAAACATGCTAAAACTATTTCCATACATAAGATAAGATAAGAGAGCTTTATTGTCATTGTCCAGGACAACAAAATTACAGTTGTCAAGTGACATGACAATACATAACAAGGACTTAAAACAAAACGAATACATACAAAATATATGAATGTATAAAATATTAGTAGTGTATGAAAAATAAATAAATAAATAAATGATCCATAATAAAGTATCTGTGTATTGACAGGAACAGTCACAAGAGTATGTAGAAGTATCAATGAAACACACTTGAAGTTGTGATATAGTAATAATACACTCCATAGCTGTTACCATAAAATCTCTGTTGCACACGTATCTGATAATTGCACATGCCTGTATTATTGCATTACATTTATGCAGTGCTATCATTTTTGTGGTATCCCTGTTATGATAGAAGTTCATATGTGCAGATCTCCATCAGTATTAATACAGGAAGTGTAACAGGCACTGCTGGACTTCTTTCAGGATGGGCAGCACTGGCTGAAGCAGAGCATGCTGGGAGTTCCAGTGGGAGAGGGAGGAAACAGGCCGATAGAGGCTGGCAGCAGGATTGCTGCTTTCAGACTGCAGTCTGTACAGAGACTTGTCTGTTCCCAGAGCCATTGCTATAGAGGGACTTGGCCTTTAGTTTCTTTCACAGGGTGGGGAGGTTTGACAGACAGCTTTTAGAGACCAGAACAAATTAGAGAGCTCTGTCAGATTAACCAGCATTCTACAGAGTGATGTAACTGACAGGATTCAGAGTCAGTGGGCCTGGACTGGACCTTAAAGTGCACAGTAGCACCTTAATGAATGTTTGCATGTGTATTTTTTTGAGCAAAATAGAATCTTCTACTCTCCACTGGTTGACATGAGGTTCTTATACATCCATCCATTGTGATGTCACAGAATGTTGATGATTCTGAATGGATTATGTGTGTGTACATGTAACTATGTAAATTATAATAAATGTCTGTGAATCATATAGACTATGGATGCAAATTAGATTCCTGGCTAACTCTGGAATATTTACATTAGCATGTAAACTGAAATATTAATTGATGTGTACTGTCACTGCTAAATAAACTGCTTAACTAAAAGAATGAAATGAAATACCTACTCATGGTGACCAAGAGGAGGTAAGATGAGGGAATGGTTATTACTGTATGGGAACACTTAGCTACAGTTTTTCTGACATTCACACCTGAACTGACCATTGTCATGCTAATATAATAAGATTATGCAAGAAATGTTCAGGTGAAAATATGAGATGAATGGTAAATAAGAACATTAATTCCAGGTACTTCTTAATGAAATGTACTTCTTGTGAATATGATTTCCTCCACAGACTTTCTCATATCAGGAGTTGATTCACAAATGCTGCTCTTCCCTTCCCTCCGGTGGCCAAATCCACAAGTGCTGCACTTCTGCAAACTTCTGTCTGGTTGAGGTCAAGAAGCCAACAGGTCAGAGTTCCTGTGTCCTGCTCCAGAGCAACTTCCTTAAAAGTTCTGGTAGACTTTATGAAGCACCAGCATCTGCTACAAGATTTGCAGCATCAGTGAGTTTCCTGCCACCTACCAGGGCCTTTCCAGTGAGGAGAGCATCAGTGTCTATCAGCAGTATTGGAGAAGGTCATAGTGAAACTAGAGAAGTATGTGGCTGCTGTGTAGACCAATATGTATGTTTATTTCATTATTTTTTCAGCACAATAGAATGTTCAGTGGTACATTGTGTGTAAAAGTAGCCTGAATGGAATGTTAGGGATTCTGCAAATATTTCTATGGAAATGTCTTTGTGTTTGAAGGGCTGTTATTCTGAGTATTGGGCAAATACTCTCACAGAGCTCAAGCAACCTGCTCCACATGGGGTAGAATATGTGTATCAGATTTTGCACATATAACTGTAAAACTCTTGGTTAAGAGGTGTGGGAGAAAATATAACAAGAAGAAGAGGTAGAGATCTTGATAATGAATACTGCTGGGCATGTTGTTAGTGTGGATAGTGGACTGTTCCATGTGTTGCCAATGCAAAGTGTCTCCTCTATGCAAATGCTCTTCTTGGGTACAGCAGCCACTTTAGCCAAGCAGTGCTGTGATCACTGGCTCAGTACAGTGCTTTGTGATGAATAAAAGTGGTGTTGCAATTATAGTGTCACGGATAATATGTTTTTCATAATTTTGTATTATTTGAAGTAACAGTATTCTTTTCAAATTGGGTCTACATCTCTGATTTTTAAAATGGTGAAGAATCTACATGAGTTAACACCAATTACTCAGAAGTGTCATTCAACTTGTGGTCAAATGTCCTATCACCTTGGTTAGTGTCTGCTCTTTGTCTCCCTCCTGTGATCCACATCAGTAACTGTAGTCTGTTTCTGTCTTCTGTGATGCTGTTGTCTCTCCTCTGAAGGGCAGATAACCAGAGCTCTGATCTCCAGGCTCCTGCTTCACCTGGTTCTCTCTCTAACAGCTTCCATGCTCTGATCTCTGAAGATACAAAAATGACATTGGAAAGGATCTTCACGTAAGTTACTGCAAGGGTGTGACTTTGCTTTGTGGGTCATGGGATAGTTTTGAGACTGTGGGTACATCTGTATCTCTGTGGTATGTACAGTACATTGCTGAGATCACTTTTTGGTGCATTACATAAATATGCATATAAAACAGCATAGAGACAGTACTACCTGGTACACCTGGTAACAATCGGTGTAGCTGAAACACCTTAACTCTATAATTAACTTTTGGCCATAAACACTGTGCTTGATCAGATATAATGGTGATGAAACAGGATCTTGTTTATATAACACCCTTGTTCATCTCCACTGATCAATCTGCTGCAGTTTTCAAACTTTAATTATATAAATTTTCTTACTTTAGGCATGTTGATTTAAATAATTACCAAAAATTTTAAATTAATATAAAAGATCATCGAGTAAAATATAATACGTTAAATAAGCATGATACTGAGGACTTAAAGAAAAATGCTAACTGTGCAGTTGTTCTCCTCCAGAGTTTATATCTGGTGTCACTGGCTTCCCCCTCAGCACCTGCAGTAGGTCCCAGCTGCAGCAGTGCAGTCACTGTGCAGTCTGACTGAGAGAGGTTTTTGTATGGCTCTCTAACACTGTGTGAACACTCGATCACTACCAGGCCAATGAAAACTCTTACAGTAGTAATCTCCTGCATCTTCAGCCTGGACTCCACTGATGGTCAGAGTGAAGTCAGTCCCAGATCCACTGCCACTGAATCGATCTGGAGTCCCCGTGGGACGGGTGCTTGCACTATAGATCAGGAGTTTAGGAGCTTCTCCAGGTTTCTGCAGGTACCAGTGCAGGTGGTAGTTGTTGAACACAGCGCTGCTGACTTTACAGCTCAGTGACACTGACTCTCCTGGAAGAACAGTTTTCACTGCAGGAGTCTGAGTCACAGTGTACTGCCCTATAGTTTCTGAAAATCAGAAAACAAAAACGAAATGATGAATAAACAAATGTAATCAGGGCATGATCAGTCAGTTTCATGAAGCCAATATTCTTTAACTGAAACTTCTGATTTTGTGTATTAGATGGTTTGCCATTTTTTTAAATAAATAATTAAATAAACCCCTCTCACCTTGAGTGCAGAAGGCAACTGCCCAGATGAAGATGGTGATAAAAGTCATTGTTGTTGTGGGTTCTGTTGCCATGAAGGACAGCTCTCAGTCATGAATTGTTAAACTCACAGGACTATAAACACTCCCATAGCACTGAAGCATGTGCTGCCAATGCAAAGTGTCTCCTCTATGCAAATGCTCTTCCTGGGTATAGCAGCCACTTTAGCCAAGCAGTGCTATGAAGTCAGGCATGATGCTGGAGCAAAAGTAGGTTTTACAATAAATGAAGATGGATTCATGAATTTGCTGTAATCTTATTGTTTCATTCATATAAAATATTACATTTACAAATGCTTCACAATCAGAATGAGTTAACACTAATTACAGAGAATTGTCTCAACTTGTACTTAAATGACCCATTTATATTTTATTACTGTGTTATTACAACTTAGATGGCTGCTGCTCTTTGTCTCCCTCCTGTGGTCAGTAACTGCAGCCTGTGTCTGTGTTCTGTGTGATGCTGCTGACTCTCCTCTGAAGGGCAGATATCTGGAGTTCTGACATCTCCAGGCTCCTGCTTCACCTGGTTCTCTCTCTAACAGCTTCAGTGCTCTGACCCCTGAAGATAGAAGAATGACATTAGAAATGATCTTCGCATATGTGCAGATTACACATATGAAGATTTTCACATACATGAATCACACATACACTCAATGACCACTTTATTAGGTAGACCTCTCTCATACTGGGTAGGACCCTGTTTGCCCCCAGAACAACCTAAATTCTTTGTGGCATGGATTCCAGAAGGTGCTGGAAACATTCCTTAAAGATTCTGCTCCATGCTGACATGATAGCATCACACAGTTGCTGCAGATTTGTCGGCTGCACATTCATTCTGCCAATGTCCCGTTCCACCACATCCCAAAGGTGCTCTATTGGATTGAGATCTGGTGACTGTGGAGGCCATTGCAGTACATTGAACTCATTGTTATGTTCCTGGAACCAGTTTGAGATGGCGTGTGCTTTATGGCATGGTGCGTTATCCTGCTGGAAGTAGCCATTAGAAGATGGGTAGACCGTAATCATAAAGGCATACACATGGTAAGCAACAATACTCAGGTCAGCTGTGGCATTTAAACGGTGCTCAATTGGTATTAAGGTGCCTAATGTGTGCCAAGAAATTCATCAGACCAGGTGATGTTTCTCCAAACATCTGCCGTCCAGTTTTGGTGAGCCTGTACCCACTGTAGCCTCAGTTTCCTGTTCTTAGCTGACAGAAGTGGTACCCGGAGGGGTCTTCTGCTGCTGTAGCCCATCCACCTCAATGTTTGATGTGTTGAATGCATGCTTTTCTGCATAGCACTGTTGTAACGTGTGGTTATTTGGGTTACTGTCGCCTTCCTGTCAGCTTGAAACAGTCTGGCCATTCTCCTCTGACCTCTGTCATTAACAAGACGTTTTCACCCAAAGAACTTCCGCTAGCTGGATGTTTTTTTGTTTTTCGCACCATTCTCTATGCACTCTAGAGACTGTTGTGCGTGAAAATCCCAGGAGATCAGCAGTTTCTGAGATAGCTAGCATCAACAATCATCCCACAGTCAAAGTCACTTAAAACCTATTTCCTACCCATTGTAATGTTTGGCCATTTTTACCCATGCTTGACTATGTCTTTGTGATTTTATCATTGAGCTGCTGCCAGATGATTGGCTGATTAGATATTTGCATCAAGGAGCAGGTATACCATGTATTCATGTAATTCCATGTAAGTCCATGTATTCATTAATGGAATGTTGTTTCGGCTTAAACTTGGACCACATCTACTAGGCACAAGCAATCTAGCTGGCATGGTACAGTATATGTGCACCGAATGTCATATATGCAAGGAATTTAACCCTGCATGGAGAGGCATTTTTCAAATCAGATTAAAATATAATGTGAAAGTAAGGTTTTGAGAAAGAACAGTTTGCATTTTGTCACACGTGGGATCAAACATGTGGAATCACTTGCAGTTGACTGGGATCAGCTGCCTCCTCTCCTGTGTCTCTGATCAGAAACATTCAATCACTTCAGCTCCTGATTACTATGGACCACACACAACACATTATGTCTACTCAGTTTTAATGTTGGGAGGCATACAGCATCATTCATTCTTGTTATTTTGAATGAAGCTGTTGTATCACAAACATGACAATATGTTTTTATATTATGTGGATTTTTCAGGTGTTTCATATAGACTGATAGAGTGATAGAGTAACTATGAAAAATATACTGTACGTGGAGGGCAGTGAACTTGTATTCCTTCCTTTAATTCCTGACTCACTTGTTTATACATACCTTACTTACAAAAACTTTTCACTTGTTTATACATATCTGTATCATTCTGTGTTTGAAATTCAGCCTCCTCCACAGACTGTGTCTGGTGTCATTGGCACCTGCAGTAGGTTCCAGCTGCAGCAGTGCAGTCACTGTGCAGTCTGACTGAGGGAGGTTTTTGTACGCCTCTCTAACACTGTGTGAACACACAGCTACTACCACTGCAGTGTATACTCTGACAGTAGTAATCTCCTGCATCTTCAGCCTGGACTCCACTGATGGTCAGAGTGAAGTCAGTCCCAGATCCACTGCCACTGAATCGAGCTGGAGTCCCTGTGTCTCCGTTGCTTGCATAATAGATCAGGAGTTTAGGAGCTTCTCCAGGTTTCTGTTGGTACCAATGTAGACAAGGCTCATCATCATCATATCCACAGTCACCATCTACAGCACTGCTGGTTTTACAGCCCACAGTGACTGTTTCCCCAGGCTGAACAGTTTTCACTGCAGGAGTCTGAGTCACAGTGATCTGCCCCATGGTTTCTGTAAAAAGATAAGTATATTTTTATTAAATTATTCCCACATTTTAAAATATACTCAATTAACTCAATTAATCAGTGTTTAGTCATAATTTATTTTGATGGTGCTTTCTTCAGAAAATGGCTTCCAAAAAACTAATGGTGTATCAATATCATAAAGTAGAGTAACAGTAAAAGTAGAGTAAGATGGATTTTACAGAATATTCTACAGTTCTCTTACCCTGAATGCAGAAGGCAACTGCCCAGATGAAGATGGTGATAAAAGTCATTGTTGTTGTGGGTTCTGTTACAATGAAAAACAGCTCTCAGTCATGAAGTGTGAAACTCACAGGACTATAAACACTCCCAGAACACTGAAGCATGTGCTGCCAATTCAAAGTGTCTCCTCTATGCAAATGCTCTTCCTGGGTACAACAGGCACTTGAAGCCAAGCAGTGATGTGAACTTGATGTAGAGGAGTCCATAAAATAGTTACAGTAAAATGAAATGTTTGTATACAATTCAGTTGTCTGTTGGGATAGTTGTACTTCTTCCATATATTAAAGTTGAAAATGAGAGAGGAATGCACATTTTATAAAGTAAATATTAATCCAGTAAATGTACTGAAGGTCTTATTGATGAAGACAGTGAATGATTTCAGATGGCCATGTCTGTCTCTTTATTTCCAGTACCTTTAATCAGCTGCAGCAGCTGCAGGTCCCTCACACAGGTAACCCTCCTTCTCGGACGTTTGAACTCTGACCCTGTTACATCTCAGGATTGGGACCAACATTTAGCTTGTGTTTGGAGTCAGTG